>NC_081410.1:526052229-526725354 GCF_030272615.1 Cryptomeria japonica
CTCAAGGCCACACGTCATTGCTCAAGATGACAAGTGTAACAAGAGACACGTGTCCATATGAGAGAGAAACACCCAGACAAATTTGATTCTTTTCTAAATATTTGAAAAATAGGAAATGTGCACACATGTGACAAGGGTGGTTGAAAGGATAGGGTTGGTTAGAACCCCTAGGCAATTAGTGGACTAGGCTTAGGAAATGGGTTAGAAAGGGGGTTAAAATTAGGAGCCATGTGCCCTAATTGAAATTTAAATTATTAAATTTAAATAAAATGACTAGGAGAAAAAGGGAATATGAATTAAATCATATTTATTTTATTTAATAGAAGAAGGGTAAGGGAATTCATTAATCAAAATGTTCTATGCAACACATTAATTAATTAGTTGGATATAGCCTGATTAATTGAATTAATTTAGCCAAAAGGGGATGCAATGATCAATTAAATAATATTAATTATTCAATTAATATATGCAACCCAAAGGGGTTAATTTGATTAAATTAATTAATAAAATTTAAGTGTATATAGGAAGATTGATAGGAGACTTGGACTAAGTTTAATGTAAATATTTGCAAAATTAATGGAATGATGTATTTCATTATTTTCTAAGTAGTCTTATATGTATTCAGTTAACCCTCGTTGATAGCAGTATTTGTCTATTTCCTTCCATCTCTGTTTGTTGTGGGTAATAAAAAGGATCTTGAATGTTTCTACATAAGTAGGTTGATGATGTTTCAAGTTTTCAATAGAGAACCTAGAGTGTCTGCATTACTCCCTGAAACTAGGAACTCCTTTTAAACACAACAACTTAGTTGTTGAGTTGTATTGCAAGCTTCTTCTTTTATTAAGTTAGGGAAACAACATCAGATATCACATTCCTTGAGCAAATCAAGGTTTAAGTCACAAACATGACTGCCAACAACAAAATGGACATTGTTCAACTACAACGCACATTCATTGAGAAAACTAATTCTCTCTTCTAGGAGGTGGGTATAAACATATTTCGGATCTTATGATCTAATTATGGTTTAAATTGACTTAATTTTGGAGATTTTACATGTTTTTATGCAAGAATGAGATGTTTTTAATTTTTTTTAATTTTTTTTTTCTATAGGTAGGGATATCTGGTTGAGAAATTCACATATCTACAACAGGTACAAGATGAGAGCAATCCTAAGTTTGTTATGGAAAGTGGTTTCTCTCTTCTTTGAGGATGTTGAGAAAAGTATTTATGATTTTCCAAAACTCTATATAGTTCCTATCTAAAAGGAAAAAAAATGATATCAGAAGGCATATCTATAGGTAAGAAAAAAATACTGATTATTAAGTTGATAGTTACATTCATGCAAAATTTTGAACTAAAAAAAATGTTTCTATCTTTGCAAACATAGAAAAAGCTTACTTTTTGTTGCATGCAATAAAAAAAGGAACTAAAAGTTTAACCCTCACTCATCTTCAAGATTTCAGTCTTAGGTTGTTTAATGTTTGGTATATGTGATTGAGAAGGCTCTTCAAAATATCTATATTGTGTCATTGAGAAGGCTTTTTGAAATTTACTATAACACCGAGGCTACAGATCTTTGTATCCTATCATTGAGAAGACTCTTTGAAACTTATTTCAATCTAGGGTTATAGATCTCATATCATGTGCTTTATAACTTAGCACATAGAAACTTTCATTACACAACATCGATCGGGAAGCCCAATGAGAAAAATGCACATAACAAGAGAGTAGGCGGAAGGGGAAGTCCTCCCTACCCCCCCTTTGGATCGGGTCTCCACACCCCTTCTTGAGGTGGGTCTTTGTTGTTGAAGGTTGAACAAGTTTCCTTTGTTCAAACTTGTTAATCCTGGACTTGCTCTGATGTGCTGTCTTTTTGACTACAGGATTTTCTTTCTTTTTTATAGTCTATGACTATGTTAAGGGTCAGCGCCCTTGTTAATGCTACTTTTTAAATAAAAAATAAGAGAGCTAAGTGGAAGATTACTAAAATTTGTGTTCTTCAATGTCCATACCAAATGCTTGCAACACATAGAAAATTCCTCCTCATTATCTCTCTCACATTTATGAACAAGAACCCTCAACAATGGATGATTGAGATATTTGGTACTTATCAATATCTTCTCCTAGATTTACATACATGCACATCATTATATTCATTGGGAGCTTCATCTAAGATGCCTATGTGCATAAGGTTCAAGTGTATACCTTCTGCTTAATCTGGCATTGAAATCCCATATCGTCATGGAATATGGGATTCCAACTAAAATTGTTGTATGACCTTTTCATTGTACCAAAGCTTTCTAAATTTCTTGACAATAGATTTCATCTCACTTACATTAAATAACATTTTTTTGCCCTTATATTTTTTCTTCTTTAATCGATTATATGAATTCTATCTACCTCTCTATGGGTTGGACAAAACACAATGACAAAATTTCAGCATCACACTCTTGCTTTTGTTTCTATTCTTTTAAAAGAAACACACATTTTAAAAAATGTTAAGGCAAGTGGTTTCCTCATTTTACAACACACTTAAATTTCTTTTTATTTTATTTTTTAAAATATGGAGATCTTTCGGAATTGTTTGCATTATATTTATATTTGAATATTGGGAGTCACTAGAAAAGTGTGAGAGTTGATAAATACAACACCACAGGAGCCCAAATGATCTCTGCAAGCTGAATAAACCTATTACAAGGAGAATCAAGGAAGCAATAGAGAAAAACCTAAACACATGAAATGCTCAAGAATATGAGAGCTTTGTATTCACAAAAATGTTTACTGGCATAATGATACAAAATAAAAGAATTCAACCTCTAATAGGTCAAAAAACCCTAAAAGGGAAAACCCTAGGCTTGCACATAATAATTAATAAAAGAATTAATTATTATACACCTAATGTTAGCTTAAGTGTAAAAGAGATAAAGGGGAACTTAATTAATTAAACAAATATTGTTTAATTAATCAAGTAAAGACCCGATTACTCTAACACCCCCCCTTAAGCTAGACTTAGGGAGAAGCTAAAACCTAGAACAACTACTGAAAGCAAGAAAGATGGGTCCCGACAACAAGGTCTGATCAGGTACCCAAATACAAGGAAATATCTATGAAACGGAGAAAAAGGAGAAAACCCAGAGGGAAAAAACTCCTCTCCAAAAAGAGATAAAAGAACATGTTGAAAGAAATATGAAGGAAGGAAGGCCTCATAAAGACACCCCAGGGACAACTTCCTTCACCCCAAGCATAGAGCGCAACTGAAGATAGCATGGCGATGCAAAAGGTTTCGTGAAGATGTCTGCAACTTGCTCGACAGTGGGAATGTACTCCAAAATGAGAGAACCATCCTGAATTAACTGGCGGATGAAATGCATGTGAAGCTCAATGTGCTTTATTCGTTGATGCTCCACAGGGTTGCAAGAAATGTGAATAGCACTTTGATTGTCACACCAAAGAATAGTGGGACTATCAGGAGGAAAACCAAACTCAGTCATCAATTGTCGAAGCCATAAGATTGACTTGCAAGCACATCAACTTGGTACTCAGTCAAGCTGTAGATGATAATGCATGAGCAGTCTGCCTCTTGCAAGACCACGTGATAGGACCAGAGCCAAGACAGAAAACAAAGCCAGAAGTAGACTTCCGACCATTGACATCACCAGCCCAATCTGAGTCAATGTAGCCAACAATGTGACGTTTCCCTGATGTGTAGTGAATGCCATGAGAAATAGAGCCCTGAATGTACCGAAAAATATATTTGGCAGTTTGCCAATGACTCTCATGAGGATCATGGGAGAATTGAGAGACAAGGCCAACCGCAAAGGAAAGGTTAGGACGAGTGTGTGTTAGGTACAACAAACTGCCAACCAACTGCCTGTAAAGTGTAGAACCTACTGAAGGAGTGGGGCAAGTAGTAATCCAAACAACCCCTGACTGAAAAGGAGTGGGGGCAGGCTTTCAATCAAGCATGCCAAAGCGCTGAATCATGTCAAGAGAATACTTCTGCTGGTAAATGGAGATCCCATCAGAAGGTTGAATCACCTGAAGACCAAGAAAATAGTGCAGAAGACTGAGATCTGTCATCTCAAACTGGTCCATCAAAGCTCGTTGAACATGTTGAATCATAGAGGATGAGCGACCTGTGATGAGGAGATCATCAACATATAGAACAAAAATCAAGATCTCACCCTCAAGATGTTGAATGTACACTGTGTGATCAAAATGACAATGTGTGAAACTAGTGGAGAGCAAGAAAGAGTCCATCTTCTCATACCAACCCCGAGGGGCCTGTTTGAGACCATACAATGAACGCTGAAGTCTGCAAACCAAAGAATTGTCCTGCAAAAATCTCTGACGCTGCTCCATATAGATTTCCTCTTGTAGGTCTCCATGCAAGAAAGCACTCTTCACATCCATCTGAAAAATGGGCCATCCCCTAGAAGCTGCAAGGGATAGTACAAAGCGAATAGAGTTCATCTTGATGACAGGGGAAAATATCTTGGAGTAATCAATACCCTCAACCTCCAAGAAACCCTTCACAACAAGACGTGCTGTGTACTTATCAATCGAACCATCAGCAACATACTTGGTGTGATACAACCATCGGCACCGAACCATCTTTCTGCCCTTAGGAAGAGGACAGAGTCCCAAGTATTATTCCTCATCGAATAAGAATACTCCTGCTCCATAGCATAATCCCACTTAGGATGTCCTGTTGCCTCTGAAAACTTCCAAGGATCATTTGAAATGGCATGACTCAAAAGACTAGAACCCACAGTATGAGAATGGGTGCGATGAGCATCTTAAGGATCACTAGCCATAGATCGTGTCGCCTCAATAGTAAAGCGAGCCCACTTGGGCATCTGAGGTGGAGGAGGTGGAGGTGGAGATGGTGGATCATCAACAACATCATCAGAATCATTCTTAAAATGATCCTGAAGAGATGTAGTGGGAGGAGTAGGTAGAGAGGTAGACACTTGAGACAGGGTATCCACTGTGGGAAGGCGCTCATCAAACTAAACATCCCATCGAAACATGACCTCTCTGGAATCAGGATCAAACAACTTGTACACCTTAACATCCTCACAGTAGCCAACAAAAATGAGGGGTCAGCTCTTCCACTCCATTGCTCTCCTCTGAGCATCAAGAATAAATACCCATGCCTCACTGCCAAATACTCGGAAAAAAGAAACATCAGGCTTGTCATGAGACCAAGCCTCCTCAGGAGTCATATGTCGAACCGCCTTATGAGGCATCCGATTTTGAATGTAGTTGGCACAATTGACTTCCTCAGCCCAAAAAGACAAATCCATGGACCTAGACTGAATCATACAATTCGCCATCTCCCGTAAAGTCATGTTCTTTCTCTCAGTGACACCATTCTGCTGAGGGGTGTAGGGAACAATAAATTGATGCTGTAAACCATGCTCAGTGCAAAATATCTGAAAGCCTAATTCACAAACTCCCCCCCATTATCTATATGTATTCGCCAAATAGAATAACCAGACTGCTTCTCTACAAATGTCTTGAAGATTCGAAATGAATCAAAGACATCAAACTTGTACTTAAGAAAGTACACCCATGTGCGTCTAGAGAAGTCATCAGTAAATGTGAGTACATACTTGACCCCAGAAAAAGAAGGATTAGGGAGTGACACGAGGTCACTGTGAATCAACTCCAAAGGTGCCAAAGCACGAGGGGCTCTTCCCTTTGGAAAGGGATCCCTGTGATGCTTGCCAAGCCCACAACCATGACAAACACCATCAATGTAGGAAATTTGTGGGAGCCCAAGAACAAGTGTCTGTGTACTCATCTACTGAAGATATCTATAATTAACATGGCCCAAGTGCTCATGCCAAAGCTTACTCACTGAATCTGCATGTGCTATAAGAAATGAACCTATACCACAGAGGGCTCAAATCCATCAAATATGTAAAGACGAGATGTAGGATCAACACTCTCAGTAGCCATAACCAAATCAGAGTCATGGAGGTCCCCAATAACCACATCATGTGGTGAGAACTTCACTATCTTACCAGAGCTAGAATGACAAATCTGATAAATGGACAAGAGGTTCGTTGAGATGTCAGGTACAACCAGAACATCCTGCAGAGTACCCCCATCCAAAGAGACAGGACCTGAACCCAAGAGTGAAAGCTGAACAGAGTCACCCACTATAATCTGTGAAGTACCACAAGAGGCAAGAGAAGTAACCAACTACTGAGTGTGATTCATATGGTGAGAAGCACGAAAATCTAAAATCCAAGTGGACCCATAGGTCGAAGCTCAAGCAGTGAGAGCATGACCTTTCCCTGTGGAAGGAGAAGATGCCCAAGGTGAGGAGATGTGATGTTGTTGCATGGCTTCCTCTAAAGCCTCTAATCGTTTCCAACACCTGGAAACTAGATGTCCTTCCTTGCCACAAAACTGCAAGTATCTCCTGATTTCTTCTTAGTCTTGGCGGAAGACTCACCAGACTGCGAAGATTTCCCTTGTTTCAGATTAAATGGTGGTTTAGAATCAGACTTAGGAGGTGGCTTGGAGGAATGCTCACTCCCTGTAGAATTCTTCTTTGGCTTTGGTTTTTGCTTTTGCTTCTCCTTAGATTACTGAGCAACCAATGATTTGTTCTTAGACCCTGAGAGCATGTCCAACTGAGAAAGGTGAGACTGCTCATTAGACAAATGCTCACAAAACACATCAAATGTAGGCATGGTAAAACAAGCACCCAAGCCATCCATGGTGGAGTAGAAAGCAGAGGCAAAAAATTGAAAAGGACCCCGAAGCTTTGAAAGGATCAAGTGAATGCACTCAAGGTTTTTCTTGATCTTTCCACACCCCTGGAGAACAGATCTGGTAGTCTTGAATTTGTTTAAAAAATCCTCAATGGTGGGAAAGGAATCAGGTAACAAGGAAACCAACTTTGCCTCAATCTGTAATGCTTGGATCTCATTAACTCTCCCGAAGAGAGTCTCAAACTTCAACCACATAGCTCGAGGAGTGAGCAAAGCATCAAGGTGAAACAAAATATTATCACAAACATGTAATGAGAGAAAACCCATGACCTCATCCATCTTGTTTCTGTGCTGAAGAATCTCAAAAGGACGTTGCAACAGAGGTTGAATCTCATCCAAACAACACCACAACACTCATGCCCTGAGAAGCCTTGTGATGCGAGGCTTCCATGTGTGATAGTTGTGTGATGTCAACAACCCAACTGAAGAGTCTTCCATGAAACTCTATGTTAGCATTTGGCATTATAACTGACAATGGAAGATTACTGGCATTTCAATAAGGATATTGAGAAGGTTGTTGATGATTATGGATATAACTGATTAAGGATGTTTACTGTCTTGATATTATTATTTTGTCATTGATGTCAAGAAATTGATTTTCTAATTCAGTATGATGTTGCCATATCTTGAGAAGTATGATTTAAAGAGTATAAAGATGTCGGTAAAAGACATAGGAAAGAATATGATGAATAAGGGGATGAATAAGGTATTCAATGGGAAACTATTACCGAGTCAGACAATGATGAGATCATGATGTTTAGATTGTTTTAACATCATACATATGTTGTAAATTGTAAGGTTAATACTATACTATGTTATCAAGCAAGGAACCTAGTCGGTAAACCCTAAGGTTATCGCTATCGGTTAATGAAGGCAGAATGACTACCGAGTGAAGTTTAGTATTCACCGAGTTATAAACGAGTTGTAACCGAGCTATAACAAAATGCATTAAATGTTTACATGCATTATTTAATGAAGGAAGCTGATGAGCTAGAACTGATTAAATGATTGGTGAGTCATGCATGAAGTTTGTTAATGAATCTAAGGCAAAGGAAAGTCGGCATGAAGATCTATAGCGCAGATTGAACCGTAATACCCTAGCACAAGTTCCAAGGCAAGGTAAAACATTTTCAGATTGAAAGATGCAATGAACCTAGACAAGATTGAAGATCTGATGGCTATGATTGATCATGGGAAATGTGATCAAGGAGATTAAGTGGTTATCTAATTGTTTATAAATAGGGAACTGTTGATAAACAATGCATGCGGGCAAGTGTATGCATAGGGATGCTACATAGTGATTACCGAGCATAGAAGCTTGAAGACCTGTTTGAATAACAAAGTATAGAAGCCCAACAGATGGACAAGATTAGTTCTATGTCTAGATTATATTGAGAGAATAAGAATCTGCTTTAGCATTTTAGATGTGAAGTTGCAGATAGATTTTTATTACTATTATTTTGTGAAAGTGACAGAAAATCTCTTAACCGAGTGGACTTAACAGTCTTATTTGTAAAACCCTCTGGCAAGGTGACATTCTGATTGAATGTTTGAAATCCTAACAGATCTGAGGGAAATCCCTTAACCAAGTCACATCTAGCAATGTGTTTGTAATCTTTAATAGGATTTGCTTTTAACCGAGCATACTCTAGAAGAGTATATTTCTTAGTGGGTCCAAAATTCCACAGTGGTTTTTCCCTATTTGGGTTTCCACATTAAATCTGGTGTTATGAGGTTTATGATGTTTATATGCTTTTGAGTTTGCATGTTTGATAGTTTTGGTTAGATTACTGAAGTATATGTTACCGAGGTTGAATCTGATGTTTTTATGGAAGATTAAGTTTGTATGATTCACCCCCCCCCCTCTCATCTTGTTGGCTATTGGATCTGTACTTACATTAAGTATCAGAACTATCAATTGGTATCAGAGCTTTGGACTCCGGAAGAAAAGTTTAAAGGCACTTGAGTTAAAGATCCAAAGATGTATAAGAGGGATGCATGAAGTTTGTTAATGAAGGAAGCTGATGAGCTGGAACTGATTAATGAAGGAAGCTGATGAGCTGGAACTAATTAAATGATTGGTGAGCCATGCATGAAGTTTTTTAATGAATCTAAGGCAAAGGAAAGTCGACATGAAGATCTACAGCGCAGATTGAACCGCAATACCCTAGCACAAGTTCCAAGAAATATATGCAAGTTCCAAGGCAGGGTAAAACGTTTTCAAATTGAAAGATACAATGAACCTGGACAAGATTGAAGATCTGATGGCTATGATTGATCATGGGAAATGTGATCAAGGAGATTAAGCGGTTAGCTAATTGTTTATAAATAGGGAACTATTGATAAACAATGCATGCGGGCAAGTGTATGCACAGGGATGCTACATAGTGATTACCGAGCACAGAAGCTTGAAGACCTGTTTGAATAACAGAGTATAGAAGCCCAGTAGATGGACAATATTAGTTCTATGTCTAGATTATATTGAGCAAATAAGAATCTGCTTTAGCATTTTAGATGTGAAGTTGCAGATAGATTTTTATTACTGTTATTTTGTGAAAGTGACAAAAAATCTCTTAACCAAGTGGACCTAACAGTTTTATTTGTAAAACCCTCTAGCAAGGTGACATTCTGATTGAATGTTTGAAATCCTTTAGCAAGGTCACTTCTAACAAGGTGAAGATCCTAACAGATCTGAGGGAAATCCCTTAACCGGGTCACATCTAGCAATGTGTTTGTAATCTTTAACAGGATTTGCTTTTAACCGAGCATACTCTAGACGAGTATATTTCTTAGTGGGTTTGAAATCCCACAATGGTTTTTCCCTATTTGGGTTTCCACATTAAATCTGGTGTTATGAAGTTTATGATGTTTATATGCTTTTGAGTTTGCATGTTTGACAGTTTTGGTTAGATTACTGAAGTATATGTTACCGAGGTTGAATCTGATGTTTTTATGGAAGATTAAGTTTTTATGATTCACCCCCCCCTCTCATCTTGTTGGCTATTGGATCTGTACTTACATTAAGTATCAGAACTATCACTCTGCACCTGTACCTACTTGTGTTTTTATTATTATTATGTGATCTTTCAGAATAGACAGAAGATGCATAAGGGTTTGTTTGTTTTGGTGTTCTATATTTCTGATATAATTGATAGAAAGTGAGCAAAAAACACCCCCCCACAAGAGATAAACCAAACCCTAGTACATACTAGTGAGAATGAAGTAGCGCATAAGCAAAAAAAATTCAAACTGAAATCTCATGTACCTAATAAAATATCTGAGAAACAAGATCACATATTTGAATAGAGCATGCTGAGAGCTTTCCAGCGCCTATTTGTCACGAATCGTTTTATTTAATATTGTGCAAATTAAAGATGTAATGTGATTTTGAAATTCAAATAGATTAGATCTTTCATATTCTATTATGAGGAAATATAATATGCTTCTTACTCCTGCAAATGATAAGAAATTCGATATTCTTTTGGGGTTTGTCATTGCTGATAAAATTTTGAGTGTGTAGCATCCTAAAATTGCGACACTTGCAATTTCGACTGCATTTTGGTCTTCACGATGGCGACGCAACACGCAACCTGAATGGAGACCCCAAAACCTGATTATGACACTGAAAACTGCATTTTCTTGCACCCTGGCCTGAACCTCCTTGCACCCTGCTGTCCCGGGAGGTGGGACCAGAGCGCCCAGCACCCTGGTCCTTCAGGACTAGGGCGCCCAGCGCCCTGGTCCCCCAAGACCATGGCACCCAGCGCCTTGGTCCCTGGGTCCTATTTTGGGCCTGGTCTCTTTTGGACTTCGGGTCTTTATGTTTGCAATTTGGAAATTAACTTTCCCTGGTTGGCCTAAGGTCGGGAAAATTAGTCTATCAGCCCTAAATGACAAGTATATAAACTACATTTCTCTCTCTCATTTGGCATGAGGAGGATATGTGTACAAAGCGTGGAAACTATACTCAAGCATTCAAGCATTCAAGCATTCAAGCATTCCTTCTAAGTCTCCATGCAAGGCTAAGTGTTGCATTCAAGACAAGGATTCAACCATTGAAGAGGAGATCACATACAACATACTACAACAACATACAACATCTATACCTTCGCACATAAGGATACAAACATCCTTAGAACAAGGTATTAGTACTTGTTTTACAGTCATTTACATTTACAGCACTTGCTCATTTCTTGGTTAATTCCAAAACCGGGGTTTGACCTAAAGGCAAACCCCTAATCCCTAACCCCCCAATCGTCTTCACTTTTCTATGTGTAAGTTGCAGGTACGCGGCTGAAATTGAAGATCTGGAATCCTTGTGTAGAGACGAACAGATCCCCCTTCGTTTCGCGGATTTTTCGGAGGACTGTGGCGCTCGGGCGCCATCGTCCCGACAACTTTTGCTCAAATTTGTAGGACAGCGCCGTATCGACATTTTACTACTAATTCCAGGTCCGCAGCTTCATACTGTATCCCTATCTCAGTTTATAAGCGAATCTTTGTCACTTTCTATGCATTCCTAGCTTAATTCTTCTATGCACATTCTTTACAAAAGAGGGTAGCCTTGCTGTCATAACCCTTGAAACACATTTAGCATCCAATCTTGCATTGCGTGGGATTGGATCTTGTGGGTTTCAACCCCTCTTTTGAATGTAAAGTCTCTCCCCTAAGTGAAAACCATCAACCCTAGTGAATCTCCCTTCTCTCTCCTTGGAGTTGGAAGAGGGGAGAGCAACTAGGGTTCGATCGCGATTTTCCGTTTTACAGAGTGTAAGTAATGCAGGATGAGGTGAAGGAGGTCGAAGACGAGAACATGAATCAGGTAGAATTGCTTTAACTGAACGACTTTGATAGAAAAGGGAATCTTTCACACACCACATTAGGATTTATGTTTTGCATCTTGAAAGTGTGGATGATTTAAATGATCTTAATTGAGTGTTTGTTCAAACTAAAATGATGAAATTCGAATAAGTAGTAGATTAATTTAAATGTTTATATAGGTGCATTAACTGCATGATGTGAGTAGTGTTTGAAATAAATATAAGTTGTCTTGAGTAATTGTGAAATAGTATGTTTTATGGTTAAAAGAAATAAATGTGTCAAAAACGAATACCGACCTTAGGTTTTTATGTCCTTCTTGTTCAGGTAGGTAAATATATGAAAAAGAGTACTTACGAGTTTAAATTTCGTAAATATTGAATAATGTATTTATTTATGGAATTAAACTAAGTAAATAAAAACCCAATATATATATTTGTTATTAAAGGAAAGGTTAATCCAAGAATATATTAAAAAACAAAGTCTAATGTCAGTTATAAATTAATAAAACATACCATATTATATATCCTTTTATTAAAAACAATTTTATTGTTTAATATTAATAAAAAAAAAGAGAGTCATTATAAATAAATTATAATGTAAACCATATAACATTATTCCTTTATTAAACATGTTAATAAAAGATACCATATTTTAATATATATTAAGCATATTAATGAAAGGTGGCGGGTTATAAAGGAGGTCGACCGTTTAAAACCAATGCAAGAGCCGCTTGGTCGGTGTAGACTCCTCCATCATGATGGCTGCTTTGGTAGGATAAGTGATAATCTTCCTCCATGCATGGTAGAACCCCCTTCCACCCTCGGTGAGTGCTAGCAAATCTCTAAACGCGTGGTAGTCTTCCTCCACGCATGGTAGTCTCCTCCACCCACAGTGACTGCTGTTAAGAGCTTTAAAACCAGTCTTCCTCCATCCTCGGTGGCTGCTAACAGAGCATTAATGCAGGAGGCAAGATGTTTAGGTAGGCATAGGAGATACTACCACCACTACGCCCATTTACAGCATAAACAAACGTGCAAAACACTTCCTCCATCCACGATAGTCAAAGCAATATACAACACGATGGAGACTTAAACTTTCTCATGACTTGGTATGCGACAATACTGTAGTAGTCAACAGATTTCATGCATGGAGAATATAGTTGCAACCGCAATCGTGGAACAATTAATATAACCCAGAGGATAGCATAAAACTTAGCAGCAAATTTGAATAAATAGATGTAGGCACCCTCTCACAATGACATTCTTTTCTCACACGAAGTTAGAAGAATGAAATTCTTGAAGGGAGAGTTAGAAAGATTAGTTTGATAGAGAGTTAGATTAGTTTGAGAGTTAGAAAGATTAGTTAGATAAGAAGATTAGTTGATAGCTAAGAAGAACAGTTGGAGAGAAAGAGGGACGTACGATCAACGAGTCGAAGCATTTGACGAAGAACGTCAAGGTCGAAAGCTCAAAATCCATTCTAACATTATCCAAGAGGTTAGCATCTTTTGTTTTTCATTTCGTTTTACTTTATTCGTTAAATTTGGTATAAAATGTGTTAAAAAGGAAGTTTAGTTAATAGATACGTACGTCCAAATGGGTATCGATTATTAATATTGTATTTGGAAAGCTTTTTAAACCATTATGGAATAAAAGAAAAGAGTTTAGAGAAAAGAGGTAGATAATATCGTACTTTGCACAAAAATATTTAGTTTTTAATTCTATTTTATGTACTTTATGATAGACGAAAGATTGATTTTAAGAGTTTGCTTATAAAAGGCATATCGTTTTTTTTTTGAAAGATTGTCTTCGAAAGATAGATTAGACAAGTAATGATTAGTAAGCGACAAAATTGATATCTCTATTTTTATTTTAAAAGAAAGATTGTATTCTCAAAAGAATTTGTGTTTGTGGGAATCAAGCTAGGGTTAAGCTTGAGATGGAAAAATTTACCTTTCGGGACGGGTGTCGAATGTGGATGCTTTAGAGAGAATAGTTGCTTTTTCCAACTATTATTTTGTTGTGCATGGCATATACTCGGCCGAGTTATTGTTAGAATTTTCTGTAGAAAAAGATGGAAATTCCTTATTTATACTCTCTACCACATCCTAGTATGATAGTGAATGCTTGTTTCTTAGAATGAAGAAGGAAAAATGAAAATGCATATATCATCTAGGCATGCACCAGATTCCCTCTTGCTTTCAAATTCTTTGGTTAAACCAATTCGTGCAGGGTCAAGTATTCTTGATTGACCAAGAATTCTGGGGAAGCGTAAGCTTCAAGGTTGGGCGGAAAAAGCGCCTGACTCTTGTTCTCGTCTGCATTCGAAAGACAGAAGGAAGCGACTCAGACTGAAGATCGACGGATGTATCTTCTTGTATAATCTTAAGGCTAAATTGAAAGCCTAAGTAGAAAATCTGAATTTCTTTATATTGGATATTGTATTATTCATGAGCATTAATATGATATATATATTCGATGTTTGCGTATATTTGTATAAAATAGGCTTAGAGATTGAAATTTTAAGTTTATTTATGAATAAAGCGTAGTTTAGGGTTAGATCCCAAACTGACGTCTTTACACTATTCATTTTTTAAAAACGGAGTCCGTTTGCACATTCTACGGCCCCAAAAGTGAAGAGATGTGACCCACTTTGACGGGAAAAAAGTACAGTCAAACAACAAAATTGAAAAAAAATTCCAATACCATGAGGTCCGGCTCAGAACCAGCTTTCTGACGCCTATTCGTTTTCGAAAAAATGACTCTATATGCTCAAGATAGGAAGAAAAAAACAACCCCCCCTACAAAGGCAAGAGAGAGTGGGTCCACGGAGGCTGGCTGGTGGCAAGGCCAGGCTGAGGTGGCCCGGTGGTGGCACTCTGGCAGCGGGCGGGAAGCTGCCGGCGGGCGGGTGGAGGTCGGCGACTACTGAGAAGCAACGGGCAGCTGGGAAGTGGCCGACGGGCGGGTGGAGGCCGGTGGGGCCAGTGGCTGGCAGGGTCTGTAGGTGTCAGGGTTGTGGGTGTCAAGGTCATGGGTGTCAGGGCCTACTGCAGGTCCAGGGGGCCCACAATACCCTGTGTACCGTGGGTTGAAACCCCAAAATAAAAAAATTGTTAAAAAAAAAAAAACTTTTGTAGACTTTTTGGAATGATGTTTTTTTTTTTTGTTTTGTTTTTTTTAAAATAAATTTCAGCCTGCATGCCGTAAAAAGGAAAAAAATGATTTTAAAAAAAATTTCTCGAACTGTGTGCCAGGGCTGTACGACATGGTACAAAACAAAAAATACCCCTAGAGGCTCGAGTGTCGAAAGTGATCAAGCTTTATATGACCATAAGGGTTTTTGGGCCTTCTGAGCACGATGGTGAGGTCCGTTTAGGCCCAAAGTGCTCAGAAAAAAGGCCTATCCCTAGGTGCACAAAAAAAACTTTTGAAACCCCAAATCTGCTTCCAATGCAAAAAAAAACTCAAAACAAGAACAGGTAGCTGCAGATTTGAAGCTCTAATACCATGTGAGAGTTGATAAATACAACACCACAAGAGCCCAAATGATCTCTGCAAGCTGAATAAACTTGTTACAAGGAGAAGCAAGGAAGCAACAGAGAAAAACTTAAACACAGGAAATGCTCAAGAATATGAGAGCTTTGTATTCACAAAAATGTGTAATGGCATAATGATACAAAAGAAAAGAATTCAACCTCTAATAGGTCAAAAAACCCTAAAAGGGAAAACCCTAGGCTTGCACATAATAATTAATAAAAGAATTAATTATTATCCACCTAATGTTAGCTTAAGTGTAAAAGAGATAAAGGGGAACTTAATTAATTAAACAAATGTCGTTTAACTAATCAAGTAAAGAGCCAATTACTCTAACAAAAAGGACAGGGTATGTACAAGATCATGGTAGGCCAATAAGTGGTGATGTGAAAAAATGTTTTTTTTTCTTTGCCTAAAAATGCAAAAAACTTGCTTTGACCTTTTACTTGGGTTGGGAGAAAGTACATGCTACCATGGTAAAACCCAAACTTAAGTGGATATCCGTTTTGTTGAGCATTTTTAAAATAGTGAAAAATATAAAACATAGCGCATATATAATAAAAAAATCAACCGCCACGTAATGGATATTCATTTAGAACAGTTATCCATTACCTAGGGCACAATAAATACCAAAATTCGAATTGAGAGTGTCATTTTCACCAGTCAAAGCAATGTTTTGGGCGACGAAGGAGAGCACAAAAAATAAGAAAATAACTGATATCTATTTCAAACAAGCAAATTTTCATGCCAAATTCAACAAGGTATATTGATTTCATACCCCTTTTACCTTTTTTGGGGTTTTTGCAGTTATTTTTTGGTATTATATGAAAAATTAGGTTTTCTAATATAAAATGTAGTTTGTAGTTGAAATTTTCTTTTTTAAATTTTTTTTTTGCTTCAGCTAGTTCTATCCATGGATGACATTAAAATCCTGCCCCATCGAATCCTCCTACACCACCAAACCATCCCCAACAAAACGGTCCTTTAATTCAGGACTTGATTAATGCAAATCTAACTGAAATGAAGGAAATTTCCCAATTGTACCATAGGAACCCTCGTTTGTCTCCAATAATAAACTACTTAGAAGCCATCATTTCCAATATGAAAACCCTCACATCCCATCATGGTGCATTTATAGAGTGGCAAGATGCCATGAGGCAATAATATGTTGACGGGCTATCATTTGACCAAGTTAAAGATTACAAATTTTATATTACAGTATATGCATATTTTATTTAAATTATTATCAAATAAAGTATATATTAATTTATATAATATGTTGATCTCATTTTACTCTTGTAGGAAACTCCTACCGTGGGTGAGGTGCCACGTTTCCCAGCCTCTGACACCACAACTACTAGCCGAGGAAAGGTAATTAAACACAAATTTTGTTGAATTATTAGTTTCAAGAGCTTACATGTAATTTACATAACTTATTGTAGCATTCAATTTAGATGTTAACTTTTCAATTGTATTATATAAGTATACATGTGCATAGATTGATTGTCTCACACTATTGTCATTTTTATACAACAACCAATTGACTTTACATCAATGTTGAATTCTCCTGACATAGTTGACTTCACAATGCAAGAGGTATGTATTTATTTTTAGATTCTTGATATGTTTAAATAGAAGTAGATCTAGATATATGTTTATTTTAAGTTTCATTGTTAGTTAAATTATATCCTCATTTGTATCAATTTTATTTGTTTCATGTTATAGTCTTTTACTCGAGTTGGCATTGTCATGGAGCATCTACCAATAGTATATTCTAGGACTCTTGATCATCATAGGGGAGCACCATATGCGAATTGTCTTTCAAGGAAAAGGCCGATAGATGAGGTAATCAAAATTCAATTTCAGATAAATTATAATTCAACACACATATTGATTTTGATGTTAATTTGGTCCAATTATAAATTAACTAGTAAATATTGAATCTAATTTGTGGTTTGTATTAATATTGTGCAATCATCTACAGAGGCATGAAGTACTTCAAAGAGGCTCCATTTTGACGATCCACCAACAATTTATGATTTGCTAGAGATTTATAGCATCATTTTCAATCTATATAGCATATGCTAGATAATGTATTTAGAACTTGTTGTTCCCTTTTTAAATTTGGAGTCACCATCCAAATTTCTCCCAAGTGTTCCCTCTCGCTTCATGTTTCAAGCTCCCGATCGTGGCCTTTATAATTTTTGAAGTCATGCCGCATGTTGTGTCCCTTTCTAAACTTGTCGCGGGGTTATAAAGTATTAAAAGTTTCCAATCGCCCGATCTTGCATTGTCTTGAGCTTCAGTCGCTCTACCGCGGGTTGTGAAAAGTTTATAACTTCTGAATGTAGGTTCTTAAGTTCATATTTTTCCTGACTGAGCAATTCATCAAGTTTCACCTAGGTTTTGGGGTGCCGCCTTTGTGTCAAGTTTTTGTACGGACTATTGTTGTTTGCTTTCTCAACAGGAATAAGTTGAATTAAAGGACCATTTTGAAAGGCGAAGTAAATGCAACATCTAGCTTGTGTCCATGTAGAGTGTGATACAAAATCATTGGGCAAGCGTGTGTGACACGAAAATAGAGCAAGTGAACCTAGAAACTTTTCTGTAAGAGCTTGAAGGAAGTGAGAGAGCTCCATTGCGGGAGAGAATTTTTCAGTGTGGGTTGGCTTTCGCAGTTGGTTTTCCATCTGTTATCCCCTGTACAGATTTAATTGTTGCACACTTTGAAAGATACAATCCAGAGACACAATAAATACGAGTAGAAGGTGGTAGGGTTGTTGCACGGATTAATTCTGAAAGCATCTCCCGCACTTTGTACCTTCCTGAGAGAAAAGCCTCTGAAAACATGTATGTTCTAGCTGGCGAAGAGTATTTCTGAACACATGGGGACTGGTGTATGAACTGCATTGCTAGGAACTAGTTAAAGTCTAAAAAAGGAGGTAAGTCTCAATTGACCGCCAAATTAAAAAGGATGAACTTTAAGGACGAAGTTGCAGAAATTATATCCCTCTTGCACTATGTTGTAGGAAATGCTTTCACTAATTCTTTTGAGTTTTGGATGTGTCATTTCATTCTTGTAATTTGTGCTCCTGGGAGTTTTATTCACTAGGCCTCTATCATTAGCTATCACTTGAATGAACAATTGCGGAATTTTCATCAGTCCTTGGTTTTTCATATGTGTTCATATCTGATTTCTCATCCTAGCTAGTCAAGAGTCTGCTTGGTCAGGCCTGGAATTGCATCATCTTCTCCCTACATTCACACCTGTCTATTGGAAATTCCCCCAACTCACCATGCAAAAGGGTATGCAAAATTTTTCTCGTGTCAATGATGTGCTCTCAATGGGTATGGTTAGGAAATTAGAAGGAAACCCTATCCTACGGATTTCCCATGACTCTGCTACCTTTGTGACAAAATTTGGGAGTTTTTGCACCCAATTCGATAGGTTCACATACCTTAGAATTGGGGGTTTTGAGAAGGCCCCACTAAAATTGCCTCGGTTCCCGTCTGATGATATTGTGTTTCTGGAAGTTTGTTGTCAAATGGCTATTGTGAATATTAAATACCTAAACATGGGAAAGAAAGGATACTCCTTCCAATTGTCCACAAATTATTTCTCTTGCAAAACAAATAGCGTTGCTAAGGCCGTGGGAACAATTATGGACAAATTTTCATTTTCTATCTTTGTCAACTAGAAGTAGTTTGATAGTAAGGGATATGTGAAGCGTTATTTGTATGGAGCCAAAGGTTACATGCATCGGCCTAAAATCAAATATTTCTGGGAGGATTGCCTAGATGATGCTAAAGTGTTTAAGAGAAGTTTCATGAGGCTCTCTCTGTAACAGATCGACACTTTTGGTCTTTCCTTTAATGTTAACCAAGAGTGCAGTTTTTGGATTTAATTGTGTGCAAGCTTTTTGCATCAACCTTTAATGTTCCTGATGATGTGGTTGAAGATGAGGTCATTATTGACTTAGAGTATCATACTATTTTTGATGCGGCCCCCACAGAAATTGATTGGTCTAAAGATGAGGTCTCAGACCTAATGGTTTGTACTGCTCCAGTGTTAAGGAGAACATCTAACTAGTTAAATGGTAAATGGAAGCAACAGGTCGGCTCCCCACAAAGCCAAAAGTCATCATCCCACAGAGAACAAGGAGCAATTTCCTCTCCCCTGGCTCCAACATCAACAACTAAGTCTGTAGATAGGTTACCAAACCGAAGCTCTCAGTGAAGTGGTGATGGGGAGAGACTTGAAGAAACTGCTACTGGACTGAAATCAACCTGTGAGCGGGATGACAAAATTCTGCCACCCAAAGGGAAATCACCTCTTGTTGATTCTGAAGGTATTTACCAACAAATAATTAATGCACACTCCAATAAGACATTGTAGGTGATTGAAGGTTTTGTCATTGATGACAACCTTACAATCCTATGACACCGGCAAGGAAATTTACCGGCACTAGCAAGGTCAGGCTCTACACCGGCACATAGACCACCGGCATTGGCAGTGAAAGGAAGCATACCGACATAGAAGTTGATAGGAATTTTGTTTGTAATATATTTTGTTAATTATTGTAAAATCATTGTAAGCCGACTTGGCAAGTTGTAAAATGACTCATATATATAAGAGATCATTATAGAACATTTATATATAGATGGAAGGAGATACATAGGCGAAATAAGGCAGACCTATTATGTGAATTATAGGTTAAGGGTTTATGTATGAAGCAGAGCTATAAACCAGTACTAGATCTGGCATAGTAGATGCTATTTTGAAGCAGTACAAGACATTGGATTTATATAATCCATTTTGTAAGTCAGTGAGACTTCCCATTTTGTAATTGAGTAGTGAGCTCTAGGCACTTGCCCTTCCTGCATGTGTAGGCCCCTCTTGTAGTAGTAATATTCTCTTATTGGCCAGTAAGTGAATATTGTGGGTCACAAATCCCACCGAGGTTTTTCCCACACCAGGTTTCCTTATTAAACTATTGTGTTATGGTGTGTTTTTCATGTGGTTGTTGTTATCTCTGTTTATTGCATTATTTCTTGTTTACCCGTATACAGTATTGATATGCTCTACATGTTTTAAGTTAAGAAAATCTTATAACCAGTTAGATACTGATTCACCCCCCCTCTCAGTATTTGTGGGAATCCTAACACATCCCATAGAGAATAAGGAGCAATTTCCTCTCCCCTGGCTCCAACATCAACAACTAAGTCTGTAGATAGGTTACCAAATCGAAGCTCTCAGTGAAGTGGTGATGGGGAGAGACCTGAAGAAACCGCTATTGGACTGAAATCAACCTATGAGCGGGATGACAAAATTCTACCACCCAAAGGGAAATCACCGCTTCTTGATTCTGAAGGTATTTACCAACAAATAATCAATGATCATTCTTTTATGATTTGTTTGAAATCCCCTCCTCTCCTATGCAAAATACTCCTAGCACTGTTAATAAAGGATCAAGACTTGGAACAACCTCTCCAACATGGCTGAAAATAGAGGTAGAAAAGAAAAGAAAAGTGTCCACCCATGTTTCTAGTGAGATAGATACAGCTGTGTTGTTGTTGCAAGGTTCTCACAAGCCTAAAAAGGCTAAGCAAATGTCTCAAATCATTTCTAACTCTGTATCTAATCATTAACTCCTAGAAATTGCTGACCCTATTAAGGACGTGAATGCAAGTGACATAACAAAAAATGATTATAAGATTAGCCATGTGGATATGGGACCTTCTACCTTAGAAGGGGATGTCTATCATGCTGATTTTTCAGTCCATGCATTGATTAAAAGGGCGCAAAACAAAAGAAAAAGAACGTGGAGCTGCAATCCCAAGTGCAGTCATTGAAGGATTTCATTTCATCTATCATAAATCCTCCTACTAGGGAGGCTTCAAGTTTGCATGTGCATGGAATTGATCCATATACTATGAGAAAGGTCAAAGGTAATTTGGGGTTTTCTAAAGCTATCACTAAGTGGATAAATGAAATGTATGGGGTTGGTGTCAATTACATCACTAAATTCATAATGTTACATGTGAAAATTTGGAATAAAAGAAAGGAGTTATTAGTTGAGTTGCAACAGATTAGGAAAGAATATGGAAGCATATTTGTGCTTTCAAAGGAGATCACAGAGCTCATGTCATTAAACCATGCCACATTAACAACTGAAAAAATAGTAGAACATCCTAAGGAAGTTGACCCTACCTGGCATGAAGCTTTGGATTGGAAAGAAAAGATATATCATTGACATCGATGATGCTCTAAAACACTATGGTATGCTAAAAATAAAGAATAACCTCGGTGCTCTAGATGTTGACCTCATGTTCAACTTTGAGGAAAATTATGGGAACTCAGTGAAATGTTGGGCCAGTTCAAAGATGATTATCAGAAGAATAGCAGAGATCTGCAAAAGATCTCCTCATAATCCTTTAAAGGATTGTGTCACCTGCAAATGCATGCCACTGCCTTTGAGTCTAAGATTGATGAAATGCACAAGAACATAGCCACTACCGACGGGTTAATTTCAAAATGGAGAACAAGACTACGCATCACAGCAATGCTAGAGGACCCGAACATGGAACCGGTTATGAACTGGTATTGTGAGTACATGCAAAGACTTGAGGTCTATGAAGTGGCACGTGTTGGACATGAGGTGGAGATCATCAGTGATAATGAACCGAGAGTGAAGTAGGCAGTGGTAGTTTTTCAATTTTACTTTTGTATTGCTTTTCTTAATTATTGGCTGGGAGGCCTAAAGACTTATTTTTAAATAATGGTTGTCTTCAAGAAATCGTTACTTTAATGTTTTAAATAGTGGGGCTTAGTTTGATTTCAAGACCTTTGGTGGACAAACTTTGTTTTACTCTTAAGAGCAAGAACTTTTTTAAGCATATTTCTGTTTTATTGTTTTGAATATGAAAAAACTGTTGGTGGCTTTCAGATATCCTTAATCTTTGAATTATGAAGTGTGGATGTTTTATGTTCTTTTGAATGGTTATCAATGGGTGGATTATATTTGAGATGGTGAATGATTTAAATTTTTTGTTATTGCAAGAATATTATCTGTGAATGATATGTTGCGGTAATCTGGTTGATTCAAAATCTAGAAAATCCAAAAATAGTGTTTTGTATCTTATGCATGCCTTTGGAAATCTTTTTAGTTAAAAGCTCTTTACTTATTTTCTTTCAGGTTAAAATCATTTTGGTTAATTTTCTATTCATTGAATTTTATATGAAGGTAGTTGCCACCTTGTAAAATAAGCAAAGAATCAATCAATAAATAGTTTGTTTAGACAAGTTCAACTGTGATTACATTTGTCACCTTTGTGGGCGTGAGAATATAGAGTTAGGTGATAAATTTGTTAACCAATAGATTTTTGGCAACTCTGCTGGGGAAATATATAGAAACCAATATTATGAAGTGTTTGTGTAGTAGTTAGCCATGGGATTATCAGGATAGGTTGTCCCTGTGTTGCAACCTAATGTAGATTGGTTGGTCCATAATCAAGGGGACATAGGTGTAACTCTTTAACAACTTGCTTGGGAAAAGAGAGAATTGTTCGTCGGTTTCACAAGGTTAATGTTGTTTTGGAAAAAGAAGAGGAGTTTGGAGAAAACATTGTGCGTCTAGGCATTTCTCAAGAAGGAGTAATAATTCTAGCTGAAGAGGTCAACCCTTTACCAATCCTTAGAATTAATTAAGTCTTCCACTTAAGTAGAAGTTGACGACTCTGAGCCTTATTGTTTAGTGAAGTTCTGGCTTCAAAAAGGTACACTAGGGTTGACAATAAAAAGGGGATTGATGATAATTATTTTGAATTCTTAGAGTCCATCAACTTTTCGGCTTTCCCACCTTTACGAAAGGCTAAAGTTGTTAGCAGACCTCCTTCTACTTCTAAGCCTAATAGACCTACACCTACCAGTTCGCATACCCTCAGCTAAATCCTTGTATTGCAAGGTACCACATTACCTCTTCAAGTGTGTTTCCCAACCCATAATATTCAAGTCATGTCTCAACTTGTCCCATGGGGTGTAGAAATAGGTCCTATCGCATTTGGGGTTGGGGCCCAACTCCATGATTTACCCATAGGCTCAGGGAAAATTATCCCTAAGTTCAATGGAGATGGGAAAATTTATCCTGAAGATCACTTAAAGGCTTTCTTTGTTGCGGCTTCTATCTTAGCAGTGCAACATGAAGATGTTGCAATGAGGTTGTTTGTAGAATCCTTGACTGGTCCTACTATATAATGGTTCTATTCTTTACCTGATGGTTGTATAAATGATTGGAATACATTGAGGACCAAGTTTGAAAGTAGATTTAAGACAAATGAAGATGATTCAGTTTTAGTTTCTCAATTGGGTTCTATGAAGAAGGAAGTGCATGAGACCATGAGGGACTTTGTGTCGAAGTTCAATAGATTGTTTAATAGAATCACCACCAACATGAGGCCTGGTGAGCACTTGATTAAAGCAATGTTTATCAGCACTTTACCACCTGATATAAGCTTCACTATTAAGAGAGAGGGTGCTAATAAGATAGAGGCCGCTCAGACTTTGGCCATAGCAATTGAAGATGATTTGATTACAATAGGGAAATGGAAGAAAGAGCTATAGATTGGAAAGCCCTTGCCAGTAAATTTCATTGATCCTGTGATTCAGAGGTTAGCCAATGATATTATTACCTTGAAGAGGCAAATGCCTAGAGGTCCGTGAACCTCTTATCAAGATGCTCCTAGAAGGGATTATAATTATTAGGGAGCTCAAAATAAGACGCTCTTTATAGCTGGTCCAAGTCATAGGTTAGCAATTGAAGGTCCCCCTTCTTCTCCTTCATCTTTAAATGTAAATAATAATTGTGTTTTTCAGTTGACATCTGACCATGATGGAAGTACTTGCCCACTAATGATAAGATACACATAGTTGCTTTCAACAAGTGAGCATGCAACAAACCCTTATGTAGAGGATCCTAGCTCATCCAAGGATGCTGATGTAAATTTCTTTGAGTACCTGCCTGATAATAAGGATAAAGAAGATGTATTGGTAGAGGTGAATGATCCTAACTGTACTGTATCCACTAGGTCACAACATGCAAAGGGAGAACAAAGTAATTCCTCGTCCACTCCAAAGTTTCTCTTGACTAAACAGAAGAAAGCAGATCAGGGAATTCCCAAAGAATCTCAGGTTACAGTAACCCCTTCTACTTATGCCCCTGTTGTATTAAACTCTAGTCCCTTTGATATTATTAAATCTTGTAAAAAAACTAAGATCCAAATCTCCCAAGCCGAATATCTAAGGCTTAACCCAAATGAATTGGACAGATTGGTCAAATATGTCAAGGAGGGGAGCCTATCATCTCAATGTAATGCCCATTTATCCTATGATAATAAAGTCAATGTAGAAGAAAAATTTTGTTCCAGTTCTAGAAATGACCCTTCTTATCTACAAGACCCCTCTGCTAGGCCAAAGCCTTTCTAGGTCTTTTTGTTTATTATTGGCTTTAGGTTAAGAAATTGTATTATTGACTCCGGTGCTTCCAAAAATGTAATGCATGCTCGGGTCGCCCAGCCTTTAGGTTTATCTATTACCTCTTCCCAGGGGAAATATTACTCTATGGATAGTTCCACGGTCCTAGTCACATGCCAGATCATAGATGCTCAAGTAGCCCTTGCAACTTTTCCCAAAAAGAGACTAAAATTGACAATACTAGTGGCTGATATACCTGCCAACTATTGGATGCTTCTAAGTAGGAGCTTTTGTATTGATTTGGGGGGAGAAATTCAAATGGATTGGTCCCATTCTTTGGTTCCACTTGAAGGTAAGAAGATGTGTCTTAACCCTGAACCTAAAGCCAAGTTGTGTATTGAAATCTGGAGACCCTAGAGTTGATATATTATTTGTAGAGATTGGGCCTAGCACCTATATGTGCTCCTCAAATCCTTGTGATAGTTCAGATCTGATCACCCCTAATTTAAAAGATGACTCTTGGACACTTGATTTTGATGAAAGTTGTGCCAATGCTGGATCAGGAGTGGGGGTAGTCTTAGTCTCACTAGGTGGTTACAAGTTTCCTTATGCCTTCAAACTAGAATTTGCTAATACTTATAACACTACAAAATATGAAGCCTTATTTCTTGGCTTAGGGTTGGCTAAGAAAAAGGGGATAAAACAATTGAAAGTTGTGGGTGATGTTGAGTTGATTGTCAATCAGGTTAGGAAGGTTTATAGTGTGAAAAATAGTCATTTGAATCATTATAGAAGTAGGGTTTGGGACTGCGTTGAAACCTTTAATGCCTTCTCAATTGAATCAGTTTTGAGAAGTAAAAATACAAGAGCTAATTCATTGGCTATTTCAGCCTCTTTACTCTTGCCTCACCTTGATTGCGTAGACAAGACCTTTTAAGTGGAGGTGATGTACAAAAAAAGTGTCCCTAACAATGTTGATCAATTGCAAGTGTTTAACAATGATCGATAGATTATTGAAGTTCTTGAGAATTCTAAATCCTTTGCTCACTGTTCTTTTGAAGGAAGTGCTAATGAGAGCAATGAAGTGGTGGAGGGTAAGGCTATTGATTTTGAAGAGAAAGAACAAGAGGTGGTGCAGTTGAAAGGGAATAAAATACCTAAGGGATTGGTCTCTCTTGAGGATCTTCTCAATAGGCATGATCAGTATCTAAAGTAGAAGAATAGGTTTATTCCACCCTTCGCTGAATATGATCAGGTCAACATTGGGACTGAAGAGAATCCAAAGCTTGTTTGTATTGGTAAGTGTTTCTCCCTTAAGGAAAGGGGGAAACTTATTACTTTGTTTCTATGTTATCAAGATGTCTTTGCCTGGAGTTACGCTGACTTGAAAAAAATTAGAAATCACAACTTTCAACATAGAATTCCTTTGAAGCCTGGTGTCACACCTTTTAGGTAGAAACAACGTAGTTACAACCCCAAGATAGTTGATGTCATCTTTACTGAGATTGAAAAAATGCAGAATGTAAAGATCATCTATCCTATTCATCATTCCACATGGGTTGCCAATATTGTTCCTCTCAGGAAAAAGAATGGGGAAATAAGAATATGTGTTGATTTCAGAAATCTGAATCATGCTTCCTTGAAGAATAATTACCCCTTGCCTATTATGGACCATATTTTACAGACAGTCGCAGGTTCGAAAATGATGTCCATGTTGGATAGTTTCTTGGGTTATAACCAGCTTGAAGTAACCCCTGAAGATCAGCATAAAACAACTTTCACTACCCCTATTGGAGTGTTTGTTCATCATAGACTGCCTTTTAGTCTTATCAATGCTGGTGCCGCATTCCAGAGGGCTGTGGATTTGTCATTCGGAGATTTGAAAAATAAAATCATTGTAATCTACCTGGATGATCTGACAATCTTCTCTAAAAAGAGAGCCAATCATCTACATGATTTGGAGATAGTTTTGCAGTGGTGCAGGGAGGAAGGTATTTCTTTGAACCCCAAGAAATTTATCTTTGTTGTGATTGAAGGAAAACTCTTAAGTCATATTGTCTCAAAGGAGGGAATCAAGATTGACCCTGAAAGAGTGAAGGCAATTATGCAGTTGAGCTTACCAACAAACAAAGATGGTATTCGCTCTTTCTGTGGTCAAGTGAATTTCTTAAGGAGGTTTGTTCCTGATTTTGCTGAGTTGACTAAACCCATAGTAGAGATGATGAAAAATCATCCTTCCTTTAAGTGGAGTCCTGAGGGAAAACAATCTTTTGAAGATATAAAGGTGGCAATTGTAAATGCACCCACCTTGGTATACCCTGATTTCACTAAAGATTTCATTATATATTCCTATGCCTCAGAACATACCCTATCTAATATATTGTTGCACAAGAATAAACAGGGTATTGAAGACCCGATATCTTTTGAGTATCCCTCTGAAGAAGTATGATTTGAACTATTCTCCTCTCGAGAAGCATGGTTACGTTGTATTTAAGGTTCTTAAGAGTTTCAGGTACTATATTTTACACTCTCATGTTGTTGTATTGTACTGGAGGCAGCTGTGAAAAGCATCCTTATTCAGTAGGAGATTGGGGATAATAAGAGGGGCTCCTGGGTAGCCAAAGTGCGGGAATACGATGTGGATATTAAACCCACTAATTTGGTTAGAGGAAAAGGCCTAGCTAAGTTGATTGCAAAAAGCAAGCCCTCTGAAGAAGAAAGCCTCCCTTTGGTTTTATTTACTAGCACAATGGATGAATGGTTCTTAGATGTATCGTACTTCTTGACATATGGAGATTTTTCTCCTCATCTATCCCCAAAGGAGAAAAGTAATTTGAAGCTCAAGGCTATAAGATATGTTCTTTGGGAAGGAAATCTGTACAAAAGAGGAGTTGACGACACTTTCCTAAGATGTGTAGACAAAGAAAAACAACAGAAATTGTTTGAATTCTTTCACAATGAAGCATGTAGGGGTCACTTCTCTGCTTCTGTAATAGATTTCAATATTCTCCATCAAACGTTTTATTGGCCAAGTATGTTCAAAGACACATATGAATTGGTGGCCAAGTGTGAGAAGTGTGCAATGTTTACCAGAAGGCATCATCTAGCTGCTTTACCCCTAAGACCCGTTGTGATTGATGAGCCTTTCCAGTAGTGGGGCATTGATTTTATAGGCCCAATCAATAAACATTCTTGTGCTGGACATACTCATATTTTAACAACCACTGATTATTTTACCAAATGGGTAGAAGCCATCCTTGTGAAGCATTTTACGTTTGAAGTGGTGTGTTATTTTTTGAAAGAGAACATCTTGGTGAGATTTGGAGTACCTAAAAAACTGGTTGTTGACAATGCCAATTATTTTTCATCTATTGAAATTATCTTTTTTTTCTATGAGAATGATATTAGTTTGGCACACTCCTTAGATTACAACCCTCAGGGGAATGGACAGGTTGGGGCCAACAATAAGAATCTAGTCTCCATCATTAAGAAATTAGTGGATGAGAACCAGAGGGAATGGCATAAAAATCTATATGACTCTCTATGGGCCTATAGGGTGGCGTACAAAAGAGCTATTGTCATGTCTCCTTTCCAATTAGTTTACAGGGTAGAGATTGCTTTTCCATTGCCATTAGAACTCTCCACACTCAATTTGCAAAAGGCTATTGAAGATGAGCAATTTCAGTCTGTGATGGACAAGAGGATCTTGTACTTGAAAAAACTAGAAGAACAAAGGGATGTAGTGATAGATAAAATTTCCCAACATCAATAGATGGTCAAGAAGATATTTTTCAAAAGAGTCAGGAAGAGAAATTTTACAGTTGGATATATGATACTTCTTTGGGAATAAAGGAGAGAACTGAAGGGTGCACACAAGAAGTTTGATTCATTATGGAAAGGACCTTTTCTGATCAAGCATGTCCTTAGCAATAATGTTTTTATGTTGGCCTATCCTAATGGTACTCCATTATCTCTTAGCTATAATGGGAAAGGCCTGAAAATATTTACTTAAAGCAGTTTCATCACCTTTGTACATAGTTTTGCTTTCCCCTAGTCTAGTCTGGTGTGTCTTGTTTTCTTTCATCTTTGTTGCCCAATGAATAAGGCTTATGCCAATTTTTTTATAGATCCTCTATGTCCTAAAAAATTCCTTGTCCCCATTCAGAGCCAAGATTTTGTCCCCTTTTTAAATTTGGAATCACCATCCAAATTTCTCCCAAGTGTTCCCTCTTACTTCATGTTTCAAGCTCCCGGTCGCGACCTTTATGAGTTTTTAAAGTCATGTCGCATGTTGTGTCCCTTTCTAAACTTTTCGTCGGGTTAGAAAGTTTCGAAAGTTTTCGATCACCCGATCTCCTGTTGTCTTGTGCTTAGGTCGCTCTAACGTGGCTTGTGAAAAGTTTATAAGTCCCAACTGTAGGCTCTTAAGTTTATATTTTTCCCAGCTAAGCGACTCGTCAAGTTCCACCTAGGTTTTGGGGTGCCACCTTTGTGTCAAGTCTTTCTATGGACTAATGTTGTTTGCTTTCTCAGCAGGACTAAACCGAATTAAATGATCATTTTGAAAGGTGAAGTAAATGCAACATTTAAGGAATGTCACATCACTCGAGAACACAGACGGGGTGGTAGATGATTTTTAAACTAGCCTTTATTTTTGAGTTTTCACAAGGTGCATTATCTAGCTTGTGTCCATGTAGAGTGTGATACAAAATCACTGGGCAAGTGTGTGAGACACGAAAATAGAGCAAATGAACCTAGAAAATTTTCTGCAAGAGCTTGAAGGAAGCGAGAGAGATCCATTGCAAGAGAGAATTTTTCAATGTAGCTTGTCTTTCACAACAAGTTTTTGTCCCCTGCACAAATTTAATTGTTGCATGCTCTGAATGATACAACCTGAACACACAAGAAATCCGAGTAGAAGGCAGTAGGGTTGTTGCACAGATTAATTCTGAAAGTGTGTCCCGCACTTTGTGCCTTCTTGAGAGAAAATCCTCTAAAAACATGTTTGTTTTAGATGGCAAAGAGTATTTCCAAACACATGGGGACTAGTGTATGAATTGCATTGCTAGGAACTAGTTAAAGTCCGAAAAGGGAGGTAAGTCTAAAAAGGATGTACTTTAAGGATGAAGTTGCACAAATTATAGCCCTCTTGTACCATGTTGTAGGAAATGCTTGCACTGATTATTTTGAGTTTTGCATGTATCATTTCATTTTGGTAATTTGTGCTCCTATGATTTTTATTGCATGGGCCTTTAGCATTAGCAATCACTTAAATGATAAATTGCAGAATTTTCATTAATCCCTGGTTTTTCATATGTGTTCATATCTGATTTTCATCCTAGCTAGTCAAGTGTCTTCTTGGTCAGGCCTGGAATTGCATCATCTTCTCCCTGCATTCACACCTGTCTACTGAAAATACCCTAAGCTCACCATGCGAAAGGGTATGCAAGCTTTTTCCCATGTCAATGATGTGTTCTCAATGGGTATAGTTAGGAAAATTAGAAGGAAACCCTGGCCTATGGATTTCCCATGACTCTGCTACCTTTGTGACAAAATTTGGGAGTTTCTACACCTAATTCGATAGGTTCACATACCTTAGAATTGGGGGTTTTGATAAGGCCCCGCTAAAATCGCCTCGGTTCCCTTCTGATTATATTGTGTTTCTGGAAGTTTGTCGTCAAATAGTTGTTGTTAATATTAAATACCTGAACTTGGGAAAGAAAGGATACTCCTTCCCATTGTCCACAAATTATTTCTCTTGCAAAACAAATAGCGCTGCTAAGGCCGTGGGAACAATTCTGGAGAAATTTCATTTTCTATCTCTGTCAACTAGAAGTAGTTTTGACAATAAGGAATATGTGAAGCATTATTTGTATGGAGCCAAAGGTTACATGCAATGGCCTGAAATTGAAGAATTCTGGGAGGATTGCCTAGATGACATTGAAGTGTTTAAGAGAAGTTTCATGAGGCTCTCTCTATAGCAAATCCATAATTTTGGTGTTTCCTTTAATGTTCATCATGATGTGGTTGAAGATGAGGTCATTATTGACCCAAAGTATCATACTCTTACTGATGCGGCCCCCACAAAAATTGATTGGTCTAAAGAAGAGGTCTCAAACCTAATGGTTCATACTACTTCAGTGTTAAGGAGGACAACTGACTGGTTAAATGGTAAGTGGAAGCAACAGGTCGGCTCCTCACAAAGCCAAAAGTCATCATCCCATAGAGAATAAGGAGCAGTTTCCTCTCCCTCGACTCCAACATCAACCACTAAGTCTATAGATAGGTTACCAAACCGGAGCTCGCAATCAAGTGGCAATGGGGATAGACCTGAAGAAACTGCTGGCAGACTAAAATCGAGCTGTGAGCGGGATGACGAAATTGTGCCACCCAAAGGGAAATCACCTCTTGTTGATTCTGAAGGTATTTACTAACAAATAATTGATGATCATTCTTTTTCTGATTTGCTTGAAATCCCCTCCTCTCCTGTGCAAAATACTCCTAGCACTGTTAATTAAGGATCAAGACTTGGAACAACCTCTCCAGCATGGCTAAAAATAGAGGTAGAAAAGAAAAGTGTCCACCCCTGTTTCTAGTGAGATAGATACAATTGCATTGTTGTTGCAAGGTTCTCGCAAGCCTAAAAAGGCTAAGCAAATGTCTCAAATCATTTCTGACTCTATATCTAGTCATCAACTCCTAGAAATTGCTGACCCTATTAGGGACATTAATGCAAGTGACATAATAGAAAATGATTATAGGATGAACCATGTGGATATGGTACCTTCTACCTTAGAAGGGGATGTATATCATGTTGACTTTTCGGTCCATGCATTAATGAAAAGGGCCCAAGAACAGAAGAAAAAGAACCCGAAGCTGCAATCCCAAGTGCAACCATTGAAGGATTTCATTAAATCTATCATAAATCCTGCTACTAGGGAGGCTTCAAGTTCGCATGTACAAGGAATTGATCCAGATACTGTGAGAAAGTTCAAAGGTAATTTGGGGTATACTAAAGTTGTCACTGAGTGGATAGATGAAATGTATGGGGTTGGTGTTAGTTACATCACTAAATTGAAAATGTTATATGTGAAAAGCTAGAATAAAAGAAAGGAGTTATTAGCTGAGCAAAAGCATATCAACTAATAACATGGAAGCATATTTGTGCTTTCAAAGGAGATCACAGAGCTCATGTCATTAAACCATGCCACATTAACAACTGAAAAATTAGTAGAACATCCTAAGGAAGTTGACCCTACCTGGCATGAAGCTTTCAATTAAAAAGAAAAGATATATCATGATTATATCATTGACATCGATGATTCTCTAAAACACTAATTGAATGTTTTTTTGAAAATAAAGAATAACTTTAGTTCTTTGAATGTTGATCTCATGGGCAACTTTGAGGAAAATGTACGGGAACTCAGTAAAATGTTGGGCCAGTTCAAAGATGATTATAGAAGAATGTCAGAGATCTTGAAAACATCTCCTTGGAATCCTTTAAAGGATGCATACCACTGTCTTTGAGTTTGAGATTGATGAAATGCACAAGAACATAGCCACTATCTATGGGTTAATTTCAAAATGGAGAAAAAGACTGCGCATCACATCAATGCCAGAGGACCTGAACATGGAACCAATTATGAATAGGTGTCGTGAGTACAGGCAAAGACTCAAGGTCCAGGAAGTGACACATGTTGGATGAGAGGTGGAGATAATCGATGATAATGAACTAGGAGCGGAGTAGGCACTAGCAATTTTACAATTTTACTGTTTTATTTCTTTTCTTAATTATTTGTTGGGAGGCCTAAAGACTTATTTTTAAATAACAGTTGTATTCAAGAAACCGTTACTTTAATGTTTTAAATAGTGGGACTTATTTTGATTTTAGGACCTTTTGGGGGAGAACTTTGTTTTTATCTTAAGAGCAAGAACTTCTATAAACAAATTTCTATTTTACTGTTTTTAATATAGAAAAGCTATTGGTGGCTTTCAGATATTCGTAATATTTGAATTATGATGTGTGGATGCTTTTTGTTCTTTTGAATGGTTATCAATGGGTGGATTATATTTGAGATGGTGAATGATTTAATTTTTTTGTTACTGCAAGAATATTATCTATGAATGATATGTTGTGGTAATCTGGTTGATTCAAAATCTAGAAAATCCAAAATTAGTGTTTTGTATTTTATGCATACCTTTGCAAAGCTTTCTGGTTAAAATCTCTTTCCTTATTTGCTTTCAGGTTAAAAGCATTTTGGTTAATTTTTTATTCATTGAATATTATATGAAGGTAGTTGCCACCTTGTAAAATAAGCAGAGAATCAGCCAGTAGATAGTTTTTTTAGACTGGTTCAAGTGTGGTTACATTTGTCACCTTTGTGGGCATGATAATATAGAGTTAGGTGATAAATCTTTTGACCAACAAACCTATGTGGCATATGCCACATTTTCTATTTGGATGTATATGGCATATGTCACATTTTGTATAACTTTTATGCCATATTTCATATCTTTTATTGAGTTGGCATATATGTCATTTTTGTATACATATATACACAATTATTATACATTTTGATATACAAAAGTTGATATTCAATCTAATTTGTTTCTTGTGTGCAATTCTTCCTACTTTGAAACTTAAATTTTGAATGTATATAATCAATTTAGAATGGTTTAATTATGAACAATAGCATGTCATTGAATCTTAATGATATTGTGCTTCAATATAACTTATGAATTACAATTGGTAATCCATCTATAAATTTCAAGTTTTAAATTTGGTTGCCTTGAGGAACTTCACCAAATTTTATGACCATCTTTCTAATGTTATCAATCACAACATGGATGCTTAGTAGTGACAAATAACAAGTAATCAAAATCAGATTCATTTTTTTGTTCTACTTCCTTTACCCTTTCTAAATTTTCATGATGTTATTAAACAAATTACTTAGTATGACTAGATTAAATAGATTACTTACTTTGTCTATGATCGCCTAATAATTAAACATGCATCTCATGTTGGGTCAAAAAATGTCCTCATAGTCCTTAGAGAATGTATGTGCATGATAAGATATTAAAAAATTATGATTTTACCTTTACACTAGGTGTCACCATGGAGACAAGTGATAACTCAACCAATAGGACTATAATATTTGGAAATTGTGAAACCATAACATCATGACATTGTGTCATGCATAAAAAAACTGAACTAAAAGAATATATTGAGGATATGCATGGAGAGTGCATAAAAAGTTACAAAAAGTTGCAAAAATTTATAAAAAGTTGCAAAAAGTGTCTTGGGCACAAACTATCAGCGTGAACACATATAGGTAGGCCATTTTATGCTAGGCATGCTTCTATTTGGTTTCCCAACTCGCTTGAATATTTTGGGTCATATCGTAGCAACACTGTCTCTTAAGTGCCCTAAGTTCAAAAAACTATCGAACTTTGATGGGCTTTTTCTCATAATTCGAGACATATATAAACAATCTGTTTGAACACACTAGGTCAGGTGAGGACCCTCTATGATAACCTATCTCAAATTTTCAAAACTTTAAACCATTTTCCTAGGGCAAAAAATCTTGCGAGTTAGCCTAATTTTTGTTTTGTTCCTCATGGGCATGAACTGTCAATGCGAATGCGTCCTAGTAGGCAGGTTTATGCTAGGGATGCTCATATTTTTCTTCCCAACTCACTCAAACATTCAGGGCCATACCATAGCAGTGTTGTATCTTAAGTGGCCTAAGTTCAAAAAACTATATAACTTTGAAAAGTTGTTTCTTAGAATTTAGGGCACATACAAATGATCTATTTGAATCTACGGGGTCGCGTGAGGACCCTCTATAATAAATTATCTCATATTTTCAATACTCAAAACCATTTTCCTAGGGTAGTAATAAGATGCATGCAATGAAAAGTCACAAGGTAGCCTAATTATTTTTTATTCATCATAGGCACAAACCATCAACGCAAACACGTCTAGGTAGGCAAGTTTATGCTAGGCACATTGCTCTTATTTTTCTTCACAACTTGCTCAAACACTTAGGGCCATATTGTAGTGGCATTGTCTCTTAAGTGTCTTGAGTTCAAAAAAATGTCTAGATTTGACAGGTTCTCTCTTAAAATCTAAGGCACATATGACGATCTATTTGAACCCACAAGGTCATGTGAGGACCTTCTAAAATAACCTATCTTAGGTTTTCAAGACTCAACCATTTTCCTAGGGCATCAATTTTTTTGTTAATGCAAAAACCGTCAAATGCATGCAATGTAAAGTTTCAAGGTAGCTTTATTTTCATTCTTTTCATCATGGGCATGATTGTTAGCACGAATGCATCTGGGTAGGTAGGTTTATGCTTGGCATTCTCCTATTTTTCTTCCCAGTTGGCTAAAATTCTCAGGGCCATACCATAGTGGCATTGTCTCTTAAGTGCTCCAAGGTCAAAAAATTGTCTAAATTTGACAAGTTGTTTATTGGAATTCATGGCACATACAAATGATTTGTTTGAACCTACGGGGTCATGTGAGGACCCTCTACAAAAACCTATCTCATATTTTTAGGACTCAAAACCATTTTCCTAGGGCATCATTATCTTCATCATGGGCATGAATATGTTTGGATAGGTAGGTTTATGCTAGGTGTGCTCCTATTTTTCTTCCCAACTCACTCAAATGCTTAGGGCCATACCATGGCAACGTTGTCTCTTAAGTGTCCCAAGTTCAAAAAATTGTCTAACTTTGACGGGTTGTTTCTCAAAATCTGGGGCACATACAAATGTTCGATCTATTTAAACCTATGGGGTCACATGAGGACCCTCTACAATAACCTATCCTATATTTTCAAGACTCAAAACCATTTTCCTAAGGCATACATTTTTATGTTGATGCAAAAAACATCAGATGTATACAATGCAAATTTGCAAGGTAGTCTAATTTTCATTTGGTTTGTCATGGCACCTAACTATCAATTCTAATGAACCTAGGACAACCCTAATGAATGTAGAGAATCTAAGTAACAAAATTATGATGAGGATGAAAAGGATAAATCTAAACTAACAAACCTATATTAAGCCCTAATGAACCTAGGACAACCCTAATGAATGTAGGGCATCTAATTGAGGAAATGATAATGCAAATGAAAAAGATAAATATAGACTAAAAAACCTATACTAAGCCCTAATGAACCTAGGACAACCTCAATAAATGTAGAGCAGCCAGGTAACATAATGATAATGAGGATGAAAAGGATAAATATAGACTAAGAAGCCTATACTAAGCCCTAATAAACCTAGGACAACCTTGGTGCATGTAGGGCAACCAAGTAACGAAATGATAATGAGAATGAAAAGGATAAATATAGACTAACAAGCCTATATTAATTTGTAATGAACCTAGGACAACCCTAATGAATGTAGCATAGCTCTAATGATCATAATCATCATTTTTTATTTGTTAGTTTATGCATCTTTTTCATCATAATCATCATTATTTGAATACATTATAGACACATTATTACCATTACACATACATGTGAAATCCATGAACATATAAAAGTGGGTCATAAGGATAAGATTTGTCATTCAATGCATCTTTTTCATCATAATCAACATAATTTGCATACATTCTAGACACACAATCACTATTACAACTACATGTCCTTTTGATTGCCCATGTACTCATATACAAATACATCGTAGATCATCAAGACAACTACATCAGTGTACTTATGTACAAATACATCATATATCATCAGTACAACTACACCAATATACTCATGTACAAATATATTGAATATCATCAATATGATTTCATCAATGTACTCATGCACAAATACATTGTATATCGTCAATATGACTGCATCAATGTACTCTTGTACAAATACATTGTATATTGTCAATGCGACAACATCAATGTACTCACGTAAAAATACATTGTATATCATCCACATGACTGCATCAATGTACTCATGCACAAATGCAATATATATCATCAATACGACTGCATCAATGTACTCATGTACAAATATCTTGTATATCGTCAATACAACTGCATCAATGTACTCGTAAAAATATATTGTATATCATTAATACAACTACGCCAATGTACTCATGTATAAATACATTGTATATCATCAATGCAACTGCATCAATGTACTCATGTACAAATATATTGTATGTCGTCAATACAACTACATCAATGTACTCATGTACAAATACATTGAATATCATCAATAAAAAGTTACATCAATATACTCATGTACAAATACAATGTCCTAGTCCATGTGCCTTTGACATCCTCATGGCCTACTCCAAACTTGTGTAGAGAAATGCCTACATATAAATGAAGACCAACATAAGCAACATGAACATCATAGTATTATGATCATATTTTAAAATGAAAATGGGGTCATCCTAATGAAAATAAGGGAGTCCTAGTGAATCTACGATAGCTCTAATGAACCATAGGGGATGTTATTACTAATAATTCATTTTACCTTCCATTCCTTAGAGTCTCCAACCAAAATAACAACTTCACAAGTCTTTGATTTGGTAGTTGAATCGGATTTTCCCATTATTTTCCTAACTCCTGCATTCCCAAGCCATGACAACAACTAAGTTTCATTACCAAACAAATGTATATCTCTACATAATAATAATGAACCTAATGAGCCTAGGACAACCATAATAAAAATAGGAAATCCATTATAACCTTATGTCCTACTCCAAACTTGTACCCGCAATGTTAAAGAAAAATATTGACGCAATAGTATTATCTATAAAAAGACATATTTTTTAAGAATTATCAAGAAACATAAACAACGTGAATAACAAAGTTTTATGATCTCATTCTTTGAAATGAAATTCATGATAATGAATAAAGAGGGAGGATTATATACGATGAAGATACCTTCTTTGAATTACATTGAATGTAATCACAATGTTGAAGCAAAATGTTGATGGAATAGTATTGTCCATCAAAAAGACCTACATTTTTTAAGAATTGTTAAGAAACATAAACAACTTGAAAAAAAATCATGATCATTCTTTGAAATGAAATGCATGATAATAAATGAAAAGGTAAGATTATATACCATGAAGATACCTTATTATGAATTACATCGAATGTACCCACAATGTTGAAGCAAAATGTTGATGCAATAGTATTGACCATCAAAAAGACCTACATTTTTTTAAGAATTGTTAAGAAATATAAACAATGTGAACACCAAAGTTTTATGATCATTATTTGAAATTAAATACATGATAAAAAAATCAAGAGGTAGGATTATATAATTTCCCCATTTGGTATGAGCTAGATATGCTAATCAAGTGTGCTTTAAGGGTCATCTCTTAGCTTAAGAGTATCCAGAATTGCTTCATGGTCGACACTACTAACTATCCATAGTTCCTTTGTCCTTGGTTTGGCATGATGCTTCAATAACTTAATATTTGTTGCCATAACAAGGTCTGAATACATTAGAATACTATGATTTTTCTCATAGTCTTCAAATGCAGGTATGCCATTCTTTCTAATCACATATGTTTTCAACCAAGTTCTAGCAATAACAAATGATATAATAGTGACAATCAAAAACTAATCCTTACACATCCTAAATTGCTAATCCAATGAATGAGACCTATGGCTATGCCTTGCATACTTGTAGAAAATATTTTCCTTAAAATCTGAAGTAAAATCAGCAACACTGACTTCTCTAGAGACCAACTCGCATCTAGAACCTTCACCTCCACATATCTCTTTTTGTCAACAATCTTATTTCCAAATTCGTGTTCACTGCCCTCATGAAAAAATGAAACAAAATTTGACAGACCACCACATTGTGAACACTTCTCATTTAAGCAATCATTTCTATAGAAAGAGCATCCATCATATCTAACACATAAAAGTAAATCTAAATAGTTCTTGGATGACTTCGGAAAATGCATTGCACTGCACTCCTGCAATATTCATTAGTATGTAAAGTAGAATGAATATAGCATAATAGTTCATGATACATTGAAAATTCAACCTGGTATTTACAACAAGTATTATGAATTTAAAGAGGTACACAATAAAAGGGCTTACAAGATTCAAATGCCGTTTGTCAGATTCGCAAAGTTGGATGTGTTTCACAAAAAAATTGTACTACAATTTTTGGCTTAACTCCAAGAAATATTTAGGATGTGGTGTGTGGTCTCGAATGCCAGTTCATAAATTTAAAACATCCTTTACATTGGGAGATACTCTAGATTTAGAGTGTCAAAATTGTTCAATTTCCTCCTTTAGTATATATATTAACTTCTTATCAACACATGGAAGCCTCCCACAAAAAGCTCGTGTATTATTTTGAAGAGGATCAAGTCTTTCTCTTCTTGCAAATGCTCTTCCAATATTCTACGATTTATGTTGAAATCAATACAAGTTTGTCTCATAAAATGAGACTTTCTCAAGCTTACTAACAAGGTTGTGATCACTCTATCAGCATCTCTCTTATCTTTTTCCTTACTAGTCTTTCCAATAAAATTGAGAGAATTAAAAATATTTTTGAGCATAAATAAAAAATTTCTCCATTTTTTTGTTCACGCGAAGCTTCAATTTGGCTAGCAAAGGTTTCATTTTATGTATCTTTAGCAATTGAACAAAAAGTTGGCATTTCTCAATCAATGTCTTATTGCTAAACAATTCATTGAGAATTTGTGTAGCCCACAACCGAATGATTCTAGTTGACCTCTTTTCTTCCAAATTTTCCATAATGTTCTCATCAACTTCAAGTGACCATTTTGCGGTTCTTGAAGGTCTTGGATTTGGAATTTGTCTTTCTTCTGCAAAAGGTCTTCATTTTTAATGTAATTTGGTGATACATAACATTCAATTATTTCATAATTTCCAATGTTATCAACATTTTCATGTTCAATGCCATTTGCAACATTTTCATATTCAACTTGATGTTCAACATTTTCAAATTCAATTTCATCTTCACTTGAAATAAAATTTGTTGGAGTAAATAATTTATACATTAATTATTCAGTTAATTGCATTAATTCACTAAATAATCAATGCCTTAATTAGTAATTAATTATTGGAATTTATTATTTAGTTAATTAATTAATTAGGGATGATTAATTAATATTTATCTCCATGCATAATGCAAACTATGAAAAGCAAACTATGTTTAGATTTTGAGAGTTTCATGCATTTAATTAGTCTATTATGGTATTTGTACATACATGACTAATTCATGCATTATGTTTTAACTCTCAGTCTATCTTGTAAACTCCACCATTTAGGATTACTATCTTTAGAGTTAGATTTCTTTACAAGGATTTCACATCCTTCATTGTAACTCAAACAATTTAAAAGCAATTCAATCAATTTCATTGTTATTGTCTTCAATTATTTTGTTGTTCAATTTTCTCTGCATGTGTGACAGGTATTCTTGCAAAAGATAATTGGGCTTGTGGGATTCACATTTCACAAATTCTAACATGGTATTAAAGCTCCAGATCTAAAGATTCATGTTCGCTTTTTTTTGGAGATTATTTGTATACACATCAAATCGTTCATCTTGGGTTAATTTAGAGTGCACGATTAGTTCCAAAAGGCTCAATAAAGTCAGGATCGCCTTTTGTTTCGCTGAAATCGGATACACGGAGTCCATTTTGCAAGGGTTCAAAGTTTGAGGGTTTTCTCTATTCCAGAGGGTACCTAAAAATTAAGAGCTTTTTGGGCCCAAATGGACCTTGTCATTGGTTTCAAAAGGCCTTTCAAATGAATTTTGATATATAATTTTCCTATATTGGGTGATCAAAACCTCTAAAGAAAAAATAAATTGATTTATGGGTCGTACAGTCCGTACTGTACGACCCCGTCAATTTTTTTTTTTTTTATTTTTTATTTTTTAAAGGTAGTTTAACGACATGTTGGGGCTGAGCCGCTACGACAACCACTAGCGGTCATCATGATCAATGGTGGCACTGCCACCAACGATAACTGCAGTGGCCACAACGCTAACCGTTGGTGGCTTCCACTGACCGCCACGACCTCCACCAGAACCCGTCGCCGCCTCCATCGCAAATTGCCGCCAGTGCTCCTCTCCACCGCCTTTTGCCACCTCCGCTCCGCCAAGGAGCCACGACCTCTCCACCAGGGGGGCCATTTTTTTTCTCCAAGTCCTTTTTTGACAAGACGATGGTTTTTTCGCTCTAACTTGAGCATACGAAGGCGAAATTGGACAAACCATATATCGTTGGAAATCTCTTTTCAAGGCCGATCCAGATATGGAGGTATTTTTTTCTGATTTTTCCTTTTTGCAAGCTTTTTTTCTAGTTGAAGTCTAAAGTTGTTGTTTGCACTCTTGAGGGCATATCTTGTGCATCCGGACATCGTTTTTCACAAACGAGATATCGTCGAAAAGATGATTTAGATCTCTATCTAGCTATTAGGTCCATTTTTGTAGACTTCTTACTAGACCACTGTCTCTTCCTTCTGAAGTCAACAGTTCTTTTTCTAGTCCTATTCCACCCTTCCTGTGATTCGATCTCCACCTTTCTTGTCTTAGATCTCTACTTTTTTCAGCATCATGGAGAATAACATTAAGATTCAGAGTACCTATTGTATGCTAGGAAGAGTGGAACCCGCAAAACAAAGGTGATCACATCAAAGAATACCAATGAAACATTATATTAGAGGTTTCAATAAGAACAAAACATGTTTAATCAATCAAAACTGTAAAAGTGTCTCATTGCTCTATATCTCCAAGGATCCTTCAAATCAAGGTGGCTCTCAACTTGGAAGAGCACTTGATCTCTAGGATGACTACCCAAAGAATGAGGGATAGTTTCATAAAAGATCTAAATGCAAGTGCAACTAAGATCTTAATGAATGATTTTGATCTGAAACTAGATAATGATATGTTGCAAGGATGATGATATTGATATGAAGTTAAATTAGCATGAAAATGATATTAAGATGATATTAAGCTAGCATGGAAATGAAACTAACATGATATGCAAAACATGATAAATCTATGGTATGATGCTACTAAAATGATCTAATTACTATTATCAAAGAGAGGCTAGAATGCTTGATGAAATTAGACTATAACTTAGATGCATGAAGACTGGGATTATGATATTGGAGAAAATGAAGCCTATTTATAAAAGAAATGGGCAATTGGAGGGTTAAGATTGACTAATCCTAACAAGGGTTAGGATTGAATGATCTTCAATCCTTGTGAGATTTTCAACCCAATCCTAGGTTGACAAGTGTCACCATGAGGAGGCTTGAGAAGAGATGCAAGAGGCATTAAATTCCTGAGAAGACATGGTGGTTACCTTATGAGGTAAGGTTAAGGTTGAGTTATTGGATAATCCTTTTAGCCAAAGGATAAACTCTAGTGCAAGGGTTAATGGATAACCATGGTCAAAGCAATGAATGCTTGAAGAGACCCATGGGTTAGATAAATGTTAAGTTAGAGAGAAAGTCTCTAACCAAGGGTTGAGGTTAAGTTAACCATTAATGGTTATTGAAGACTTTGGAGGTTAACTTGTTGGGGACACAAAGCATTTAATGGTTTATGAAGACTTTGATGGTTTGAGAAGTGATTTGTTTTTGCTTAGGAATGTGACAATGTTTAGGATATGATGAGATTTAACTAAGTGGGATTTAGGAGGTTCTAGAAGAATGATTAGGATGCAAGTGGATCTTGTAGGAGGATAAAAGTGGGAGAAAATAGGATTTTAATTAAAATAAAATATTTTATTTCAACTAAAAATGGATGCAACTTGCATTTGTGGGAAAAAACAAGTGGGAGAGTAATTTTATAAATAAATATTGATTTATTTATATGCAAGAACGGATTTTAATTAAATATAAATTTAATTAAATGTAGAAAGAGGATTTAATCAAATAAATTGAATTTATTCAATTAATAGAAGAAAGGGGAATTAATCAAATGTTGAATTTGATTAATGGCTGGATAGAAGAAAAGGGGATATTAATTAAACCTTAATTTAATTAATAGGTGGATAAATGATAATTAAACAAATAAAATTCATTTAATTAAGTGTGCAGATTTAGGTGTCTACACCTATCATACTTCTCCCTTGTCAACATTATGGGGGGTTTCTATTGTTGGTGTTAATGCTTCCTTGGTTTCACGTTGGAGGTTTTATGTATTTAGTACTTGTTCCTATGTACTAAGAAGATGCAGTGGCTGGTTACCGATGCATTCGGTGAGATGGAATACTTACCATATGGACACTCTTGTGTTCCTATTTCTGGAGGTTCTTTTTTCAGCATCATAGCAGTCTTTCTACACGGAGTTTGCAACTTCTTCATGCTTCAATGTTTCTTTCTGCTTGTCTTTTGTTTCTCTTTTGGAGAGGAGTTTTGTTCCCACTAGGTTTTCTCCTTTACTTCATTTTTGAGAAACTTGCATGTTTATTCATGTGTACCTCATTAGGCTTTATCTCGGGACCCATCTTGCATTCATCTTTGCATGCTTTTTTTCTACATCTTTTTTGCCTCTCTCCCCCGTTGTGCATTCGGGGGGGGGTGTTGGAGTAAATAATTTATACATTAATTATTCACTTAATTACATTAATTCACTGAATAATTGATGCCTTAATTAGTAATTAATTATTGGCATTTGTTATTCAATTAATTAATTAATCAATTAGTATTAATCTCCATGCATAATGCAAACTAGGAAAAGCTAACTATGTTTAGATTTTGAGAGTTTCGTGCATTTAATTAGTCTATTATGTTATTTGTGCATACATGACTAATTCATGCATTTTATTTTAACTCTCAGTCTATCTTGTAAACTCCACCATTTAGGGTTTCTATCTCTAGAGTTAGATTTCTTTATAAGGATTTCATATCCTTCAATGTAACTCAAGCAATTTCAAAGCAATTCAATCAATTTCATTGTTATTGTCTTCAATTATTATGTTGTTCAATTTTCTTTGTATGTGTGATAGGTATTCTTGCAGAAGATAATTGGGCTTGTGGGTTCGCATTTCAATAATTTTAACAAAATTTATAGGTGGAGAAGAGCCCTCACCTTGACCAATATTCAACATACCATGTCTTCTCTTGGTATGACTTTATCTATCTTTTTATCTACTCTATTGTGAGTTTTATGTTGCCTTTTTGTTTACGACTACTGCTTCCCATTATACCTGCAAAAAGATGAAAAAAAATAATAATAAAGTGAAACTTGTGTGAAAGAGTGCATCAAAGGTAGAATTTTATCTACATCAAACAAAAAACCTCTGACTCTCAATTGCAAAAGGAATGTGAGACCGTTAGAATGTTCAAAATGGTTCGTTGTCCTTTTTAATATGGCTTAGGAACGAATATCTATTACCTTTTCACAAAAATGAATGCCAAGGGAAATATTTCCCTTTCCCTCCATTTCTTGGGTGGCAAACGTATCAATTATTTGATCATAATAGATATCTGATCATAACGGATACTCATTATGAACGGATATCAATTAATGCCTAACATATTTCTTTATATATATATATGTAGTAGAGAGAGCCTATATGAGAAAATGGGGGTACGGGAGAGATGGAAAGAAGGGGAGGGGGAGAGAGAGAGAGACCAGAGATAAAGAGCCTACAAGAGAGAGGGGGAAGAAAGGGAGGGAGAGAGAGAGAGAGAGGGAGGGAGAGGGAGCCCAAATGTATGTGTGAGTGAGTGAGAGTGTGAGTGAGTGAGAGGGTGATCCCACAATACTGGGTTACACTTTTTGGTACATCCTGATTTTTGGTGAAATCATAAAATTTTTAGAAAATATAATGATTTGAGCTTTAAGAGGTCCCAATTGAAGTAATTAATTGAGGAGAGTTGGATCAAAGACTCGTATATCAAAATTTATTTGATAGAGCCTCTCTACTTCTAAATCATACTTGTAATGGAGTGTCCTTCACACCTATCAAAATGCTGATAAAAAAACACTTTTACCTTAGCTTTTGGGGGGTCAAATGAAATCATTTAGAAGTTTTATTTTTTGAAGTATTTAGTCCTTATTATAAGCTTTCCAAATAGTATAATTTATAATATATTTAACTTCATTAATATATTTATGTTAAATTTCTTATGAATGTAGGTTTTTCATTGAATATTAAGGATTATGTTTCACACACGTGGAAATTTTAAAAAATATAGAAAATAAATTGTAAAAAATATCTTTTTCCTAGGTATTAATATCCTAATTTCAACACAAAAAAGAATAATTTAATTCAAATGCAAACAAAAAAAGTTATGCATTACAAAATACACCTTTGTCCAAATTACAATTACTCTGTCTTCAAAAATTAACTAAACAAAAAACAAAAAATTATGAAAAAATATCCATTCACTAGATATTGGTGTGACAATTCTATATTTCAAAAATTAGAATTTCCTTCTTGCTATAAAAAATGTTGTACATAAACTCAAAATGATTTTACCAAAATGCATTCTTTTGATGTGGCTTCATTGTTCTTTCTTTCTCCTCTAATGATGTGTAGCTCTCAATTAGGTGAGTCCAAAATATGACAAAAAGAAAGGTGATTACGCAACGTGATCACGAGGATATTTGAAAAGCGTGGTTGCGAGAATGAGCATAAAGAGCTCAATTTTTAACGTTCGAAGACTAAATGGATGGACAAGATCAAATTCAATCAATGAATAAGATTGAAGGAGAGGATGATTTAAGTGGAATGAAATAGGAATTATGCCATTTCCAAGTGGAGAGCAAAATAGAAGGTAAGTGGAGTTAAGTGAAAGAAATCAAGAAAGTGGAAGAGATAAGGAGAGTTGGAAGTTAAGTTAAAATGGAGTAGGAAATTAATAAATATTATTTTATTAATTCATTCAAACTCATAATTAGCCAATTAAATATTTTGTTTAATTGAGACAAGAATTAGGAGATAAATAAACAATCAATTTATTTATCAATGAGGGATGTGTTAGCATGAAAGAGGGTTAATTAATTAAATGATTAACTAACCCTAGGAGAGAATTAGGTCAAATTGACATCAAGGGTCAAAGATTAAGTCAAATTGATGCCATTAGGATAGGTTTTTGGATAAATTGATATTATAGGACCGAAATGGAGACAAATTGATAGCACCGGGACTAAAATGGGGACAATTTGATATCATAGGAGGTGAATTGGGACAAAATGACATCATTAAACCTGAAATGGGGACAATTTGATATCATAGGAGAAGATTTTGGGATAAAATGACATTATAGGACCGAAATTGGGACAAAATGATATCAACAGATATGAAATTAGGATGAATTGATACCAACGGACATGAAATTAAGTAATTGACAAGATTGTTTAATCAGGACATCGAGAAGGTTGATTTAGGTCAAAATGACAAGAAATGATTAAATTAGAGGACAAAAGAATGACACAAGATCGACGAATGGTAAAGACCAAACACGCAACAAGAAAACATGTTAAAAAGGGAGACACATGTGTCAAACCATTTTTTAGTGTCTACAATTATAATATATTATACATTTCATAGACTACGAAATTAGCTATCAAAATATATAGTTGAAATAACATGGTCAGCAATAGATATCCATTATCATCATATCCGATATTTAAACAAATATCCATTAATATTGGATGTTCTATACTAACGGATATCCGATATTATTGAATATCTATTTTTTCTGACAAAAACTTGTACCATTGGGCTTTGCTTCAAGATTGCTTTTTGATTTGGCTTGGATGTGCCAAACCTAGAAAGTCAACACAAAAAATGTGTTTAGAAGTTTTCCTTGGTTCTCCAGACTTTGCCCATATGGAATTCACGGATTTTTTTACTCAAAATTGATGAAACAAAAAGGTATTTTTAAAGAAATTATCAGCTTTCCACTGATATAAATTCTGCCTTATTTTGAATTTAATAGATAATTCTTATTGGTTTTTTACATGCATTGTGTCTAAAGTCCTGATTGATAAGTTGATTGAAAAAAATGTATAACTTTTAAACGATTTAACATATTTTGAATTTGAAAGATGCACCACATTCTATGCTTTGCATACTATAGGATAAAAAAAAATGAATTTCATTAAGTTTTGACCAAGTTATGATGGCCAGACATACAAGATTTCTATTTTTGAAAAGTTCTAGTAAAAAATTAATAACTAATTATGTGAGTCATCTAGGCATCATTTTTAAAGAAATTATCAGCTTTCCACTAATATAAATTATGCCTTATTTTGAATTTAATAAATAATTCTTATTGGTTTTTTACATACATTGTGTCTAAAGTCCTGATTGATAAGTTGATTGAAAATTTTTTATAACTTTTAAACGATTTAACATATTTTGAATTTGAAAGATGCACCACATTCTATGCTTTGCATACTATAGGATTAAAAAAAATGAATTTCATTAAGTTTTGACCAAGTTATGATGGCCAGACATACAAGATTTATATTTTTGAAAAGTTCTAGTAAAAAATTAATAACTAAATATGTGTGTCACATCTAGGCATGAGTCATCTACTTATATTTAATGTGGCATAAAAAAAAATTATGTTTTTCTTGTACTTTGGTTGGTCAAACATACACCTGGTTTTTATCCTTTTCCTGAAAAATTTAGTAGTACTGCATTGAAATTTTAAATTTTCATGAAATAGATTTAATTTTTTTAAGGAAAAAAACTAGTAGCTTAGAAATTACATTCAATTTGCTACAAATTTTGTTCTTACATATTTTTCAAATTATGTTCGTGACATATTCAAATTTTCATGTCAAGTTGCCTAACCCTATTTTATTGAATTTTGATCGTCACTTAAGCCCCTAGTTTGGCCTACCATGATCCTACACATGCCCGACACTTTATTTTGAATGTTGAGATACTATTCACTAGAATCACCAACTTGTTGCAAATGACAATCTATATGTAATTTCTTTCACTTTTTTATTTTGATAATGTGATGAGTGTATGGTAGAAGACTAAAATTAGGATTAAAAAACTACAAGTAAAGTTATGTTGTGTAATAACCCACCAAAATTGGTCAACAAAATTGAGTATTCTTTTTTTTTTTTTTTTGTTTAATGTAATCATTATGTTTTATTCAATTGCATACTCTGGGCATCCATCCATTTAGGATTAGGCATTCATCCATCCGGGATGAGCATCTAACCATACAGGTTAGGCAATTGTCCATACGGGACATAAGATTCCATCTATCCAATATGGGAAAGGCATCTACCCATACGAGGTAGGCATCTATCCAAACGGGATAGGCATCTACCCATACGGGGTAGGCATCTATCCAAATGGGATAGGAGATGCTCTGGCCAGAGACTTAGACTCATTGGGACCATTCGGGTCCTGAGCCACTCACTAAGTACTACACTCTTCTAACAAGAGTGCATCGAGGTCGCCGTCCTTAGGAGTAATTAAAATAATACAAGCTTGAATTCTGCCTCGGAATTTGGCTTAAAGCCTCGGGAAGTCAAGCGAATCCATACGGGATTCCTTCCAAGTATGCATTGAATTTCTTTTTCAATTTAATTATCTTATCTTTCAATTAGGATTCTTACTCAACCAAGCCTAGACCCCACCCACGAACGCCTGAGTACGAGGGACAACTCCGTCCCAAGACTGCCTACATACCCGCTTCAGCATAGGATCAAGGCGTAAAGTATGTAGTTCTATTTTCTATTCTATGGTTTGATGTAAACTGATTTGTGGGTACGCAACCCTTTCTAAGGTCAGTGTCCCAGATAGTTTCTTTGTGGTTGCTACCCACGATGGTAGCGCTTAAGCGAAGGCTCAAGAAGGCCTATTGCTTGTGGCCTAAAAATAACTAGATCCTAATTCTTATCATGAGCGTCACCCAATTGCAAATCACCAATATCCCTTCAAGATAAAAAGAAATCAATTCCATGAGAGCATTTAACTTGACCATCCCTAAAAGGGTTTTACTATGGTTTATCTCAACGGATGTGAAAATCATTTAAAAGTTATCTTATTAAATTATCGATCCAAGGGGGATTACCCGCCCCTTGGATTTTAACTTCCAAGTGTCCCTTATTACTCCCCGACGATTTATAGGGATGATGCCACAGACATCATTAATGCAGCTTTATTAGGCGTTAAGTGCAGTAGTTCAACACGACGACATTACCCGTAAGCGTGACCCAGAGGCACCGTATATACCGAACACTGCTAGTTTTGGTTTTCCAACTTCCTTTGTTTAGTTTCTAAACTAAGAGCTTATGAACATCATGCTTGAAATATAATTATGAAATGGATTACATAATTTAAACTTTAAATACTATTTGAAAAGAGAAATATCATTATTCTACAATTAAACGAATTAATACATGTATTGGCATGGTAATGATAATTTGTGAACTTATGAGTAATCGCATGAAGATAAGGAATGCGAAATAATATAAATGCAATGCAAAAGTAACGTCATTTACATACAAAATATAGAAATGTTTTCTCTTATCGCGAGACTAATTAATTATAGTGTTACAAATTCCCCATGAGTGATTAGCTTATACTTTTTGAAATTTTGGATCAAATTGAAATAATAAGATTTATTTATTTTTAAGTAAGTCAAAATCATTGATCAAATAAAAATCCAATAATTCCCTAAAGGAATTGAAACAATAATTTGATTTCCATCTTTTGCTAATTTTTAAAAAATAAATTTAACTAACCAATTATATAAAAATAAATAAAAAAATTTAACTTAAATTTAATCTGAAACGATATAAAAAAATAACTTCAATTTTTAATTAAAAACGATTTTAAAAATGTCATCGAAATTAATCATTAACAAGTATATTGTTTAAATGTAGCAATTAGGGGGAGGTGGGGACCACGGGTCCCATCATCCCCTGCGGTCTTGCATGCACAAGCCCGTAGGGAATGAGGGGGCCGCGTGGTCCCCTCCACTCCCCTGCGGCCACTTATGGTGACCGCAGGGTAGTGGGGGTACCATTAACCCCATGGTTTTCAATAAAACTTGTGGCGGTTGTATTAAATATTGTGCATGCATGCCTTCTACTAGCCATCTCATCGCAATTTTTGAATGTCGTGCGTTACAATGGTTTAAAGTTTGAAATAATTTTTTATGTTTTATATATGTGTGTGTGTGTGTGTGTGTGTGTGTGTGTGTGTGTGTGTGTGTGCATTTTTATATGCAAGAGAATTACATTTCCAGATTATTGAAATTCACACAGAGAAGAATAGATAATAGGTATGTAAAAAAAATATTAATGTTAGAGAGAATACAGATTAAGTTCTAGGAACAACATATGATAGAGAAGCAACCAGAGAGGGATTATTTATTCCTTTGTTCTTTACACAGGGAGATTTATTCACAGAGAAGAGAGATAAATTTATTTGTACACACAGAGAAAAAAATTTCACAGAGAAGAAATGTTAATTATATTTTTACAGAAGATTTAGATAACCAGAAAATGAGAAATCACAGAGAGAATGATCACAGTGAGATCTCTTCAAATATATGTTTCAGATTTTAAATCAATAACCAGAGAAATGATGCTGGAGAAAGGAGATAAAGATAGTTCTGATTTTAGTTCTTCAGCAAGAATCAATCTAAAACTTAATAAGAGATTTTAAACGATTTAATCTAATTCTATCAAGAATTTGAAATATATGGATCTAACCTCTTAAACAATGGATCTAATACTTATCAAAATTTGAAACTAATGGATCTAATTCTGATCAAGAATCTGAAAATAAATGAATCTATTTCTCATCAAAATTTGAAACAAATGATTCTAATTTCTTAAACAATTTAATCTACTTCTTATCAAAAATTTGAAACTAATGAATCTAATTCTTATCAAAAATCTGAAAATAAATGAATCTATTTCTCATCAAAATTTGAAACAAATGATTCTAATTTCTTAATTTAATCTACTCTAATTTGCAGCAAGAATAAGATGCATGAAAAAAAAAAACTAAATTTGAAAGAACCTGGGTGCTTGAAAATGGTGTAGAATGCTCTATGGATCTCCCTTGATCCTTCAAATTTGAAGAGAAGTCCTCCAAAGCCAAAAATCTTAGCTGAAAAATGAAAATATGACTACAAGAGAAATTTTTTTGAAGAATTTCTTTTATGGAATTACCAACTCCTCTTTTTGAAAACTTGAACATCTTTTATAAGAAAAAAACTCCAAATTCCACTACCTAATTTTTTAATTAAAAAAATAGAGATTCTCTCCCAATTTGGCCTTCATGCAAATTGATTAGACTTAGTGGGAGGAGTTACATGCAAGGTGGTGGAGAAGCCTCTAGAAGCTTCTTATTCCTCCTACAACATGTGCCATAATTTGGGTGAGGAAATTTAAATAAACAATTTTTTTTTAAAGTATATTTTCCATGTGTGTGTGTGATTTATTATTTTTATTCCTCTATAATATTCATTCAATAGTTTAGCCAAAAGAAATATAATAGAGTTTGTATTTTAATCCAAAGGTGATAAAGGAGGGTTGTGACATGTTGGAGCATTGACAAGAGCTGACATGTTCATAAGGACAACATGTATCATGAACTAGGGTGATTCGTACATGAATCTTGATCAAATGGACATGAAATTTGAAAGAGACTGTAGACACTAAAAAATGGTCAACATCGGCGTCTCCTATTTTTAACATATCGTGCAAATAGGCTTTAGTATTCATCGATCCTATCCCATTTCTTATCTCCCATTTTATGTCCCATTGATATCATTTTGTCCCCATTTCAATCCTATGATATGATTTTTTCCCAAAACATGTCCTAGTTATATCAATTTGCTCCCATTTCGATCTTGTGATATCATTTTTCTCTCAAAACCTGTAGGCATGTGTAGGGCTAACATTTTGTGTGGAAGTAGTCATGATAGAAGATGTGAAAGTAGGCACACTAGGCATAGATGTAGGCATAGGAATATAATGGTTTACTTGACTAGGAGCTTGTGTGTAACCAAGGATTTCAACATAAATTTTCATAGGCATAATATTAGTGTCAACAATATGAGCAAGGGCACACAACAAATCAACACTAATTTTATCACTTTGAACCATTCTTTTTTAATCCTTCAACCAATGGGATTGCCTCACTTTTTTGGTATTGTTGACTCGTCTATTGTTGAAGATTTTCAAATTCATTGTCAATCTTCTCCAATTGATCAACATAAACCCTAGTCAATGATTCATCCACATCATGAGAATTATGAAAATAATGAGGATAAATGACATCATTTGTTGGATTAGAGGAACCACCAACATTCTCATGAAATAAGTTATCCAAATTAGGCTCCATATCCTTAGTAATTAAACCTTGGGAAGCATTAATTATACAGATTCTTCTCATGAGAATATTGTAGGTATGACTAATGATAGTAAAACTCATGCCCAAAGGAGGGAATTTTAATTTGAAATTTGGAAATTATGATTAAACAATGCAAAATTTTGTAAAAATGATTGATTAACCAATTAATTAAGCAATTTGATTTGTGAATTTGAAAGATAAATGCATCTAGATCATAACATAGCATATCATGAAAATCAGATCTGAAAATTGATTAGAAAAAATATGCAACCCACATGTAAATTTTAGAATTATAAATTAGGGTTTTTGTAAATTCAACCACTAAATTTATGTAATTCAATTTGAAAATGAGATTTAGAAGAGAAAAATTGAATTTTAAATTGAATGAATAATCAAATTTGAAATGATTAATCCAAATTAGACAACCCACAAGCTCAATCTTAGAATTAAAAATTAGGGTTTTTGTGAATTTAACCTCTGAATTTTTGAAATTCAAATGAAATTTAAACTTGTAAATGTAAACTTGAATTTGAAATGCATAAACACTTAGATCTAAGAACATGAATCAAAAAATAAAAGTGTAAGATGTTGGGTTCACCAAAATGTGATGGTGAAATATTAACGTTTTCACCATTAGATGTAGTAAAACCACTAATATTTTGCTTAGGTACCACTACATTAAAGAGGGGTGAACCCAATAGATCTAGCCTCAAATCAGCAAGGACAGGACGAAGAATTTTGTTGGATTCATGGGACTGGAAATTGATATGTCAACACTCGATAGTTGCAATTATCACCTTGCTTCATAATAAAAAAGTATCACTCTTTTAAGTTGAATTGTGAAAATGCTGAAATTAGGGTAAATGTGTTGAAATTGAAGTAAAAACGCATAAATAGTAAGCTACATTTGTCGGACTAAGCCACGAACCTAGATCTGAGTAAAATGTGAATGTTCAAATCTATTCCCAAAAGGATCTCCTAAAATGTCAAGAGAGAAATGCTTGTCGCTCTAGTCCTCCATACTTTTTGTTGTCCAAAGGGGCATTTGTTTATCTCTATAAATAAAGCCAATTCGGAATATCACAGCTCCATACCTATTCCTGTGCACAATAGAGAATGGAAAATGGTTGGGATTAAGGGTTTTCCCTAGATCAAACCTTGATTTTGGAATTAACGGTGAAATAAAAATGAAATGTACTTGAATTGTTGTAATGGAAATGATTTCCTTTTGAGGGAAATGTTGAATAGAGTCTGAAACACTAATGATATACCTTTTAAAATATTTTTTGTTTGTCTCCACAAGGAATTAGGGTTTCATGAAGTCTTCATAAGCATAGAACATGAATGTCAACTCCAATACTTGAATCTTGACCTTAAATCTACTCCAATTCTTGAAAGAAGACTAATTTCTTGCTCACTTGAATTTGAATGAATGCTTGATAGGTGTGATTGAATTCATGAATGTGTGTCTCGAAATGAGAGGGGTAGACCTCCTTTTATACATGCTTGTTGAAAAACAGCTTAATTTTTTGACATGAGCTGACATGGGATCCAGGTTCCTGCCCAAATGATGTTACTATCAAGGGGCCCCAAAAAATGGGCCCTAATTGGGAGGACCAAAGCACTAGCACCCTAGTCATGACCAAGAAATGGGGAGCAAAAAGTCTGCATGTTGAAAAAGATGAACTTATTACATGGTGTGAGCAGAATTAGGACTTTGATTAGGCCTCAAAGACACAAACGCCAAGGTGAGGGCCCAAATGAGGACAAAATTATAAGGGAGTACAATTTAGGGTGCTATATTTAGCCCCCACATTAGCAGGAGTATGAGACTAAGCATACTCTCGTTAAAGTACAAAGGTTTACATTGAAAAATTTCATCATCATCAAAGAGGCAAGATACACCAAGCCCCCCAAAGGAGTTTAGGATCTTACTACTTTAATACCAAGATAAAAGGGACATCATAAAAGAAAGAGAATCATGACTGCTAGCCTAATATGGGTCACTTACTATGAGTCATGAATTTTTTTTACTGTAATCACAAAGAAAATTCCTAGTTTGCAAAGTAACTTGAGTATAGAGGTTTGTGATAGTGTGTGCATAAAGTGAAGCATTGAGCATAGTGTATGCCCCTATGTTAAAGTGATTGCATACGCCTTACTGGGAGCAATTTCATTAAGGTAGCATACATGCATCCAAAAGACAAGCATGTTACCACAATGATATGCCCCCAAGAAAGGACAAATCAAATGATAATGGTCACAAAACACATAAGATTTCTACTAACTCTGAGGTTAGTATTCTCTTATGATAAATAATGTTTATCATGAAATATATTTGCATTGAATTCACCTCATCCCCCAAAGGAATTAGAATCGTACAATGGAAGAAGGACACATGTGTCTTTTGATTCAACATAGGAGAGACCAAAAGAGATCTAAACACTTTGCATCATCCTCAAGTATACAACACTAGGGACAACAAATAGAAGAAGTGAGAAACAAATAGAGGAATGTTACGCATGTAAGCAAGAGAGGAGAGAGAGATAATCTACGACATGAATGAAGTTAACCAAGCACATCATCCGCCTCCCAATCTTGTTGAACATTATTTTGGGAAGGTGGACAATATGCAAGAGGAGCAACTTTGAGCATGGTAGATAGAGCTACTATAAGTTCCAAACAAGAACCATTCTCTAATGATGAGTCACTTTGTCTATTACTAGGACCTAGGATTAATGCTTTTGAAAATTGTTTAGATAAATCATTGTCAACAACAACAAGCTCATATTCATCATCAGAATTATTAGCATCAACATTGTTAGCATGAACATAATTTTCATCCATTTCTTCATCAATATTAATAAAAATAGGATCTTTAACACAAATAGAACATGAACCATCATCTTTCTTAAGCATCTTTAATCTTGGTGATTTAGATTGGACTTCCTACTTAGGATTAGGTGAAGGTTGGACAAATGGGATCATGTCAACATTTGGTATCTTTGGGGAGGAAATGGGTTGAGAAGCAAGTTCATGAGCCTTAGCATGATGTTTCCATCAACGTTATCTTGCACAACGATTTCTTTCAGTTTTAGCTAAGCGTTGTGAAGGTTTAGGATCAAATGTACATGGGTTTCTTCTCTTCCTTTAAAGGAGGAGGAATGGGAGAAGGTTTACTAGGTTGAAACATAGGGGATTTCAAATGCTTCTCTTTGTAAGATGAAGGAGGCAGAACTGTAGCATTTAAAAGAGGAATAGAAGGTGTAGGAAGGAGACAGGGTCCATCATGAGGAGGAGGAATAGGTATAAGATCTCTAGGCTTACTTAAAGATAAAATCATATCATTCTTCCACTTTTGATAAGAGACAAAGAGAGCATCACTTCAAGGTTTAAGAGGCTCAAATTGTTTGAGCCAAAAGTAATCAAGGTTTACATATCCACATCTCATCGTGGGTTGGTACATGCTATGATTAATTGTTATGATTTTTTTATTATGAGGAAATTTTAAGCATTTATGAACAGTAGAAGGGATCGCTTTCATGGAATTCAGCCAAGGATGTCCCAACTTCACACGAAATTGATCGGATGTAGGAATGAAAGCAAAAATGATATCTAAGAACTTAGTACCGACTTCAATGGAAAGAGTAATAGAACCAATCTAGTAGGGCAAGAGAAACCGTCATACACCTTGACCACTACATCAGATTTAACATATGTTACTTGATGCAATTGTAAATTATAAAGATATTCTTCACTGATCACATTCACCATACACACAAGATCAATGAGAAACCCTAATGAGAGTTTGTCTTTGATCTTCGCAGTGATATATAGTGGGCCATCGGGTGCATAAATAGTCTCATTAGGATCAAAGGTAATGCATAGGTCCTTGGGAGGTGTAGTTTTATCAACAAGATTCACGATATTGTTAGACTCAAGGCCAAGGTCATTGGGAGAAAATGCAAGATGCTTAGACTCAATTACATTAGTAGAATGTGAAGGAAAAGGATTAGTAAACTGGAGATTTTGATTAGGAGGAGCTACAAATTTATTTCCTTTATCATTCACACCAGCTACAAATATGGTATTGTTATCAATAAAGTCTTGAATTCTACTCCTTAAGGAATGACACTTTTCAGTGTCATGACGAGGTTGACGATGATATTGACAAAAGGCTTTGGGATCATGATAGGGTGGGAAAGGTTTGGATGTATCAATTGGCTTGATGGGAGGAAATTTCAACATATATTTTTATTAAACAATTGTGTCATAATTCTATGCAAATATTCGGAAAGAGGAGTAAATTATTTTCTAATGTATTTGGATAAAGGAGGCACACTTTATGTCGTGGTTGCTACTTGGATATTAATGTTGTCATTCAATTTGATGGATCCCTTGTTCGGTTTAAACATCACAAAATATTATTGATCACTTTCATTCTTATCAATTGAAGCCATTGAAGGAGATGATTCAAATTGACTCACTTGAGGCTGATAATCATGAAGTACTATGCACAACTATGTAAAGGAAGTAAACTTAGAAAAGAGAATCTTATTCCTAATGTGTTTTTGTAAATTAGAAATAAAAATTCTTTGAACGTCTTGATTAGGCATAGGATAAGCAATTTGAGAATACAAATTTTTATATCTACCAATAATATCAATCACTTTTTCTTTAACACCTTGCTTACAATGAATCAAATCAGTCAATGTAATCATAGGACCAATATTATTGTAAAATTGTTGAATAAAATAATTAGCTAATTGTTGAAATGATGTGATAGAATAAGGAGGAAAAGAATAATACCATTGCAAAGCTTTGTCGCTAAAATTTCAAATGAATAATTTAGCCAAAACTCTTTGATCATGAGCAAAATCACTACACATAGTTTGAAATGTCTTCAAATGAATCAAGGGATCACCTCTTCCATTATAAAGTTCCAATTGAGGGATTTCCAAATGTTTAGGAGGGATAACACGGACAATGTCATTGGATAATGGGCTCACTACATCAAATGAGGGCACATTAAACTTGTATTGGGTAATGGAAGCTAGTTGTTGTTGTAAGGATGACACTTGGGCTAAGTTATTGATGGTTGCTTCAGTGGATGGATTGAAATTAGACGTATTGGATTGGGATGGAGGAGTGACATTGTTGTATGTACGTTGAGATTGAGAATAAGGAAGACTCATAGAAGGAGGTATGAAGGAATTTTGATTAACAAAGTTACCCCCTTGACTAACATGTATAGGGTTAACATTTTGTGTGGAAATAGTCAAGATAGAAAATGTAAAAGTAGGCACACTAGGCATAGATGTAGCCATAGGAATAGAATGATTTACTTGACTAGGAGCTTGGGTGCAACCAAGGACTTTTGCACAACTTTTCATAAGCATAATATTAGTGTCAACAATATGAGCAAGGCCACACAACAAATTAACACCAATTTAATCACTTTGAATCATTCTTTTTAATCCTTCAATTAATGGGATTGCATCACTTTTTTGGTATTGTTGACTCATCCATTATTGAAGATTTTCAAATTCATTGTCAATCTTCTCCAATTGATCAATGGAAATCCTAGTTAGTGATCCATTCACATCATGAGGATTATTAAAAGAGTGAGGATAAATGACATCATTTGTTGGATTAGAGGAACCACCAATATTCTCGTGAAATAAGTTATCCAAATTAGGATCCATATCCTTAGTAATTAAACCTTGGGAAGACTTAATTCTACAACTTCTTCCCACCAGAATATTGTAGGTGGGAATAATGGTAGTAAATCTCATGCACAAAGGAGGGAAATTTGAATTTAAAATTTGGAAATTATGATTAAACAATGCAAAATTTTGTAAAAATGATTGATTAATCAATTAATTAAGCAATTTGGTTTTTGAATTTGAAAGATAAATGCTTCTAGATCATAATATAGCATATTATAAAAATAAGACCTCAAATTGATTTGAAAAATTATGCAATCCACATGTAAATTTTAGAATTATAAATTAGGGTTTTTTGTAAATTCAAACACTAAATTTATGTAATTCAATTTGAACATGAGATCTAGGAAGCAAAAAATTGAATTTTAAATTCAATGAATAATCAGATCTGAAATGATTAATAAAAATTAGACAACCCACAAGCTCAATTTTAGAATTAAAATTAGGGTTTCTGTGAATTTAACCTCTAAATTTTTGAAATTCAAGTAAAACTAAAACGTGTAAATGTAAACTTGAATTTGAAATGCATAAACAATCATATATGAGAACATGAATTAGAATATGAAAGTGTAAGATGTTGGGTTCACCGAAATGTGTTGGTGAAAATATTAATGGTTCCACCATTAGATGTAATAAACCACTAATATTTTGCTTAGGTACCACTACATTAAAGAGGGGTGAACCCAATAGATCTAGCCTCAAATCAGCAAGGATAGGGCTAAGAATTCTATTGGATTCACTAGATTGGAAGTTGATACCCTCATTGAAGTTGAACTATGAAAATTCTCAAATTAGGGTAAATGTGTTAAAATTGAAGAAAATGCATAAATAGTGAGCTACAATCATCGGATTGAGCCACAAACCTGGATCTAAGTAAAATATAAATGTTTTGATCTATTCCTAGAAGGAGCTCCTGAAATGTCAATGCCAAAATGTCCATTGCTTTGGTCCTCCACACTTTTCATCATCCAAAGAGGACCTTATTCGTCTCTATAAATAAAGCTAATTTTAAAGATCACAACTCTATACATGTTCTTGTGCACAATAGAGAAGTGAAAATGGTTGGGATTAGGGTTTTGCCTTAGGTCAAACCCAGTTTTTAAATTAACCATGAAATATAAATGAAATGTAATTGAATTGTTATAATGGAAATGTTTTCCTTTTGAGGGAAATGCTGAATAAAGCCTAAAACACTAATGATATACCTTTTAATAGAGTTTTTTTTGGTTCCACAAGGAATTAGAGTTTCATGAAGTCTTCATAAACATAGAACATGAATGTCAACTCCAATGCTCGAATCTTGACCTTACTTCTACTCCAATGCTTGAAAGAAGATGAATTGCTTGTTCACTTTAATTTGAATGAATGCTTGATAGGTGTGATGGAATTCGTGAATATGTGTCTCAAAATGAGAGGGGTAGACATCCTTTTATACATGCTTGTCAAAAAATAACCTAATTTTCCGACATGAGCTGACATGGGATCCAAGTTCCTACCCAAATGATGAACACCATTAAGGGCTACAAAATGGGCTCCGATTGGGAGGACCATAGCACTATCACGTTGGTCTTGACCAATCAAGGACCAATAAATGGGGAGCAGAAAGTGTGCATACTGAAAAAGATGAACTTACTACATGGTGTGAGCAGAATCAAGGCTCCAATTAGGCCCCAAGATATGAAAACCAAGGTGAGGACCCGAATGAGGACAAAATTGTAAGGGAGTAAAATTTAGGATTCTACAAAATTATATTTATTTATTTATTTTCTTCTTAAATGGGGAAAATTAATAAATTCAATTTATTGATTCTCCATAATATTAGCTTTTTAAAAAGAGATAATTAATAAATGTTATTTATTAATTCCTCTTATTTATCCTCTCATGTGGAGATATTTAATGATTTTTAATTATTAAATCTCCAGAATATCTTCTAAACCTGTTAATTTGATCCTCAATGGAGATTATTTGTTTATTTATTTATTAATTCTCCATAATATTTTCTCCTCAACTTTTTCCATTTTCACCCATCTCCTAAATGGTAGCTTTGTGGTGCACTCGATTGTGTCCATTCAATTTGTCAAAAATCAATTTGATCTCGGTCGTTCATCAAAATCTGGATTTCTATAAATGGAGCTCTCATTCTTCATTCGACACTGTTAGATTTCGAATATCATCACTGTTATTTTGTCCAAATAGCCTCAGAATAACACTTCTAGTAATCTTGCTATCACATTCCTTGCACTTTTACTCGTATTTGTGCATCTTTCATTTAGAGAGAAACATATCCATATTAGAGAAGAAAGGAGAAGCAAAAGAGTTTTATCGAAGGAGCATAGGAACGATGGTTTGTTTCATATTTTAATTTATGCTTCATTTTGATAATTATGTTGGTTAGATTAGGTTTGATTTGCATGTTGTTTAAGTTTTTGTGATTAAGCTTAGTTAACTTCATGCTTTGGTTCTTCCCCAATTTCCTAGTTGACATTTTGGTGAACCTGACGTGAAACACGTCCAAAATTGATCATCTTGTGTTTCAAATTGCGTGCAGGTATCAAAAAGTTGATTTTACATCTTTTGTGCATTCAAAGACCAGACCTGCATAGTTGAGCCCTAGACCTGTGCATTTTAAGCTCAAAACTACATAGTTGGCCTCTTTTTCTACGTAGTTGGTCTCTATTTTTGTGTTGTTGACCTTGTTTCCTGCACAGTTGGCCTTTTTTTTCTGTGCATTTGACTTTGTTTCCTGTGCATTTGACCAGTATGCTTTACTTTTGTTGATCATTTCTTGCATGCATGACTCTTCCTGATTAGGTTTCTAACATGCAAAGCTTTTTGTGATTAGGTTTCTCACATGCAGGGTTTTGGAGAACTAATGTGTTGCATGCAAGGTTTTCAATTCGATAATGATGATTAACAATCAAATTTCTTAAATAATTTGGCTTAAAATAAACTACAAATTGCATCTAGTCTATATAAGGGTTCAATGAATCATAATCTCATAGCCTAAATAGGGATTGAATGAACCATCACATACCTTAAATAGGGTTTAAATGAACAATAACTCTAGATTTCAATTTGAAAATTTGTTAAATTGAACTCACATCTAGCTAATTAGGGTTTTGATTCGCTTTCAAAGTTCTCATTTCATCTTGCAAAGTTGTTAAAATGAACCCTCATCTAGCTTAATCGGGATATCAATTTGCATTTAGGATTTAAAATCTAGTTAGATATGAATCAAAATGGTTCTCTCATTTAAGAACATGACCCTAGTGCTTCAGCCCAATTCAGGTTTCCAAGACAAGCAGGAAGTTATCATTTATGAATTGAACTCCTTCATTGGGAAAATGAAAACAAGTTATGCAATGTACATGCAAACAATGTTTGTTATAGAGGTAGAGGAATAAAGAACACAACACCATGAAGACACTCTTCGAAGGGCACTCATCCAACAAAGAAATCAAGCCCTTCAACCAGCTCCTCCACAACCTAGATAAAATTACAATTCTATCTTTAGTCAATTTCAGTGCTTTGATACATAATTTAGGGTTTTATTTCATCAAATTGGCATTTTGAAGTAACGTGCATGTTTGTTAAATAGTTGAAATTGTAACTTGCACAATTGGAGCTTCTTCCTTCACAATTGGAATTTCTTGTTGCATAGTTGAAGCCCTAAACTATGCAGTTGGACCTTTGTTATGTGCAATTGACAGGTATAACTTGATTTTTATTTTGACTTTTTTAATCAATTTTGCAAAAAAAATTATTTTGACTAGTATAGAAGATTTTTGTGTTACTAATTATCTGTGTAGCACCCCTGGCACTCATGGGATGAAGAATGAAACCAAAAAAACTACTATTGAGTTTGGTGCAAGATGTTTAACGAAGATTTATAACCCCAAACAAATTGTGTATTTTGTTTTCATAGATTAAAAAATATTTGATCTTTGTAATGAAATGAACGTGTGTTTTATGTGTCTTATGCACTTGTACTATGTAGGGTGGACCCATAGTTGCACTAAGTATCCTCTCCCCTTGCCTTCAAGATCTTCGGCCAAAGAGAAAAGTGTCAACGACACCCAATTTTTATTTTACTAGAGAAATATCTTTGGGGATTTCATCACCTCATAGTGTATTTTGAAAATTAAAACAACTTTGGGGATTTCATCACCTCATAGTGAGTTTTGAGCAGTATTTCTCTTTGGGCCGCTATATAAAAGGCTTCACTAAAAGTTCCATACAACTTGAGTACAATCTGAATTCAAGTCTTCTGATAAGGGTTGTAAGAGATTTAAGTATCTTGCTTTACAAATCTATTATGTGGCTTTGTTCCTCAAAGAATAAATAAGAACCATTGTTGTAGAAAGCCAAAAACTCATACTCACTAATTTAGGGAATGCAGACCGTATCCCTTTTTTAACCCTTCATCATGAGGTATGAAATTCCTTGGTTAAAAAAGGTTTATGAACCTTCAAGGAGTGAGATTTTGTGTGCTCACGATGTGGTGGGGGGGCTAATGTCACTAGATCTTTGCATATCCACTTTGTCTAAGGTATTTCTTTTATAGAGAAGGGCCTTAGTGAGTAGTATCCTCTTTCCAGCCTAATTTTTACATGCTTTCAAGTGCTTTCAATTGTTGAAACCGGTGATGTTAAATCTAGGCTAATTTAGGCCCCTTTCATTCATTACTCTAGTTTTGTTTCATAATCAAGAAATCAAACAATTATTTCTATCTATTGTGTTTTATGAGTGTTTGTGATAAACATCTCCAATCAAAATAAAATAAAAACCTCAGACATTGCAAACTCAAAAATTTTGTCCCAAAATTTAGACATTGCAAACTCAAAACCTTGTTCCAAAATCCAAAACAATGTCAAACATTACGATCTTACAACTTCATAACATGGTAAATATAATATGTTTCAACCTTGTATAGGTCTTTTCTTTTAATAGATTTTGCATATTTTTCACTATCCTAAGTCTTAAGTCCATTTCCACATCATATCAAAATCATCTTAGAATAGATTTTGCATAATTTTCACTATCCTATGTTTTAGGTTCATTTTCATGTATCATATCAAAATCATCTTAGAATAGCCTTTACATAATTGTCATATATCCTAAATCCTAGATTCATTTTCATTTTATCTCATATCATATAAGGATAAGCTTTGTATGATCAAAATCCCTCCTAAGTTTTAGATTCACTTTTGCATTATCCCAAAATCGTCTTAGGATAAACTTCACATAATCATTATCCTTCCTAAATCTTAGGTTCATCTTTTACATTACCAAAATTCATCTCGGGATAATCTTTGCATAGTTTCCCATTTTCCTAAGTCAGAGAATCACTTATCACCTCAATTTGCATTATGTCCAAATTAAGACATACCTTAGTTTGATCCAAAAATCTTTCACATTAGTTCATTGGCATTTCCTTTAGCACGTATCCATTTAAGTCAAAATCACATTTTAGGTCATTTCATTTCCTTAGTATAAGTCATCATATCGCATTTAGATCATAAATCAGATTTTTGAAAATCCCAAAACATCAAGTCTTAGGGCCAAATCCTACATTGTTGTCAAGAAGTCTATACCTTATTAAAAAAACCATCCATTATCAATCATTATCAATTCAAAACCCTAGCTCATCATTCTAGCGACGGGTATAACTGTAAAGTTCTGATGCCAATAGCTAACAAGATGAGAGGGGGGGGTGAATCATACAAACTTAATCTTCCATAAAATCAACAGATTCAACCTCAATAACTTATACTTCAGCAATATAACCAAAAACTGCTAAACATGCTAACTCATAAACACATAATCATCATAACACATATAACACCAGATTTAACGTAGAAACACAAATAGGGAAAAACCAATGTGGGATTTCGGACCCACTAAGAAATATACTCTTCTAGAGTATGCTCAATTAAAAGCAAATCTTGTTAAAGATTACAAACACATTGCTAGATGTGACCCGGTTACGAGATTTCCCTCAGATCTGTTAGGATCTTCACTTTGTTAGAAGTGGCCTTGTCAAAGGATTTCAAACACTCATTTAGAACGTTACCTTGCTAGAGGGTTTACAAATAAGACTGTTAAGTCCACTCGGTTAAGAGATTTTCTGTCACTTTACAAAATAACAGTAATAAAATATATCTGCAACTTCACATCTAAAATGCTAAAGCAGATTCTATTTTGCTCAAAACAATCTTGTCATAGGACTTATCTTGTCCCTCTGCTGGGCTCCCTACTCTGTTATTCAAATAGGTCTTCAAGCTTATGTGCTCAGTAATCACTATGTAGCATCCTTGTGCTTACACTTGCCCGCATACTTTGTTCATCAATGATTTCTTATTTATAAACAATTTGCTAACCGCTTAATCTCCTTGATCACATTTCCCATGATCAATCATAGCCATCAAATCTTCAATCTTGACTAGGTTCAATGTATCCTTCGATCTGGAAATGTTTTACCTCGCCTTGGAACTTGCATTCCTTCCTAGGAACTTGTGCTAGGTTATTGCGGTTCAATCTGCGCTGTAGATCTTCCTCCTAATTTTCCATTGCCGTAGATTCTAAACCAACTTTATGCGCGACATACCAATCATTTATTCATCTCCAGCTCATCAGCTTCCTTCATTAAATAATGCTTTTATCCATCCAATGCGCTCTGTCATAACTCGGTTGCAACTCGGTAAATACTAAACTTTACTTGGTAGACATTCTGCCTTCATTAACCGATATCGATAACCTTAGGGTTTACTGACTAGGTTCTTTGCTCGGTGACATAGTATAGTATTAACCTTACAATCAACAACATATGTAGGATATCAAAACAATCTAAACATCATGATCTCATCATTGTCTAACTCGGTAATAGTTGCCCATTGAACAACTTATTTCTCCCCTTATTCATCACATTCTTTCTGTGTCTTTTACCGACATCTTAGTTCTCTTCAAATCAATCTTCTCAAGATATGGCAACATCATACTTGAATCAAAAAATCAATTTCTTGACATCAATGACAAAATAATGTTATAAAGATAGTTATCATCCTTTTTCAGTTATATCAATAATCTTCAACAACCTTCTCAATATCCTTAATGAATATCAACAATCTCCTTCTATTGAAATGCCAACAACAACTTTTTCCTTATCCATCATCTTGTCCTTTTGTCCTTTAAAGGTCTTGACTTTGTTCCAATTTTTTAGGGTTATAGCTTTAGATTTGTAGTCGTAAAAGGTTTTCTAAAGTCTCAAAAATTCCAAAAAAATTAGGTGCATCGTCATTTGTCCATTTTGCAAAATCTCAAAAATTCCAAAATCCAAAAAAATTAAGTCCATTATCATCCTTAAAGTTGCATTTTTTCATTTTCCCCAAAATATCAAAAACATAGGTTATATCGCTTAGTTGCATTGCATTTCATCCAAAAATTAAAAAAAACAAAACATAGCATAGTCCATATTGCATGCGCAAGATTAATGGTTGAAACAAGATTCCAATTTCCTAGGAAGCAACAAGATTCAACAAATCAACTTGTGAGTAGTTCAATGGAAGAGACACCATTTAGACGACCCCAATCCGATCCAACACAACAAGGTAACTCCATGCAACCAAGTTCCAATCCAGACATGGGTCTGGTCACAACCAAAGAATCACAATATGATATGACTCAATTTAGGTTAGGACCAAATTCTCAATCAATAAAACTAGGAGATGGTGATATTCCACCGGCATCATCAACACTGACATCATTGACAAATTTTCCACCAAGTTTTGACTTAGGTCAATCAACTCAGGGTTATGTCCAACAAGGATAGTCATCAAGAGTAGAACCAATTTTTCACCCAAACTTTGGTTATGTTCAACTTGCATCACAATTCAACTTAAATGTACTATCAAACACATCATCAGATTCAAAATATTCACAGGAGATTCATCTTTTCTTAACCAATGTTTCTTAGAAACAAATTGATAAGGCCATAAAGAACCCTAGAATCACCAAAACTTTGGATCAATTGATCTTTAAAAATCTCATGCGATACTTACAATGTCTTAAATAGAAATTCGCATTAGCTCCTAAATATCAAACCCTACTAGGCGAATCTAAGTCCCAACTTGATCTACATGAACAAACATGCCTTTTCTCACAACAAGTTCAAACAAAACCTATCTCACAAAAAGAACAAATGAGTCAAGCTACAAGGCCTCTTTTGGAACAACAAACTACAAAGGTAGTCTTAGGAAAAAACATCATAAGAAGTTGACTTTACAAATTCCCCCGAAATCTTCATTTGAACAATTCAATAACCCTTTGTTTAACACAACATCATAGATACCCCAAATCGACTCGTACATGGTACCAATATCAAAAGTGATGGTTGGGACATTAGCAAGCATAGTTCAACCAAAGTTATCAAATGTTCCTCAAGTAGGTCAACAACAAATGGCCCAAGATGTGTTTACATATACTAAGAGAATGCCATATATACCACCCCTAGACCAAAACAACCAAATACAACAAAATGCTTTGTTTTTACAAGCAACCTCTTCAAGAATAGTCACAAATGTCCATTCAGGTCAAATTCAAACAAAATCACATTGATCTAGACAAGGGAATGTGGCACGACAAATTGATATGCCTACTTTCACATTATGAGTTAATATTAATGTACAACAAGTCCAATTAAGTAACATCTTACCAGAAGCAGGTACAAACATGATATCACAAACCAAGTCGCCCAAGCAACGAAAGTGCAAAAAAGAAGTGTTTGATAACCTAATTAGAAGACTAAGTTATTCACAACCAACTATTCAAGAGTAACAAATTGCTACTCATTACTAACAACAAACAAATCCAACAATACAAACAGGTTCCAATATCAACCTCAGGAACCACAAGTTTATCAACATGTTGGAAAAACACACCAAATGACTTAACAATGCACTATCCAACAATATCAACTAGACCTACAATTTCAACAAGCACAACAAAAATATGCACCTTAATACCAACAATAATATTTGACGAAGTATCAACAATAGATGCAACAAGCTCCCTGATTCCAACAACAAGTTGTTCAATCGCATGTACAACAACAAATACCAAAAATTTATTTTAAACAACATGGGCAACAACAACATCGTCATTTGCCAAAAATTCAAGTCCAACAACTGATTCGACAAGAAACTCAATTTCAACCCTAAATGCAATCTAACGTTCAATATCAATAACCAGGTCAAACCACAATGCAATATCAACAACCACAACAAACATTCAATACTAAGACACTTTAGCAACATAATATGGTGATCTGTACCAAGATATTCAATAGTAAGTACCCCACGATCAACAATTCCTGAATATCAAGACCAATACCCATTTGGGGGAACAATGTATCGACAACAAGGTCATCTAGGAATGAATGACAAACCTCCAAGACAAGGACCTTCATATATGATGACTCAACAGATCAAAAAATTGTCAAAACAAGTTGAAGCATTGAAAACTAAAGGTATTAAAATAATTTATACACCACGAGATCTATGTCGTAATCCTTTTGACAAAAGTTTGTATGTGGCTCCTTTTCCCAAAAAAATTAATGTTCCAAAGTTCGATAAATATTGAGGAAAAGGAGACCCCAAGGATCATATCAAAGAATTTTACACGTATTGCATGGAAGTTCATTATTATGACACATATCTTATGTGCCTCTTACCTCAAAGTCTCTCGGGAGAAGCGATGGTCTGGTATGCACAATTACCTAGCAACATAAAGTCATAGAAGGAACTAGTCGAAAAGTTCATTTGTCACTTTGCCTTCAACATCGATAACTAAGTCACCATGGCAGATCTATGTACCACTAAATAGATGATAGGGGAATCCTCCATAACATTCTTACAAAGATGGTGAAACTTAGTTAGCTGATGTCCACTTGATATCCTTGAATAACAACAAGCAAACTTATTCATCAAGAATCTAGTACCAAAATTGATGTATGAGTTGAAGATCAAGAATCCTAACACCATTGATAAACTCATTAAGAAAGGGGAAAACATCGAAAAGGCTCTTATCCAAAAGGAGATTATCAAGATCTCTAAAGATAATAATAACAATCCCAACAACTCAAATGATAAAAGAAATTTTTGGTCTTGGAACAAGAATATTATGAATGACGGAGTTGTGAACGCCAAGACAATCAACAATGCATAGACTAAGATCACTCTCAAAGGACCCACACAACCAAAAGCACTCAAACATATAGCCAACCTTAGCAACAAATTCAGCACAATGTACCATTTCAACAACCATCTCAACAACAAAACCAAGCAACAAATACCATGCAACAAAACCAACACCGTAAGCCACCTAGAACCAGAGACATGCCTCCTAGATAATTTACACCGTTAAGGGAGCCCATTGAATTTGTGTTGAAACAAATACTTCAATCAAACATTTTTCATATACCCGAGATATGAAATGAGCCCACAGTTAGACCAAGGTGGTGGAACGACAATCGGTATGGTGAATATCATCGAACAAAGGGACACAAAACTCCTTGTTATCAATTAAAACACCTTATACAAGATTTGATTGACAGAGGCCTGGTTGAAATAGAATCTCCTACAACATCCTCCAACATAGATCATACTATATTCAAGACTTCCCTACTTGATCATGGTAAGAGAAAAGCCTCCACCTCTAATTCTGATCACAAAGGCAATGCAAATTAACCAATACTTCCCATCAATACATAATAAATTATCTCTGAGTGTTAGATGATCATGTATCTACCATTAATGTACATGATCAAAATTCCCAATGTGCAATAACTACCCAAGAATCCAAGATCGTTTCGCAAGGAGATCCTCTTCTGTTGCAAGTAACTAGCTAGTACAACCTCCTTGATCATTCAAGTAAGATACTCATGCAAATCTTTGATTTTGACCTATTGTGCATACCTCCTACACATAGAGCAGACCCAGATAAGGCCTTACAACAATCCATAGGTCCTGCAAATATAAATTTCGATCAATTTCAAGCTATGATAGGACATATTGCTCCCACTCGTCCTACTACCTTCACTGAAAATAATATCCCTCATGAAAAACCTAATCATAATGATCCATTGTATTTAGAATCCTTCATCCATAACCACAAAATCAGATGAGTCTTGATAGATGCTAGTGCAGGATTATGGTCCTGCCACTAAGAACATATCATTGCAAGACTTGGAACTAGATCTTCCTTACAACATGATTTTGGGCTGCCCCTAGATACATGCCATGAATGCAGTTCCTTCTACCTATCATCAATGTCTAGAATACACTTACAATGGAACGAAGATCACTATCCCTAGAGATACAAACCCTTTTCAATTTTGTGCCAATCTAAAAGGGACTCCCGAACGACAAGTTCCAGTTAATCGAGAGGTGTCGTTATCCTCTGACATCTCTTCATATGTAGATCCTCAATCATTATCCAAGTTATCCATAGGAAAACTCAAGATCCAATATCAAGGATGTGGTGAGTATACAATGGAACAATCATTCCACATTGGAAAGTTGCCTACTTCCTCAAAGTCCTCTGGAAAACCCCATCCTCTACAGAAAGAACCCAAGGTTGTCATTCAATATCAACCTCATACCACCTTGTCAAAATGGGGAGAACTCAACAAAGAAAACATTGAAGACGACATGTCTAATTGTCTCTAGAAAGATGAGGAAGACACACCACCTATACAGTTACCCCTTGAAAAGTATGGAAAAGGCTTTACCATCATGCAAAAGAAGGGATACGATGGACACAGTGGTCTTGGCACAAACAAACAAGGTATCATAGAACCTATCCAATCGAAGGAGAGACATAAGAATAAAGGATTAGGATTTCTACCATTACGGATTGGCTCCTCAAACACCAAGTTAACCTTGTGTCAAAAAGGGAGTACTTCTAACGATAACAAGACACCTAAGGAAAACCCTAATGAAATCAATTCCAATGAGTGGGAATGGGACTCCTATTCCTCTAGTTCCTATGCCCTTGATAATTCTTTCATTGACCGCGATGACTTACCCCTTGAAGATAAAGATGTAGATACTTCTCCTCCTATACAAACATGTCCTAGAGCTTGGATCCAAGACTTTTGGGATCCTAGCACATCATCCGAATAAAATAGTACCGACAATTATTCCACTAATATCCATATCATGAACATTGTTGGGAATTAGTATTCACATTGGACACATAAAATAATTATTTGTAAGGTTTGTTATAGTTTGTTAAATAGGTTAGTATATTAGAGGTACAAACATGTTGAGTTGTTAAAACAACTCAATATATTTGGGTAAGTTGTTATGGGAATTTCCTATAATGTAGGAGACTAAATTCCTATATAATTGTGATGTATTTGATTAAAATATATGAAACATTTATTATTTTATTTTTAATTATTATGACTTTTATTTGGCTCTACACAAATTTCTAATATGGTATTAGAGCTTCACTCCTTTGGATTGTGGAGAGGTAGATTTGGCAGTTCTTATTTTCTTCTCAACGTTTCCTTGTTATGATTGGACCATGATTTAGCGAGATACATATTATCTATTGTTGTGGCAGTGCATATCATCTTGAACTTAGACTATGCGAGGTGCTTCATAGGCAAGTGGAGTCTAGCCTTCACTAGTTCTAAAGGCAATCCAAAGGCTTTTAGATCGAATATACGGACATTGGATCTCTTGGATGCTTCTACAACAGAAAAGTGAGCTACAAAATTTTATTTGGCCTAGGTTTTACTAAGAAAATGCAGTAAAAAAAAGACATGAGACTTTTCGTATGGTTGGTAGATGCAAATTGCACTGGCATGTATAGAATTCATGAATCCTACAATTTTGTTACTAGATGAGCCTACAAGTCATCTAGATCTTGAAGCTTGTGTTTGGCTTGAGGAAACTCTATATAAAATGATCATATTTTGGTTGTAATATCACACTCCCAAGACTTCCATTTTATGTGTGGTGGTGTTACCTGGTTAGATGCAATGATTTTTTAGAGGTGATTTAATTCTAATTAGCGACGATTCAAAAATAGAGGCTCCATCCTTATAAATCAATGAAATAGGGACTTTGGACAACAACGATTTGAAAAGGAAGATTCTAACCAATTTGGGGGTAATATTTCAGTATGGTCATGCCATATGGTAGAGTAGTATTTTAGTGAATTCAACATATTGTATTAGTTTAGGTGTGAGAATTTTATTATGTTTTTAGAGGGGTTAAGGTAACAAAATCAAGCTAATGCAAGTAAGATTTTGTTTGTTGTTGTGTCTCCATTTCTTAGGAAAGATATCAAATTGGAATTAAGTTTTATGTTTTCTATTGGTTTGAAGTTATGTTTATCACTAGTAGAAGTGTAGAGGAAAATAGTTGGAACTCATGCTACAAATCTCAATGAAATATTATTTGTATTCCTTCAAAAGCATTGGATTTAACTCCAAGATTGCATACGGCCTCATCTTTTGTGCATGGTATCTACAAAAATAAATCCAGAGCATGGTGTTTTAGCAAAATCTTGTCATGTAGGAGCCTCACCAAACTTAGAAATTTGCTATTGCTAAGGTAGCACATGCTATTGAAGACAAGATGTTGATTGTTGAATGTATTGGCATTGAACATTTGAGAGGCGCTATTGATGATTGTTGAAAGGCATAAATATCACATGTGAAGCAATTCATAGATGGAAGTTTCATTTTGATTATTTTACTTTCTCCACAACAGTGGTGGTGGCAATGTGAGTGTTGTGCTATGCAATGGATGTGATTAAGAAAGAAGACCTTCCCATACAACAACTCTTGACTCTAAATATTTGGTGGGGATTTATTGTGATTTTGTTTATTTATTTGTTTAAAGATTAATATTTATTAAAAAAAAAATGATGTAAAATGATGTTTTCATTGGAGTGCATGATCATGTTTTCATTGGAGTGCATGATCTATGGTACTCGACACTCCTTGTGAGAAGTTCACATTATGGGGAGGATATATTCTTTCCTCGCAACTATTGAAATGTGTCTCAAAAGAAAAATTTGCTAAGTAGAAAAATAACTGGAGATTGGAAGCACTGGAGGCTAGAGAACATTTAGTGACCTCTCGTAAATCACCAACGACGGGGCCACTTATCAGCTCTGGTGGCATTTCATTTTCTATGTTTTTAAGTGTTCCTGGTTGTGTGAATAAGTGAAAATTTCACATTGTTGGGGAAGAATAATTACCAATATTTTGTTCCTATTTCATGCCAAAATGACTAAAGTCAAGGGAAACTTCCAGTGGTAGTAGTGGTTGTCTATGCTATTCGAGATTGAGTGACAACAATCGATAATCGTGACTACAATTAAGAACATTGTGTTCTTATGGAATGTGTTTTTCAAATTTGTGATATGTATGTCGATTTCTATATAAGTTCCCTGATGTGCAAGCATAATGGCTAACAAAAGCACCAGAGTAAGTTAGTTCATGTATGTCGATTTCTTATGGAATGTGTTTTTCAAATTTGTGATATGTATGTCGATTTCTATATAACTTCCCTGATGTGCAAGCATAATGGCTAACAAAAGCACCAGAGTAAGTTAGTTCATGGATCTTGAAACGTTTGTGGGAGAATCTAGAAACACACGAGGTGGACAGTTGGTAGCTTACTGTTCATGTCCAAGTTTGTGGTAAGCCTGTGTGAAAACCATGAAAGGTTGATAAGAGGTGCCTTTCATTTTAAATAAAGATCATGAGTTGGGCCTACTACAGATAAAGGTTGTGAGTTATTATCATGTTCACACTAAAGGGGGGAATGTTAGGAATTAGTGTTCACATTGGACACATAAAATATTATTTGTAAGGTTTGTTATAGTTTGTTAAATAAGTTAGTATATTAGAGGTATGAATATGTTGAGTTGTTTTAATATTTGGGTAAGTTGTTATATAAGTTAAAATTCATGTTTTTATGGTTTCTTTCAGTAGTGTCGTATGAACTTCGAATTGCCAGTTAATTTTTGTATGGCAATTTCATGTAATGAGCGTCGTTTTTTAGCTCGATTAACTATAATTTGGGTATGGGATGATGGTTTGGTGGGTTATTGGTTGGTGGGATTGACTTTTGGATTTTTGATGGGTGGCTTGGTGGAACTAGTAGGTGGTTTTTGGGTGGTTTGATGTTTAAAAATCCTTGTTGATAATGTACTACTTTAATTTTATAATATAAAAAACATACATATTATCGATCAAAAAAAAAAGTTGTTATGGGAGTCTCCTATAATGTAGGAGACTAAATTCCTATATAATTGTGATGTATTTGATTAAAAATATATATGAAACATGTATTATTTTATTTTTAATTATTGTGACTTATATTTGTCTCTACACAAATTTCTAACAAACATAATTTCTACCACCCAAGATTTGTATAATATTGATGATAACATGCCCTTAGTCTTCCTCAAGCTTATCAATTGGGATCAACAAGGACCATTGAGCTGAGACTATTTTGAAAATGATGAATCTATAGCATAATTATTTGAGCTTTGAGAAGGAATATCATTTGGTGATCACAACGCAGATTTCACTATAAATCTAGGTACCACGGAATATTTTGGGAAGTCAACTCCATCTTCCAATCCCAAAATCATGAAAAATAAAAATGAAAACAATGAAAAAATGAAAAAGAATAGGTCTCTTGGTGAAAACTGCATGACACCTCTAGATCATGAAGAAATAAAAATAAAAGACATATCTAAAGGTGAAAACCTCTCTAAGGTTCTTAAGGATGGAAGACTAGACATACCTCCGATATGTCCTGAAAGATCTCCTTTGTTGGTGGAGATAACACAAGAAATAAATTCGGTACACTAGATAACCCTAACATCATCCATTTTGTAGCTTCCTTGTCAAAGAAAGAGAAATCAAATTTTGTCATGCTCTTCCTAGAAAAACAAGTAAACTTTGCATGGTCATATGCAGATATGTCAGGGCTTGATTCAGAATTGGTCCTTCATCACCTACCATTGCAAGCAGATATTAACTAGTTAAATGAAAGCTGAGAAAGATGCATCCCTAGACTGCATTAATAGTCAAATTAGAACTTAAGAAATTGTTAGATGTGGGTTTCATTAGACTCATTGAATATGCAAAGTGGACTTCCAACTTGGTTCTAGTCAACAAGCCTGTTGGGGGCATCAGAATATGCACCAATGTTAGAGACCTGAATAAAGCATTTCCTAAGGATGATTTTCCTTTACCAAACATTGACATAATAGTGGACATGAAAACTGGCTATGAGATGTTGTCATCTACAATGAAATCAAAATAGCTACTGAAGATTAACATAAAACAACTTTCACATGTGCTTGGGGAACCTATTGTTGGAATGTGATGCCCTTTGGCCTTAAGAATGCTAGAGCAACTTATCAAAGATCAATGACAACCATCTTCTATTATTTCATGCATACATTAATGGAAGATTATGTTGATATGGTATACCCATAAAGCAGGATTAAGTTGCACATTATAAAGCTACTTAAAAAGATTGTCATTGATGTTAGTTGTGACTAGCATGTGCAACTTAATCCTATTTTATGTGTATATCGTACCAACATCTGCACTCTTACAAGACAACCCCCTATACCCTAGTCTATTGTGCTAAGGCCATATTTCCTATTGAGGTCGAGATCCCCTTATTGAGAGTCTCCTTGCAACACATTATTGATGAAGAAGAATATCGAGTATCCAAATTGCATGAGTTAGAGATGTTGGATGAGCGACGTTAGACTATTCTAGTCCATCTACAAGCATATCAAAATTGGCTCCAAAGAAATTATAACAAGAAATTCAAGGTTAGGCACTTTGATATCAGCAACCTGGTCCTCAGAATGAATCCAAAGAATTAGCATGTAAGGGAAAAGGCTCGCAAGTTTGAACCCAATTGGCTAGGTCCCTATGTAGTCATTGCAACCTATGGATCTAGGGCATATCAGACTGCAATATCGGAGGGATAACCATTATCCAAGCCAGTCAACAACATGTACCTTCATAAGTATTATACATAAAGGAAAATATCAAAAAAATATTAAAAAATAAAAAATAAAAAATGATCCTGAAAAAAATATATCAAAAAATTTGAAAAAGGATCCTAAAAAAATAGAAATATACAGTCAAAATAAATCATTCACCCACTAGTGAAAACTTCGCAAATAGGTGCTTCGGGTTAGTATTGTGGTGAAAACCTAACAAACAGGTGTCATCCGTAGCAATTCATTGCTCCACTATATATCGTCATCACTCTATCTAAATTACATCTACATTCACGTTAGATTATCCATCCACTTCACCATCAACCCCTTTTTTATCCTTTGTGGCCTAAAACTAGTTGTTATTTACTATTGTTCCTTTGTTAAGCAAATTTGTGCATATACTTCTATTTGGTCCTTGTATATAGTTCAGGCTAGACTGGGGCCAATTCTCTTACCATGGTCAATGAATGGAGTCTTTCTCGCTATGAGATTGGAGGATGAAACATGTACATAGCAAAATTATTGAAAAAAATACCAAAAACATAGCAAAATATCCTAGAAAAGATCAAAACATAGAAAAATGTCTTATAAAAAAGGTCAAAATATTTGCAAAATGTCCTAAAAAAACCAAAAACACTCAAAAAAAGTCTTGAAGAAATCACAAAAACATTGAATAACCCCAAAACCTTAAAAATTGAAAAACAATAAAAAATAAAAAATAATCATCTATTAATCGATCAATAAATTATCCTTGCAATAAGACAAGCATTTGAGCAAACACAAATAGAAAACTTGTACAACACCATTCTTATCAAATCATGCAACAATAGACAAACTATCCATCAAGTCAGCAATCAAACAAATCAACTTATCATTTCAATCAATCAATCAATCAACATTATCAAACTATCATCTATCTTATACAAGGTGCAGTATACTCGAAACCAGACTATGTCCATCCTAAACTAGGTACTTCATTCCTAAAACCAAACATCATGATCGTCTTATCAAATACAAACTATCAAATTTGACAAAGACCGGAATGGTTGTTGACTCACTTGGTCTAGTGAGTCTTATCCTTCTTTGATTTATCTTTGGTCATGTTCTTATATTAGTCAACGATATTCACAAGTGATTAGAGCGGTCGGGATGGTTGATGATCTTTTTCTTTTGTCTTTTGTTTGTTGTATTTTTTTTCATGAAGTATGTTTTAGGTGTCTATGTTGGTACCCTCACCTTGTGACTATCACACATACCTCAACCCTTAACATACACAAATGTTTTAGGACATATTGAAACATTCCTTGAATGCAATATGTCTATTTTCCACAAAGGGATCACATAATTTCTCTGATTTCATGTGTCATGACGCAATCTATCCACTTGTCATATTAAATAAAGCTCTTTATTGATAAAATACTCTTATGAAAGAAAAATATGTCACTGTCACTGAAAAATATCACTGGGTGCTCCATCAATCCTCTTAGCCTTTGTCTTGCCCCAAGGATGATGCTCCTCCTATCCCTGGTCCTGCCTATCCTAACCCTAGTAGCCTCAATGGTCCTATCACTCTTGCACTACCATGTGTCCTCTAGGAGTGTGACCTGCTACGTGGCCTGCTTTGTGCTTGATATGGTGGTGCCCTTTACTCTGCTGGCACCACACCCTCATACAAATTCCTCCAATACTTGGCCTCTTTCCCTAGCTCTCATATTTCCTACATTGCCTCACGTGTGTTGATACATGTGACACTCTCGATGAACTCTTGGAAAAGCTCATCTACTCTATTCTTTGGACAATGTTTTATCTCAAGAGGCTATAAGTGTGGCCCTCTCTACTGTAAGTTTGTCCCTATCTATAATAAAAAATGCTCTCTTTGCCTCCCAGTTTGTCCTATTTATTGTATCTCAAGAGGCTATCATAATATCCCTCTATTAATAGGGCTGCCCTCTCTGCCAACAATTGGTCCCTCTCCATTGTCAGTCTCTCCATACCTAAAATCAAAGATTTTTCTCTCAACATCCCAAGTTGTCCTAGTTTCCTAAAAAGTTGTTATCTATCTCTCCAGCACTATGATATGCTCTCTCTGATACCTAACTACATCCCTCATGATTATGTCAGCTGGTATATCCTCCACTTGATCACCAATGGCTACACCCTACATAGGCTCACCCTGTGGAACCTGTACATCATCAACCCGATCCATCAATATTGGGATGGCACCATGATCTCCTCCATCCTCCTTATCCTTATCCTCATCTGACTCCTCCTCATCTTCCTCGTTTGTCTCATCATCTTTCCCTCTCCTCTGACCTTGTTCTACTGCCACCCTTGAAACTAGTATCTTTGGATTTATCAAAGGAATCAGCCAATGCTCTGTGAACCCTTTGTCATACATTGTCGGCATCCCTGTGACTGTGTCTAACACATCTGGACCTACACCCTAATGTCTAGGTTGTAACTGATCAAACTCTATAAATTCTACATGAGGTCTAACGACTAGTTCCCAATCTCCAACCTCTCTATTTGATCACACATAATATGTTGTACCTTTCGCTCCCTAAACTATCTCTAAATCCTCTCTGTAATTTGAACCTTAAATATCCTCGTTCGCATGATAGTCCATCCTATGAGGAATCTCTCATGTCTATAGTAGGGGAGATGCTTATTATCATCTAATCAATCAAGGCAATCCTTATAAGGTCTCCATGTGAAATCCCTAACGCAGTCTAGCTCATGTCACTAATACAATGTATATCCCAATAGTCATTGTGATAGTGCCTTGTCATTGCAATACACATAAGGTTGTTGGCATTTTTGATGTTTATGTTGTGATTGTCATTGATGGACACACACTTGTATTGAGATCTCCTTTATATGTATGAGTTAGAGCACAACCGACATTTGTTCCAACTGGTATGTTGTATAATAGTCTTTAGACTATTGGTGTTTTGCAGAATGTGTTTCCCAATTTGAAGCAGCATGTTGACCCCAAGCGGTTCGTGGATCCCAAGTGGTACAAGGGATTAAAGCGGCATAACACATTTTTACCAGTCTTCATTTTTGTCAAACCGGCAACCGGCATTTTATATGAACTGGTAATACTCTATGAGGAGTTACCAACCGGCATTGTGTGATGAGTTACCATCCACCGATTGTTTGACAGTGCCGACACCTAAACGGTGCTTTTTGTGTCGTGGTACCAAGTATGTCCAGGTTCATTGAACCTAGGAAATTATTATGTAATCCTATTGGACTGACATGAAATCAGATTCCTTTATAAGGACATCATGTCTAGGGTTTTAAGTTGTTGATGTGGTTGTAGCAAAAGTTTATGTTGTTGCTAGGGTTTAAGGTGGTTGAGGAGTTGGAGAGAATATGAATGTGTATAAGACTGAAGTAATGCTGGAGTGCATTAGGAATGAGCTATCAAGGATCTAACCGAGCAGTCTATGCTACTAGCTAGATCAAACACTTGTTGATTACTCACATCTTTGACAAGTTTGTAGCCCTTAACCGGGTAGGCCCAAAAGCCTTTTGTAAATCCTCTAACAAGGTGGTTCACATCTATGGATCTAAAATCCTCTAGCAAGGTAGTCTTTAATCAGACTTATCTCCTAACAGAGATTGAGATTCCTAACAGGATCTGTTCTGGAAAAGAATATTGTAAGACCTTAACCGGTCTGGTTCCTATTCTGCAGATAGTTACTTGTGAGTTCCATCTCACCATGGTTTTTCCCATTTGGGTTTCCACATCAAAATCTCTTGTGTTATGGTGTTTTTGCTTCTGTGGGTGAATGCATTATTAGCTATTTGGTTTGCATGTGTGTTAACCAGTTTGTCTGCTAAACTGTTTTACAGGTTTACTATTAGTCTTGCAAAGTGTTTAAGTGCAGAGATTTTTGGCATACTAATTCACCCCCCCCCCTCTTAGTATTCATCAATTGGTATCAGAGCCAACCTTTCTATAGGTTTAGCCACTTGGAAAGAGATATAGGGGAATACTCTATAAGGGAACTTACACATCGGCTCACTCAGTTTGAGCAAGCCTATGACGATCTTATGGTCAAATACAAGGCATCTCAAGCAAAAAGGAGAGAACATGTTGAAAAGCTAATGGAGCTATTTGAAAATAGTTCTTCAGATGAAGCAGACATGGAAGCCCTAATTGCAGAAGTAAATAAGTTGAATGAATCAAACTCCAACCTGAGAAAGGAGTTGGAAGGACTGACTATCCGGATGTGTCAAGAGCTTGAGAACTGGAGGAAAGCTGAAGATCTAGTGAAAGAAAGAGATCATGAGATCTCCAAGCTGAAACAAGAGATCAGTGCCCTAACTGCTCAACTCCATGCAAGCAAAGTGGAAAAGGAAGACATGCAAGGAGAACTGAACATTGCCATCCCTAAGAATGAAAACCTGTTGGAAACAAATACTACTATTTCCAAAGAACTCTCTGAGTCAAAGGAAATACTTGCTAATTTCAACAAGAGTATTGTCAAGCTAGAGCAAAAGCTTGAATCTGCCAAACCGGTCAAGAATACTAATGGACTTGGTTATTCCGGTCATGAGGAAGGTGAGACCTCTGGTACAAATGTTGGAATGTCAAAGAAACAACCAGCATCAAAGGATAAAGGTAAGCAAAAGTTTAAACCTGCTTGCTTCAACTGTCTTAAAGAAGGATATACTGCAAATGTGTGTAGGAGTAAGGCTTACAACAATTTTCCTTATTTCCTAAATGATAAGCCTAGATCCTATAGATCTAATGGTAACTGTTATGCATGAAACAAGTATGGGCATAGAGCATCTAAATGTAGGCTAGTTATGAACAACATTGATAGATATCCTTAGAGGACCCAAGGAGCTAGTCCTGAACCTTTTGTGAACTGGAATCATAACTGGTTTAATGCCTTCAATCATTAGCAAAGAAGCGGTGGCTATCAAGTGGCAACTGGATGGAGAGAAAATTGTATGGTTTGTCATGGTCATGGTCACACTGCTGCAACATGCAGTAGGAAGAATGGAAACATGAACAATGGACCTTGGAGAGCACCTGGATTGGTCTGCTATCATTGCAACAAGCCGGGTCACATTGCCAGATTCTATAGATCAAGAAAGAACATATTTGATGATATACCGGTCACTCCAGAAGGAAACATTGATGCTGACACTGTTCAAGCGGACATGAACAAAACCTGGAAGAAGAAACCAGTGTGTTACAAGAGGAATCGGTTTCTGCACCTAGTGTGGAAATCACGGAACCGACAAACTAAGCTTCAGAAAAGCTAAGGGGGAGCAAATGGCAAAATGTTTCGAACCCTCGGTTTACACCGATAAAAGACCTTAACCGGTATGTGATACCTGTCGTTTGGCAGAAGACCATAAATGGTAAAAAGGCAAATTAGGGTTTACGCCCTAATGGAGGAGCATTAATGATGGTAGGTGAGGAATATGCTTAAAAGAATTTTTCAAATCATTTCTCACTATCAGTTTTCAAGCGAAGAAAAGTTTTTCAAAGAGCGCAATGACGAAAACGCGATTTGAGCTGAGATTTTGAGAAATCGAGAAACCACGAAGGAGATTCAAATTCAAACTACAAACGGTCAAGTGGAGAACACAAAGTGATGATTCAGCAACCGACGGAGTGTGAAGTGAAGGAGAATCTGCAAGCCCTAAATTCACTTGTTTCAAAAGGTATTTCTCGAGTTCTTAAAATTTCTATCATGGCTTCCACATCTCATACCAGTTCTAGTGCATCTGTCGAGTCTGCAAGTTTTATTCAATGAAAGTCTAAGTATAATGCCCTATCACAAGTTTCGGCTGGTGTGATAGTAGAAGAGGGAATTTCTGACTACATAGATTGCAAGATTGAAGACCTAGGGTCTCTAGCTATCCACTCCCAGTTAGGTTTATTTTGTGGAAAGGATAAGAAGATCAAACCGGAGTATAATATTTTGGAGAAGAAGAAGCTCCACAATGTTGTTTACTTCCTGGAGGATTTCATAGAGGATCATATAAGGATCATTCTGAGCAGAGTCCATGGTGAGAAGATGTACTTGGAGAGAACACATGATATCATGATGCAGGCAATTCATGCAGTAACCAGTTTCTACAACACAGGGGAAGTGCCAGCCCTAAGGACGGTAAGCAAAACTGAAACGTCCAAGCTCACCGGTTTAGTGAGCGACTCACTAGGCATGACAGTCAATTCTATCAAGGATGATCTGGTTAAGTATGCCTGCATGGTGATAGGCTACCAGACATTCTCTGCCAACATAATTAACTTTGTATCTGCTGCAGCAGTAAATGCCGCTTACCGGATGATAAAGGAGGATGCATCATTTGACCTATGCACCGGTATGCAAAGACAACTCTTACTGAATCTTAAGTCGATCAAACAGGATAATGCACTAAGGTTCAAGTTTGGACAACTACTGGTTGGGTTGTTCTTCTATTTCCAAGGCTACTTTCTAGGAGTAGGAGATGTCCAGTGGTCTGCTGACCAACTGGTGACCAAGCAAATCAAGGAAAGCATTCAAGCAATTGGAATCGGTTACCCTGATGTTCCAAACAAGTATTTTGATGAGTTCGGACGGAAAATGAGCCAAAGAATAAGGATATTACGTGACATCATCAAGAAATATGAAGACGATATCTGTTTCACCATCCAAGTGGATAAATGCATAATGGAGGTTGTTGAGCCCAGACAAGAAGAAGTGTAGCCAATGGGCTATGAGGTGATGTACGATATGCTGGAAGGGTATGCCTCTACCCTTATTGCCTCACCTCTTGATCCTAAGGCAAAGAGGACCAGAACTTATCTGGAAAGGGTTACATCGGTCGAGGAACCCTCTGCAAAGAAAGGAAAAGAACCTGCAATGAAGAAGGCAAAGGTAGTGCCTGCAGCATCAGCACCGGTTATAATAGCAAGTCCAAAAGTGACCAAACGGTCACCAGCCAAGAAGAAACCGGAAGCAGCACCGGCTAAAGTCTTCGAGAGGAAAAGGAAGACAAAAAGCAATACACCGAACTCAGAGGAAATTATGTTTGAGGAGTAGCCCAAGAAGGCGAGATAGACAAGAAAGAAGACAAAGAATGAACCGGCATCATCTGCACCGGTAAATATTGATATCTCCTCCTATAAACCTTTGACACATTGTCAAAGAACAATAAAGAATATTAGGAGAAAATTGCTATATGATTTAATTGAGTATTTTGATGACTTTAATGATGATGAAAAGGAAGCGGTAGAAAAGGAAATAATTCAGTATTTATGTGTTAATGACTAGTCGCCTTCAGAAATTAGATCTGAAACACCAGATTCTTTGTATAAGTCCTTAGACAATAAATGGTGCATTGCCATAGAGAAGGAACAGAAAATGAGAGAAAAAGTTTTTGCTAAACATTTTCCTAATGTATCAAATTTGGAACTGTTCGATGTAATGACCAAATACAAAGGTCTTTTCTTCATGAGAAGAAGAAGACTCCTATTACTGGAAGGGAAGGGTAAGGAAGTGCTCAAGGATACACACACTCGTGCTCTAGAAGCTTTGAAGATGCATTGAGTGGCTGAAGCCAACCGGCAAGCTAAGAAAGAATCGGTTATATCCAAACCGGATGAAGTACTTGATGATGAAGGAAATCTGGTTGATGAACCGGTCGACACTATTGATGTCGATGCCCTGGACATAGAAGATGTTACTCAGGAAACACCATCTGAGGCGATAGGATAGGAGCAATAGGCTGAATAGGTTGATAAGCAAGCCGAGGATAGACAGGAAGCGGCAAAGGAACAGGCCAAGCAGAAGAAAAAGGATGAAGAAGAGAAGAAGAAAAAGGATGAAGAAGAGAAGAAGAAGAAAGATGAAAAGGAGAAGAAGAATAAGGATGAAGAAGAGAAAAAGAAGCAAGAAGATGAAAAGAAAAAGAAAGAAGAGGAAGACAAGGAAGAGGAGAAGAGGAAGGAATCAGAGAAAAGGAAGAAGGAAGAGGAGGACAAAGAAGAGGAGAAAAGGAAAGAAGCAGAGAAGAAAAAAGCAGAGGAGGATAAGGAAGTGGAGAAGAGGAGAGAAGTGAAGAAGAAGAAAGTGAAAGAGGACAAGGCAAGAGAAGTGGAGAAGAGCACCCAGATGGAGACTCCAAAGGCAACTGGGAGTCAAGCCAAACCAGTTGATCTCACCAGTCCTATCGATCTCCAGTCTGCAAGTGAAACGGAGCTAATGCAGAGCATCAAGGTTGTTCAAGAGCGCCTTGAAATTATTCAAAGGGAGAAGGAGTAGGATGTAATTCAAGCAGTTGTGGACACTCTTACTAGTTTGATACCTGGTACAAATCTTCCCTACACCGATTCATCACTAGCTAAACTTAAGCTCCTATGCACAGTAGTGGATGATTAGATGCAGAGCCTAGAAGAGGCAGCAGAGGCAAATGTCAAGAAGGAGCATCAAAAAGCTCTTAATATAGCTCTGGTGAAGAAGTTGAATGAGCTCCGATCTGAACTAAAGAAAGAAAAAAAAGATATAAGGGACGCTCTAGATGAGGGGAATATGCTACTCAACAAGATTTGCCAACCCCATTTGTTCTATGATGATGTGCTAGCTCAAAAGAAAAAGCTTCAAATAGACTTGCAGTCCTACATGAGCACATTCAAGCCATCTTATGATTCCTTTACAACTTATGGGCAAACCGTTCACCGATTTCACATCCAGTCAGCAAAAATGGAGCAAGAGATCAGCACCCGGTCTAGAGATTTGCAGGAGTTACAACTGGTTCTACTCCCATGATTGCAAATTCTTCACAAGTGCTATCTAAACCTGGATGCCTTAACAGTTGCATAGGAGATGAGCACAATTGATGCCATGGAAGAACAAGTCTCCCAGATGCAGACAGAAAAAGAAGTAGCCACCTCCCTACTTGAGTCCTGGTCTTTGTCGATGAAACAATTCTTGCAGGACTTTAAATCTGTTTTTGACAAGTATTATTCCTTATTGTCATAAACTTTTATTATTTTAATATCAAATAAAAATAGGGTTGTTCAGCTGTACTTTGTCATTGTTGGCAAAGGGGGAGAAGAATTCTATTTGGGAGAAGTATCTGGTAATCAAAATTTTGATATATGCTCTGAATATCTCAATGTTTATGCTCTATATGCAAAAGTGTTATACATTGTATTGTTAAAGGGATAGTGTATATGCTTGGGGGGAGCAATTTTGCTAATGGCATGATTTTGTTGTAAAACACTTAGATGTCAAAATTTTATTTTCCTAAGTGTTGCCATCAATGCCAAAGGGGGAGATTGTTGGCATTTTTGATGTTTATGTTGTGATTGTCATTGATGGACACACACTTGCATTGAGATCTCCTTTATATGTATGAGTTAGAGCACAACCGACATTTGTTCCAACCGGTATGTTGTATAATAGTCTTTAGACTATTGGTGTTTTGCAGAATGTGTTTCTCGGTCTAAAGCGGCATGTTGACCCCAAGCGGTTCGTGGATCCCAAGCGGTACAAGGGATTAAAGCGGCATAACACATTTTTACCAGTCTTCATTTTTGTCAAACCGGCAACCGACATTTTATATGAACTGGTAATACTCTGTGATGAGTTACTAACTGGTATTTTGTGATGAGTTACCATCCACCGATTGTTTGACGATGTCGACACCTAAACGGTGCTTTTTGTGTTGTGGTACCAAGTATGTCCAGGTTCATTGAACCTAGGAAATTGTTATGTAATCCTATTGGACCGACATGAAATCAAATTCCTTTATAAGGACATCATGTCTATGGTTTTAGGTTGTTGATGTGGTTGTAGCAAAAGTTTATGTTGTTGCTAGGGTTTAAGGTGGTTGAGGATTTGGAGAGAATATGAATGTGTATAAGACTGAAGTAATGCTAGAGTGCATTAGGAATGAGCTATCAAGGATCTAACCGAGCAGTCTGTGCTACTAGCTAGATCAAACACTTGTTGATTACTCACATCTTTGACAAGTCTGTAGCCCTTAACCGGGTAGGCCCAAAAGCCTTTTGTAAATCCTCTAACAAGGTGGTTCACATCTGCGGATCTAAAATCCTCTAGCAAGGTAGTCTTTAATCGGACTTATCTCCTAGTAGAGATTGAGATTCCTAATAGGATTTGTTCTCGACCTTAACTGGACTGACCTTAACTGGTCTGGTTCCTATTCTACAGATAGTTACTTGTGAGTTCCATCTCACCGTGGTTTTTCCCATTTGGGTTTCCACATCAAAATCTCTTGTGTTATGGTGTTTTTGCTTCTGTGGGTGAATGCATTATTAGCTATTTGGTTTGCATGTGTGTTAACCAGTTTGTCTGCTAAATTGTTTTGCCAGTTTACTATTAGTCTTGCAAAGTGTTTAAGTGCAGAGATTTTTGGCATACCAATTCACCCCCCCCTCTTAGTATTCATCAAAGGTATCCTTGGTCATACCAATCTATCTGGAATAGGTTTGCACACTGCTATGTGCTCAAATACCCACACCTGTAGCAATGCCAATCCACAATTGATAGTCAAAGTCCCTCTATATGCTACCTGATGCAAATGAAAATATAGCATGCTTGACATGCATGGTCCACATCCGAACACTATATCGTACATCACCATACACTCTAGTACACATCCCCATCTAATTGAGAATCCATGTCCTCGCCTATCTATTTCTAATAAGCCTATTATCACAACGCTAATGATGGTAACCAATGTGGAATGTTAAGCTACCATCATCTCCCATCTGATCTCATAATCTACAATGCATAACTCATCTGCGTCAACCTCGAACATCTGACTAAGAGCCCCCCTCCCTATTGAAGGCTTGTATACAACCAGCTCATCGCAAATGGGAATCTTAAGTATGCACCAGATGTCCTCGAGTGTGATCATCGTCTCTCCCATAGGCAAATGGAATGAGTTTGTCTCTGAGTGCCACTACTCAGCTAATGTATTGATGAGTACTCTATTTTCCCTTATCTCGGTCAGGAGGATGTACATTGTGTAGTAACTTTTCCCATGACAATAGACTCATGACAAAACTATTCACCTGTAAATTTAGAGACAAATCTTTTCAATGGTAGTATTCTTGCCTCCTCAATCAATTCATTATTTTCATAAATTGTCCAATGAATTTGTGCAACATTTTCAAAAGAATATTGGTTCTCAAATTACCTTAATTGATTTGATGCATTGTAAGCAATGAGTTAAAGAAAAAGTGATTGATTTTATTGGTAGATACAAAAATTTGTATTCACAAATTTCTTATCTCATGCCTGATGGTGATGTTCAAATAATTTTCATTAATAATTTCCTAAAGGATATTAAAGATAATCTTTTGTTTTTTGATTTTACATCTTTCGCACATTTATGCATAGTGCTTCATAATTATCGACTTCGAGTGAGTCAATTTGAATCCTTTCCATTGATGGCTCTAGTTGATAAGAATGAGGGTACTCAACATCAGTCATTTAAAAAATAAATAAAAGCAAAACAAAAATTTCATTGAGATCAATAATAATTATTTCGATCATATTGATACACGAATGACAAATACAACTTCAGGTGTGGCCTCTTTATCATCAATATTTAGACCTAATTTTACTTCTCTTTTTGAATCATTAAATAATATCATGCTTAGATTAATTAATGCTAATGTGATGAAGCTTCCTCCCATCAAACCCGTGGATAGCTTTACAAACTGCTCTCAATCCTAAAGCCTTTTGCCAATACCATTGTCAACCCGATCATGATACTAAGAAGTGTTATAGGTTAAAGCATGTGATTCAAGATATTAGTATTTCCAATACTATAACTATGGAAGGTGTGAATGATAAAGATAATAAATCCATGACACCTCCTAATTAAAAATTGCAATTTTTTACTAATCCTTTGCCTTCTCATTCTGCAAATGTCATTGAGCCTAAACCTTCAGTTAATATAGATCCTAATGATATGTGTATAGAGGCACAAATGTAATGAGCTTTATTTAGCAATCCAATCCTAAGCCTAAACCTCACATTACCTTTGACTCAAGAGAGACTATTTATTCATCTTATGGACCATTATACATTACTACAAAAACTAAAGGAAAGCTCTCACAATGAGTGCTCACTGATCCAGTACATATGGTGAATGTTATTACTAAAGAACATCTTTGTACTCAAATTTTTTATCAAGATACTTATGACAAATTTGATGTTATAATTAAGGTGCATGATGGCTTTATTTTTCCCACTATAGGTTCTATCACTCTTCCTGTTGAAGTTGGCATTAAGTGCTTAGATGTTACCTTTGCTATTATCCCTTCCTCAAACAAATTGTATGTGAAGTTCGGGCATCCTTGTCTCTCTTCCATGAAAGTTATCACTTCTACCATTTATAAATATTTTAAGTTTATTTGTGATGGGCATATTGTCATGATCAATTATAGCCTTTATAAGCCCTTAACAAGACGTGGAAGCTTCACCCTAGATTGCTTTTGCCCTCAAAAACCTGAACCTTTAAAACCTTGAGGATATCTCATTTTCCTATCTTATTAAAAATTCAAACATTAAAGGATATCAACCTTGAGTAAACCTAAGGATCCTTCACCTATGGATATTCCTCCTCATTCTCGACCTGGACTTCTTCCTATGCCTTCTATTCCTCCTATATATGTAGTAGTCCTACCTCCTACATCCTATAGAGGAAAGCACCCAACATCCTGCATCTCTCAACCTAGTGAGGTTTCTTCCATTTCTCACCCCCTACAAGGGAAGAAATGAAGCCTATGTTGATTGATCCCTAACCTTTTCAACTCTTGAGCCAAACCAAGAGAAATTTTATTGCAAGAGAACACCAATGAAGACATTGTGCCAAGGCTCTTGAAATTTCTTCCCAAACCATTTCCTCCCCTAAAATGCCAGATGTTGACTTGACCCCATTTTATTAGCCTTTGGCTAACTTAAGGGAGGAAGTCCATGTTAATCAGCTACATCAAAGGTTAAAATTGTATATGCAAGACGATGATTCATTTCATGTGCACATTAAAGATCTTATTATGCTGATGTTGATGTTAATAATGTTGTTGATACTAACAATATGGATAAAAATGACTCTGATGATATGTATGAGGTTATTGAAATATATCACGAGTTATCTTTTGTTTGGAAAATGGTGTCTCAACCTTGCCTCTACATGAGGTTACTATTTATAGTAAGTTTTAATTTGAGCATGAAATGGTGTGAAATTATCCCCAAAGCTTTTGGTTGGATAGATGAGCATGCTGGTAAATTTCCATCGCAAGACCATAGCTAGTGTTGATGATATTAAAGTTTTTGTTTTTGGAGGGTGCGATGAAAGGTTTAAATTTAATTTTGAGGAATTTAGAGGCTCTGAAATTATTTGAAAAATGGGTATAAAGAGAATAGCTATTTAAGAGGTGATAGAGAACTTCACAAGCTTTCTGACACTTCAAACAGTTCGTCAATCGGACACACGGTTCACAAGTTATGGCCTCCAGAAGTTTGGACTCCTAAAATAGGAAATATAAATTGCATCAAACACATAAATGAGTTGTAAAAGGGAGGGACACGTGTTGATGTGTGTTTTGACATGTGATAGGGCATCTAGAATGGAGATAAGGTCGACTCTACTTTATTGGGTGGTTTTAGCCCATGGTTTTGTAATATTGTTTGACAATTTCTTGTATTGTATCTCCTATATATGAGGTGCGTGAGATAGAGGTTGTGTGTAAAAATTCTTATGGCTATTGAGTTACCTCTGAGTCTCTGATTAGTGGTACTCCTATGAAGAGATTTCTCTTCAAGTATATTTTTAATCTATTATTGATTTCTGAATAATATATTGAGCTACTTTTGGAGTGTGGGTTTTTTCTCCCGAAAGGGTTTTCCCCATGTAAATCATTGTGTTGCCATATTGTGGTACACATGATATTTTGTTTATTTTTGTTAAGTTTTTGTAACTATTGTAATGATCTCTGAATTTTTTTGCATTACCCTCCTCTCAAGGTTAGTGTAGGAAGTTGTTCCGCTACTTAACTTCCTTACATCTTTGATATTTTCAAAAGCATTAATCCTAGATCCTAGTGACAAACAAAGTGATTCATCATTAGAGCATGGTCCTTATTTGGAACTTGTTGTAGCTCCATCTATCATGATTTGGTGGCTCCTCTTGCATCTTTTCCACAATCCCTAAAATGTATTGAGCAAGATTGGGAGGCAAATGATTTGCTAGACCAACTTCACTTGTGCAGTGGACTCTCTTTTATGTGTGTGTTTGCTTGTAATGTGCTTCCCCCATAATGTGTTACTTAATATATCTTTGTGTTATGTTAGTTTCTCTTTGGATGACCCTTGTTGCTTTGTTGGTGGAAGGTAATGAAGAAGTCAAACCTATTGTGACATTATTCTATTTGTATCTCATAATCCTACATGTCGTATTCATGTTATGTCATAAATGTACTATTGTTGTAAATATGCATTTGTGTTGTCTACTTGGGGACAATGAAAAGCATTGAAATCTCTCTTTTTGGTCTCTTCCATGTTGACCCAAAGAGACTTTTGTTGTTCATCTTATGTTCCCTTCTTCCATTGTGTTCGTAGCTCCACTACCTTTAGGGGATGAGGTCAATGAATGAAATTATACTTTATATACATGATTTACCAAATGCGCATACGAACCCCAATTAGTGGATCCGTTATGTGCTCTCTTTTTCATGTGATCCATTTCCCTTGATATGTCCTTGCTTGGGGGCATATCATTGTGGCAACGTGTGAAATTTTTGTATGCATGTATGCTACCTTAAAGCAATTGCTTTCGATAAGGTGTGCATAATCGCTTTAATGTGAGAGAATACACTTTGATCTTTGTTACACTTTGTGCACACACTATGAGGTTTGGCTTGTATATTTTGATCACACACCATGATATGTCAATTCTCTCTTCAGATTACTTTGCAAACTGGTCCTTTTCCTTGTAATCTTTTGCACTAATTTTTTAATTTAAATTTTTCTTTCTCAACATGACTCATAGTAAGCATGAGCCTTACTGTTAGCATAGTCATGCTCTCTCTTCTCTTCAAGTGTTGCTACTTTTATATTTATATTAGATTGATGAGATCTTAAGTCCCTAGGGGCTTGGTGTGTCTTGCATGTTTAATATCTTGATAAAAGTTTTTCAATACTATTATGTACTTTATCGAGAGTATGAGTGTAGGCTCATACTCTTGCTAAAGTGGGGGCTAAATATATCATCATAAATTATATCCCTATGTAATTTCAACCTCCCTTAGGCCTCACTTTAGCATTCAAACCTTCCATGCTTTTGACCATGTTTGATTCTATTGGCACTAGATTCAAATCTCAATCTTCATGCTCATTTGGCTCAGTGGTCTTAAACCCATCCCTGATAGGTTAGAGAAGGATGTCTTTTAAGCCCTTGTCTTTGGACAAATGTATTTTGGATGCCCATGTCCCACTTAAAGGGGCCCAATTTTGGACTCAACAATGGTCACAAAATTTGGGCAATAATTCCCTTCCCGTGTCAACCTGTCTAAAAGAAATTAAACATGTTTGATGAGGATAGGTATAAAAGAACTTTTAACCCCTCATTTTAACATCCACACACATCCATATTACATCTCTCCACATGATTCAAGTCCAAATATAACTCAAGTGAGCAAGCAATAAAGCATTTTCAAGGCGTTAAAGGAGAGGCCAAGTATTCAAATTTCAAGCACACAAGATGGCATCCATGATCAAGACATTGTGAAGACATCCTACATCCTGCATGACATCATCAACCTTTGCATGAAGACTTCAAGACAAGATTAATCAAGGCATCACATTCCAATTTTGGCATTTTAATTTAGATCTAGCCTTTTCCCTGAAAAGGCACACTTTGCACTTTCATTACATTTTAATTTTAATTTCAATTATAGGTTTAATTCCAAACCTGAGGTTTGACCTAGGTAAAACCTTATCAACAACACAATTTCTCTTCTTCTATGTACAAGTGATAGGTTTGGAAGCTATAATTGCATAATCAGGTAGAGTAGACAGAGATGATCAAATCTAGCTTTTGCAAGAGGGAAAAGTGAAGGACAAGGTTGTTCCACACACCTATGTCTGACGAATTTTTGATGAATCTTTAGGATATCATTTAGAATTGCATTTTTATCTCAAAAATATATTTGTTGTCCACATACAACATTCCAAGGCCAGAGTTTCCTGAAGCATCCTTTTACCACACTTCCAGGCTCCGTTTCCAGACACAGGTTCCTCTTAGCTCCTTGATTCTAGATATGTGATTATGTTTGCATATCACATCGAAAACTACCTGTTTATGTTAATTTATGTCAAATTTACACCTTTAGCCCTAGATCTAGCATTCAATTTACATATTTCCATAGCTCATTTTCAAATCAAACAAATAAGACTTCAATCCACCTTATGCTCAGTCCCTTTCAATCATATTTGTGATTGGACCAGGTGGATTCATCTCTTTCCTTTAATGTAATGTTTGGAAAATATGGTTTGCTCCTAGTTTGCATGCATAAACTTGTGAACACATATTTTCCTATATTACATGTCATGCTAGTGTCTAAAACATTCTAGCTTAGAGAAGTCTCAAACACTAGAAAATGACAAAAAGAGGACATGTGACATTAGTTCTAGGAAAAATGACAATGGGATGCTAACTCTTGGCACCATAAGAGGGAAAATGTTAAGAGACTAAAATGGCCTATAAACACACTATTATAGAAGATAAACACCAAACTGATCTCAAAAGATAATACAAAACTAACACTTGCATCTTTATGAGATACAAAGGCTTCATCGATAGGAAATTAATGATATTAGTATATTACATGTATTATATGGATGAAGATGTGTAGTGTCATAAATTGTACACCCTTGCTAGGGTGGTACAATTTCACACTTAGGTTAGCACCCGCCTTAGTGTGTCTTACATCTTGCATTTCTCATTCCCCTTTAAGAATTTAATTAATTAATTTAATTAAATCTAAGGTCATGTCTCATCACTTTACACATTATAAAGTTAGGCCCTTTACCCTAAGTGTGCCCCTTTTCATCTTATTCCTCCAATGAATCATTTAATCATAAACCCTGATTATGTCTTATTTTGACCGTTTACGTCCGATTTCGCATATCAAAACATCTTGAAATCAGCTGTAACTTTGGGATGCGCTCTAATATCATCATATCTAACGACCCCAAAAATTTGGTGAAAAGTTGGTCGGACCATGGCAGGAATGCACATGGTCTGCGACTTTTTTCCCAAAATTTTGGGAGCACAATCCTATGATATGATAATGCTTAACCCCAAAATATCAGCGAGAAATTCAAATCCTAGGTCGGCCTAAACATGAAATTAAGATCCAGGGTTTCATACTTAAGAGCTCTCTTTCTTCATTTGAAGGGGTCTTCTTCTAAGAATCTAAGAGTAGGTTTTTGGAGTATTAGAGCCTTCTTTGCAGTGAAAGAGTAGATATTTGAAGTGTTCAAAAATATTCAACTTTTATCCATCAAACATTCATCAAGCATCCTTTTATCAATTGGGGGATTTCGAAGATGTAGAAGAACAATAGGAGATCACTGACTGACGATTAGCTTGTACCTCTCCCTTGGGGTTGGGTATGGTTTCATGTTGTTTTCAAATCTTTGCATAAGCTTCATTTTGATTCATATTCATGCTTTAGATCACTTTGCATTATAGATTTAGAGCATTTACTTTGTCAATTATAAGCAATTAAGGTTTACTCTTTAGGGTTGGTCTAGGTTGTTTACTTTCATTCTTAGGATCTTGCATATACACAAGGTTCTTGCACACACATTTTTAGTACATTATCGACTATTCATGGAGGTGGAAATCACCAACACAAGGGTTTGACTAAGGCAAAACCCTATATAGCCACCCCAAACCTTCCCTTTTCAATTGCAGGTGCATAAACATGAATCTAGAAGCAGTTATAGGTCTGAAATAAGCATCTACACCGCCCATAAACCTCATAAGTGTAGAAATTTGTTAAGGATAGGGGTATGGTGCCTTGGTCCTACCTAGGACAAGGGCATGGTGCCTTGGTCCTACCTAGGACAAGGGCATGGTGCCCTGGTCCTACCCTCTATCAGCAGGTTTTGGCAGATCAACAACTTACAAATCTCAGAATCCCTCTTGTTAGTTGCAGCTCCAGAATTGCAGAATCAGGACAGTGGCATGGCATCTTGGTCCCAGACATTTCTGCTCAGATTTTAGATACAGGTGCACCTCTAATTTTGCCTTCTAATCTGTACTTTTTAGCAATGTATCAATTGTTCTTTGATCTGCATTCTCATATTAGGATTTGCTTGTGTATTTGCTTTCTAGGTTAGATTGCATTTTGCATCATTCCTCTCTCTCATTTACAACAAAAGAATAGAAAACCTAAGAGGTAACCCATGGATCTCTCTTTCTTATAAGAAGTAGCTGATGTGTGTTACCTCCCTAGGCTCTTTCGTATTCCATGAGTGTGTATGAGAGTGGGATTAGGGTTTCCATACTTAGTCTCACTTTTTCCCTACACAAAATGAAATAATATTATCACTTTATAAATCATAAATGCATTTATGTCAAAATAAGTTAATCGTGTGTATAAATTCAATCCCATTTTTTTTTTGCGATCGCGACAAATTCATGAATGCCAAGCAACTAAACAATAACTTCTTACTAATTAAAATAATTGTGTTATGTGCATATTCAAATCCAAAACTTGTTTGTGATCATGGAAAAATCGCAAATGCTAAGAAATCATTAAGCCCTTTTGTGCAAACTCAAGGAGGTCTAGGGGGGCAATTTATGGTAAAAAAAGGTTCAAATCTAGTATATTTTTTATGAGAAATTTGAGGGATCACCTTTTTTTTATTAGATTATTAAAATTGCTTCAAAAGCATTAGAGGAAAAATGGCAATAGTTTCGCTTGATTGTGGCAAAATATTTGTGTGTTTTCTTGAACAACCATTTCTCTTCTTTTTATAATTTCTTGCATTTTTTGGGCATTTTATTTAGTTTCATGAATATTGGTTAATTATAAACAAAAAGCCATAACTATCATTAGGCCACTAAAAAATGACACAAGCAAATCCCAAATTTTTTTATTACAAATGCAATTATTTTTAAATTTCTCATAAACGAAAACCACTTCCCTTCTCTCTCACACAAAATCAACTCTCAACTTTATTTCATCCTAAAATATCAAAATAAAAAGTAAAAAAATAGAAAATATCATCTAGCCATTAAAAACACAACATAAGCAAATCCCAAAATATTTTTTATAAACATTCTAATAGTGATCTCTTGTTAGTCTTTGTCGACTAGGAAATTGAGGAAGAACCAAAGCATGAAGTTAACTAAGCTTAATCACAAAAAATTAAACAACATGCAAATCAAACCTAATCTAACCAACATAATTATCAAAACAAAGCATAAATAAAAATATGAATTAAACCATCGTTCCTATGCTCCTTCGATAAAACTTCGCTACTTCTCCTTTCTTCTCTAATATGGATATGTTGCTCTCTAAATGCAATGTAATTCTAAGGCTATTTGGATAGAATAACAATGCTAATATTCAAAAACTAATTGTGTTGAATGAAGAATGAGGGCTCCTTTTATAGAAATTCAGATTTTGATAAACGACCTAGATTAAATTAATTTTTGAGAAATTAAATGGACACGATCGAGTGCACCACAAAGTTGTCATTTAGGAGATGGGTGAAAATGGAAAAAGCTAAGGAGAAGATATTATGAAGAATTAATAAATAAAATCGTTAATTATCTCCATATGAGGATCGAATTAGCAGGTTTAGAAGATATTGTGGAGATTTAATAAGTAAAAATCATTAAATATTTCCACATGAGGGGATAAATAGGAGGAATTAATAAAAACATTTATTAATTATCTCCTCATAAAAAGCATATATTATGGAGAATTAATAAATATAATTTATTAATTCTCTCCATTTAAGAAGAAGATAAATATGATAAATTAATAACTATAATTTATTATTCATATTTATCAATTAGGTAATTAAATAAAATGAATTTATTTAATTAATAGGTAAAAGGGATAAATAAATAAATATTAAATTTATTTATTTATTTAATTGATGTCCAGAGACCTCATTTTGGTCAAATTGAGTCAAAATGGGTGAAAAGAAAATGGGAAGAATTGGGAAAATTGGGTCAAAATGGGTCATATGACACAAAATGGGGACAAAATGATGCCATTGGACAAGAAATGGGGTCAAAATGACATCATCAAATTGAAATTGGCAGAAAATGATGCCATTAGGATAATTTTTGGGAGAAAAATGATATCACGGGATTGAAATGGGAGCAAATTGATATAACTAGGACAGGTTTTGGGACAAATTGATATTGGAGGATTGAAATGGGGACAAAATGATATCAATGGGACAAAATGGGAGAGAAGAAATGAGACAGGGTCGACAAATAGTAAAAACTATGTGCATGATATGTTAAAATTGGAGACGCAGGTGTTGACCATTTTTTAGTGTCTACATTTTGCCCCTCTTTGAGACAATGTGATTTAGAGCGTTGTTTCAAAGAAAATTCAAGAAAAATCACAATAAAAGATGTTCCAGAAATAACAAGTTATAAGGGTACCCCCTCGAGAAATTGATCCAAAAATTTGGAAAAAGGGTCAATTTGTTGACAACAATGCCAAGAGTCCAAAATCATGAACATAAGTGAAACCGAAATCTAAATGCAAACAATATAAGCTCTGGAAGATGAAAAAGATCACAATCAATACAAATGGGAATGTATGCATCTCCATCTAGACAACTCAGAGGGGTATAAAAGGGGATGGGAGGGTGCAAAGAGCTCATTTTCACTCTCTCATTTGGAAGAATTGGAGTTCTAGAGCAAGGAAGGCTTGGCAAGGATGGTATGAATTATGAGGGAAAATCATTGTGGCGAGTGCATGCAGAGCTACGATGACCAAAGGGTGCAGGACCAATGGTATGTACCTTGATGCCCACTTGTCAATTTTTTTTTTACGCTTTTTAAGGTTAGATTTCTTCATTTGTTGATGAATGTCAGGGGGTTTGGGTAAGAGTTGTGTAGTTGATTGTTCTTTCTACGCAGTTGACTGAGGTACTACATAGTTGGAGGCTGAAGTTGCATAATTGGAGTCTGAAATTGCACAGTTGGGGCTTAAAACTGCACATTTGAGGGCTAAAACTACATAATTGGGAGGGTAAACTACACATTTGACTTGGTCAAACTACATAATAGTAAGTATGCAAAAACTATGAATGCAAGGGATCTTTCTTGCTCCAAAATGAGAGGTATTTATAGGATTTCCAAGGCCAAAGTTGAGGTGGCAGGAATCGGTGGTCTAGATTTGATCTGAAGATATCAAGGGCTAGAATTGAGGAAGTTGGAGAAAAGGTTGGAGGAAGGGACACATGTCATCTCTGTGGTGACAAGTATCAAGGAACCTTTCTCATGAGAGGGCAAGTGTCCAAGGGAGAAGACATATGGCCAAATTGTCATGTATCTCAAGGAAGGGATATCCAACCCACAAGAGGTTAGAATAAAAGAGGTTAGGATGTGCAAGATAGGATAGGGTTAGTTAAACCCAGGATTAGATAGAATGGGTTAGGTTAGGGGGTGGTTAGGCTAGGTGGTTAGAAGTTAGGAGCCATGTGCTCATTTGAATTTAGAAATTCAAATAATTAGGAAAATGGATAATTAATCTCAACAAACTTGAATTTGTTAATCTTAATTATAGGATTAGAAGAATTGATTTAAATGGGGGGAGGATTAATTAATTTAGATTAATTAATCAAACAGGATTATTGAAATGAACTTAATGAATAAATCCTTAGATTTATTTATAAGTAGATGAATGGGGAAACTAATCAAATTATTTGTGAATTCAATTAATTGGGAAGGGTTATTAATTAAATAACTACGTATTTAATTAATTATCTTCAAACCATTTTTAGGTGTATACATTTTGCCCCTCTTTGAAGCGATGTGTGATGATGCATTGGTTCAAAGAAAATTCAATTTGATGATGTTGATGTGATATGATTCGATGCAGATTTGATCTCGATACGATAAATTTTGATTTGATGTGGACATGATTCGATATGATGCCCTAGATGTTGATTGATAAATTGTGATACAAGGATGCCCCCTCGAGAGATGAATCAGATAATTTTTTGAAATTTACGATTTTTAGATATTTTCTAAGTCAATCTGATTCATTTCCCAATAACATATTTAAAAGCGTTGTCTTACCAGGCTAATTAGTTGATTAGATGATTAAAAATAAGTGAGATAAATATCCCATTTAAATGCCCCACTTTGAGTTTAAAAAGTTAAATTCACTTTTACCACTCCTCATTTGTGCATTTGAGTTGTTGAAAATTTGCTTTGGAGAAGAAAATGGTGATCCCCTACCACTAGCACAGATTTGAGAGAGTTCGGCGACATGAGCGTCCCGCAGCCTACGGTCCACCGGTACGTACCCTAAGAAAACCCTCATTTGTTCAATTTTTAGTTGATTTTTGAAAAAAAAATAGCTAGTTTAGAGAAAATTGATTTTATTCATTTTTAGCATGAGGGTTTTTGAAAATTTGGTATTTTCCAAATAGGGTTTTAGCATTTTAAAATGGGTTTTGACTGTTTTAGGAACTTTAATTTTTTTGCAATTTAAAAAAAAAATTGATCTTTTGGGGGGAAATGGCGCCACCAGTGGCGTCGCCCCTCGAGCTGTCAGTTTCACAATGGATGTCTTCGGCGCCGCAGCGAGCACAATGAGCATTGGGCGAGATGCCACTGGCACCACGCGCCACGACAGATGGCACGGATGTTGAGTCGGGTGTCATCGGTGCCACAATGGACGTTGTGAGAGTCGAGGCCAATGGACGTTGTGAGTGCTGAGACCAACCAACACCATGATGGACACTATGAGCACCGAAGACCGGTCGATGCCATGGCGGACACCATGGTCTCTGGTGCCAAAGGCACTACCCAAATGAACTCAGCCACCGAGGCCAAAACGCAAAAAAAAAAAGAATCTGCTAAAAAGATTGAGCGCTTCGATAATGTAAAAGTCTTGCATTGGGCCCCACGTATGTCGCAATTCATGATAAAGGCGATTAATGTTGTTGAAAATTTGATTTTTTATTTTATAGGGTAAAGATAAGCCAAAGTTGATGCTCAGTATCAAATTGATGAAAAAAATTTATTTAGATACTCTTGATTGATGACGATTGATGATCAGTTTCAATTATTTCGATTTGTGTGCCTGATAAGATATGATTGATAACGACCTCAAGATAGATGAGAGTCACTGATAGGGGCTCAACAAGATTTGATAGAAATCTCACCTAAGCAAGATAGATTGATAGATTGATAGATAGATTGATTAATAGACAGATAAATCGAGTTACTGATATGTTGATATGATTTGATTATAGGAGCTCTTTAGTGTCCTCCAGTCTCGGGAGAGCTTCCCGAAGACGTGGATGCTGATACCCCACCTTAGTCAAGTAGAACAAGACCACATCGATAGGTGTGGCTTATCTTCCCTCCTTGATATGCCTCGACCTTTGATTAACCAGTGATTACTGATAGCATTGGCTAAGCGTTGGCATAGTGAGCATAATATCTTCCACTTACCGATTGATGAGATGACAGTTACACTCGAGGATGTATACCAAATACTACGCATCCCCATGATAGGAGAGTTGGTATATTATGATCTCAACAAGCAGGGTGGCACTGATGCACTTCATAGAGTTTTTGACGATGATGAGGTTGGCAGATATGACATTGCATGGCAAGAGATGTTAGATGTAGGTTATGCCACATTACCTAATGTGCTTGTCAGATTCATCAGGGGTTTCCTTTGTCCTGACCATAGGTCAAAGGGATTATTCATTGGATAGGGTCATCTCCTTGAGCAGCTAATTACACGGGGGACTCGATTCACGTGGGGATCTTGCATGTTGGCCCACCTATATTATGATTTGCACCGAGTAGTGTATCAAAGATCGGTCGCATTGTCAGCAGGGGTTTCTTTTCTCCAGATATGGGCCTGGAAGAATTTGTCCATCACATGACCATTGGAAGATAGAGAGAGACCTATAAGTAGGCCTTACACACATGGATATCTAAGCATTATTGTCCAACAAAAGATGGACAAATTGGAGTATTGGCGACGAGCGCTAGATGACCTGGATACAGTGATATAAAGACCTTATAGAGATTGCGAGGTCTAGCCAGAGGATGCAGTTGAGATGCCTTATGTATTCTTGACTCAGTACCTGATTGGATCTACACCCTATGTTATTGAGTGATTCCTTTGTATGAGGGTGTTGAGACAATATGGCAGGATACAGGGGATTCCACAAGGTACAACCCACTATGCGTGTAGGAGACTTGATGTGTCTACTTGAGGGCCCACTATATTGTATGATCAGGCATGCATATAGTACCTATCATTGGGGTTGCATTATTGGGACTATTTACCAAGTATCATAGTTAGTGGGATGATTGGCGAGTATGCTGCATATTTTACTACACACAGGATTCCTAGATTGACTTGTCCTGATGAGCCAGAGCTAGCCTTTGATGAGGACAATGAGAGGCCACAATGCATAGCTCTGAGATGATCGAGGGATGGAGGGGGGAGAGGAGGTGGGGGTGGAGATGATGGTGAAGATGGAGGGAATGACTGAGATGGATATGGTGGAAATGTGGGAGATTATGGTGGTGGAGATTGAGATGGAGGAGATGATAAATCGGCGGCATTGGTATCAATAGGCATGCCAATAGCCAATAGTTCTAGATTTTCTAGAGAGTTACCTATGGATTGGGTGACTTGGGTAGTCAAATGGAGGATGTTAGGTCCATTGGACTAGGGGTAGCAAGTCCCAGAGCAAGAGGTTCCCCAGGTTGACCAGGTACAGGCAGGAGTATCACAGTTGAGCAAGTACAAGCAGGGGTACCACAGATTGAATAGCCATAGGTAGAGGCACCATGACGGATCCTCATTAGGATGTTGTCTCATCAGTAGCAAGCTCGGATTAGTGATCTTCAAGGTCAGGTTCAGTAGCTAGAGGGTCGATTGGTAGAGAGAGACTCTTAGATAGCCCAACTACAGGTCCAGATGGCATAGTTATAGGTACAAGCACCGACATGGATGGCCCAGGTATAAACATAGGCATAAGCACAGATTGCCCAGGTAGAGGCTTGGATGGCCTCTCTCATGGCAAAGAGAGATGCAGTCAAGGATAGGTGTCGGTAGGCTGAGGCAAAGGTACAGATGTCAAGATGGTCTAGTTCAGGGAAGGTTGCCTTTAAGATGATGCACTAGGAGATCTAGGAGGTTGAGTATTACAGGACTTTATACTACATTGTTGTTCCTGCTGATTAGCATGCTCTAGGCTTTTCATGGATGAGAAGGAGATTAGGAAAGAGCTAGTCTGAGAGCCGAGGAGTGCTAGGGCCACTTTAGAGAGATTCTCCAAGTGGGGACCCAAGTACATGGACATTAGCTGATGTTACCAGACATGTCGCATTAGGACGGAGTTTCACTCCGCGTCCTAGTGGTCACACTGAGATGGGACATTGATCCATTGATGTACACACCTTTTTGTGATGAGATATAGATGATTCCCATGATGTATCATTGTGATGTATCTCAAATATTTTTGTGATGTCATTGTACGATGGACATTGATTATTTTTTATGATATGATATGCAAACGATTCTATTTTCTCTATATGACCTATGAGATTATGGATGCATTTTACTTGCTATATGATTATGTTGTGTAGCTATTTACATGATGTATGTTTTTATTTCTATATGGTTATTGATTCTAGATGATTGATGTATGATTTCTATATGATGTTGCAGTATTTACATGATGTATGGGTATGTACTATGTGATGCATGTGCCATGCTTTCTATTGTTATGATGTTTTTATGATTTTGCCTATGCATACTTATATGAGATGGATGCAATGCAATGTAATGATGATGCTTTTATGATATGTGATTGATATGAGATGGATGTAATCCATTGATCTAACTAAATGAATGAATGATTGGATGTTTCATATGAATGTTGTTTTATTATGCAATGCTTATATGTGATTAAATGAACTAACTTATCATGCAGGATGGACGAATTGATTCTTTTTGTTAATTTCCAATGTACTCAATCACTTAATAAGAGAGATAACACTTGTTGAAGTGTTTGGCCTTGGAAAAGGTGAGCTCTTATCCCATGCAAAATGAAATACAATCTACTTTAAATATGCAAATGCGAATGAAATGAAATGTTGTGATCGGACCAGTCATTTCGTCATTGCTTTTTATCATCATCGAGCCTTTAAAATGTGGGAAGAGTGGAAACATCGATGGTATAATTGAACCATGATGACCTGAGCACCATTTTCCTGGGTTTTGATATTGCAAGTTAGCACAAGCATCGAGGTATAATTGAACCAAGATGACCTGAGTGCTGCTTACGGAAAACGGGCAGTATTAACCATTCCTATGTGCAAATCTGAAATGTCCACGATGATACCCGGATGATCATGTCTTGAGACAACTTGCACATTATTAATGATTAATTTACATATAGAAAACAAGAAAATGTCATGTTCCTCTAGTCAGAGACATCCTTGAGTCACTCAGGAATTATGATAGCGAAAATCAAGATAAAATAGTTGAACCATTGTTGTCAAAGTGTTAAAATCATTAGTCAAAATATATCATCCATTGATATGTGTTTGCCATGTTTAATTGATAGTTGATGGTCGATGATTTGATCTTGTGTTCAACGTTGGAAGTGTCTCAGTTCTCGCTTGACAAGTGTTGCCTGACTATTGTTCTTCCTATTTGATTAAGCTCAACAAAATTTTGCCCCTAGCTAGGTTTAGGATTTGCCCCCGGTCTAGAAACAAACTTTATTATGGATATACAATGATGATCCAAACCATGGTGAGATGACGTTGCCTGATTATGTACAAAAGGCTTTATGATGGATATATACAAATGCAATGGATAGATGCAAAAAGAAAGCATGGACTCATAGATGGAAGATCCAGCTGACAGATAGCACCTTTTGCCAAGTTTTCTCCATCTATTTTTATTGCATTTTTCCTCATATTTGATTTTTTTTCACTGTTTTTGGATTTTTATGTTTTTTCACTGCTTTTTGGATTTTTCTTCTTTTTAGACATAAAACTTTTTCAGATGCATTGTGTTGATAGGTTCTTCAAACCACTCATCCTCTGGTGTCGACAATTTGTAGGCTTTGGATCCATATGCAACAACCACGACAAAAGGACCTAACCAGTTTGGTTCAAATTTTCCCTTTTTCTTTCAATCTTGTTGGTTATGTGGATTTTCTTTTCAGACAAGATCTCCCAACTGAAATACTCTTGGCTTGACCCGATGATTGTAGCTTCTCGCCATTCTTTGTTGATATGCTTTTAAGTGATCAGAAGCATTTTGGTGACGCTCTTGTACCAATTCTAGTTCTTGTAACCTGGATACTCTCTGCTCCTCATCTGGAATGAGTCCCTTTAGTCACACCCAAAGAGAAGGTATCTCTACTTAAATTTGGAAAGATTTCTTCTAACCCATACACAAGGCAATATGGAGTTGCCCCAGTGGGTGTATGCATGCTAGTGCGATAAGCCATAGATTAGGATTCAACTGAACATGCCAGTCCTTACCAGCTTCATTGATTGTTTTCTTCAAAAAATTTGGTATCTTTTTCTTAGATGTCTCAGCTTGACCATTCCCTTGAGGATAGTAGGTTGTTGATAATCTATGTTGGATTTGGAATCGCTCACATAGTTCTTGCACATCTTGATTCTTAAAGGGTCTTCCATTATCAATGATAATAGAAATGGGAATGTTGTAGTGACATATGATATAATCGAGAATAAAAGAAGCTATTTGTTTCCCTGTCACTATTGTTAAAGGCATTGTTTCAATCCATTTAGTAAAGTATTTTGTAGCTGAGAAAATAAACTTGTGTCCATTTGAAGATGAAGGGTGAATCTTTCCTACCAGGTCCAGACTCCATTGAGAAAACAGTCATGACCCTGCCAAAAGATGCAACTCTTGTGTTGGTGCATGTATCAAATTGTCATGAATCTGACATTGTTTACATTTCTTAGCATATGTGAAGGAATCTCTTTCCATAGTGGGCCAATAATAACCCGAGCATATGAGTTTCTTCACCAGCGTAAGACCACTTGAATGTGTGCCACAAATACCTTCATGGACTTTGTTTAAGGCATTTTTCAGATTCGTCACATTCGAGGCACCTGAGGAGAGTGTTATCCAGACCTCATCTGTAAAGGGCATCAACGATAATGGTATAACGAGAAGATTGATGGATAAAGTTCTGCTTCTAGTTTCATGAGAGATCTGGGAGAAGGATATTATCTTTCAAGTAAAGATATATTGGGCCTTATTGTGAGGAATCAGTTCCAGATATATTCCAGATGATTTGTGTGTCAGGGGACTCATGAGCTGGATAAAAGATTTCTTCCACCAAGAATTCATAATGCTCTTGATTCTCTTGAGTTTGTAAAAGAGATGGTATCGATGCCATGGCATCTGGTGCTTTATTTTCATTCCATGGGATCTGAACAAAGTGATCTCTGTAAAGTATTTCTTGAAATCATCAACTATTTTTGTGTAGGGCATCAATTTATCATCCTTGGTTTGATATTCATCATTTATCTGGTTGATAACTAGTTGTGAATCACCATAGATATGCAACTTTGCGATGTTCCATTCAATGGCCATGTCTTGAGACCAATGACTAGTGCTTCATATGCTTCTGTATTATTTGTACATGGGAAACTTAGCCTGTATGATTTAGGGATAGTGTGGCCCTAAGGCGTTATGAATAGGATTCCTACCCCTGATCCATGTTGTGTGTAAGAGCCATCAAAATATAGTTCCCAAGTCTTCTTGCTAACCACGAGGACATCTGCATCAGGAAATTCAATGTGTAATGGTGTATCATTGCACAGGGACACTTCAGCGAGTTGATCCACAATTACTTGTCCTTTTATATCTTTTTGATCAACATACTCAATGTCAAATTCACTCAGTACCATGACCCATTTAGCTAGTCGACCTGTTAATGTTGCCTTGCTTAGCAGATACTTTAGAGGATCGATCTTGGCAATCAGCTTCACTGAATGTATGAATAGATAATGTCACAACTTTTGGGTTGCGAACACTACTGCTAGGCATGTTTTGTCCACGGTTGTGCAGTTCAACTCATATCCCACTAGAGTTTTGCTAATATAGTAGATTTCTCATTCTTTTCCTTCATTGTTGTGCTACGCCAGGAGAGCTCCTAGTGATACTTCTGTAGCTGAGATGTAAAGCAACAGTGGTTTTCCTTCAATCGGTGATGCTAGTACTAGTGGAGTTATCAAATATTCCTTGATTTGAGTGAAGGCTTCCTCACATTTGTCATTCCATCTGAATGGAACATTCATGTGCAATAAGTGAGTGAATGGATGACAACAATTAGCCAATTATGCTATGAACCTTCTTATTGACTGCAATCTCCCTTGTAGAGAACATAGCTAACTGATGTTCTTCAGTGATTCCATTTCCATTATAGCTTTTACCTTTGCTGGATCAACTTCTATTCCTCAAGCCGATATGATATCCCAAAAGCTTGCCTTATGTGACCCCAAAAGCACACTTCTTTGGATTCAATCTTAACTTGTATTTCTCTAACTTGTCAAATATTTTGTCTATAATTTCTAGGTGTCCTTCTCTAGTGTGTGATTTTGCTAGTATATCATCCTCATAATCTTCCATCCAAGTATGCATCATATCATGGAAAATGGTGGTCATTGCTCTTTGATAAGTAGCCCCGACATTCTTGAGCCCAAAAGGCATGACGTTCCAACATAAAGTACCTTAAGGACATGTGAATGTTGTTTTCTCTTGATCTTCAGGGGCTATCTTGATTTGGTTGTGCCCTAAGAAACCATCCATTAAAGAGAACATTTTGTGACCTACTGTAAGATCTACAATGATGTCAACGCTTGGTAGTAGAAAATCATCCTTTGGGCATGCCTTGTTCAGGCCCCTGAAGTCTGTGCACACTCTGATACTCTTATTTGGTTTTGATACAGGTACAATATTTGACACGTAGTTTGGATATGCGACTGGTCTTATGAATCCTACATCCAATAGTTTCTTCAACTCTGCTTTGACTAGAAGAGAAATGTGAGGATGCATCTTCCTAAGTTTTTGTTTTACTGGCTTATCTCATGGAGCGACATTGAGGTCTGGATCTAGTCCTGGCATATCTGCGTATGACCATGCAAAGTTGATTTGCCTTCTCTTGAAGAAGTCATTATATTATTTTCTCTCTGGTTCTGATAAAGATGTTGCAAGATGAAGAATCTTGAGATTCTCTGGAGTACCAATGTTGACTGCTTTTGTAGGTTCAACCAGTATAGTTGATCTCTCTTGAAAATGTTTTGGGATGTTGTCAAATCTTCCATCTTTGGGTGCCTCAAGGAGGTTTTCACCCTCAGATACACCCTTTATTTTATCTTTTGATTGGTCTAATGTTGCCATAAAATGGTTTTCAACATTAGACCTTCTTTTTAATTCTTTAAATTCACTTTTACGACTCGAAGATTTGGCACCCCCCTTACTAGAAGATACATTATTAGATTCACTGATGGAAGCTCTTTTGGGTGTTACAGGTTCAACAACATTGAGATATATGGCTATAGCATGGTCATTTGGGAAGGTGTCAACTTTACTAATTTCGGTTATGTCCCAGTCAATAATTTATGGGTGTATTAAGGGTAAAGGATCATCTGATTGGTTAATTTCAAATACTTCAACAGTCATGACATAATTGTCAAAATTGTTGTTGTTTCAGGCGAGTTAAGGATATCACTCTCCTCGGGATACATTCTCCTAAGGATATCACTCTCCTCATGAATCATTAATTTGTGCTTCCCATTCAAGTGGCCTATATTATGACGTTTGGTCCGCATACGCATGGACTAAATCGATATATACATCTTTTGTATCACAAGATTCTTTAGAATATGTATCAAATTCCCACTCATGTGAGTTAGTTTCACTACTAGCTTGTAATCTATAGATTTGTTTACATAGATTGTGTTTTGCTTCTTTTGTTTTCTTTGACATTGCTTTTCTTCTCTCATATTCAACTTCTTCTGGACTGATGGTTTCTTATGCTAGTTTGGCTATCAGATCTTCTTGCCTTACATTCGTTTCTTGTCTTTGTTTTTCTGGCCTGCTAGAGATTTTCTCTTCTTGTGATCTTATATCCTCTTGTTTTTGTTGTTGATTAACGATTGTTTCCACCCTATGAATTGTCAACTCCTCTTGTTTTATTTTGTTCTCTTCTTCTTGTTTTCTAGCAAATATTTCCTCTCTTTGGATTGCAAGTTCCTCTTGCCTTCTGTCATGCTCCTCTTTTTGTTGTCTAGAATGTGTTTCTTCTTCTGGAGTAACTTGTCCATACCCTAAGCCTGATTTGTCTTTAGCCATTTGAAATTTAGATTGTATGGGTTCTAGAAGACCTTCTTTTCTTTTTCCTACAAGATGTGTTCCAGTGTATCCTATTTTTTGTAGGATGTTGAATCCTTTTCCATATTTTTTTGTGGGTATGTTGACATTATTGGTTTTCTGTTGAACTTATTCATCCTTATATAACCATTGTAGTACATCCTTGTCCTCAGTTTCTTCAGATAATGTCCTTTCTCTAATAAAGGCTCCATCAAAAATTTGAAGAGGTTTTTGCAGGAGTTGTTGTTGTGAACTTGTTGGTTTCCCATAAGATCTTGGGGGAAGTGGTAGAACCTGTAAAAAATAATCTCCCATTCCTTTATCATTCAATTTCAACTTCTTATCAAAGTTTTCTAAGGTTGATGTCAACAGTTTTTTGTGGGATGATGAGATAGGAGAGACTGCTTTTCTGTTATGAGGAACCGTAGCATCTTGAGTTGGCCTCATATTGCTGCAATACTGAGTTGAATCTGCTGAAATTGTTACCTCTTGTCCATTATAAGGAAATTTAACACATTGGTGATATGTTGAAGGGACTACCTACATATCATGGATCCATGGTCTTCCTAGAAGAATGTTATAAGATAGATTCAAGTCTAGGACTTGACAGACTGTATCTCTTTGAACTGGTCCTATCCTAAGTGGTAATATCATTGTTCCCTTGGAGGATCGCTCTTCTTCATCATATGCTTTTATTGTTATTTTTTTTCTAGGATCCACTGCTTCTTCTGAAAAACCTAGGGCACACACTAAACTTAATGCACAAATATTCAAGCCTACTCCTCCATCTATGAGAACAAGTTTGACGCGTGTTTTGTGAATAAGCACTTCAATGTACAATGGAGCATTGTGGGGATGTTGCAATGACACATCATCATGTTATGTGAATAATACGTAATGAGGAGCTATGAGGTGTCCCACCATGGTTTGGAACTGATCAACATCCAAGTCTTTAGAGACTGTGGTTTCAACTAGAGCCTTTTCTAATATTTCCTTATGCATTGGTGAGAGTTTTAGGAGCTCTAGTATTGATATCTGCACAAGGGTTTTCTACAATTGATCCACTATGCTATATTGCCTTGAGCTAGGTATTATATTATTTGTCACACTAGTAAATGTTACCTTAGCCTTACTTCGAGTAATGGCATGTGCTGGTTCTGTTGGTGTCTTCTCTTTGACGATAATGACATTTACTACATTATCGTAGGCATGAGCATAGTTAAATTTTTCTTTCCCTTTGTCATTTTGAGTGTTGGATGTTTCACCTTTTTCATAATTGGGCATTGGAGTTTTGAAGGCCGTATGCAATTCATTTGTTTGTGCCCATCCACTGTGATGACCTCATTGTCTATTAAATCTTGAATAACATGTTTAAGTCTTTGACAATCATTGGTTTGATGCCCTTTGTTCCTATGAAACTCACATAAATGATTATCATTCCACCAACTTGGTTTAATTTTGGGCTCAAAATCTCTTGCTTCTAGTAATGTGATTAATTTGTTCACAAGAATAGTTTTTAAAGTTGATTGCAATGGTTCACCAATGTTGGTAAATTCCTGCGTATATTGGGAAATAATGATTTTGGTTTAGCGTTGTTATCCTAATTACTCACTCGTTCTCTACTTGATAGATTGAAAATAGGTTGATGTGGTTTAACGTTATTGTCACGTACTCCATCATTCACATCATTTATGTTTCCTACCCAAAATTCTGGTTTATCATTATTGTTATTATAGTTGTTGTTATTGTGGAAGGAGTTTGAGGAATTATTTCCTTCTTTATAGAGTTTCAATTCTCCTTTCTTAACCATAGCATCCTCAATTTTGAGGCTATTTTCAATCATCTTTGCAAAACTAGGAGGACATTGTAATTTGAGCCTATAGCTCATTTCACTTGTGAGATTGTCGATGAATATGTTCATCTTTTCATGATCAGGCACTGGTCTAGGATATTTATTGAATACACATCTCCATCTCTATAAGAAGGTCATGAAAGACTCTCCACTCTTTTGTTTAATATTGCACAAATCCAACATCGTTATCTCATGATGTATGTTATAAGAGTATTGGGAAATGAATTTGTTCACTATCTCTTCAAATGATCTAATCCCAGGTGGTAATTTAGAAAACCACTCCATTGATTATCCACTCAAACTTCTAGGGAATAGCCACATGAGATATGTTTCATTGTGAGCGAATTCCATGCTCATTGTGCAAAATTCTCTGATGTGATATTGTGGATCAATTTTCCCATCGTATTTATTATCATATTTTGGCATCTCACAATGTTGTGGAAATGGTACCATATTCAAACTCCTATCAAAAGGATATGGACAAATGTCTTCTAAAGAATATCTGTTGGCACTTGTTCCATTTTGCATATCTTGAATCTATTGTTGTAGAGTTTGTATTTGTTGAGTGAGATTTAGAAGAGGATCATTGACACGTTTTCTCCTTGTATCATCATGAGTTCTTCTCGTATCATCATGAGTCCTTCTTGTGTCATCACTAGTTCTTCGTGTGTCCTCATGAGTTCTTGTGTCATCATGAATTCTTCGTGTGTCCTCGAGATTTCTTGTGTCATCCTTACTACGATTGAGAGTTTCCTCATTTTGCTCATTGTCATTGTAAGTGTCACTTGATCCTTCCTTTTGCATTAAGTTGTTTGTGTCAAAATCTTGGGGAAGTTTAGCACTAAATTTTCCTAACATTAGGAAAATATTTTTCTTTTTCACCCTCCAATATTTTCTCCATGAATTTATCAAATTTAGGATCTTGTTGGATTTCTCTGATGTGTTGATCAGTTATCTCTTCTTATATTTCATTTCCTTGTGTCATTTCCTCGTGATCTTTTGCCATTTCAAGTGTTTCTGTTTCTGTTTCTTTGTTTTTTTGTCTATGAGCCCTAGTTAAAACGGGCATACACGTGTTTTGAATGTTTTGCAAGGTTTCAATTTTCTATAATGTGTCTCAATAAGTGATCAATTGTTGAGGTAAACATGATAAATTGATATGACCACTTCTATTGAGAGAATGGGATAATCTTGATCTTTGTTGCAAGGCCTGCATTCTCAAAGGTCCGTTATTGAACTCGTTTCCACAACCGCACAGATAATCACGATAGCAATGTAAAATACATGATGTTTCAATAAGAGTGCACGATTTATGTAGAGAAATCTTCTCTTTTTCAAGATTGCTTTCTGACTAAGCTTCCTCTTTTTCAGACGACACAAAATGGTCATTCAAGTATTTGTGAGTTTGCAAGTTTTTCGATCCTACTTTGGAGTGCAAATTTTATGGTTTTGATATGACCAAGTTCAATAGGAATGATATATCCTATGATAGAGAATGGGGTTAGTTTGATCAAGCGTTGTAGTTTTGTGATAAAGGATGATAGATCCTGATGAGAAACTATATTTGAGAGATCAGTTTATCAAAGAAAATGTGATGATGCACTTTGAGATGTTGGATCTTGAACTTGTTGGAGACGAATACTTGAAAACCTTAGTGTGTCTAGTTTTGAATTTGCTTTGTTAGAAGATAACCTGATTGAGTATCTCGAGAAGAATGACCTACTCACTATGTTTGACTTCATAAGAAATGGGTTGTTTTTGTTTTCTAATTTTGGTGCAGTTTACCAAAAACACTGACAAAATGACCAAAAACACTTCTATACTGACCAAGAACGCTGCTATACTAATAGGAATGTCGAGGAACAAACCAAAAATGTTGAGGAACAGACCAAGAACGCTTAGGAACATACCAGGAACTCTGAGATAGAGACCGAAAACTCTATCAGATAGACCAGGAACTCTAAGACAGAGACCAGAAACGCTATCAAATAGACCAAGAACTATGAGACAAAGACAAAAACCGCTATCAGACAGACCAAGAACTTTGTGACAGAGACCAGAAATGCTATCAAACAGAAAATGGTTGTTTGAACTTTAGAAGATTGTTGTTTTGACCCAAATATTTGATTTTCAGACTCAGACAACTGATGTTTAGACCTAGCAAGTGAAAATTGGGAGATCTAGTGTTGAAACATGCACAAGTTGACATTCAAACCAAGAGAGATGTATTTTAGACCAAGAGAGATAATATTTGGACCAGAAGAGCTAATGTTTGAACCAAGACAGTTGACATTTGGACTAGAAGAGATAAAGTTTGAACTAGGAACTCTGAAGTTTAAAATATTGATGTTGGAACTCAGACAATGGTTGTTTTAACTTCAAGAGTTGATGTGCAGACTCAGACAACTGATGTTTAGACTTAGAAAGCTCAACCTTGGAGAGTTAATGTTGAAATACGAAAAAGATAACATTCACACCAAGAGAGCTGAAATTTATACTAAAAGAGATGATGTTTGGATCGAGAGAGCTATTGTTTGGACCAAGAGAGCTACTGTTTGGACTAAGAGAGCTATTGTTTGGACTGAGAGAGATACTGTTTGGACTGAGAGAGCTACTGTTTGGATCGAGAGAGCTACTATTTGGACTGAGAGTACTACTCTTTGGACTGAGAGTGCTACTGTTTGGACTGAGAGAGTTATTGTTTGAACCAAGAGAGCTACTATTTGGATCAAGAGAGCTACTGTTTGGATTGAGAGAGCTACTGTTTGGACCAAGAGAGCTATTGTTTGGACCGAGAGAACTATTTTTTGGACCGAGAGAGCTAATCTGCTATGAAATTTGTAAATTTGATAGTTTGAAGTTTGAGTTTGAAATTTTTGTTGAGTTTCAATGGATGATATCTTGACGTGATTTACAGACACATAAGCAAGATCGTCTTTTGTCCCAAAGGACACATAAAGTGTATGTTCAAGAAGTTTTAAAGAAAGCCCAAGTTTTCATGGGTTTTGAACAATTCAAAACACACCATTCAGTCTATCCTAAGGAGATTGGCTACATTATTAGTTCTCACCCCACACTTGGTACCCTGTCAACTCACATAGCCTTGTCACCCCCTAAAGGGCGCCCATGTTTTTTCCTTTGTGAGAACGAGTGGAGTCATGTTATGAGCCTAGCAACAAGGTCTCAAAAGGAGAGTTCACACATACGTTCAAGGAGGACATATGGTGAGTGTCTTCAGGAGAGATTCTTCCCCCTCCCTGCATTGAGAAGATAATAATGTTCGGAGGCAAACTGGGTAGCTTCTAATTTTAATTGGAACTAGTAAGGGATTTGTTCGGTGTGTTAGGGTATAAACTCAATTAAGAGGTCTCCCAGCCTTGAAAACCAAGGTTTGATATACCTGAAGGTACAAAGGAAAGCTATTCCCGAGCATTGTCGTTGACTTGATTTTCATCAAATTATGTTTATTTTATAGTGGGTTGGAGTACTTGGCGTTTAGTCATTCCCACTTAGGTTGTTCCCCTCTCATCGGCCTTATGGGCTTCTCGGGAGGGCAGGCCCACTAAAGATATGCACTATTGAAAAGAAAAGATGAGTCTGGCTTTCTGATCACCTACGAAAGGTGAGAGCATAATTGCCTATCATCAAAAACACATAAGACATGGTTGTTCATTTTAATTGTAATTAGTCTGTGTTCCTAATTTATCAAAAACCAGTGCAAAATCCCATGACTGCAAATAAAGTTAGTATTTTATATTTCATTCTTTGGTGGCAAAATGGTTTATAACTCCGGTCTTTTACAACGAAATAGGTACTTGCAAAATCAACAAACTACAAATTAGGTTCGGGAAAATGACAGTCCAGATGCAGAAATGAGAAATGCAGAATATGACATTGAAATTATTAATGAAAAACTGAGAACGTTGTCAAATTAACCAAAAATGTCATCAAATTAACTAAAAACTCTACTATGTTGACCAAGAACGCTGCCAAAATGACTGAAAACGCTACAAAACTAACCAAGAGCAATGCAAAAATGACCAAGAACGTTTCTAGACTGACCAAGAATACTGCAAAACAAACCAAGAGCGCTACCAAAATTACCAAGAACGTTTTAAGATAGACCAAAAACACTAATACAAAGACTAAAAACACTAAAGTACAGAAAAACACAAAATCAAAGTTGAAAAATCTCCCATGAACGCCATTTGAGGTGACGGGATGCTAAAATGGAGACTGAGAATGTGAATCTAGAACCTGAAAGAGCTAATCAACCTGTCAATGAGATTTCCTGCAAGCAAACTTGTTAAAGATCAAAGGGGCTAGGCCCCACAGTGGGTGCCAATTAATGTGCTGCTAAAATTAGGGTCAATTGCAATAAACAAGCACAATCAATGAGACAATATAAATGAAATTATGAAGCAAATTGAAAGCTAAATAAAAGCAAACCAAAAGCTCCTTTGAGATGTCCCATCTTCCTCTATTTTTGAGGACCATGAAGGTGTTGGATTTGTTGGCTCTCATCGGAGCAATGACCTCCAGAGTGGCAACTCAAAAGTTGAGTTGCTATTTCATAATCATGCAAATGTATGAGGCTAAGATGATTTTATGCATGATTAGCTAAAATGATGATTTAAGCTACATGATTGATAAATAGAAACTAAATTAACATACTAAGAGTTATTCTAAACATGCTAATATTGATCTAATTATCAATTATGCTAGATGACTAGAATGTAAAATGCCTATAGTAAGTATGCAAAAACTATAAATGCAAGGGATCTTTCTTGCTCCAAAATGAGGGGTATTTATAGGATTTCCAAGGCCAAAGCTGAGGCGGTAGGAATCGACAGTCTAGATTTGATCTAAAGATATCAAGAGCTAGAATTGAGGAAGTTGGAGAAGAGGTTGGAGGAAGGGACACATGTCATCTCTGTGGTGACAAGTGCCAAGGAACCTTGCTCATGAGAGGTCAAGTGTCCAAGGGAGAAGACATGTGGCCAAACTACCATGTGTCTCAAGGAAGGGATATCCAACCCACAGGAGGTTAGAATAAAATAGGTTAGGATGTGCAAGATAGGATAGGGTTAGTTAAACCCATGATTAGATAGAATGGGTTAGGTTAGGGGGTGGTTAGGCTAGGTGGTTAGAAGTTAGGAGCCATGTGCTCATTTGAATTTAGAAATTCAAATAATTAGGAAAATGGATAGTTAATCTCAACAAACTTGAATTTGTTAATCTTAATTATGGGATTAGAAGAATTGATTTAAATAGGGGGAGGATTAATTAATCAAAGGGGATTATTGAAATGAACTTAATAAAACTTGATCATAACCAGTACTGGTAGTCACTAAAATCAATCTACTAATCAAATTTATCAAACTACTCATTTAAGTGTTCCATATCATGCATGCAATAGAAAGATATCAACTCAACACATAAGAAATCAAGCAACACATGAATATCGGGATTTTCACATGGAAACCCAAATGGGAAAAACCATGGTGGGAATTGGTACCCACAAAATAATGCACTGTTTCGAAATGTGCCCTGTTAGGAGCCTAGCCCAATTAGGATCTTACAATTATCCCCGGTTAGGAGCAGACCCTGTTAGGAGTCCCCCGATTAAGGGATATACCTCAGGCCTATTAGGAGCTTTACTTTGTTAGGAGTAACCTTGTGAAAGGATTTAGAATCCAAGCTAATGAGTCACTTGGTGAAGGGATTTATACAATCAGGCCTGTCATGAACTACCTGGTTAAGGGATTTTGAGTCTATTGCAATTGTTAGGGAGCAACAAATGTATGATATAAAAATAGAACTCTCTGCTTGCTTGTACAGATCCTTTCATGCTCCAATCTACTTCTCTCTTGTAGACACACACATTGGTTCAGCCACACACTCTTCCTTTGATCACCAACACAGTAAATCATCACAAACTTGCCCTAAATAGACTTTACAACTTAGTCAGTTATAAAACCCTAACCTCATACTAAAATTTACATCATAGTTCATCACAGATCTTTACAATTCATTATAGATCATCATATGGATCATTACAACAAATTACAAATCAATTACAATCATTGAATGATCACTGCACATCGATTTGATACACTTTCAAACCCTTAGCTCATTCTACTAAGCACTTTGCTCATTCCCAAGAATTTTTTTTTTTTTTTTTAATCGCGCCAAAACAACATTTAAACACTTCACGCGGATTCAGCTATGTCATCACCATCTTACAAACATAATTTAATACACCATTGAACTCAAAATCATTACCGGATATAAGATTTGAATACCGGTTCTTAAACCCTACAGAAAATACATCAGTCAATCACAAACATGACTTCCGGTAGCCAAAACATGATGCGGTTCTGGTCATAACCTCATTACAATTTTACAAACACATATTCCAAACCACAACACCAAATTACTCATGAATCTCTAGATCCAATTACTTAAGCATAACACAGTTTCACATTTACCAGTTAAAGTCCTATTCGCCAGTTAACTGTCAAATCCAATCCATAGATTTCTGGTCAATCATAAACAACTTAGATAACATGATAGAACAATGTAACCATAGTTTCCATCAATGACAACACAAATTGATCATCAACTCATCAAACAACATCTCAACTATATCATTACCAACAGTCCTTATACCAATTCATCAATATCGTCAATATTATCAGTTATGCCAATATGCCAACATTCTCCCCCTTTGGCATTGATGGCAACACTAAAAAACTTCATCATGTTGAAGTGAACTAATATGTTTTGTACTTGCTCTTCTGCTCAACATCTCCTTTGTATTTCTTCAGTAGGTTATCTAGTTCTTCTTCTTCTTAGCTAGTTCTTCTCCCCCTTTGACAATAATGCCAAAGGTGCAAATACCTCTACTGTCTTCATCTCTGCTTATCTCATCGTAGCTGCTCCCCCTAAGGAGTATCCCACTTCACATCAATCCAAAACTAAAAGATATTCAATGAATTCACTAGATTGATGCATCACCAACATCTTAGTTGATCTTGTGCAGGGGTATAAACCCTAATCTACCTTTGAGATATTCAAAGGTTGTCTTAGGCAAAGGTTTAGTGAATATATCTACTAACTGCTCTTTGTTAGACACATACTCCATTCTTACTTTCTTCTCCTATACTCTTTCCCTTAGAAAGTAATACTTCAACTCAATGTGCTTTGTTCTTGCTTGTAATACAAGATTTTTTGAAATATTAATAGCACTAGTGTTATCACAATGAATAGTCACCAGTTTAGACATGTCTTCCTTAAAACCTTCCAAAATATGTCTCAACCATATAGATTGAGTATAATTCATTGATGTTGCCACATATTCTGCTTCAACTGTAGATTGGGAAATACAAGATTTTTTTTTGCTTATCCAGGACACCAATCTTTCTCCTAAAAAGAAAGCTCCATCGATTGTGCTTTTCTGATCATCATTTCCAGACCAGTCTGCATCTGTGAAAACTTTTAAAGAAAAATTATTACTGTAAAGATACCACAAACCATAATCAATTGTTCCTTTCAAATGCCTGAATATCCTTTTTACCTCTACCATGTGTGTCTCCTTAGGATCTTTCTGAAATCTTGCAACCAATCCAACAACATGTGCAATGTCCGGTCTGCTGTGAACAACATAATGCAACTTTCCAATCATAGACCTGTATTCTTTCTCATCCACAGACGGTGATTCATCTTGTTTTGATAATTTACAACCTGTCACCATCGGAGTACCAACCGGTTTACAATCTTCCATGCCAAAAGATTTCAAGACTTCTTTTACATACTTAGTCTGACAGATAAATATTCCATTCTCCAATTGTTGAATCTGTAAACCAATAAAGAATTTAATCTCACCGATAAGAGGCATCTCAAATTCTTTCTTCATTTCATATGCAAAAGACATACACATGTCATCATTTCCACCAAATATTATATCATCAACAAAAACTTTAGCAAGTAACATTTTGTCTTCATCAGTCTTCAAATATATGTTATTGTCCTCACTGGTTCTCCAAAATACTATCTTGATCAGATTTGCATGCAATCTTTCAAACCATGCTCTAGGAGCTTGCTTCAATCCATATAGTTCCTCATGTAGTTTTCAAACCGTATTTTCATCTTCCCTCAATGCAAAACCATCTGGTTATTCTATATATACTTCTTCTTCCAAGATACCATTCAGAAAAGTTGATTTAACATCCATCTGATATACCTTAAATCCTTTAAAAGCAGCAAAGGCAAGCAAAATTCTAACACCTTTAAGTCTTGCCACTAGTGCAAAGGTTTCACCATAGTCTTCACCTTCTTCTCATGCATACCCTTTGTAAACCAACCTCACCTTGTTTCTAACAACTTCACCATCCTCATTAAGTTTGTTTCTGAATACCCATTTTGTCCCAATAACATTATTGTCTTCTTGTCTGCACACCAACATTCTTGTCACCTATAATCTAGTCTTCTGAATGATTTAGCCTTACATATCTTGGGATTACCGTTTTCGGTGCAATGCTTTATGCTTCATGTTCATCATCTTCTTCATCGCTTACCAATTGAGCTCCTATTTCTGCATTGTTCTGCTCATCTTCCTTCTGCATTTCCAGTTCAATATACACAAGTTTTTCTTTATCATCAACAAGTTCATATCTATTGGACTCAACAAGTTTGTCAGAAAATTCATCAATTTTAACATTCACACACTCAACTATTTTCTTTGTCCTTTTATTATAACATTTGAAATGCTTTACTCTTGGTAGAATATCCAAGAAATATCCCTTCATCACTCTTCACATCAAACTTTCCAGTAAAATCATCTCTCTTAATAAAACATCTACTACCAAAAACTTTAAAGTAGCTGACTTTAGGAGTCTTACCATGCCAAAGTTCATAAAGGTGTTTTATCATTACCTTTCTTCACAAGAACTCTGTTCAAAGTATAAACAGCAGTGCTAACTGCTTCTCTCCAAACCATTTTTGGAAAATCTTCTTGTATCAACATTGTTCTAGCAGCTTCCACTATTGTTCTATTTCTCCTCTCTGCAATGCCATTCTGTCATGGAGTCCTGGTACTGATATTTGTCTCTTTATTCCATGTTCTTCACAATACCTAGTAAATTCATCACAACTAAATTCTCCAACCCGATTAGATCTTAAGCACTTCAGATTCTTGTTGGTTTCCTTTTCAACTAGGGCTTTAAAGATCTTGAATTTGTTGAATGCCTTTAATTTCTCCTTCAATAAAGTTACCCACATCATCCTTAAAAAATCATCAGTGAAAATCATAAAATACTTATCACCATAAAAACTTCTAGTCCTCACAGGACCACATAGATTAGTATGCACTAAATCAAGAGTATGCTCTGAAGAAAAACATTTACTCTTAAAAGATGTCGAAGTCATCCTACCAATCTGACAATCTTTGCATAACACATTATCCGGTTTAACAAGTTGGGGCATACCTCTCACCATACTTGATTTGTTGACCTTTATCAAATTATCAAAGTTGACATGACATAACCTTTTGTGCCACAACCAACTATCTTCAATTTTAGCCACTAAACAACTATTCACATTAGCATTCAGATGAAAAAGATTACCTCTAGTTTGTTTACCAGTAGCTATCAAATATCCATTGCATCCCATGATCCTGCACACTCCTTTTTTAAACTGAAGGTGATATCCTTTATCATTTAGTGTTCCAACACTCGGCAAGTTATGTTTTAAACATTCAACCAAATAAACATTATTTGCATTGCTCTTACCATTAAGTGAAATAGATCCTTTACCTTTTACCATGCAGGGTGAGTTATTACCAAATCTTACCACACCACCATCACACTCTTCAAAGATATGAATTTGTTCTTATCACCGGTCATGTGATGTGAACAACCACTATCTATTATCCACTCATCACTAGAGTCAAACTGAGATACCAAATCCTTTTCATCAGCCAGATCTTTCTTCACAGCAACAAAGACAATCTCCTCATTGTCATCATCTTCAGATTGCTCATCTGTCACACCTTCATCAACTGCAACATAGCATTGTTTCTTCCATTTTCCTTTATATTTCCTAAACTTCTCCTTGCTATCACTGTTAGGGAAATTTGTAGCAATATGTCCAATCTTATTGCAAGAGAAACACTTAAGAGGTAGTTTACCTCTATATTTACTAGTGCCTCTTGGAAGTCTCTTAGCCTAAAGAGCTTCAAATTCCATCAAATGGTCTTCATCATCATTATCTCCTCTACCACCGCCATGACTAGATCTGCAATCATAACTATGACATACATCTTTCCCTTTTCTCACAGATGTACCGGTTATAGATGCTTTAAAAGCTGATTCAAATGCCTTAGAAATACTATATCAAAACTATTTAATTCAAATGCAATCAATTTACCAATAAGTGAATCAACAGTGACCTTATCACTACTTATCGACCTTAACTCTTGAATAGTAGAAACTCTTATAGCATAGGCAGGTAAAAGAGTTCTTAACATCTTACTTACAACAGTGTCATCTTCAATATTTCCTCCTGCACTTTTAATACCACTGACAACCTCTTTAATCCTTTGACCATACTGAGGTATATTTTCACCTTCTACCATTCTCATATCATCAAATTTACCTCTAAGACTCTCTTCCTTAGCTTTTTGAACATGTTTATCACCACCATAGAATAGTTCTAATTTCTCCCAAACTTCAAATGTAGTTTCTAATCCATGTACATCAATGTATTCAGTATCAGACATTGAAATTACAATGGCTTCCAGTGCTTGATTGTTTTCATGTTTCTCCTTAAGTTGATCTGGAGTTAGAGGACCGGTAGGGAGTACATATTTAATAGTATCATGTTGCCAAAATTGAGAACCCATACCTTTGATATAAATCTTCATTCTGTCTTTCCATATTGTGTAGTTGTCCTTAGTAAACTTCAAACCCTCTTTCTTCATCATTTTCCTCTAGATCTTTTCCTCAAGTGATTAAGCTTCTGCACATAGAGGACCAATGCTCTGATACCAATTGTTATTTGTGAGGATCTAGTTATTACTGAGAGGGGGGGTGAAATAGTAATAACAACAAAAACTTAATCTTAAACCAAACTGATCAATACTTCACCAAAACAGATCATAACCAGTACCTGTAGTCATTGAAATCAATCTACTAATCAGATTTATCAAACTGCTCATTTAAGTGGTCCATGTCATGCATGCAATAGAAAGATATCAACTCAACACATAAGAAATGAAGCACACGTGAACACCAAGATTTTCACATGAAATCCAAATGGGAAAACCACGGTGGGAATTGGTACCCACAAAATAATGCACTCTTTCATAATGTGCCCTGTTAGGAGCCTAGCTCGGTTAAGAGCTTACAATTATGCCCGATTAGGAGCAAACCCTATTAGGAGTCCCCCGGCTAAGGGATTTAATTCAACCCTATTAGGAGCTTTACACTATTAGGAGTAACCTTGTGAAAGGATTTAGAACCCAAGCTAATGAGTCACCCGGTGAAGGGATTTATACAATCAGGCCTATTAGGACCTACCCGGTTAAGGGATTTTGAGTCTATTGCAACTATTAGGGAACAACAAATGTATGATTTGAAAAGAACACTCTCTTCTTGCTTGTACATATCCTTTCCTGCTCCAATATGCTTCTCTCTTGCAGACACACACACTGGTTCGGCCACACACTCTTCTTTTGATCACCAACACAGTAAATCATCACAAAATTACCCTAAATAGACTTTACAACTTAGTCGGTTATAAAACCCTAACCTCATACTAAGATTTACATCATAGATCATCAAAGATCTTTACAAGCCATTATAGATCATCATATGGATCATTACAACCAATTACAAATCAATTACAATCGTTGAATGGTCACCGCACATCGATCTGATACACTTTCAAACCCTTAGCTCATTCTACTAAGCACTTCACTCATTCTCAAGAAATTTGTTTCTTTGATCATGCCAAAATAACATTTAAACACTTCACGTGGATTTAACTATGTCATCACCATCTTACAAACATAATGTAATACACCACCGAACCCAAAATCATTACCGAATATAAGATTTGAATATCGATTCTTAAACCCTACTAAAACCCTATTGAAAATACATTAGTCAATCACAAACATGACTTCCGATAGCCAAAACATGATGCGGTTATGGTCATAACCTCATTACAATGTTACAAACACATATTCCAAACCGTAACACCAAATTACTCATCAATCTCTACATCCAATTACTTAAGCATAACACAGTTTCACATTTATCGGTTAAAGTCCTATTTGCTAGTTAACTGTCAAATCCATTCCATAGCTTTTCGGTCAATCATAGACGACTTAGATAACATGATAGAACAATGTAACCATAGTTGCCATCAATGACAACACAAAATTATCATCAAGTCATCAAACAACATCTCAACTATATCATCACCAACAATCCTTATACCGGTTCATCAATATCTTCAATATTATCAGTTATGCCAATATGCCAACATTATTTGGGCCCTTAAATATAAGAACGCCCTTTATCTTTTATTATCCTAATTTATCCTTATCCTACCCTAATTTTGACTTACAAATCATATTTCGCATATTTATACATCATGTTTTGAGCCACCGAGCTAGAATTAGCATTAGAACCCTAATATCTCTCATCCCTAAAAATTCAGAAAAAAAGTTGTCAAGACAAGGTTGCTCCAAGCTCCCTGGTCTTGTGCATTTTTCCATGAATTTTGGGAGGATAATAAGATGGTCCTACCCTATTCAACTTCATGTGAAAAATACATTAAATCTAAGTTGGCCTAAAGGTGATTTTAATTATGAAATCTCTATATAAGGCATCCTCGTCAATTCATTTTATCTATCTATCATTATTGCTTTCCATCACTCCAATTCAAGTAGATCTAATTCAAGGAGTGACAAACTACATCAAGGAATCTTCATATTATATTTTAATTATGATTTCATGATGGAACTTGTGACTTATCATGTTATTGCATTAACAAATGGAGGACTTATCCTAAGAGCATTGCATCACCTATTGAAGGTATAATCACTTGCATTCAAGTATTTCAATTTCAAATCTAGCCTTGCCCTCAAAAGGCAAGCTTTCCAATTCAATTCAAGTTTAATTTTTATTTCAATTTGGGTTAATTTATAAAAAAGGGTTTGACCTGGGCAAACCCCATCAACAAACATAATTCCCCTTCTTTTTTGTGAAGGTGACAAGTTAAGGAGCCACAATTGCAGAATTAGACAGAGTAGACAAGGACAACTAGACTTGGCTTTTGTAGGAGTGAAAAGTAGAGGAATGGGTTGCTTGGAGTGACTTGGTCTTAGGTGCCATGGTCTTGGCTTTTGTGGTAGCTTTTGGACAATATTATAATTCCAAAACAACTTCCTATGTCTACATCTAGCAGCTGGAGGACCAGGTCGCCCTAAGCACCTTGGTCCCACACTTTTAGGCCAAATTTTCAATCATAGGGTCTAATCTGTTTCCTATCCTCAAATCCAAATTTATAGCTCTACATGACATCTATAACTTACTATTATTATTATTTTATGTCAATTTTCCATCATTTACCCTAGATCTAGCATTCAAATTACATCTTGTCAATTGCATCTTCAACTCAAACAAAAGGGAACTGAATACAATTTGCATTCAATCCTCTTCCTAATAGAATTTATGTTGGATCTATTGGGTTCATTTTCCTTTTAATGTAATGTATGCAAAATAGATCTTTTTTATAGTTCACATAGCTAAACTTGTGAAACCTTATTTTCATCCATTACAACAACTAAAATGATATCGTTGAGCTAGACAAAACATACCTTTGAGATTCCAATAAGGATAGGACTTGCATTGACAACCTTGACATATGGCATGATTGCATGGCCTCACAACCTTGACAAAGTCTTGACATTTGCAAATTGTGCTAATGTGCTACGGTGACACTTGACACCAAGGCACACCAACACAACAACAAAGTGAGCTAGGTATACTCAGCTTGCGCTTGTATAAAATGAATTTGAACGTGCCAACTAGATTTGACGTACACAACCTAGTGGGGACCATATCCACACAAGTTGAACTTCAAGACTTAGGCATAAAATAAAATATTACATGTGAGAAAGATGAACAATGATTCTAGGAACATGGGGCTAGTGCACGCATGACTTAAGGGATTTGAGTTATAACTTAATCAACCGAGAATGGTCTAGAGCCAATCAACAATAAAATAGAATAGAAGTAAGCAAGTGGCTCGACCATGCTCAAGGCTTAGGGTTTTAGGGCCAAACTAATAAACCCCTAATGAAACAAGCTCAAATCAAGTAATTACAACAAAGAAATCTAGAGGCCTATCTAGAAGTGTCAAACCCAAATTATCCATTCATTTTTCTCCAAGATATCAAATGACAACATCCAACAAACATAAACAATATTTACAACAATCCTAACATTTCAATAACAATTTTTGCAGCAATCTCCATGTATTATGTTGCATATAGGGTCTAAACTACACAAACAAACTTGAACTTTTTTGTGACCCTAATCCTAAAAGTTGGGACCTTTAATTATGTGTTCTTACACTTCAAAAATCTATTCATCTATGTACATTTGGATTAGACAGTGCCTAAAAAATACTAGTAGGACTCCATATCAAATGGGGGAATCTATAACTTATCTTGATTGGAGTCAAGCCCTATGTATTGATTCAATGAAGTTTGAACAAGATCAAAGATGTCATGCAAAATGTAAAATGTTTATGTATTTATCCTTGTGTATGTAGATGCCAATGTAGTAATTGCTCTTTTTTATTGAAATGCTTGACTGTAAATGCGAATGATAATGTTTCACCATGATGAGTTTTATACAATACCCTAACAACACAATTTAAATATTTCATTAGTGAGTAATGTCTAGTTAAGAAAGGATTGTGGTTTGAACTTAAATTGAATTTGAATTTAGAACACAAAGGTTAATGTTGCACTAGTCATCTGAACCAAGATGAAGGCCACACAAATGATCCTATTTTGAAATTAAAAACATACAAGATAAAGATAAATAGAAAACAAAGACTCAAATTTAATTTAGATCTAAGCTAAATGTCAACTCTTATACATTAATATCTAAATTAAATACTAAATTATTATATAAAATTGAAATCAAAATATATTAAAAAAAAACACACACACACACATATATATATACACTAATTTTTTCTCTAGACACATTAATAATCACTACCATAAATTTAAGCTAAGAATAATATCTAAAATATAAATCAAGATAAACTTCAACCTTTATCCAAGATATTGGATGCACTTTTTACTAAAATAATTATTAGTTTGGTAATACTTTTTAAAGTTTAATTAGTAATTATTTTGGTAAAAATTACATCCACCTTGTGGATAGACGTTGCCCAAACTCCGCACTTTTATCGTAATTTTGAAAAAATCAATAATTTGAGGCGAGGGGAATACAGGTGTCAGTTGCCATTTTGTCCGCAACCGGCGGGCGGAGGTTCCCGAGGAAAAGTGGTAAATTACATTTGACTCTAATTTGGCTTACATTTGTCATGTATTTAGGAATTCATTCCAAAGTACAAGAGCCCGAAGGGAGCAAGCCCCCTTCACAGCACCCACAGACACTACACTAAAAACCAGTTGAATGCTGTTGATGGGTTGCTAAATATCCTTCAGATATCAGTTGGGCTTATCTCCTATTCATCTTAGTAGCTTGGTTTTTCGCCTGCCACGGCTTCATAGCTTTTCAATCATAGGTAAGTTAACCCTTTTTCAGATTGTTGAAAGGTATTCAGATTGGGGGAATAGTCTTTCTAAAGAATGAAATCTGCCAGTTGGGTTGCATCTGTTTTTTATGATTTGATTTTAGAGTTGATACACATATTGTGTTTCTTTGATCAGAATGCCTTGGAAGCCAACAGGGGTACTCTGTGTAAATTGATCCATTTGGAGATCCGGCTCTGTTGCTATTGAGGTTGGTAGTATTCTTTCCCACTATTAAATTTTAAATGAAGATTAGAGTTGAACTGTAATCTAAGAAGCACATAATAGAAAAATGGTAGTTCAATCACAACGGCAGCCTCTGACAATTTGATTAAGTTGGGTACAGTGGCCATAAGTCTTCAATCGGTTCTATATATTGTAACAAGTAAAAAATGTACGTATAAGGAGATAATTTTCCCACTGAGAACTTGCATATGCGTAACATGTATGTGTGGAATTTATCTGCCCCACATCAAAGGGCACGGGTTGTCCGTATTTGCAGACTTGTCAGGATGTATTTGTACGTTTGGTATGGGCCCGCAGTTAATTGCCACATTATGTATGATCAGATAAGATGAGATGACTACGGTGTACTTGGCTAAATTAGTCTCTGACTCTGTAGGACCTATTCACTTATTTTGGAAAGTTATTTCTGTGTTTGCTCTGTTTTAAAGTAAATACTTCAGGCTTCATTTGGCTGTCTTGATTTGAGATTTCATGTTCTATATTGTGATTCCAAATATCTGCATAATTGAACCTATGAATATGTATATACAGCTCTTAAAATCTTCAGTTGGTGCTTGAATTCTGATTGATTTTGAACGCCTGTGATTTTGGTTTCTTTCATGGACAGATCTTTGCATTGAAGAGCTATTTAGAGTGTTAGAGATGCCTTCCCATGCTGATTTAGACAGACAGATTGAGCAGCTCTTAGACTGCAAGCCATTGTTAGAGGTGGACGTGAAAAACCTTTGTGACCAGGCCAGAGCTATTTTAGTTGAAGAATGGAACGTGCAACCTGTGAAGTGCCCGGTCACAGTTTGCGGAGATATTCATGGGCAATTCCATGATTTAGTAGAGCTTTTTCGTATTGGTGGCAAGGCACCTGATACTAATTATCTATTCATGGGAGATTATGTAGGTGAGGCAATCTTATGTTTCATTTCTCCTTTTTTATTTGGCTTGCTTTGTTTGAGCTATATTCTGGATTCTTTTGGAGATAGATGGTGAGGAAGAATAATTTTTGCTTTTAATTTTGTAAATATATTTCATGATGTACTGAACAAGACCTACTGTTAATTTTATTACTCCTTATGGTAAAAATGCTGATCTTTTCACCTGACTTAAAACAGGTTCCTCTGTGTCTGTTTAGCTTATTTTGGCAAGAAGCTACTGCTCAACTTATTTAGCAATTATCCATAGAGTTGGTGATCCCATGAATGTTCCATTTTTTAAATTTATTTTTATGCTGTCATATTAAATTTAAATTTATATTGACAGGATTAAAAACAATTTTTGAAGTTAATTTTTTTGGAAAAAAATTAAAAGAAAACATTAAAAAAGAGGGAGATAAATTTGTGGAGCCACCTGACATTTTTGTCAATGTGCAGTTGCCGCGTATTTTCAGTCACTCCTTTTTATCACAGCTTATTTTCAATTCTTAAACAGTAGCTGCTTTCTTAAAATAGGGAAAGGTTTCAAATTATCCTTTTCTCATAATTTTGAATTTGTAAGGAAACACTCCAGGTGCTTAAATTGAAGCAGAAATCACACCTTAAGTAGCTGCATGGGGACATGAGGTTAGACTTTCACTAACTTAAGTTTTTTTTGTTGCTGTTGTACAATATCAGGGGGTTGTAAACATCAACTTGAAGACAATCTACAGTTCTAAACTGCTATGCTACGTTATTTGATACAATTATGATTTTCATTGTTGTTTCGCGACGATGATATGCAACAATGAGATAACTACAACTTGGATGCAATTTTTTAGGTCTCGGTAAACTACTATTAATTAGAAAGGTTGAGAGGGAGTAGATTTTGTGGGGTTTCTATTTGGAGTTTTGTGTTTTAGGTTAACTTTGGTGATTTGTTGTTTGACATTAGAAAAGTTAGGAAGTAGTTTTAAACTATAAGATTAAGGTCTCAATAAACTACTATTAACTGTGTTACTCGTTACGGTAAGAAGGCTGATCTTTTCACCTGACTTAGACTTTTACTAACTTAAGTTTTTCCTCGTCGCTGTATAATACCAAGTGGTGATAAACCTCAAGTTGAATACAATCTACAGTTCTAAACTGCTATGTTACGTTCTTTGATACAATTACGATTTTCATTGTCGTTGCACAGTGATAATATTAAACGATGGCATAACTACAACTTGGACCTTTTGGAGTTCTAAACACTACAAGATTTTTTTTAGGTCTCAATAAACTATTTCTTATCCCTCGTCTCTTGTGATAGGTAGCACTTTCTCTTATGATTAGTGTGATATTTCTTCTGTTCTTTACCTTTTTAAATTTTTTTGGCATATTGTCTTTACTTAGTGTTTTACGGCCTTTTGAGGAATTATTAAATAATAACAAGCACATTGCATTCTCTTTTATGATAACTTATATATGTTAATGAAGCAACTCTGTGCTTCTGAAAATCTTATAATATTCATTTATAATTTTATCATCTTTATAGCCGTGAAACAATTTAGTTTTTAAACCAGGATTTCTATCCAGAGGACTATTTGAGTAACTACATACAGGGGAACTAGGACAGAAGGTGGCATAAACTAAAAAAGTGGAGGCAAAGATGCTAATCAGGTATTGCTAAAATTCCGGCTTTTGAAACTGAACTTTAGCCTTTTGAAACAAATGTAGGCATATGTGCCTATGTTAATCTAAATAAGAAAGATTTAAGATTAGATTCTTCCTTTCTGGCCTAAAGCTTTCTTCTGATCTTCAATTGTAGCCTGCAATATTATCATCTTTCTTTATATTTCTCAAAATATTTGAAGTTTTGAACCATGACACCTACAGCTTTGGTAGTGAATATTAACTTAAGAGTGCCCGTCTGCGTGCAATTTCAATTGTTTGTTGTTTCTTTCATTTGTTTTTATAATTTTTCGTCTGAATATGTTATGGAATTTAGAATCATTTCTACAACTTAGGAAGCTGGTTAAAAATTAGACACTCATTTCTACAACTTAGGAATCTGGTTAAAAATTAGACACTCATTTCTCTCAATTTCTAATTCCACACTTTACATAAAGGTAATTTTGTACCTGAAAATTTGAAATATCTTTAGGTGAGATGTCAGTTACCAGTTCAAATTGGTCTCGAATAGTACTGTACTACTAGCTTTTTCCATCCCAAGAAGCATTGGCTGCAAAATATCACCCATTCTGAGAAAGGTGCATGTCACAATTTGCTATTCATATTTTAGATGGCAGTTTTGAAATAAGCCAGTTGTCATGTGACTGATTTTTCACATGATCAGAATCCAATGTTTGGTCATACATTTTCAAGTTTTAACATGCAAGTTCACTCCACTAACTTGGATTATATGAGTGAATTATAACATCTGTCCATTGAGCTCTGCTTCAACATCAAACTCATACTACAAATTCTCAGAATAGTAAAGAGGTTATATAACCTTTTTGACATTGGATACCAAAGCTACAGGAAGCCTTATATGGGAAAAGGTTTCATAATCATGATGACGTTTTCACACCTAAAACTTTTTCGGAGTTTTTTTCACTTTCAATTAATAAGCAGAATGAAACGTAGTGTGCACCTTTAATGGATGCTATCAAATTGTTAGATCGCATAACGGATACAATTGTTTTATTAATGATATTGGTGGGCTACAGTTTCTTCTCTCTAAGCAATAAACTAACACCTACCAATGTAGTGCTTCCAAGTATTCTTCAAATGTGTATATGTATTCTTCTCTCATTCTTTACCTGGAAGGAAAATATTATGACGTTGTAAGATATAGTGATGCTTTGAGTTGAAGCATTTTATTAGATTATATTTTGAAGGGTCTGAATAGTTTGAAGACATTGGTGTAAAGAGTTCCAAGTGTGATATTCCTTTTGAAGGCTTCGCATTTTATTGTGTCTATGGTTAGACAGACAGTATACAAAATTGAGATGTTTTGAAGTATTTAATAAGATTCGATGTTGTAAAATTCTTTCAAACTCAAATTTTACAAAACTGGTAATTGTTGAAATTATTATCTGCAGCATCATATTGAGACAAGTTGAAATCCTTTATAGCTGATAGCTATGAGGTAATTTGTTTATATTTAATATTTATTGGTTGTTTATGCCAAAGTTTAAAACTTAGCAAATTAAAAATATTCTTATTCATTAACTCAGTAAAACTTTGTGAAGCAAGTAAATGGGTGTGTTACTTGACTGTGATATTTGCTTGCATGTTTGTGAGTGCTTGGCAAACTTTATGCTATGTTATTTCTAAAATGTGGTTGACTTAAGCTGTTGTCTTGAGTACTGTTGCACTTTATATGTTTCCTTTTATGCCCATTTCCTTTAAATGTTATGTTGGGCTGGAATGAAAGGACTGAAAAATGATGACAGGTTTACAGCCAATTTTAAGCCTTTTTTATTTGTTCACCTGATAAAGTGTCTTATTCTACTCCGAAACATGATAATCTACTTCTGCCATCTGATATACGGCTTGGTGGTGACATTGCAATATTATAATGGTCATTTACTTTTTTAACGAATTTGGACAAGCGAAGGTAATTCTAGGCTTAATGTAAAATTGTTTCTCATTTTGTGCAACAGATCGTGGATACTATTCTGTCGAGACTGTGTCATTGCTAGTTGCCTTGAAAGTGCGCTACAGAGATAGAATTACCATATTACGAGGGAATCACGAGAGCCGTCAAATCACCCAAGTGTAAGATATTAATGCCATAACTACTTGTCTCGTGATGTGCAAGGAACTTGAATGCTCGACTCCAATTTTGGATTGCAATTGTATCTACTTTAAGTAATTTTCAGGAACACATATCTTTTGTCAATATAATATAAGAAGCCAATATGTTTCCTCAAAAATTTAGAGTGTTGGTGTTAGGGTCATATAAGTTGCTCGCTCGCTTTTAATGCTAAGCAACTGCAATATTCAATAAGTGGGATTCTTTGCTATGCTGCTTCTTGTGTGTCTATGAAGGCCATGATTAGATTGGAAATGAGGAGTAAAGTGGGAATTGGAAATAAGTTCAGAAGACAGTCATGCTCATGCTTAAAGAAGACACGTACATTGTTTGGCATTTGAGGCTATATCTAAATTATGGGAGGCAAAATGTAAATATCTGAATGGGGAGATTAGAAAGGTGACCAAAATTTGTCAATCCATTTGTAAATTATCTTAATTTTTCGACTGTGCTTCAAGAATTAGTTTGTTTTCTTGCAATTCCAGGTATGGATTTTATGATGAATGTCTGAGAAAATATGGAAATGCAAATGTGTGGAAGTATTTTACAGACCTCTTTGATTACTTGCCGCTGACGGCCCTTATTGAAAGCCAGGTAAAGAAAACGACATTACACAATATTTTGTTGGTAGCCTGTGCAGCACAACAAACTTGATCTTATTATAAGCAAATCTTCTTTTCTTTTGGTCATTGCAGATCTTCTGCTTGCATGGAGGTCTCTCCCCATCATTGGACACACTTGATAACATACGAGCTCTGGATCGCATACAGGAAGTGCGTCTATACACATAAGTATAATGTGCTGTGCTGCATAGATTTGAAAAGTAGATCACAACCATTACATTCAGTTCTGTGCATGTTAGTGTCTTAGTTCTGGTTCTATATAGTATTTCCGATTAGAATTTTCCATCCTGGTTTCTAAATAGTTTCTATTTGAAAGTATTTGGTTGCACTGGCTAGGCTGGAAGTTAAAAAGGCTGGTTGTGGGGAAAAAATTATACACAACCATTAGAAGTGCGTCTATACACATAAGTATAATGTGCTGTGCTGCATAGATTTGAAAAGTAGATCACAACCATTACATTCAGTTCTGTGCATGTTAGTGTCTTAGTTCTGGTTCTATATAGTATTTCCGATTATAATTTTCCATCCTGGTTTCTAAATAGTTTCTATTTGAAAGTATTTGGTTGCACTGGCTAGGCTGGAAGTTAAAAAAGGCTGGTTGTGGGGAAAAAATTATACATCACTTGGCAGTTGATATATCCTTTAGACAAGTGTAGGCAACTTTTTTTTTAATCTTGAAAGTAGAATGTAGTTATAAAACATTTTATAAAGCTTGCATTTTAATGTATTTCATGTGTGAAATCTGCTGCAAGGATCTTTTCTCAATATTTTATGATCTTTGCTGTTAGGTTTTGTGGAGGTCAATAAACCCAGAACTTTCTTGGATGGGTTTCAGGGTTTTGCCTACAATACAGTGAAAGCAAATATTTGGTTCTGCCTTTTTAGAGTTTGTTTTTTAGTCTAAATAAAAAGTAATGCCCACCTTTTTCACTTGGCACATTGGAGCATTTGTATTTGTCTGCATTTTTCATTTGATTTAGACAAGTAATTTATTCTTACTGTTGTATTATTTCAGGTACCACATGAGGGTCCGATGTGTGACCTTCTTTGGTCAGATCCAGATGATCGTTGTGGCTGGGGTATATCCCCAAGAGGTGCTGGATACACATTTGGTCAGGACATAGCTGCACAATTCAATCATACTAATGGTCTCAGTTTGGTTGCAAGGGCACACCAGTTAGTTATGGAGGGTTTCAATTGGTGTCAGGTGATTTCCATTTAGTTGATTGAGTATATAAATATAGTTAGTAGTTTCTGGGTTAGATTGTGTAAGATTTTTTATCATCAACATTTCGAATCACACTCAGTGATTCAAACAACTTAGGTCCTATTATATAACTTGATTAAATTCTAGCTTATTAGAGACTATTCGTTAAAGACAGATTTTTGTCAGATAGTTGATTTTAAATAGTTATTTGGAAATCATGGTTCTTTGGTGGTTTATAAATATTTCTGGGTAGCTTGAGTGGTGATAGTAATCTACATTGTGGTTTATAATTTTCTGTTGAGGTGCAAATTTTAATAATATTCTTGTAATCCGTGTGCGTACAGATGTTTAACCTAAAGTAGATTGTTACTCTCTCTAATGCAGGATAAGAATGTGGTAACAGTATTTAGTGCTCCAAATTATTGCTATCGCTGTGGAAATATGGCTGCAATCATGGAGATCAGTGAGACGATGGAACGGAATTTTCTTCAGTTTGACCCTGCTCCCCGTCAAAGTGAACCTGATGCCACTCGCAAGACTCCAGATTATTTCTTGTAGTATTGTTTACTGGGAATATTGTAGTTTTGTATGCTTCTGTAAAGTTTAGAAAATCAAATTTTGAGAAATTATGGGCATTCTTTTGTTAGGGCTGTTGCTTAATTTGTTCTGCCAAAAACAGTTGAAGATTTCTCCCCTTTACACATGAACACAGATGCAGAGAAGGAGAATAAGATGAATTCAGTGAAGCTTTCCTTATAAGAGATATAAATATCAGAAGGCAAAGATATCCTTTGAATTAATTTGAAGCCACTGCAGGCTGGATCTTAGAGGATTTTGTTTCTCAAGAATGGTTGTATGCCCTGGGGAATTAGTGAGTGGAGAGAGACAGAGACAGAGACAGAGAGAGAGAGAGAGGAGAGTAAACGGATTCTTGTATTATTTAACTGCAAATGTTGTGTTATGTGAATATTTGGGTAAATAAGGAGGGTGGAATCTCATAAAAAGCTTTTTTAAAGCATTATAGCACAGCTAGACTTGAACAGAACAGATGATATATACTGCCTGTTCATTCATGCCTGGCCTGTTCATTCATGCTTGAATTTATTTGTTTTTGAGGACAGACAAAATTTGGTTATCTCATTGAGGAAAATCTTTTGATTAATATTCATAATATAGAAGTAGAGTAATATTGTTTATTCTTAAAACTACTGTAACGTATGACTACCATGTGGATGTCTGCTATCAGAGACCCCATTTTTGTTTTGGTAATGCAAATGGAACAAAAAGAAAATGACTCTCAATGACTATGAGGCTGTCTGAGCTTGTGGATGACACTATTTTTTGGAGTAACGAATCTGTGTTTATGTGGATTTGATGGAGGTATATGTGATTAGAGATTTTCATGAGTTTTGTAGATGTGTTTTATGAGGTGAAGCACAGTTATTTGGCTTGAAATTCAATTTAGGGGAAGTGAAGTTTTAACTTTATTACCAGCCACCGTTTTCTATGATTGGTGAGTTAAGATCCTTTTCATAATTTTTTGATGGTCTTCTCAAATATAATATATGTTTTATGCATCTTGCAGTGTCATTAAGTTAAGAAGAAAATTGATGAGTAAGTATGTAAGCAACCATTGTAAAAAGAAATTTATCTCTGCGAATTTCTTGCACATGAAAGTAAATATTTTAACAAGTTAGTGTACAGAAAAACATGGTAATGGCAAAAACGCGTCACTTAACTGAATAACTTAGTGATTGATTCAATTTGAATTTATATTTTTAAATTAGTTTCCACAAAGTAGATTCATCGTTTGTCAGCAGAATGTAAAGCAACCCACCAAGAGGCAGCGTACATTCCAACCGAGCAGGAAGGTCATCCAACAAGTTTGAAGACATATTGATCGGTGCCACAAATAGTATGCTAACCCATAGCTTGCAAATTGTTAATCACTTTTTAAAATACAATAGACCTCACAAATAATATGTACTACAAAATTGTTTTTCAAGTGAAGCCCTCCATTCGTTAAGATAGAGATAGCAGCTCAAACCAGGGCGCATCTACTGATCCAGCTTTTCTCCCAAGATTGTGGAGATAGTCATTTAAGATGTCCACGGTTCATATAGGCGAATGACTAAAAGTTTTACATTGTGTTTTTCTAAGGATTCGCAGACATTTTTTAGTGCAAACATAAAACTTTTCTGTTAACTCAAATTCCCTGTTCCTCCCGCTGATTAGAACCGACATTTGTTTGGCCAAAGCATAGAGTAGTATGGATGCTGGCAACCTTTATGGGTAAATAAATTCTGTAGTTGTTTTACTGTATATGTAATGATTGACTACGTTCTTTTCTTAAAAACATCTGAGATCATGGAGTAACATGGTATGGCTTTTACGCATCACTCAATTTTGTTTCTTAGCCTTAAAACCTAAATTCTGTTGATAGCCCTCTCCCTGCCAACTCCCTTCTCTATATTTATACTGTGAAAATCAAATAGAAAAATAGTTGGATATGTCTATAATTGTTTTAACTTGTGCTTCCTAAAGTGGTATTTTTAAAGTCAAAATGTTGGCATTAAATATGCTTTCCAGTAGTTTTTACTCTGAGGCTTGACATGATTTGGGAGCAAATGCTTCTTTTCTGTCTCTGCTTGTATAGCCTATGGTTAAATCGTTTTAACAAGCTTGAATTGAAGGTTTCAATCTACTAATAGTGGAGAAGCTTTTGGAGAAGCTTTTGTAGGATGCTGTAGGGAAAACGTCTTATATGTGTGCATCTTAATTTCGCATTTTAAAATTTTTTGTGGATATTTCAAATTTCTCTCAATTTTGTATAGCAATTGATTTGTCAAGTCCCTTGCTTAAAAAAAATTGTTTTCAAGCATCATATGATCAAATATGATGCCATATCCACATTCATATTTGTGAAGGTGTCCAAAATGGTTCCAAATTGGTGTGCACTAAGTCACGTTTACTTGTTTGCTGATGTGAAATTACATGATTAGTTACTTTTTGAATTTTGGAAGTACTTTTTTGGAAATGAGCGCTCTTAAGGTACTACTATTGATTCCATTTTGTTCAACTACTATAGCACTTATTAAACCCCTATCACCTATTGATCCCTCTCCCCTAACTAACTCCGGATAAAATCTTTCATTTTCCCTATTTTTTTTTGCGATTTTCTTATCCCATGCAACAGTCAATCAGACACACATACACATACATAGTATACATTAGCATTCCCACGTACAATTACAAAGATTACAACTAAAGGATATTTGAGTAGAAAATATAAGTTAAGCGAGAACATTAGTTGCATTAAAGGAATTAATGATATTAAATCCAGCAAATATGAACATAAAAAGCTCGCTGCGTGCATTACTTAGCAAAATTGACTTGAAGGTGAAGTAGATAGATGATTATCTTGATCTGCAACCTAGTTGACAGCGACCCACAATATAATCTATAATTAGGATGTCAAATTTTAAGTTGTTAAAAAGTATGATGTGGAATTCCAAGCTGTTATGAGTATGATGTCGAATTTTAAGTATAGGATGTTAAAATTCAGACATGAAAAGTACGTTGGATTTGTTTAAGGATATGTATCGTTCACTTTTTGTTCTTTCAAGTCTTACATGCATTTAAAACAAATGTTGATTACAAGTACAAGTATATATGGTGGCACTTGTCATTTGTCCAAAGCAGAAGTAAGGTGCAGATTGCAATGGAGCAGAAGAGAGATTTCAAATTCCATATTTAGAGCTTTGTCATAAAACGAAGAGCATACGCGGCTACGGAAGGGTAATTTTATCATCTTCCCCTACAGCTTAGGGGAAGCGTATCTAGTCGTTATAGCTAACTGCAAGGTCAGGCCACTTCAAGTATCCGGCTTTCGCTTTCGGAGACTACTTTAAGCCCCTAAAATTCTAAGGGCATAAATTATGAAATAAACACGAAGCTTGCTCAGAGCCTTCCCGGAACATTTTAGGAGGAAAATGAGGGCTAGCAGCATCTATGCCTCCTTATTCTAGCAAGCTGATTAATTAACCACCTTCATACACATGAACTGATTAATGAGAGAACTATTGCTTCCCACCCTCCCTATTGTTGGGGGCGGTTTCCAACGAATTTTAGTTCGTTCTGAGGGCCTTCTCTATTGCATATCACAGCGGCCATTCTACAGCAGAGTATAAGCACTGGTCTCCCTCGGTCTTCTACTGTTGACACAAGGGCATTTATGCTTTCTCATAGATTTTAAACAGTACATCGAATTTCGATGGTTTTTTTGGTTTTTTTTGTATGCGACTTAATTGTTTATAGCTATTGTTATGGCTCGCTTTTGGGTACTAACTGTATACGGTGAAAAATGATGATGATAAACTTATTGTAAAACCACAAAGATCCAATCACAACAAATCTTAGTTCTACAACCAAACATTCACCATACACCAATGAAGATACCTAAGAACATGCAAATCAACAAATTAAGCAATAATACCATTTACATACCAAGTAGGGTTTCAATCTCCATTATCTCTTATTTCCATTGATCTTGTTTGATATATTTGTTCTCACTTTTTGTATGTGCACAATAATTCAACAAAGAATGGATTGTGGTTGAATGTGCACAAGATTTCAACAAAGAATGAATTGTGGTTGAAGTCGCTTGATCGCAAGAAGGCTTGATTGCATAAGTGTAGACGCATTAGGTGATTATGATTGATAATAATGAAAGCATCTTCATCTTCTATAAGATGCTTTAGAAAATGGAGGAATAAAATTTATAGGTGAAAAAATAAATGGTCGGCTAGGATTAAAGGGTAAGTAGAAGAAATAATAAAATAATGGAGTAGGTAGATGAGGATTAAGAGAAGTGACATGTGTCATAGAAGAAAAAACTTAATGAACTAATTAAATAAATAAAGATTTATTTAATTAATAGAGGAAGTGGGATCAATTAAATAAATAAAAATATTTATTTAAATGAGAAAAAGGCTAAAAGAGGCTAAATGAATTAATTAGATTTATTTAATTAATAAAAGACTTAGGATAAAATAATTAAATAAATAAAAATATTTATTTAATTAAATAGGACAGTTTTAGGTGTCTACATTTTGCCCCTCTTTGAGACAATGCAGCTTGTCGTGTTGGCTCAAAGAAGATAAATTGATACAAAATTGCCCAAAGATGGGAATGATATGCCCCCTCGAGAGATTGGATGGAAAAAGGGTAGACAATCTCTCGATAAGAAAGAAAAGCTAGAAAGATTGACAGGATAGGGTGACAAGGTCACACAAGAAAAAGAGTGACTCGAGAAGGAAAGACTGACATTAGAGATTAGGGCTAAGCAACCTATATGTACAAGCCACAAGGAAAACATCCTCATTTGCATTCACAACATCCAGTAGATCAAAGCACCTAGATCTTAGAGAGCAGTCAACAGAGCAAGAGAGATGGGAGAGAGGCTTCACAAGTTCGATTGCGTTCGACGGTTCCAGAAACCAGATGACATGGGTGAGCTGGTATGTCCCTGAACCTCGCTTTGTACATTTGTACATTTATTGCTTCATTTAATGCATTTTAGAATAGTTTAGCAAAAACGCAAAAGCGGTATTTTAGGTCTTAATGCATCTAGGCTAGGTTTGCACGCGTCTAGGATAAACAAGTGCGTCTAGGTCATGTATGAATGTGGGTGCGTATGTGATAGACAGACGTGTCTATGTCAATAAGGTGCATTTTCAAAAAACAAAAGCACGCATGTGATGAACAGACGTGTTTGTGAAGCAAAACCACGTTTGAGTCCAACAGTGTTGCGTCTATGCTCAGAAATCATGTCTATGCTATCAAAACACGTTTAGGTAGGGAAAAAGTGCGTTTGGGTAGGGAAAAAGTGTGTTTGCGTAGCATAAACGCGTATGTATTTAGGATAGGCAAAAATTGACAACTCTGTGATGAATATACACTGTCAATTAGATAAGTTGTTGAGAGGATTCACTCAAACAGGTGCCCTAGGAAGACAAATTGAAAATTAGGCTAAAATTAACAATTCTGTAATAAACATACGCTGCCAATTGGATAAGCTGCTGAGATGATTCACTCAAACAGATGCCCTAAACAGATAGGTTTGCTAAGCTGAAAATAGGATAAGCCGTCGAATTGATAAAATCCGACGAGTGCCCTAGCAAAATAGGATCAAATGTAATGTGATAAACATATACACTAATAGGATACAATGCCATGTGATAAACATAAGCACTAGGACAGGAGTAACATTATGTGATGAACATGAGTACCACTAGGATTGACACGATTGATTGGACTAGATGCAGGAGTACTTGCCCCAGCTAGAGTCACGAGAGAGATTTCCAGCGACTCAAAGATTTTGACCAAAGTTGACCTTCGAGGAGCATGCTGACATTAAGGTGATGGGCTTGAGATATGTATTGTATATGCCAGAAATCAGGATGAACACATGACTGTTGACTGCTCTTGCAGAGAGATGGCACTCAGAGACATGCACATTTCATTTGTCGACTGGCAAGATGTCAGTCACATTAAATGATGCTTACAGGATACTACGAGTGTTGATCCATGGGGTTCTCGTAGTATATGACCGAGAAGGAGACAAGGATGCACTTAGACAAGTCTTTGCAAACCTAGATCTAGAGCTGAGACCAGGACATTCGAGCTGGGAGGTCATGTACTCTAGCGGACAAAGACTAGCAACTGTGGTGGGAGGGGTTATCAACAGGTTCTTATGTCCTGACAGCACTACACGGGGTTTGACTATTGGATGGGGGAGGACATTAGAGATCCTTCTCACTAAGAGGAGGAGGTTCGCATGGGGGCCATGTATTCTAGCTCATCTGTACCATGAGTTGCACTAGTTTGTTTACCTCGGTGGCTACGGGTTGGGGTGTGGAGTGACATTATTACAGGCATGGGCATATGAGAATATAGAAATGACGAGGCCTATTCATTTCAGGTTTTGAGGACATGGGCAATCATACGCACATTTGTATAGCATGATCACTTCCCAGCCACAGATTGGGAAGGTAGAGTACTGGCAGCATGTTATTGATGGCATTGACAGTGTCACATGGAGGCCATACTTAGATCGCGAGGCCTGGGAGGAGGATGCTATAGAGTTTCCATTTTGTTTTAGGATCAAATATTTGATTGGTCGGACTCCATATATACTAGATAGGTACTTGATCGACAGGGTATGCAGGCAGTTCGATAGATAGCAAAGGATGCCACAAGGTTTAGGTGAGTTCGCTCGGACAATTAGAGAGCAGGTGCATTGGAGGTCAATATTATCATATGATGCGGCGGTGACACAGTTTGAGTAGTTGGTGCCTATGCCTTGGGATATGTTGCTAGATGTTATAGATGTGCGCATGGATGATGAGTATGCAACATATTTTGTAGCTCATCTGTTTCTAAGGATTATAGATCCAGGTGAGCCCATACTTGCAGAGGAGGATGATGATGAGGAGGATGTAGGCAGAGGTCGACGAAAGAGAGGGGGAGCCAGGAGAATGCTTAGAGGAAGGGGTGGACCTAGGGATGGAGAGAGAGCAGAGGGTGTGTTAGACAGATCTGATACTGGGAGTAAACTGAGAGGGGGAGTGAATTAGTTTACTATCAGAAATCAAAACTATTGCAGATTAAAACCTTTTTACCGGAGCACAAGGAAACCAACACAATGAAACTATAACACACACAACACCAATATTTTTGACGTGGAAAACCTGATAAAGGGGAAAACCGCTATGGGAAACCCTACCCACAATCAGATAATACTTCTGTAACAGTATGTGAACTAATTACAATGGGGATTGCACTTGCAATCAAGCCAACAACCTAGAGCTCACTGCTCATCACAAAAGAGAAGTCTCATGACTTACAAAAGCATCGGACTATAATCTGAAAAGAATGAACTGTGAAAGTAGCATCTCCTAATGCTAGATACAGTTCCAGTTAAACACAGATGTCTGCCCTGCAACACCAAAACCTTCTGCCGAATGATATATCACTTGTTCGCACATAAACCTTCCTCTGATAATGCAAACATAACCATCAATCCCTCACCATACCCAATTACGTGAAAAAGTCACTTATAAATACAAATCATCAACCTTATGACAAGGTCGGCTAAACCCTAAACCCATAAACCCATAATTACAAAAAATACATTACATGATATCAAGAGACCAATATTATAATTTACATTACATAGTATGGACCTAAATCAAATTCCCAAACAATTATATCCGTCGGAAATCACACTAAGACCAATCTTCAACACGTTTCACCAAGCTGTAGAAACCCTCAGTCCAATAACATAGAATATCTAACTGGATCCAAATAGGACCATCATATCAACACGCCAGCCAATGCGAAGCCACCAAACAATTGGGACACGATCAAGATACACCTTCAACACGTTAGAAATCATTTCCATAAGCCGAACCAAAAACATCAAACCATATCATCAAATATCGCTAATTGGTACTTGGAAATACCAACTAGGAACATAAGCGATAACTTCCGGACCACCAAATCATGAAACAACTAAATATGACAAGAATATAACCATCCAGAATAACCATCCAAAACTAAAACCAAGGATTTGATCATACCAGATCAAAATCATAGCCAAAACCAAGATAATCACCAAGTCTAACTAGGATAGGTCCAACCAGGATAGCATAACCATATCCAATCGGGATGTAGTGTTGGCATCAATGACAACACTTAACCAAATCCAACATATTCCCAACAATCTCCCCCTTTGGCATTGATGGCAACAATGAATGCGAAAAACATCCAATTGCCAAGGAATGCCAACAATCTCCCAAAGACTGATCTGAAATATATCTCCCCCTAAGATTAATATGAATACCATATCCTCCAAAGGTTAATTGTTTTTCACATGAACACCATCTCCCCCTTTGACATCAATGACAAAGGACGGATACCAAACCAAAAATAAAATGAACCAAACGGCTGACTACTCCCCCTGAGCAACAACATCATTTCATCAACTCGGATCAGAAAGTATGCCTGATAAGCTCACCGGATTGACACATTCATGCATCTCTAAGTCTCTTTCGGAGGGGTGGTGAGCCCCAACCTATCTCTGAGATATTCAAAAGTGTCTTTAGGTAATGGTTTTGTTAGAATATCTGCAAGCTATGCTTTAGTAGGCACATAACCCAATCTGACTTCCTTTGCTTCAACCTTTTCCTTCAAGAAATTATACCTTATAGAAATGTGTTTTGATTTGGAATGAAATACCAAATTATTTGACATATCAATAGCAATAGTATTATCACAATCAATAACAATAGGCTCATCATAACTTACCCTTATATCTTTCAACATTTGTTTCATCCATAAAATCTGAGTCTAGTTAGTTGCAACAACTACATATTCAGCTTCAACAGTAGATAATGAAGTACATGATTGGTTCTTGCTAAGCCATGAAACCAATTTCTTTCCAAGAAAGAATGCACCACCTATATTTCTCTTCCGATCATCCACATCTCTTACCCAATCAGAGTTTGTATATGCACATAGTCTGAAATCATCATCTTTTGGATACCATAACCCATAGTCTGTTGTACCTACTAAATATCTAAATATCCTTTTGACAACAATATCATGAGTTTCTCTAGGATCTTATTGAAATATAGAGGCAATACAAACAACATTCATTATGTTAGGTCTAGTCTGAGTTAAGTACAACAATCCACCAACCATTGATTTGTATATGCTTAGATTTATTCTAGGAGATTCATCATCCTTTGACAATTTGCTACCGGTTATCATAGGAGTACCAACAGGTTTGGAGTTCTCAAGTCAAAACTTCTTAAGAATTTCATTCACATACTTAGTTTGACAAATGAAAATACCTTTATCAGTCTGAGTAATCTACAAACCTAAGAAAAATTTCATCTCACCAATCATAGACGTTTCAAATTCATTCTTCCTATCATCAGCAAATTTCATGCATAAACTTTCTTCTCCACCAAAAATGATATCATCCATAAAGAATTCAATGATCAATATATCATCATGCTCAATCTTATAATATAAGTTACTATCAACATTACCTTTGCTAAAACTGAGCTTAGAAAGATATTTATCTAATCTAACATACCATGCTCTAGGGGCTTGTTTCATACCATATAAAGCTTTCTTCAATCTGCAAACCATGTCCTTGTCCTCTGATAAAGAAAATCCATTAGTTTGCTCAATGCAAACTTCCTCTTCAAGATCTCCATTTAGAAATGCACATTTGACATCCATCTGATATACCTTGTAGTTCTTGTGTGCAACATAGGCAAGAAATAGTCTTACCGCTTCAATTATTGCAACCAGAGCATAAGTTTCATCATAATCAACCCCTTCTTCCTGTGAATAACCTTTGCAAACCAATCTAGCTTTATTTCTCACAACTTGACCTCCCTCATTTAATTTATTCCTAAAAACCCATTTACTACCAATAATATTCTTATCTTTAGGTCTAGGAACCAATTCTCAAGTTATATTCTTTTTTATCTGATCTAATTCCTCTTTCATTGCTTTCATCCAATTTTCATCCTTACTTGCTTCAATAAAAGATGCCGGTTCACTATGGAATTTTATAATGTTACTGGAGCAATAAGATCTATGCTCTGAACTAATTCTTGCACTATCGGTTCTGATTTGACAAATTCATCTTTTGGTCCATAGTCATATGATCTGATCTGATTATTATCCTGCTCATCCACCTTGACATTTATGCTTTCCATTATCCTATTCAATCTTTTGTTATAACATCTATATGATTTGCTCTTAGTGGAATAACCCAAAAATATACCTTCATCATTTCTAGGATCAAATTTTCCTAATGCATCATCTCTTCTAATATAGCATTTACTTCGAAAAATTCTGAAATATCTAACAGTAGGAGTATGACCAAACAATAATTCATAAGAAGTCTTACCGGTATCACCTTTTATGTGTACTTTGTTGAAAGTGTATACAAAGGTATTGACAACTTCTCTCCAATAGACATTAGGCAATTTGGCTTCCATCATCATTGTCCTTGCAGCATCTAAGATATTTTTGTTCTTCCTTTCCACTATTCCATTATATTGTGGGGTTCTAGGTGCAAAAAATTGTCTTCTGATTCCATACTTCTCAAAAAAGTTGTTGAACTATTTGGATGTAAACTCACTGCCTTGATTTGATCTTAAACATTTTATCTTCAATCCTATTTTGTCTCAACCATAGCTTTGAAAATTTTGAATTTCTCAAGAGCTTCAGATTTTCCTTTCAAAAATGCAACCCACATCATTCTAGAATAGTCATCAATAAGTAACATAAAATATCTATCACCTTGCCAGTCCACACATATCAGTATGAACAAGATCAAGAATTTCATTAGATCTATCATGTATGCTTCTAAAAGATGTTCAAACTTGCTTACCCATTTGACATTCTCTACATACCAAATTGTGAGGTTTAACAATCTTAGGCAAATATCTAACATGTGTTGAACTAATCTTGACTATGCAATCAAAGTTTGCATGGCACATCCTCTTATGCCATAACCAACTTTCATCAACTTGAGCAATCAAGCAAGGTTTTTCACTGAAGTTCAGATGAAAGATGTTTCTTTTGGTATGAGTTTCGGATGTAATCTCCAGTCCAGATCTATTGATAATCTTGCATTTATCATCCTTAAATTACAACTGAAATCCTCCAACCACCATCACACCTACACTCAAAAGATTATGCTTCAATCCTTCAACATAATAAATATTGTCAGTATTAGTCTTACCATCCAAGGATATTGTTCCTTTGCCTTTGATCCTACATGCCTTGTTGTCTCCAAGTCTGACTAGTTCGTCATCAAATTCTTGCAGAGTTCAGAATTTTCTCTTGTCACCAGTCATGTGATGTGAGCATCCACTGTCCATAACCCATTCATCATTTTCTTCAATTTTAGCAGCTTTCTCCTTAGTATGAGTTGCTTCAGTGATTGGTTGGATTAGGCTTATAATTCCTCATAAATCTTCCTTGATTCCTAGTAGCTCTCTCAGGACACCTAGAAGCAAAATGACCAATCTTATTGCATGAGAAACATTTAAAAGGTACTTTTCCTTCATACTTACTTCGAGTCGGTCCTTTAGGGATTCTTCTAGCAATTAGGGCTTCCAACTCTTCAAGTTCTCTGTCTTCTCTCTCAATGTCTTCCAAATATTTAGCATATAACTCCTTCCAATCTATTTTTTGCTCACCGAAGGTAGATGCTTTAAATGTAGTATTTGTTTTAGTAGCACTCTGATCTCCAAGTTCCCCGAGCTCAAAAGCAGTCAATTTCTCAAGTAATGTATCTCTGGTAACCGGGGTACTTGACATTATTTGAAGTTCATTAACTGTAGTAGCCTTCATCTTGTAAGCCAAAGGTAGAACTCTTAGAATCTTTGACACAACCTCATTCTCACTAACCGATCCGCCACAACATTTGATTCTCATGACAATCTCATTCACTCTATCCATGAAAAAACTTATCTTCTCATCTTCTTCCATCTTCAAAGTTTCACATCTCACCTGGAAACCTTCAAGTTTTGCAATCTTTACTGCTTGGTTGCCTTCATAAAGAGTTTCAAGTTTGTCCAGATCTGCTTTGCATTCTCCAACTCTATGATATTCAATAACTTTTCATCAGATAGGGCACTTAGCAATGCATCGTTTTCATCTCTCTTTTGTTCATCAGTAGGTGTCGGTGTTTCAGAATTAGGATCATGAGTTATATACCCTTTCTCCACTATCTCCTAAACTTCAACTCCAAGACATCTCAGATGAATCTTCATTCGCTCCTTCCATATTTTGTAATTTGTACCATCAAATCTAGGACTCTCCTTCCGATTGGGATTGAATGTAGAACTAGATGTAGTTGCCATCGGATCTCCTCAAGCGGTTAAGCTTCTACAGAGAGGACACGGCTCTGATACCAATTGTTAGGCAGATTTGATATCGCGAGTAAACTAAGAGGGGGGGTGAATCAGTTTACTATCAGAAATAATAACTATTGCAGATTAAAACATTTATACCAGAGCACAAGGAAACCAACACAATGAAAGATGAAATATGAATAGCATACACAACACCAGTATTTTTGACGTGGAAAACCTGGTAAAGGGAAAAACCATAGTGGGCAACCCTACCCACAATCAAATAATACTTCTGCAGCAGTATATGAATTAATTACAATGGGAATTTCACTTGCAATCATGCCAACAGCCTAGAGCTCACTACTCGTCACAAAAGAGAAGTTTCACTAACTTACAAAAGCATCGAACTACAATCCAGAAAGAATGAACCGTGAAAGTAGCATCTTCTAATGCTTGATACAGTTCCAGTTAAGCATAGATGTCTGTCTTTCAACACCAAAACCTCCTGTTGAATGATGTATCACTTGTTCACACATAAACCTTCCTCCGATAATGCAGACATAACCATCAATCTCTTACCATACCTAATTACATGAATAAGTCACCTATAAATACAGATCATCAACCTTATGACAAGGTTGGTCCATAATTACAAAAATTACATTACACGATATCACTAGACCAATATTATGATTTACATTACATAGCATGGACCTAAATCAAATTCCCAAACAAATATATTCGCCGAAAATCACGCTAAGACCAATCTCCAACATGTTTCACCAACCGGTAGAAACCCTCAGTCCAATAACACATAATATCTAACCGGATTCAAATAGGACCACCATATCAGCATGCCAGCCAATGAGAAGCCACCAAACAATTGGGACACGATCAAGAAACACCTTTAGTGCGTTAGAAACCATTTCCATAAGTAAGACCAAAAACATCAAACCATATCATCAAATATCGCTAACCAATAAAGCTAACTGGTACCAAGAAATACCAATCGAGAACATAAGCGATAGCTTCCGAAGCATCAAATCATGAACCAACTGAATATGACAAGCATATAACCATTCTGAATAACCATCCAAAACAGAAACCAGGGATCTGATCATACCAAATCAGGATCATAGCCAAAACCAAGATAATCACCAAGTCTAACCATGATAGGTCCAACTAAGACAACATAACCATATCCAACCAGGATGCAGTGTTGACACCAACGACAACACTTAACCAAATCCAACATATTGCCAATATGGTGCATAGGGAGGTGAGGATGTAGGATAGGAGGGGACCACCAAGGCCACCCAAAGGCAGAGGAGGATAGGTCCTATAGATTCCTGGACAGATACAGGTACAGGGTCAGGTTGGACAGAGGCAGGGACAAGTACCAACCATGCAGGCACAGGTACATGAGAGATAGGGACAAGATGCCCCAGAGCAAGATAGGCAGGATGAGGGTGCATAGGGGGGAGATAAGGAGGAGGATGAGCTTCTAATGTTGCGAGAGATCATAGCAAGACAGGCTGATGAGATTGAGGATCTCGAGAGAGAGACGTCACTTGATTGAGGTAACAGTTTTGGAGACATGGAGTGGGAGAGGCATGAGATAGCCTACTAGAGGAACCTATACTATGTTGCGGTATCTCCAGAGTTGAGAGCAGGGAGTTACAGGAGAGCTTCCCGCTCTACCACTATCGGCAGAGATAGGAGAGGAGCATCCAGTGGCAGGGTCGGATGAGGAGATCTAGGGGCGAGTACTTTGAGTGCTCAAATTTCGTCGAGGCCAGTCGGCTTCGAGGGAGGGAGTTCATCATAGCTCTCGAGGATCTCATTTTGTATCAATTTTGTATGTTGATATAGACACCTTCGAGTGATTTTGTAGCCATATGATATTTTGACATCATTGTATCATGACATTGATATTATATATATATATATATATATATATATATATATGAGATGATCCATCCTTGCGGCAACTATATGCATGTGTTGATATGTGATGCTTCTATATGTTTCACGATTATGTGATGTGATGTAATGATTCTATATGATGATGTAGTCTTATGTATACATGTTTTATTATGATGCTTATGATATGGATGCAAATATTTACATGATGAAATGCAATATTTTTTGGTTCTTTCTTGGATTTATATGTATGTTATGCATGATGCAAATGTGATATGTGCTAAATGGAAATGGATGTATGCTTATGATTTATTTACATGATGAGATGCATGATGTATTATTTTTGTCATTTTATATTTTCTATGAGAATGCAAATGCTTATATTAGATTCTAATCAGTGATGTGTGCAGAATGTGATGCTATCATGATATCTATATGTATGTATACAATGTGCTAACATGCAGGTGAAAGCTATATGAAATGCAGATCTTTTTGGTGTGTCATGAGACTCAGTCATGTGAGAACATACTGCATGGAATCAGAAAGGACAACTGAAAAGGGGGATGAAAGGTAGAAGATATGGAAGTGAATGAGCTTCTTGTGCTATTATCATCATTGAGCTTTATTATGGCAAATAGGTTATGACAATCTAGGTATAGGTTTGACCAAAAAAGTCAGTGTACCCGTTTGCATGGAGATCAGACAGTCACAAAGGAATGCCCCAGTTCACACTAGACTCACAACGTCCTCATATCCTTGGACAAGCCATAACATTACTAAGAGACAATCCACTGACAACAAAATAGGTGAACATGTTCCATCTTTGCCTTTCTAGTCAAAGACATCCTGGAGATAAAATCTCTAGTCAGAGACATCTTGGAAAAGATAAAAGACATGTCACCAAAAAATAAAATCAAAAGAAAACCAAGACTTGACACCAATATTCAATGAAATCCTCAAGTTATTTGTGTTTCTTGCCACATATGTTGACATGTTTGATTTGGTCACAATGTTGTTTTCTTGATAAAAGACAGATAATGCTCAAAAACCATGTTGTTGCTAAAGTCTGCTGAAAGATTTGATTTGTTGAAAGCCCACTGTTGATTGCATCTCATTTGAAATTGACTAAATCCATGAAACCGATACCTTTATTGCGAAGAAGAATGAAAATTTATTACAGATTGGCGATGCAAATGACCTTTTATTGCAGATTGTTCGCGAAAAAGGAGAAACAAAAAGATGATGCTCCTCAAAACATGCGATGCTTTAGGTACCACTTCCATCACTAGATTTAGGATTTTGCCCCAGTTACAGATTGGACCTAATTTATTATGGAAGGAAAGGGGTGAAGAAGGGGTTTATTATGAATGACTAACCAATCTTAGGTAAATCAATAACAAGCCATGATGGGAATGGGTAAATTTATTATGGGATGGTAGGTTGCGAGTGTGTGCAAGGTGAAAGGATGAGATTTGAATCTTGAAGGGGGGAGGAGCAAAGTCTCTACACATAGCGTCGGTAACCCGATTTTCACCATGGTACTTTCCCAAGGCACCACTGAAGTTCTTTTCACCATTGGATGAATTTATTTCTCTTTACTTTTTTCAATTTTTCAATTTTTTGTGTCACAAGGCGCTTGTTTGCTAGGTTTTCACCAAGTGACGATTTTTTATTTTTATGATTTTTTTTGTATTTTTTCTTTTTTTTTTTGTATTTTTTATTAGAATACTCTGAAAAACTATGTAAAACCTATGAAGGTGCATGTTGTTAATAGGATCCTCTAACGGTTCTCCATCTCATATTGAGAGTTGATATGCACCCAATCCATAGACTGTTGTGATGACATAAGGGCCAAGCCAATTTGGTTTGAACTTACCCTTCCTTTATTTGTCTTACTAATTTTTAGGATTTTCTCTGAGCACTAAGTCACACACCTCAAATGTGCGAGGCTTTACCTTGTGATTGTAGTTGCGTCGTTCCTTGACCGAATGATGTGTTGATTCTTTAATTCTTTTCCTTGATGAAGGAAATAAGGTAGAATTACTAATGTGTGAACTATGTTGGCCCATATGCGTATCACCTAAAGAAGTTTGGGCATCCCTGACAACAAATTCCCTCAAGGAAGTTCCATTAAAGGTTCATTGATGTGATATATCGCCAAAAAGGGATGGATGTGTGGAACAAGTGGATGAGGAATCAAGGCTTATGATTGAAAAAAGAAGTGAAAGTAGCATGGCATGATGGAGACTTAGTATCAACAAGTATGCCTTTTAACTTGAAATATTAGGACTTTTGCCCCCAGTTATTTGGTATTAGGGGAGATCAACTCTTATTATTTTTTCTTCATAGGATTTTAATCCTTGACTTTGATTTTTGTAGAGTCCAATAGCTTTTGATTTTGATTTGGACTGAAGGACTTCTCTTTATTTTTGACTTTTAGATTTTTCTTTTCAAAGTTTGCTTTTTGATCCCCAATAAGTAAGGGCTTTTGTGATTCATGTTGATCCAAGTCTAGGAGAGGAATGGAAATGGAATGAGTGGATGAAATGGTAAGGCTACATGATTTCTCAAGAGGGTTGGTGATATATTTAACATATTCTTTGTTGGAACCACTCCTAGTACTATCGATATCAAGAGATGCTTGCACCATTAGAGGAGATTTGCATTCAGACTTAATAGCCACAACACTAGGTGGTTCACACCCAATTATCTTGACATTGCAAATTATTTGTAGGTTGTTCATGTCGACTAAATGCCTTAGGATATAGTGGGATTTTATCAACATGAAAGATATACTCACCACATCCCATGTCTTTAACCTTGAATTTTTCTTTAAGCTCACCTTGTTTTGATGTAGAAGGTTTTAATGATTTTGGATCCACATATCTTGATGATGGAGTTGCTTCTTTATTAATTGGAATTATCATTTAGGATCCTTGTCGTAGGTTATTACAATATATGAATGGATTTGGATAGCCTTTTATTGTTACTTCAACTCCATTATAAGGGAATTTTATACATTGATGATATGTTGATGGTACTGCTCTCATTTCATATATTCATGGACGTCCCAAGAGTATGTTATATATGAGATCTGGATCAAGGACTTGACAAACCACATCCTTCATGACTGGTCCAATTCTTAGAGGTAAAATGATTGTTCCCTTAGATGAGTGTTCTTTGTCATCATATGCCTTAATGGTGATCTTGTTCCTTGAATTTACAGTTTGTTCAGAATATCCCAATTGTTTAATAGTGTTCAATGTACAAATGTCCAGACCTATTCCTCCATCTATCAAGACTCATTTGATACAGTTTTTATGGAGAAAGGCCTCAATGTAGAGAGGTGTATTGTGCGGTTGGCATATAGAGACATCATCGTCTTTTGTGAATGTAAGGCAATGCGGAGTGGAAAGACATCCCACCATGGCTTGAAACTGGTCCACATTCAGATCAGTGGGTACAGAGGTTTCTCTCAAGGTTTTGTTAAGAATGGCCTTATGTGAAGAGGAAATACGCAAAATCTCAAGGATGGAAATGAGGGTGGGTGTCTTCCCTAACTGATCTATAAGGTCATACAGATTTTTGGTAGATAATGAGGTTGTGGTCTTAAGCAAAACACCTTGCAAGGTCACTTTACCTTGACGAGTTGTGACATTACATTAAGAGGTTTCGTCCTTAGAGGATGAATAAGATGGTCCAATGCCTTTTAAAACAACTTTACTCCTTTGGTTAGAACCTTTGGGAGTTTTGTCCTTTATGATAATGGTAGAAACATAATTGTTCATTGAAATGTGGTTAACGGTAGAATCATAATCATAGGACATTTTAGCATAGTTGGCTCAATTACCTATTTTGGCTTTTCCTTTATCATGTTTAGGAGTGGCTCCTTAAACATCGCATGTTCCTCATTGGAGGTATGACCATCATCCTCTATGTCGCCCTTGTCGATAAGATCTTGTATAAAATCCTTTAATCTGTGACAATTACCACTTGTATGTCCTTTGCTATTATGATACTCACAATACTCATCATCATTCCACCATGTAGGTTTTACTTTTGGTTTACAAGGTGGGTTATCTGGTAGTGTTATAATCTTGTTTCCAACCAATTTATTGAATGTTGTCTCAATTGGCTCTCCCAAAGGAGTGTATTTCCTTCAAATCTTTGATGGCCTTTGAGTGTTCACTTGATTTTTTGCATTGGATGAACTTGCATCAGGGAACGTCATTTTTTTTACCACATTTTCATCTACTACCCCATCATTGACTGTGTTCTTATTCTTGTTCCAAAAGCGGGGCTTGTCTTTCCCATTTGATTCCTCTTTGTTATCTTTGAATATCTTAATGGTGTCTTGTTCAATAAGGACTTTCTCAGTTGCCAATCCCTTTTCTATGACTTCCTTAAAGATAGACAAACAAGATTTTCTTAGTTCATATCCAATATCCTTGTTGACGTTTTGAGTGAACATTTCTACCATTTGTTTCTGTGGGATATCACAAGAGCATCGACTAGAAAGGCCTCTCCATCATTGTAAGAATGAAGCAAAGGACTCCTCATTTTTCTGTTTGGTATTGCATAAAGTAATCACAGACACGTCTGTTTCAATGTTGTATGAAAGCTTCTACTAAATCACTCCATGTCTTTATTCTAGGTGGAAGTTGGGAGAACCATTCCATAGCTTGTCCACCAAAAATTTATGGGAACAATCTCATCAAGTATGTTTCTTTGTTGGCTACCTCAATACATGTTGTGAATAATTCTCTTATGTGTGCCTTAGGATCTCCTTTGCCTCTATACTTATCAAATTTTGGTTTTACGAAATGTGGAGGAAATGGAGTCATTGGAACACTTCTATCAAATGGATAAGGACACATGTCTTTCATTGTATACTCTTTCTTTGGTGTATTCACGTCTGTCATTTATTTTTGCAAATCCTTGATTTGTTGTTGCAAGTCATTCTTGGGTGGTATCTTTTCTCTTTGAGCTAGTCCCATGCTTGAGCCACCAGGTGGAGGAGGAGGGATATAATGCATGTATGGATGGTATTGATCATAGATGTGTTCATATGGAGGATGGACATAGTTATAGCTTTCATATGGACCACTTGGTATGGTATTATAATGAGGAGCACTAGGGCGAGGTCAATACATGTCATGACCATGAGGATAGTAGGTATCATAAGAATGATCTTGAATATTTCTCCCAAATCTGACACGGGGTCTCCTTGTGTCATGATTTTGAATGTTCGCTTGAGTGTAATTATATGCATTGGTATGATCTTGGGTACTATCATGAGGATGTGTATTATCATTCCTTCTCCATGGGAAAGGTCGACTACGGGGTTGTTCATGAGATTTCCTAGCAAAATTGGTGTGAGTGAGCATTGGGAACTTCTAGTTTTTGAAATAAAGATGAGGGTGACTCAAGCACGAAACGTTCTCTCCTATTACCACCATTATGTCCTCTATGATTTGTATTTGTTTGAGTCATTTGATTGGGATCCTCTTCTAAAATTTGTGACATATCAAAATCATGAGGTAGCCTTATTCCACTTTGCACCATGACTTGAAAAAAGTATGTCTATATCTTCTCATGATTTCTTCAACCAATCTATTGAATCTTGGCTCCATGGTAGTCTCTTCAATGTTTGAGAAGGTGATAGATGCATTTTCATTATCATTGTTGTTCTCATTGTTGATCTCATTACCATTGTCTGACATATTACTACGACTGTCAAATGGGTTATAAAATTCATCTCCATCAAACTCATAGGTACTCATGATGAGAGATCTTAGATCTTCTTCGGATTCTCTTCTAGACCTTTGGAAACAAGTTTCAACCATGAACTAAACCTTGGCTAAAATGAAAGATGGAAAGAAATGTGAAGACTATGGAAGACCAAGAAAAGGATATGAGATGGAAAGAATATAGGGTTGTCTTGCAATGTCCAAAAATGTAAGTCCAAGATAGGTGTGATCTAAAGTAAGGTGTGGCTTCCAAAGAGATGATAGATCTCTTGATGAGGTAAGTTGACATTGACTAAAGAAGACCAAATGGGACCCTAAGATGATAGATTTGATATGGGAACTACTTAGTAATATGTTGTAGTAAGTTTGCAAGATATGATGAGGACAACAAAGCAACATTTTGACTCTAGTTTGGAAAATGTGTATGAGAGATTGCAAATGAAGGCAACTGATGGAAAAATATGAGACCAAAGTTAGTTGACTAAAAATGATGAATCCCTATAGGAAATTCCTTGGAAGCTCTTTAAATCTCAAAGACTAAGCATGTTTTGTCTTTTTAACTTTTGCAAAATTTTGTTTTAAAACACAAACACAGAGTTGTTCTACACAAACACAATTTCTCAACCCAGACATAGTTTAAAGGAGCATAGATACGGTTTTAACTGTTGTGTTGACAATGTTGATTCTCTGATACACACATGCATTTTTGTCCTGTGCAGACGGGATTTTACAACCTAGACGCGGTTTTAACTGTTGTGTTGAAAATATTGATTCGCTGATACACAGAACCATTTTTGCCTTGCATAGACGTGGTTTCCTGACATAGACATGATGTTAACTAACTTAGACACGGTTTCTGAGAAAATTTATGAGTCTGTCTGAATGTGAAGTTGTTGAATGTGACCACATCTTAATGTTGAATGTTTTTGTGGCAAGAAAACACAACAAACAATGAAGACACAATGTTTGAAGGTGTTTTTGTCCAAAATGTTTTTGAGTATGTTCAAAAGATTTTCAATGGTTAGCACAAATTAAAGACACTTGAAAACATGCACAACCTAGGTTGGAAAGAGAAACCATTCAATGGGGCCCTCGCGATATCGAAATACCTCAAACAAGCGGACCGCTAGAGATTTTGGTAGCACTAGCTCCCCCACCACGACACTCACTTCTCAGGCATACCAAATTCTCTTACCTCAAAAGACCAAAGATCAAATGAGGGATTCTTGTCTCAACATGAAAGGGTGCATGAGGGATATCTACGGGGTACGATCCGCACTCCCTGAACCATCAAATGTAATGATTTTTGGCCTCTACAACAAAAGGTGTTTAGTGGGGGGACTTTTGTGGTCCTTGGTGTCTACCTATGCAATAGTGACTTATTTAAGAACCTACTCCTAATCCCTAAAGAGGATTTTTAACGCATCTAACACAAGTGTGGATACTAGGGAGAACTGTCAGTGTAGATACACGTCACCAAATCGTTGCGGCTTTCGCCTAACGTAATAATATATATAGCATGCAGAAGAAGTACCGCTTAGGTCGTGCTCTCTCACTTAACCTTATGGGCTACCCGGGAGATAGGCCCTCCTAACTAAATAGAAGATGATAATAATTTCTCTTGCACCCAAGGTCTAATGGAAGGCGAGGGGAGATGATACTTTTGTTATCATCTCTAGGGTTATAAACATAAAATGTGCAAAGCACACCAAACACTTCGAACTATTTTTTTAACCCCAAATGAAAAATATGTGCCCCTAATTAGACTAAAAAACAAAGACACGCACCTAAATTACCCCTGCAACAAATGATTAGTAGTTTTGATAGATTTCCCCCACCTGCAAGCACAATAGTTAGGTAAATTTTAGAAATCCAAGTCCAAATGTCAAAGGGGGCCTTCTACAATACCATGTTTTCTCCTTTTCAAAATAGCTGTAGCACTTTGTTAGTCCAATCAAGGGGGTTAGGCAAAACCCAAATTGAAAACCCTAAAATGAAAACAAAAAAACAAAAACGCAATTATACCAAACACAGACGCACTTTTCGAACACAAACGTGCAAATATTAGATGCAAATGCGATTTCGAGATCTGAAACCTGCAAAACAAGATTTGAACACAGACGCAATAATAGGCAACATAGACAAACTTTCTGGGCATAAACACAATATTTTGATTCACAGATGCAATTTTGGAAAAAACTGCACCTACAACAAACATAAAGGACAAAAACACAAAAAAATCTAACCCAGGCATGGATTCTAATCAGAGATGTGATAGTATGATGCACAGACGCGAGATCAGAACATAGATGCAGAATGAACAGTCGCAGATGCGCAATAAATCAAAATCGTCCCAAATCCGACCTGCAACTTCACAAAAAATCTAAATTTGCAACAAAATGTTAGAAATAAAAGGGACAAGAGTCCCACCAGGCGTGCCAAAATGTATACGATGAAAAATGATGATGATAAACTATTGTAAAACCACAAAGATCTAACTACAACACACCCTAGTTCTAAAACCAAACTTTTACCATACACCAATGAAGATACCTAAGAACATGCAAATCAACAAATTAAGCAATAATACCATTCACATGCCAAGTAGGGTTTCAATCTCCATTGTCTCCTATCTCCATTGATCTTGTTTGATATATTTGCTCTTAGATTTTGTATGTGCACAAGAGCTCAATAAAAAATGGATTGTGGTTGAAGTCGCTTGATCGCAAGAAGACTTGATTGCATAAGTGTAGACACATTAAGCGATTAGGGTTGATAATGATGAAAGTATCCTTTTATATAGAAGATGCTTTAGAAAATGGAGGGATAAGATTCAGAGGTGAAAAGATAAATGGTCGGCTAGGATCAAAGGGTAAGTAGAAGAAATAATAAAATAATGAAGGGGGTAGGTAGAGGAGGATTAAGAGATAAGTGACATGTGTCATAGAAGAAAAAGCTTAATGAATTAATTAAATAAATAAAGATTTGTTTAATTAATAGAGGAAGTGGGACCAATTAAATAAATAAAATATTTATTTAATTTAAGGAAAAAGGATAATTTAAATAAATAAAAATATTTATTTAAATGAGAAAAGTGCTAGAAGAGGCTAAATGAATTAATTAAATAAATAAAGATTTATTTAATTAATAGAAGACTTAGGATAGAATAATTAAATAAATAAAAATATGTATTGAATTAAATAGGAGAGTTTTAGGTGTCTACACTAACGATGCACTTTGTGGGATCTATTTTGCGTGCAAGGGTCAAAAAGTACACATTTCAAAGTGTCGCTTGATACCTGCTTAAAGATGTGCCAATATTGTGCATTTAAAATTGCCAATACTTGTAAAAATGCCCCAGTAGTCATGCACTATGGGTACCAATAAAGGTGCACAAATGGGTCAATTATGGTTCAAAAATGCTGAAAAATGTACGACTATTTGTAAATATAAAATTTATTAATGGGTTCTTTAGTTTTTTGGGGGGTTGGGTGTGCAAGGAGTAAATGATTATTGGAACATAGACGATATTTGGTGCTCTTCTCCTAGATACCCAAAAACAAAAAGAGCACAACCTACTCAAGTCAATTATATCAAAAGTGCTAAAAAAATTTCTGTCAAAAATTTTAAATAAATTAGCATGTTTTATCAATTGTTAGTCATTAGGAATCTAATAGATTGATTGTTTTGATTCCCAAGAAATCTTGAATTACACAATTTGTCTAGGTTTGGCATTTTTGTGCAACCCAATATTGAAGAAATTTCTTGTTAATGATTGCAATAAAATTTTAAGTCATCTAATTAAATTCTAGATCTGTTTTATCACAACAATTCACTTTGCAATAAAATTATTGAAGAAAAAGATTCTAACAATATCTATGCATGAGACGTGGTGTTTAACTTAAGAGAAAATTTAGCACCAAAAAAGAGTCAACAATGTATTAATCTATAAGAGTATGGTTTACATATAAGTGTATATCTTTCAACTTGTATACACAAAAACTATATGGTCACTTATCACAATGATGATTTTAGATGATATCATTGCCATTGATCACTAATCGCTCCTTATACAAAGTCTAATGAATAATAATCAATGAGCTCTATCCCATTGAATAACTCTTCGGACGTTGAATTATAGAAAGTATTACCTTGAGGGCTTAGGACTTAGCCTACTCATTTTGGTTCTCATGAGATTCTTAAAAGCTCTTATAGTTGGTTGGAAACTTATAATGCATATATACTATTAAATTTGACAATTATAGATTGATTTGTCTACTCTACAACTATATAATTCTCTGTAGAACCACACTAAGCTCATTGAATTACAACATTAAGTTAATATGTTTTAACCATTTTTAAGCATGAGGAATTTAATAGATTGATTACTTTGATTTTTGAGAAATCTTGAACTACACAATCTATTTAGGTTTGGCATCTCTCACTAAAAAATACATCCAAATATGCATAAAAAATTGTAATTGAAGGTGGAAAAACTTTGTGATTGAAGGTGGAAAGGTTTTTCCACTTAAGACAAATAACTTGTCCATTAGACTATACAGGTCATAGAGAAAAAAATGATACACCATGATTTTTCCTTCCTACACCTCACCGTAATTCATATCAAGGAATCAACCTCTACAAATGCCATCAATTAAATAAAGAAACTAAGACATTCATAAGAAATCCATTCATCACACTCACATTCTCTTAAGCTAAGTGGCTAAGTTTATCATCATCATAAATATCTCAAATAAAGAAACCAAGACATTCATCACACTTACATTCTATCACACTCACATTCAAGAAATCCATTCATCACACTCACATTCTATCAACTCAAATAAAGAAACCAAGACATCAAATAGTTAGAAAAACTTAAGCCTATAATTTTTTGGTTATCTCTAAGAGAGATCTAGAAATCACAAAATAAAATTTAATATTAATCTTTTGTGAGCCCAATTCTTAGACAAGTCACAAAATAAATTTAATATTAATAGCTTTTATCACAATCTTCTTGGGTTTTAGTGAGCCTTATTTTGACTTTGATTGGCTTGATAAAACTAAGAGCTAATTTGTGCTTAAGATTAGGTGATAATAATATAATTAATGACTAGTTTCAATTTGTAATATTGTTAATATTACAAATATATTGCATTTGCTACAAGTTTTATCTTCATAATATGATAGTAAAAAAATTGACATTACGATCTTTTGAAGTATAAACAATCAAATCTTTGTATACTCTAAAAATAATTATATTTTATTTAAAAGAAAATTTATATTTTTGTTAGTATGATAATGTTTGCTTTCTAACTTGTGATCATTACAACTACAAACTTTAAACACATAACACTAGTATATTCATTGTGGTTTATTGAGTAAGATTTCTTTCACTCATGTTAAATCCATTAGGTTCCATTCCCAATGTTTATTACTTGGTTTGCACGTGTATCCTAGTAGGGAATATGATATTAGATTCAGTGTAAGTTACAAGCTAAAGTCACAACTTATGTGTTGTGAGTTTAGACAAAATATTTGTATTTTAACAGGGAATAAAATTTGAGATTGAATGTAAGTTCCAAATATTTTTTTTTGTTTTAAAGCTATCTTATGTGATAACAACTTAGCCAAGGGGGAGATCTTTATACAACATAATTTATAAAAAAATATAAATCTTTTGTTGACTTGCAAAGAAAAACCAAAGTATTTAACCAATTATATCATTTGCTAACTTTGTCATTTTATGATATTTGTATCTATTTAGTTTTTTAATAAAATAATTATTGTAATGTAGGTTTTAGGTTTGAACATTTCTTCTTGTCTACCAAATTTTAAGTTTTTTTTATTAATTATGAAAAAAAATTCTCACTTTTAGCAACACTAGGGCGAATGTACATGTAAAGCATAGTCCTTTTGTTGAAGTATGCTAAACTCTTATAATTGTAATGGTTGCTTTTATGACCTAAGCACATTACACTTAACACATTATCATGTTTTCAAATTTTAATTAGAACTTTTTTCACATTGTAATGGATAGAAAAATAGTGTTTCACAAGTTAAACCTTGTAATGTATGAAATAACCTAACTTTCCAACCAAAACATTAAAGGAAGAGATAACTCAATTGATCAAATGCAAGAGGATTGAATGCAGATCCATTTATTTTTCCTTTGTTTAGTCAAAATTTATTTGAATGTATTTGAATGCTAGATCTAGTGGAAACAACAAGCTACAAATGAAATATAGAGGCACAAAGAAAAATCTAATCAAAAGAAACATAAGAGCACCTGTGACAACAAGTTTCACTTGAAAGTGCGAGATTGTGTTGCAATTTTCATCCCAGTCTCTGATGTCGGATGTAGATAGACTGGAATCTTTCAAAATCAGGATGTCGTATAGAATTTGTTCCCAAAAGATCATCAGAAATCCTCAAGATCGTGGCAATTTTTGGTTAGGTCCTCTGATTTTTGCCTTTGCAAAAGTTAGATCTAATCATCATCATTTCCTCTGTCAAAATCTTTGTTTGTGGCCCCTGGATCTATCGCCTAAACACATAAAGAAGGAAAATGTTGTTGTTGATGGGGGTTTTCCTTAGGTCAAAAGCCAGGTTTGAAATTAACCCTTTAATTGAATTGAAATGTAATGGAAATGCTAAAGTAAAAGCTTATCTCTTAAGGATAAGGGTAGATCTGAATTTGAAATGCTTAAATTGGAACTTTATACCTTGATGAATCTTGCATTGAAGTCTTCATGTCAAGGTTGATAATTTCATGTAGGATGTCTTCATAAAACCTTGATCATGGATGCCATCATGAATGCTTGAAATCTAAACTTTGAACTCTTGTTCACTGCCTTAATGATGTTTGATTGCTTTCTCAATTGAATTTGTAAAAGTGTAATTGAGATCTTGATAGAGGTTACAAAATGAGGGGATTAGGCTTGATTTTATACCAGACTGCACAAAATATGTTTGAAATTTTGGGGCAAGCTAACAGTGAGAATGTTTTCCCACCTCCAAGATGTGATCATTGCAGGGTCCAAATTTGGGCCCCTTTTGGGAGGACCATGGTGCCTAGCACGTCTTGGTCTTGGGACAAGGGCACCCAAAGAGTTCTGGTCCTACCAATCAGTCCCACTCAGGTGCAGAAAACGTAAAATCTTGGTTGGTGTGAGAAGAATCAAAATAATACCAGGGCATAAGAGGCTTGAATGTGAAAGTGAGGCCTAAGTGCAAACGAAATTACGCAAGGCTACAATTTACAATGCTACATCTAACCCCCACTTTAGTGGGGGTATGATCTTATGCTCAAACTCTTAGTAAAGTACATAATAGAATTGAAAAAATTTCATTAAGACATTAAAGAGGCAAGACATGTACCAAGTTCCCAAGGACTCGGGTGTTAAACATGCCATGGGACTAAGAGAGAGGGGAGGGTGAAACAGTCTGAATCTTAAAATACTTAATTTTTTATCTGTAAACTTCAAACCACAACAATATAATTACAACAATAACAAATCATGAAAGCACAATGCACAACAAACATACGAACGCCATATTTACATGGAAAACCCTACGCAGGGAAAAACCAAGAGACTCATTGTCTTTCAGTAGAGAAAGGTGTTATCTGTGTCTTGTTTTATTCCTTTATCTTTTGTATTTAAATCTGCATATAATTGTTAGTTCATATTTGCTTCGGATCTGCTTGAAACCCTAACAAAAGGAATAGCTGAATTGAAAAGAATAAGATCTTCTAATCATGAAATTATCCTTGAACCACTGTGTCGAGCAACCAATATCATGGAAAACACATCTAACTTCAAATACTATCTTAGAACACTGTCACACTAAAGATATCATCATCAAAGCTCTTCACAATTGACTTCCACACATCTCTAACATCAAATCTACTTGCAAATCATTCACATCCACTACTTGTCAATTCACACACATCACATGCCATCACTCAAACATCTGCACTTCTTTATATACAATATTAATCATTAAAACCCTTATCTAGGTCAACCACATACAAAATAAATAATATTACAAAAAATTGGCCACATAAACCTAAAATATCCATTTTGATCTGCTCTAGGAGATAGAGAGGACCCAAATTTTAGAGTATTCAGGTATTTACTTGATTAATTAAACAATATTTGTTTAATTATTTAAGTTCCCTTTATCTCTTTTACACTTAAGCTAACTTTAGGTGCATAATAATTAATTCTTTTATTAATTATTATGTGCAAACCTAGGTTTTCCTTTTTAGGGTTTCTTGACCTATTAAAGGTTGAGTTCTTTCTTTGTATTGTAAGGATTATCACATTACACATTTTTGTGAATATTGAGCTCTCTTTTTTTGAGCATATTTTCTGTGTATTTGTTTTATCTGTGATTTTCTTCCTTGCTTCTCCTTGTAATAGGTTTTTCAGCTTGCAGAGATCTTTTGGGCTCCTGTGGTGTTGTATTTTCTGAACTCCAATACCAAATGCATCATAACACATACTTTCCAAATGATTCCAAAGAACTGCACATGATAACACATCCTCCAAGGTTGACATCAAATGAAATTTGTAGATAAACATTAAAGCCCGTTAACTAGTCGGCCCAAAACTAACCTTCAAAGCAAATTACACAATGCGGCTTTCCACATACAATGGTGAAATAAAAAACACTAATTAAAGTCATTCTCCAAAGAAAAATTGGACCAAAAGAATATAATCTAAGTAGGTGTCACGAACTGTATTTTTGATAATGTGTATTTAAGAGATATAATGTAGATTTTTATTTATGCATTGAAATTGAAACATATATGAGCATTCATTTTTATGATAATTCAATTGTAAAGAAATGATGTATACATTTTATTCATGCAATATGTAATTCGATATCTAGTATTATCTTAATTGGGGATCGTCAATGCTGATGAATTATTGAGTGCAAGTGATGCAGGGACAGGTGAACGAAGTTGAAGGCGAGAACATGACTCAGGTAGAGTTGTTTTTAACTTATGACTTCAGTAGACTAGGGGAATCTCACACACCACAATAGAAAATTGTTTGTGCAAATATGACTTTGTCAAGGCATCATTGTTTGAATTGTGACTTCATCGATGTTTATTTTAAATTGAAATAATTTGAGTAAAAATTAGTCATTACATTGATTGCATATTTGAAAATGTACAATAGTTGAAAAATTAGGGTTAATTAATTAGCGAGTTAACATTTTTATTAAATCTGATTTAGAATGCGAACTTTATGTCAACATGATTTCAATGGTATGAAGTTGATTATTTTGTTCGTTGAGAAATAAGTATTATGGTCTCATCGATTAGGTAATTGTATAAATTTCATATGCATAAAGATTCGATGATTATTTATAAGTTAAATAATTTGGAAAAGAGTTAGTGATTTAACGATTTAACGTTCCTTATATAGGATGCTTTAATGTTCCTTGTATAAGAGATTGTAATATTATTAATGATCGTTTTGTTTACAATGATACAAATTTTATATACATATTAGTTAGATAACTTTGAATTCGATCATATATATATATATATATATATAGGTGACTATGAATTATGTGTACTTATTTGAAATTACGCTTAAGTGATTATTTCCTTATTATATAAACATGACCATTCAAAGTAATGTATTTATGAATGTACATATATAAAATTATGATTTTGTATTTTATTTATAAAACCTTTTTACGTATAGACTTTCTTTAATATAATTACGTAATATATGTATATTTATATGTCTAAAAATAGGAAAGGTGGTGGGTCTAAATCTCGGGTTAGTAAGAAGCCAATGAAGGTAATCGACCTGGCACCACGACTGGCAGTAAACGACAGAGGAAACCAATGGTAGGTAGTCAACTTGGCACCACTGCTGACTTAGAGTTTGGCAGGACGATATCCATCGACATAGACAAACATGGAGGATACTTGGCAATGATGGCGACAAACCTACACATAACAAACACTTAAGTGTTTGTAGTAGAATCCAACGTTGCATGCTACCCGATGGGTTAGCAGAGGAGGTCAGTAGTAATGTAACCGTTTCATCTACCATCAGCAGACCACTCCACAACCTTAGTTTATGGCTAACTAAAACCCGCAGACTACTCCCTCATCCCATGGTGACTGTAGTTGACTACCAGCTTCCAAGGAGATAGCTTTAAAATAGTCCACGATCTTTGGCTTGTAACCATGGGAGGGAAGAGTTAGCAGGCACGTGGTGCCATAGAGTTAGAATAGTAGACGTTAGAAAGCTACAGACTCCATGATCCATGGTGAGGGGAAGTCGACTCATCTTCCATGACTGTAGAAGATGTTACTTAGTTTCCACTTCTCCATAGATGTGAGATAGTTAAGTTAGAGACCTATCAAAATGCAGAAAAAGACTTCAATTTGATAACCATAACCGAGCCTCAAACTTAGGAGATATCATAGGGGAAATTTAGAATAAATACAGGCATAAGATCGATAGGAAGAGGAGGAAAGAGATAGAAAATAGCAGAGGAGTAGATAGATATTAAGTTAGAATTGTAGACAGAGAGAAATGGTTGTTTTTAGCAGAGATAGAAGAAGTATAGAAGATCGGTGAGAGAATTTTGAGCCATCAAGGAAGACATAGATCCATTTAGAGGAGGCACGACAGAGTACTTTCCAACCAGTTTCAAGCGTAAAGAGGTCAGAATCTTATTTTATTTTGGTTATATTTGCAATAAGGAAGTTAGAGAGTAAAAGCTTTGTATGTAGTATAAGATTTCTTTTATGATATCCCATATTTTAATTGAATATGTGTTTTTATTCCTTGAATAGATGAAGAAAGAAATATTTAGGTGGAATATATATTGAAGTAGTTAAGATAGTTAATTTTATTCTTTAAAGAATGTGTGCTCATACTTTATTCCTTTATATGAAAGAAAATCATACTTGTGATACACCTTCTTTTTACTTTGTATCTATTCAAAAATTGTTGATGAAATTATATTGCTTTTCAAATTATGAAAGATTGTATTCAATTAGGTGAAAGAGATGAAATAGTGTTTATTATACGAAAGTAATAGGGATGATGTTATTTCAATTAGTCAAAAGATTTTATTCTTAAAATGTATTCTTGTTTGTGGGAACCAAGCTAGGGATAGGCTTGTGTATAGAAAGTTACCTTTCGAGACGGGTGCCGAATATGGAATCTTAGAGAGAATAGTTGCTTTTTCCAACTACTTATTTTTGCTATGCATGGCATTATAGTCGGCCGAATAATGAATTGAATTATCCATAGAAATAGATGGAATTCTTTATTTTATGCTCTCTACCATATCCTTGCATGATAATGCTTGTTTCTTAAAAGAATTAGAAAAATGAAAATACTTGTATCATCTAGGCACGCACCAGATTCCCTCTTGTCTTTGAAATTCTTTGGTTAAAACAATTCGTGCAAGGTTGTGTATTCTTGATTGACCAAGAATTCTGGGGAAGCGTAAGCTTCAAGGTTGGGCGGAAAAAGTGCCTAAATCTTGTTCTCGTCTTCATTCAAAGGACTGAAAGGAAGCGACTCAAAATGGAGATCGACGGATGTATCTCACCTTCTTTCTATTTGTATTTTACTTAAGGCAATATGAAAGCCTAAGTAGGGTATAAGGATATATGTAATGAGAAATATGTAATTTTCATTTTACATGAAAATTGTATTTAACTCTTTGATATCTATGTTTTTTTATTAACTTATTGATACTTGTTTTTTATATTATGTATGAAATAGACTTCTTAATTGACATATGAGTTTATTTATAAATAAAGAGTAGATTATGTCTTATAGAGTAATTTACATCTTTACAGTAGGATACATCACCACAGTCAACCAAAAACCAAACTAGCTGGCAACACAGAACTCAAAACATCATAACTCCACTTGCCAATCAAATCATCACCTGAAAACTAAACTAGAACACTGCACAAACCACATAAACATGTCCTTCAAACCGCAACACTTGAATTGACATATCCAGAAGCCGCCAAGCATTCTCCAAACTAATCTGAAAGACAACCTTAATGTCAGAAATAAGAACAACCAAGTCTACCGTCTAAGCAATAGAGGACCTACAAACCTAATAGTGTAATATACGCAGAACATAAGCATTATATCTAGAGCCACAACACATAATATTCACATACAAAAGGAATGCAAAACATTCTTCCACTAGGATATTAAATACTCTTTCCTACATATTGACACATCCACTACACCATCCTTCCTGAAACACCTCAACATCTTCACCAACTCAACAATACTAGAACACTCACTTCCTAACCATTTGCAACACATAGTGACATCAATGACAACATAAGAAAAATTGACATCAATGCCAACACAAGTCAAGTTGACATCAATGACAACACAACACAACAACTCAAGTTTCCAACATAAGGAACTTATTGTGTTAGGTGAAATTTGATGATGACAAACTATTGCAAAACCACAAAGATCCAACCACAACAATCCTAGTTCTATAATAAAACATTCACCATAGACCATTGAAGATACCTAAGAACATGCAAATCAACAAATTGAAGCAATAATACCATTCACATGCCAAGTAGGATTTGATCTCCATTGTCTCCTATCTCCATTGATCTTGTTTGAAATACTTTCTCTCAGATTTTGTATGTGCACAAGAGCTCAACAAAAAACGAATTGTGGTTGTGAAGTCACTTGATCGCAAGAAGGCTTGATAGTCACATTAGGTGTTAGAAAGAGAGAAATAATCCTCTTATATAGAAGATACTTTAGAAAATGGAGGGATAAGATTAAGAGGTGAAAAAAATAAATGGTCAGCTAAGATTAAAGGGTAGGTAGAAGAAATAATAAAATAATGAAGGGGGTAGGTAGAGGATAATCAAGAAATAAATGACGTGTGTCATAGAGGAAAAAGCTAATGAATTAATTGAATAATTAAAGACTTATTTAATTAATAGAGGAAGTGGGACCAATTAAATAAATAAAATATTTATTTAATTTAGGGAAAGATAATTTAAATAAATTAAAATATTTAGTTAAATGAGGAAAGGGCTAGAAGAGGCTAAATGAAATAATTAAATAAATAAAAATTTATTTAATTAATAGAAGACAGGATAAAATAATTAAATAAATAAAATATTTATTTAATTAAGGACAATTTTAGGTGTCTACACTTATCAATCTAACATCAAAATAAAAGGAGCAACACACGAAGGGAAAAGCATGACTATGTTGGCCTAGTAAGGCGTGTGCTTACTATGAGTCATGTTGAGAAGGAAAAAATTGAATTGAAAAATCGATGCAAAAGATCATAAAGAAAAAGGCTCATTTTGCGAAGTAATATGATTAAGTGAATTGAATCAACTACAAAATGGGTACTGCAACATGTACCAAACATCTCATTGTGTGTACACAAAGTGTAACAATAAGAAAAGTGTAGTGTATTCCTCCACATTAAAGCAATTGCATAGACCTCAACGGGAGCAATTTCTTTAAGGTAATATACATCTATCCAAAAGACAAGAATGTTGATATGCCCACAAGAAAGACAAGTAAAGTGCAATGGTCACAAAACATAAGGAGAAAGCACATAAGGGATCCATTAATTGGGATCAATATGTCCATTTGATAAATCATGTGTATCCATTATGATTACATTGAATTGACCTCATCCCCCAAAGGTAGTGGAACTAGGAGTGTAGATGGAGGAAATGGATTGAATACAAGATTCAATATTCCAACATCCAACAATGAAGTTTTTTCCTGCCAAAACACACATGCTAATCGAAATCTAAACTAGAAAAACACACATGCATGCTACAAAATCCTACTCCATTGCCCTCCTATTATCAAGATCTTGTGTTCAAATAATAAGTGCTCTCAGAAAGCAAGAAGCTATGGTGAATGGAGATTCATTGATGCAAAGAAATGAAAGATACAAGAGAAAGCAAGATTAAAGATAAAACTATAAAAAATGCAAGAGAAAGATTCAAAAATGCAAGTATGAAAATGATAGATTGACTTGATAGGCTTAGAAATGAGGAGGAGCAAAGTATTTATAAATGTCCTCAAGGTCGAATCCAAGTTTCAAGACGAATGTGGGATAAAAGGTCAGTTGTGGAAATGTAAATGTTTATCCCATATTGATTAGGAGGATGTAATAGATGGATATGAAAAATGATAAATAGAGGATGAAATCAATTTGAAAGAGATTTAGGAAATGGATGAAAAATGGATTTAATGAATAATAATGTTATTAAATGGATTTATTTAATATATGATATAATATAAATATTATGATATAGTGAGGAATACATGAAATAATTAAAAATGAAAATTATAAGATAATGGAGAATAATAATATTATATTATATGGATCCACTTGATAATGATTGGAAAATTGAGATTAAATAAGAGAACATTTTCATGGAAATTTTTATGTGTCTACATTTTGCCCCTATTTGAGACAATGTAGCCTGTCACGTTGTTTCAAAGAAAAAAAATGATCAACTGATATATGCCTCAGAGATATCTTGGTAAGGATGGTGATTGATTGGTGATGCCCCTTCAAGAGATTGATCGAACAAATTGATGGAGATTTATCTCTCGATGGATTATGAAAAGAAAATTGGATGATTGCTATTGTGCAAGTGATTAAATGGAGATGTACATTTGATGGAAACACACAATTGATGAGGTGTAACTGAATAATTGATAGAAATGAACAGTATAGTTGGGTTGATAAGTTGATTAAGCTTATTGAGATTGATGATAGCGCAAGATAAGGTGATTCAAGGATTGATTTATTGATTGACCCAAGGGGCATTGATATTGCAAGAAGCAAGTTGGTTGATTTGATAAAGCAATTAAAGATTCAAAGACATGTGTTGGTTGGATAAAGCATTTGATTGATCTCGCTACAATGAGAAGAATGAAGAAGATGATGAAACAAATGATGAAAAAGAGAGATGAAAGGGGGTGAAAGGAGAAAGGTGATGAGAAAGAGGATATGAAGGGGATGAAAATTCTTGTGCTTTTGAAGTGCTAAAGTCATCATCGAGCTTATTATGGCAAATGGAAAAAATCATCTAGATATGAATAAGACCCAAATGAATCAACATACCAATTGCGTGAAAGAAAACACATCAGACATTTCAAGGAATGCTCTAGTTCACATGAGACCCATACATCCTCGATGATCTTAGACAATCATGTTCTAAGACGAGTCATCATATTACTAAGGAACAATCCACAAGCAACAAGCAAGTGAAGATGCTCCATCCTCGCTTTTCTAGTCAAAGACATCCTGGAGATAAAATCTTTAGTCAAAGACATCTCAGAAAAGCTAAAAGACATCACCAAAAATAAAATCAGAAAAAATCAAAAGAAATCAAACAAACAAACATTATGCTTGATGCCAGGGTGATTCTCATTCAAAGATAATGTGTTTGGATTTGATAAGTCGATCAGATGTTGTTATGTCTACTTAATCGTTGTCTTGCGACAACATGATTTCATTGAAGTTCAAAGCCGCATGCTCATCCGAAGTGTTTGTCTTCGCAACATTTATTACATGCTTTTGGATTTTGATGAAAACTTTTATGATTTTTAGGGTTTTTAAATGTTTTAATTTTTTTAAGGGACTTTTATGATTTTTTCAAGACATTTTATGATTTTTTAGGATTTTTTCAGGACATTTTATGATTTTAATGATTTTTCAGGATATTTTATGATTTTTATGATTTTTTAGGACATTTTAGGATTTTTATGATTTTTCCAAGACATTTTATGATTTTTGTGATTTTTTCAAGACATTTTATGATTTTTATGATTTTTTCAAGACATTTTATGATTTTTTATGATTTTTTCAAGACATTTTATGACTTTTATGATTTTTTTCAGGACATTTTACAATTTTTATGATTTTTTCAAGACATTTTATGATTTTTATGATTTTTTTCAAGACATTTGATGATTTTTATGAATGTTTTCCCCTAGTGTATAGCAAGGTAAAAGGGATTTTGAGCGAGTGAATGTACTAACAAGACATGAATGGATAGGTGAATGATAGTAGAGGCTTATGCGATTCCAAGGACTATCTCACAATAGGATAACATGTTTAATCCAAGAACATGGACCAGATACAACAATGTAAAGCTAGGATAGGTGTAACAAATGCCATGTGATCCAAAGGAATGGACATGTCAAGAGGATTTTTGCATTTTATCCTTAGTTTTGATCAAGATGAAGGGATAGATTTGGATAGGATGAAGATAGGATAAGCAAGATCAAAGGTGGTAATGAAGGGTGGAAGCAAACAATGGACAAAATAATGGATAAGAGATGAAGGTTGTGGATCAAGTGTAATAGATAGGACACACGAAGCTTACAAAAATCCTTAACCTTGTCAAGATCAAAGGTGGAAAAGGGGTATGCATGGATATAGAATGAATTAGGGATAATGGAGGATGAGGGATAATAGATGGATGTGGCATATAGGATAGCATGGATGGAACTTGCCCCCAGTGAATAGTGTAAGAAAATAATGGTTTACGCACGATGCCTGTGTGCCAGGTTTTCATCATGTTACTTGCCCAAGGCGCCACAAGAAGTGGTTTTCATACATGGACGAATTTATTTCTCTTTACTTCTTTTTTTCTTTTTTTTTTCTTTTTTTTTAATTTTTCTTTTGTTTTTCTTTTTTAAAATTTTTTTTTTTTCTCATTTTGACTTTTTTGAACTTTTGGAAGATAATGGATACATGATAGGAGATATGACTCAACAATCAACTTGTTCTGTAGATAGTACCCCTGAAAGATGTTCTATAATTATCCATGGCTATTGAAGGTATGCTCAAAGATGTCGATGTGGTGATGGTAAAGGGAGATGAAATGGATGATAAGATGGAAAGGTTATAAGGATTTATGCAAAGGATTGGATAAGAGGGATGGAAGGATAGAACATAGGTGTTAGATAATGGATGGGATGTTGGAAGATTTGTGTAGGAGTGGATGGAAATATCGGCAAGGTCAACATTGGCACACACCTTGAAGGGTGATGGAATGAGGGAGGGATAGTGGATTTTGGAGTTTGTGATTTTGATGGAAAGGTTGATGTGGATTTTAGGGCACAAGGAGCCAAAATGGATGAAAGAGGTAACAAAGGTTTTAGGATAGTGGATGTGGGAGAAGCTGGGGTAGCAAACTTGAATGCCAATTTTAATTTTTCTTTAGTGTGCAAGTCCTGTATGAGTGACTTGGGAATCCACATGATTCTTGATTTTTCATATTTTTTGTGATTCTTTAGAACACATTGCCTCGATGTAAGACTTAGGAAGCTATACAAATTTTGAATTTTCTTCTTTGTTTGTGGACCTTTGTGGCATTTTGGACATTTCTTTTTCTTTTTGGATCAATTTTTTCTTTATTTTTGCATGTCGATTAGATGGGACATGTTGATCCTTTGATTCATGTAGATTTTTTAATATTGGAATTTTATGCTTGGAATCCAAGTTGCTTCCAATGTCATTAGGATTCATGGATGGATATGAATGATATGGAGAGTTCATGTGGGTAGGTTGTTGGAAGGTTCTGAAGGATGTGTGCCTTTGTTGATCTTGACTTATGGTAAGGTTAGTGGATTGAAAGCTAGGAGTAACATGGATAGGAGATGGAGGAATATAGGGACCCAAGATAGATGAAATTTTTGAAGGCTTTGATTTTGGTATATAGGGACCCAAAATAGATTTGGAGGATCCAGAAGGTGTGAGTTTGGATTTAACCGGAGAAATGTAGGATTTGTGATGGATACCAACATCTTGAGAGTGAGCAATGTAGCCATTATAATCAGTATTTTCTTTTATATCAGGGGATTCTAATATACCTTGTGCGTGAATGTATAACCCTTTTCTTTGATAATGCATTCTTTGGAATATATTTTTAATAAAGGGTTTCTTCTTACTTTTGATGCTAGAGGCAAGTCCATTTTGAGGTGGAGGTGGCTTACAAGGAATGATAGGATCATGAGAGGGATTTATAGGGATGATGGACTCTTGAGGTAAACATGGAGAATTATGACAAGGGAATAAATGAATACTTTGATCTTGACATGGAAGAGGATCGTTGGATAGAGTAGGAAGGGTGTTTGACTCTTCATTTTGAATAGGATCATTTGAAAAGGTGGAAGAGGCGTCATGATATTGCTTAGGAAGTGGATTAGGAATGGGATTTGGAAGGATGCTTTTCTCTTGAGATGGAAGGGGCTCATCTTGGAAGAAATGGAAATGTATAAGGGGTTCATCATGGGATTCTAGGGAGGTGGGATCTTTTTCAACCATTGGATGGGATTGTAGAGTTTTGGTGTCTTGAGCTTGATTTATGATAGGACTTGATTCTTCATTTTTCAAATTATTCTCTTGACATGGAGCCACTTCTAAGGAAGGGGTGGTATTTTTTATATGCATGGGGGATTTTTGGAAGGTGTTCATGTTTTTGCATGATGGGGAAGCATTATGGATGGGGCCTTGTATAGTGGGTATGATTGGAATTGGAGTGCATGATGGCATAGGATCTAAGATATCCGAATCATATAAAGGATTTGTATAAAAAAATGGATTATCTTGGATTTGTACTATTGATAGCCCTTGAGGGTCAACATGAGAAGTTTCATCATTAGGTTCATTGTTTGAGGGATATGGTATGGATTGTTGTTGAGAAGCCTTGGGAGATGGAGGCATCATGAAAAAGATGGAGGCTACATTTGGGCCATTGGTAGACACAGGTTCATAATTTTGATCATGCTTGGTAATGACATCTAGTTTCTCCTTAGGTGAATCATTAGGATCTTCAATTTCAATAACACCATTATCAAGGAGGTCTTGAATTTTATGATTTGATTCCATGCACTTTGAAGTCTTATGTTTGTTATGTCTATGATATGCACAATAATTACTCAAAAATTCACATCCCTATGTGGTCTTGTTAGGCAATATGGCAAGATTGTGCTCAAGAAGCTCTTTCAAAGTTGACTCAATAGATTGCCCCAAAGGTGTAAATTGTCTATATAGGGGATACTTGGAGGAAATGTATTTTTGTCTTGGTGAAGGTGTCTTGTGATCTTGTTCGAGATTTGACTTTTGATTTTCAATTACTTGTTCCAAATCATGTAGTTGTTTTAGCATTCCTTTCAATTTGGCATTCTTGATAACTTGAATTTGTCTCTAAACAGGTGGTGTTGATTCCTTTTGTTGGAATTGAATGTTATATATTGTTCTCTTCAGATCTTGAATTTGAGCCAAGGTAGCCATGGGCATATATGATAGTTTTGATCTTTGACCTAATATGAGTGGTATGAAAATGTATGACTCTAAATGAGGTATTGACGACCAATAATAAACCTAGTATGATGAATGTAATATTTCAAGATAACTCTAAGTCTGAAGAGGATTATGATGCAAGATGTTACTTGTGCTATAATGGATAGACACAAGGATTAAGGATCAAGAGAGAGTGTGCTAAGGTAGGAGATGATGAACTCCAAGTGAACTACCCAACTCAAAGATGTTGATACGTCCCTAACTCAAGGATGATGAACCTAAAATGATATGGGAGGGATTGATAACCAAAAGCTTGTTTCAAGACCTTCAAAGAGTGACCTGAATGCAAGGCTAAAATTTTATTTTGATTAATGATCTGAACATGCAAGAACTAAATGTATGATTGAATGAGATGATCTAAATACGCAAGGAATGGATATGACTAGGTGAGATGACAAAACTTTGCAAGGACTAAAGATGTGACTAGGTGGAATGATGTGACTATGCATAAACCTAAAAGATCAGATTTTTAGAAAATGATGTCTCAAGAGATTTAAAATGATTATGTTGAGAACACGGATTCAATGTTTCAATGACAATGTTGTTTTGGAATGTTTTTGTTTTACAATGTGGATGGATACTTTAAAGTTTAGACCAAGGTTTTTGTAAAGTGTTTCAATTTCAAGTGTGGTGTTGATTGTGAAATGTTCTTGTTTGTTTTGCACACACTCAGAAAACACGACAGGTAGAATATTTATTTGATTTTGAAATAAAAACACATTCAAGCACAAATTATTAGGCTGGTCAGGACAATACTTGTTAAATCCCCTTGCAATAAAATACCACATTCAATTGGATAGTTAGAAGCTTGGTAGCATTGTCTCCCCTCCATGACACTCACTTCTACGAGCATACCAAGCTTTGAATTTCTGGCTCATCACTTCTCAACAAATTTACTATCTCTAATTTGTTAGGATAACTGGTAGACAACTTAGAGGGGGGGGTGAATCAATTGTCAATAGATTATATTAATCAAACCACTTTATAACCTTTAACTGGTTCACATAAACATTGAATACCGAAATAGCAGAAACAGATACTGGTAAGAAATAAAACTTAAGAATGAAAAAGAGAATTAACACAATACAACCATAACACATAACACCATGATTTGTATGTGGAAAACCTGGTAAAGGAAAAAAGCAAAGTGGGAAGCCTACCCACATCCAGATGATACTTCTACATAAAGTATATGATACAATAAGGGGCCTGCAAATGCAAGAAGACACACTGCCTAGAGCGTATTGCTCATTACAAAGGAGTTTCACTGACTACAAAGAGGTTATAACCACCTCAAGATAATTGGACAATAATAAAAAATAATGAACTTCCTGAGATAGCATCTACCATGCCTGATTATAGTCTCATTAAGCTCAATACCAAAGGCCTTTGACCTCTTACATAAACCCAATTCGATCACCTATGATCGACCAAATCTCCTTCGCATATGATATTTCATTCCACAACCACAACACACGATCTACAATGAGATATTACACCAATTTATACGAACCCTGAGGCCTAAACCATTTAGGTCGGCCACCTAAAATATATTACAATAAGATCATTACATACATCCATATTACAATGATATGCCATGTCAGCTTAAGACCAAAACAACATTAACCAATCCATAAATCATCCTGGTAACATGTAAAGGAAAATGTTAACATGATACCGGTCCATAACCTAGATAGGTACCGGACCTAAACTAGGTCCACCACGCCAAAGCGATGTCTCCAATCAGTCGAGGCATGATCAAGGATCACCTTCTACATCCTGAATTCCATCTAGAAGTCGCACCAACACCACTTGTGCATCCTGTCAAATATTCTCAGTAAAAGCTCTGCCGGTAAAACCTTAAACTCTTACCGGTAACACAAGATCTTCTACCGGTAACCAAAACCTATCTGTCGGTAACCAACCAAAACAGCTAGTGTTAACATCAATGACAAAACTTCAATGCAACACAATCAATTCCTCCATATTGCCAACAACCTCCCCCTTTGGCATTGATGGCAACACTAGATGTGAAAAAGAAAACATCTAAGTGCCAAGAAATGCCAAACATTTCTCATAAAAGATATAACAATGAAAAACTGAAAGCTCCCAGCAACTCCCCCTGAGGAGTGCAGTCTAATATAAAACTGATATGAATCTCTCTCCCATAAAGATTATTTTTCACATATAACTCTCCCCCTTTGACATCAATGCCAAAGATATGACATAGATAACAAAATTTTGTGAATCTCAAAGTTGTCTACTCCCCCTGAGTTGTAGCACCACTACATCAACCTGGAGCAAAGGATAAAGTTGATGATGCATATCGGGTTGATGCACTGCTCCATCAATTAAGTTTATGTCAGAGGGGTAGATATCCCTAACCTGTCTCTCAAATACTCAAATGATTCCTTAGACAATGGTTTAGTGAATATATCTGCAATCTGTTCTTTAGTGTTCACATAAACCAATTTGACTTCCTTTTCTTCCACCTTGTCCTTCAAAAAGTTATATTTTATTGAAATATGCTTAGTCTTAGAGTGAAATACTAGATACTTAGACATGTCAATAGTTGCAGAGTTATCACAATAGATAACTACTAGCTCACTACAATTTACCTTGATATCCTTCAACATTTGCTTCATCCACAAGACTTGAGTGCAATTAGTTGTTGTTGCAACATATTCAGCTTCTGCAGTAGATAAAGAAATGCATGACTGTTTTTTGTTGATCCATGAAACCAATTTCTTTGCAAGAAAGAAAGCTCCACCAAAAGTGCTCTTCCTGTCATCAGTATCTCCTGCCCAATCTAAATCTGTATATGCACATAAAGTGAAGTTATCATCACTAGAATACCATAAGCCATATTCTGTTGTTCCTTGCAAATACCAGAATATCCTCTTTACATCACATTCATGATTTTCTTTAGGATTCCTTTGATGTCTTGAAACAATACTTACTACATTCATAATATCCAGTCTAGTCTGAGTTAGATATAACAAGCCACCAATCATAGACTTATACCTTGTCGAATTTACCAGTACAGATGTATCTTTGATAGATAATTTCTCACTTGTCACCATAGGAGTAATTACCGGTTTGGAATTATCCATACCAAACTTCTTCAACAATTTCCTTAGATACTTAGTTTGATAGATAAAGATGCCTTTGTCAGTTTGAGTAATCTGCAAACCTAAGAAATCTCATCTCACCAATCATGGACATTTCAAATTCATTCTTCATATTATTAGAGAATTTCATGCATAATTTATCTTCACCTTCAAAAATGATATCATCAACAAATACTTCAATAATCAGATTATCATCATCAGTGATCTTGTAATATAAATTACTGTCAGCATTGCCTTTAGTAAAACCAAGCTTCAAAATTTTTTTATCCAACCTTGCATACCAAGCTCTAGGAGCTTGTTTCAATCCATATAATGCTTTCCTTAACCTGCAAACCATATCTTTGTCAGCTGTCAGTGAAAATCCATCAGGTTGCTCAATGTATACCTCTTCCTCAAGTTCACCATTAAAAAATGCACATTTAACATCCATTTGATAGACCTTATAGTTCTTATATGCTGCATAGGTAAGAAATAGTCTAACAGCTTCAATTCTAGCTACATGTGCAAATGTCTCACCATAATCAATTCCTTCCATTTGAGAATATCCTTTACAACCCATTCTAGCCTTGTTTCTTACAACTTGACCATCCTCATTTAGTTTATTTCTAAAAACCCATTTAGTTCCAATAACATTCTTATTTTTAGGTCGAGGAACTAAAGTCCATGTGTTATTCTTCTCTATCTGATCTAATTTATCTTCCATAGCCTTTAACCAATGTTTATCTTTACAAGCTTCAATAACAAATGTCGGTTCAATTTGAGAAATAAGACATACCTCTTCATTTGCGAGTCTTATTCTTGTCATAACTCTCGTGTTCCTATCTCCAATGATTTTATCTTCAGAATGATTTAATCTTACATACCTTGGTGTCTTCTGAACTTCAAGTTCACTGTTCTGATCATGAGTCACAGTTGAATTTTCTTATTGTGTTGGTGTAACTGTCTTAGTGTCTTGTACCAGTTGAGGCATTATCAGTTCAATTATAATCATTTCCACTATCAGGTCCCTGTCATATGATATAGATTGATTTCTGTATGGCTCATCCACTTTCACATTAGCGCTCTCCAAAATTTTCAGCACTTTTTTTATAACATCTATATGCTTTGCTTTGAATTGAATATCCAAGAAATATCCCTTCATCACATCTAAGATCAAACTTCCCAATTGAATCATCCCTTTTGATATAACATTTACTTCCAAAAATTCTAAAATATTTAACAGTAGGTGTATGTCCAAACCATAATTCATAAGGGGTCTTACCGGTTTCACCTTTGATGTGAACTATGTTGAATGTGTAGATTGTTGTACTCACTGCTTCTCTCCAATAGATGTGAGGCAATTTTGCTTCCATTATCATAGTTCTTGTTGCATCCAAAATGGTTCTATTCTTCCTTTCCACTACTTCAATCTGCTGAGGAGTTCGGGGTGCAGATAACTATCTCCTAATTCCATTTGTCTCACAATAACTGTTAAATTCATGAGAAGTGAACTCACCACCTTGATCTGATCTCAAACATTTGATTTTCAATTTAGTTTTTGTTTCCACCTTAGCTTTAAAGATCTTGAATTTCTCAAAAGCTTTGAACTTCTCCCTTAGAAAAGTCACCCACGTCATTCTAGAATAGTCATCAATTATTAGCATGAAATACCTATCACCTTGAAAGTTTATGGTCCTTGTTGGACCACATAAGTCAGTATGAATCAAATCAAGCACATCATTAGATTTATCATGTATGCTCTTAAAATAAGTTCCAACTTTCTTTCCCAATTGACATTCCTTACATACTGGATTATGAGGTTTTATAATCTTAGGTAATCTCTAATTACCTTTGTTGAACTGATCGTAACAATACAATCAAAATTAACATGACAAAACCTCTTAAGCCATAACCAACTCTCATCAATATGAGCAATCAAACATGTCTTATTACCAGTGTTCAAGTGAAAGATATTACCTCCAGTCTGAATGTCGGTTGCAATCTCCAAACCAGTTTTGTTAATGATTTTGCATTTTCTATCTTTAAATTGAAGTTGGAATCCCTTGTCCACCAATTGACCAACACTTAAAAGATTATGCTTTAAACCTTCTACATAATAGACATTATCAGTATTATGCTTGCCATCCAGAGAAATAATACCTCTACCTTTGATCATACATGCTTTGTTATCTCCAAATCTGGCTTGACTGCCATTGTATTCTTGCAGGGACAAAAAATTTCTTTTATCTTTAGTCATATGATGTGAGCATCCACTATCAATTACCCATTCATCCTTGTCTTCAACTTTTCCTGCCAGGGCCTTTTCTTCATTCTTGATAGCTAGTTCCAGTTCATCTTCCTTTAAAGCATAGAACACCCATTCCTTTCCATTGTCAGATCCACTAGCAGAGTCTGTTGTCGGTTCATCCTCAGAGTCATCACTTACTCCTTCCTCATCCTGCTATGTAGCATTGTTTTCTTTTCTTAAATCTATATCTTTTCTGATTAGGCTTAAATGATTTCTTAACTCTTTCTTCAAATCTTGCATTCCTTTCAGGACATCTAGATGCAAAATGACCAATCTTATTACATGCAAAACATTTAATAGGAGTTTTTCCTTCATACTTACTTCATGTCGGTCCATTAGGTACTCTTCTAGCAAATAAGGCTTCAAGTTTCTCAAATTCTTCATCCTCTTTCCACATATCTTCCAATTATTTTGCATATAGGGCTTTCCAATCACTTTTTCCGGTAGATGATGATGCATGAAAAGCAAGTTCAGACTTTGCAGCTCCAGAGGGTCCAAATTCTTCAAGCTCAAAAGCAGATAATTTCCCAATCACAATGTCTCTGTTAACTGAAGTGTTTGCCATTATTCTCAATTTATTAATTGCAGTTGCCTTCATCTTGTAAGCCTGTGGAAGGGCTCTCAAGACTTTGGAAACTATTTCATCTTCACTCAGAGATCCCCCACAACATTGAATGCCTATGACAATCTCATTAACTCTTTCCATAAATGTAGCAATTTTTTCATTATCTTCCATCTTCAAGTTCTCATACCTTACTCGGTAACCATTAAGTTTAGCAATTTTGATAGTAGGGTCACCTTCATTCAGAGTTTGCAATTTATCCCACACAACCTTTGTAGATGATTTACCAGTCAATCCCATGATTTGTCGATCAGTAAGTGCACACAAGAGGGCTTCTCTAGCTCTGCAATCATTTTCAATATTCTTGTCCAAGTTTGGAGGAGCAGGGTTTCCAGATGCCAGATCATAAGGTGTATATCCTTTCTCAGTGATCTCCCAAATATCATTTCCAAGACATCTAAGATGAGTCTCCATTTGGATTTTCCATATCCCATAATTTGTTCCATCAAGCTTAGGGATTTCTCTTCTGAAAATAGTTGTCGGTGGATTTGAAGTATTAGTTTCCATAGGATCTACCTCAAGCAGTTAAGCTTCTACAAAAGAGGACCAAAGCTCTGATACCAATTGTTAGGATAACCGGTGGATAGCTGAGAGGGGGAGTGAATCAATGGTCAACAGATTATATTAATCAAACCACTTTATAACATTTAACCGGTGCACATAAACATTGAATACCAGAATAGTAGAAACAAATACCAGTAAGCAATAAAACTTAAGAATAAAACAAAGAATTAACACAATGCAACCATACCACATAACACCACGATTTATACGTGGAAAAATTGGTAAAGGGAAAAACTAGTGGGAAGCCTACCCACAGTCAAATTACACTTGTACATAAAGTATGTGATACAATAAGGCACCTACACATGCACGAAGGCACACTGCCTAGAGCATACTGCTCATTACAAAGGAGTCTCACTGACTACAGAGAGGTTATAACCACCTCAAGATAATTGGACAACAATCCAGAAGAATGAACTGCCAGAGATAGAATCTACCATATGTGATTACAGTCTCAGTTAAGCTCGCTACCAAAGGCCTTTGACCTCTTACATAAACCCAATTTGATCACCTATGATCAAACAGATCTCCTCCGCATATGATATTTCATTCCACAACCATGACACACGATCTACAATGAGATCTTACACCAATTTATACAAACCCTAAGGTCTAAACCAATTAGGTCAACCACCTAAAAGATATTACAATAAGATCATTACATACATTCATATTACAATGATATGCCATATCGAATTTAGACCAAAACAACATTAACAAATCCATAAATCATCCTGGTAACGTGTAGAGAACATGTTAACATGATACTGGTCCATAACCTAGATAGGTACTGGACCTAAACTGAGTCTACCACGCCAAAGTGATGTCTCCAATCAGTCGAGGCACGATCAAGGATCACCTTTTACATCTTGAATTCCATCTAGAAGCCGCACTAACACCACTTGTGCATCCTGTTAAAGATTCTCAGTAAAAGCTCTGTCGGTAAAACCTTAAACCCTTACCGGTAACACAAGATCTTCTACTGGTAACCAAAACCTATCTGTCGGTAACCAACCAAAATAGCTAGTGTTGACATCAATGACAAAACATCAATGCAACACATAATCAATTCCTCCATATTTCCAACAATTTCCCCCTTTGGCATTGATGGCAACACTAGATGTGAAAAAGAAAATATCTAAGTTCCAAGAAATGCTAAACATTTCTCATAGAAGATATAACAATGAAAAACTAAAAGATCCCAACAACTCCCCCTAAGGAGTGCAGTCTAATATGAAACTGATCTGAATCTCTCTCCCATAAACATTATTTTTAACATATAACTCAAAGCTAACATAGATATGCCAAAGATATGACATAGATATCAAAATTATGTGAATCTCAAAGCTGACTACTCCCCCTGAGTTGTAGCACCACTACATCAACCCAAAGCAAAGGATAAAGTTGATGATGCATACCAGACTGATGCATTGCTCCATCAATTAAGTTTCTATCAGAGGGGTAGATACCCCTAACCTGTCTCTCAAATACTCAAATGATTCCTTAGACAACAGTTTAGTGAATATATCTACAATCTGTTCTTTAGTGTTCACATAAACCAAATTGACTTCCATTTCTTCCACCTTGTCCTTCAGAAAGTTATATTTTATTGAAATATGCTTAGTCTTAGAGTGAAATACCATATTCTTAGACATGTCAATAGTTGTAGAGTTATCACAATAGATAACTACCGATTCACTACAATTTACCTTGATATCCTTCAAGATTTGCTTCATCCACAAGACTTGAGTGCAATTAGTTGCTACTACAACATATTCAGCTTCTGCAGTAGATAAATAAATGCATGACTATTTTTTGTTAATCCATGAAACCAATTTCTTTGCAAGAAAGAAAGGTCCACCAGAAGTGGTCTTCTTGTCATCAGTATCTCCTGCCCAATCTGAATCTGTATATGCACATAAAGTGAAGTTATCATCTCTAGAATACCATAAGACATATTCTATTGTCCTTGCAAATATCGGAATATCCTCTTTACTGCACATTCATGATTTTGTTTAGGATTACTTTGGTATCTTGAAACAATACTTACTGCATTCATAATATCTGGTCTATTTTGAGTTAGATATAACAAGCCACCAATCATAGACTTATACCTTGTCGAATTTACCGGTGCAGATGTATCTTTGATAGATAATTTCTCACTTGTCACCATAGGAGTACTTACCTGTTTGGAATTATCCATACCAAACTTCTTCAACAATTCCCTTAGATACTTAGTTTGACAGATAAAGATGTCTTTGTCAGTTTGAGTAATCTGCAAACCTAAGAAAAATCTCATCTCACCAATCACGGACATTTCAAATTCATTCTTCATATTATTAGAGAATTCCATGCACAGTTTATCTTCACCTCAAAAAATGATATCATCAACAAATACTTCAATAATCATAATATCATCATTAGTGATCTTGAAATATAAATTACTGTCAGCACTACCTTTAGTAAAACCAAGCTTGAAAAGATATTTATCCAACCTTGCATGCCAAGCTTTAGGAGCTTGTTTTAATCCATATAATGCTTTCCCTAACCTACAAACCATATCTTTGTCATCTGTCAGTGAAAATCCATCAGGCTACTCAATGTATACCTCTTCCTCAAGTTCACCATTCAAAAATGCACATTTAACATCCATTTGATAGACCTTATAGTTCTTATATGTTGCATAGGCAAGAATAGTCTAACAGCTTCAATTCTAGCTACAGGTGCAAATGTCTCACCATAATCAATTCCTTCCTTTTGAGAATATCCTCTACAAACCAGTATAGCCTTTTTTCTTACAACTTGACCATCCTTATTTATTTTATTTCTAAAAACCCATTTAGTTCCAATAACATTCTTATTTTTAGGCCGAGGAACTATTTTTAGGCCTGCAAGTGTAGACACTTAAAAATAATTATTTTAGTTATTTTTAATGCCTCACATAATTAATTAATTAATTATGTTAATTCAAATTCTCCTCAATATTAATTAAATATAATTAATATTGTCACTATAGCATGTGATTGACTTATTTAATAAATCAATCCCTTTATTTATTCTTCTAAAAAATCAAATCCTCACAAATCTTCCTCTTAGCTAATTAATTTCAATTAATTAGTTAACCTACATGATTCCTACAAATCATCTTCTTAATTCATCATTAACCTAATAAATTCTTCTAGAAACTCCCTAAACTCACTTAACATTATTCTTCTAATTTTTTATTCCCTCCACTCATTCTCTCTCCTAGTCAAATTATCCTAATCCCACCTAACATTTCCTCTAATCCCCCTCTTAATGAATCGTTAATGGCTAATCAGCATGATTAGCCACAAAGTCAACTCCTTGCTTTTAAATACTCTTTTCCTAGGTGAATGTAAGATTTTTGAAATCTCACATTCCTCCAAGCATCCCCTCTCCCAAGGAATTTTTAATTCTTTTTTTATTCCTCCAATCCCCATGATGTCCTTTTTTGGAAAATTTTTAATTCCTCCAATGCACCTTGTGGAGTGTGGAGATACAAAATGTCTTTAAGGCATATTTCTTGGTCTCCACACCCTCTCTTGGAGCTTGTGTGAGCTCACAAGTAAATCTTAGCCCTTCATCTCAAATCCATCCTAGCCATTCGTTTTCCTCTCCTCTTCCTATAAAATAGGGCTCCATCCCTTCATTCAAAACATCTTGAAATCCAGTAAGTTTATGCTACCCTTTTGAGCCCAAGAAATCATCTTGGCAACTTGATCATCTCATCCTTATCATTTTTCAAATCCATTCCATTTGTGCACAACATTGGAGAGCCATCCACATCCAACAATCAAAGGAGCACATCAAGTGGAGCATTATCAAGGGGCGCCTTCACTTCATCAAGCTCAATCCGAAGGAGAAGGTAAAATAGCAAGGTAAAATGGTCTTTTAATGATATTTTAGCATTCTGCATGTTTATTTCGTTATGTTTTGATCATTTGACTTTCAAATCTGTTTTCCCCTCTTCATTTTAGCACGCCTGGTGGGACCCATGTCCCTAAGAACTAATGTTTTTTTTTAAGTTTTTGTGAGTTGTGAGACGCAGGTTCCAGAATAGCATGACTGCAAAAAAAAAAAAAAAAATCTTTTTTGCAGGTTCCAGAATAGCATGACTGCAAAAAAAAAAAAAAAATCTTTTTTGCAGGTTCCAGAATAGCGGCTCTGTATTTCGGCACAACAACTTCTTTTCTGTTTCTGTTGCATTTTTGTTTCTGTTCTTTTTCTGTTTCTGTTTCAGTTTCAGCACGATAGCTCTGCGATTAGCGCGAGCATTTTTGTGGGAATTTGAATTCTTGTTATCCGATTTGTTATTTGTTTTGTTATCTGCTCTATTTAATTATAATCTGTGTGAAAGTAGGAGAGTATGCTCTTGTCTATATAGACAATCAGAAATCCAGACCTTTCACTTTTCTATTTTGTTTAGCGCGACTGTATGCTCTGACCACAGGAAAGTGGGAAAATAGGAGAGTATGCTCTTGTCTATCTAGACAATCAGAAATCCGGACCTTTGATACTTTTCTATCTATTTAGTGCTACTGTCTGCTATGTTAATCTATCTGAAATTTTTAGGCGCTAACTGTAGTCTGCATTTCTTTTTTTTTCATTTCTTGTTATCTGCTCTTTTTAAAGATAATCTGTGTAACCACAGGAAAGTGTGAAAGTAGGAGATTATGCTCTTGTCTATCTAGACAATCAGAAATTCGGACCTTTGACATTTTTTTTTATTTTGTTAAATTTAGGGTTTCTGCTTTGTTAAATCTAGGGTTTTTTGTCTGCTTTGTTAAATCTAAGTTTTTTATTTTAAGAGTAAAATTTTTTCTGTTTTTTCGCCATATCTTCTTTATCTCGACTTCATTTTCCTCCAAACTTCACCAGATTCTCCGCATTGCCATTTTTCACATTTCCTTCCTTGGAGGCCTTATCCCAAAAATGCACTTGTTGAGGCCCAAAATCTCATATTTCTCTATTTTAAGGGTTTGTCATAACTCCTTCCCCTTTTATCCAATCACCTCCAAATTTTTCTCATATTATCCATCTCCAACTTTTGCTTCTTTGTCCCTCTTGGACAAATTTTCTCATTCCTTCATCTCTCCTCCAAAATCCCCATTTTTCGCTTGCCTATCCCTTGGAAAGTGGCAAAAACCTAGTCAAACCCCATTTACCCATCAAATATTTCTTCAAATCCACATTTGTCATTAGTAAAAAAGTTTTTATTCATGTTTTTCTATTCATTCCCAAAAAATAAAAAAAATTAATATTTTTGTCATTTTGTTGTTTTTTGCAGGATGCTTATTGAAGACTCTGTTTTTCCAAACTACTAATCAAGTTGTTTTACAGGACGTTTTTCGAAGACTCCATTTTTCAAACTACTAATCAAGTGGTTTTGTAGGTTGCCTAGCTAATTCAACCAAACATTGTGTATTTATTTAAATTGGGCACTTAGATATTAATTAAAATGGAATGAACCATTATCTTATGTGTTTTTAAGAAAAGCGTAAAGGTAGGAAAGTATGCTCTCGTCTTACTAGATGATCAGAAATCCAGACCCTCCAACCTTTTCTTGTTTGATTGTGTGTTTACCTGTAGCGGGTCTGCTCTCCCAACTTACTCTTTGAGAAGGTAAGAGGGGAACGACCTAAGTGAGTACACCCGGACCTGGGGTTCCCAACTCACTATAATAAATAGGCCATTGACTACGAAAGGGTTAATGGTTGGGGCTATATGAGAGTTCACTCTCACATTGGGTGCTTAGTAGGATCCTCGAGATCTCAATCATGCTTGCATGACTACTAAGTTCTTGGTGCTTCCTTGGGCTATAGGCCTCAATTGCGCTTGCACAACTTCAAAGGGTAGCTCCTAACGGGAAGACTTACTAAACACCTTGTTCATAGTGGCCAAAAACCTTCTAGTCATTGGTGCAAGAGGTCAGACCTCTGAAGCAGCCCATATTCTTACGGCCCTTACTAGAGACACAAAGTTCGCCATAAGGAGTTTTCATGGGAATTGATGCTTGGCTGCCCCGAGAAGTGGGTGTCGTGGAGGGGAGCCAGTGGGGTCAAGCATCTAAGTGTCCGCTCTGGGTAAGCATAGATGGGAAACCAATTGAGATTCAATGACTATTGTCCTTACCAGCCTTAAGAATGTTGTATATGAACATAAGTGTCTTTGATATAATATGCATTTGATCACTGTGTTTGCTTTGTTTGATACATACTTGCCAAGAGTAGACTAAAAACATATCACTATCCCCAAACACTTTGCAAAAACATTTGTCAAGACACAAACAATTGTCCAAGTCATTACCCACACAAAGTCCAAAATTGCGTCAAAACTTTGTCCATCCCATTTTTCATAAGCCTAAGAGAGAAGCTAAGAGTCTGTCATTTCCATCAACATTCAAGTTTGTCCTTTGAAACACCAACTATCATCCAAATCAGGGTGGTCGTATCCCTTCATACAACTTGCCATTCGAATCGATCCTCCATTAAGTCGTATTCATGTCAAAGACAACCTAGTTATCAAGTTTCTTCTAAACCATCACTACCATACCTTCTTCATCAATCATCTTCAAATTTCTTAAATCCTTTCATCCTCAATTTTCCTAAATCCTTTCATCACAAATTTCTCAAATCCTTTCATCCTCAAATTTCTTAAATCCTTTCATCACAAATTTCTTAAATCCTTTCATCACATTTTTCCTAAGTCTTTTCATCACAAATATCATGTATGGTCGCAACTCGATCCCAAAAGAAAAAGATGGTTGAACAACAATATGGCATGTCGAACATTGGTGTCCTATATGAAGATCCCATGCAAGATCATACACAAAGTGGGCAACCTAGCGATCAAGATCAAAGTCAAAACTTGACATGGTTAACCAAGATGAACTTTGTCCGGAAGTGCAAACTTTCCTAGCGGATTCTTATAACCAAGAGATGATGGAAAAGTTTATTAAACATAATCCTACTGTACTTCTGAAAACTCTCCTTGAACATGGAGCTCAACTTCTGCTTGAATTTAATAGATCTGCTCTCACCCAACAACCACAAGGAGACCTCGCTCCCACACAAAGTATTGCACCTACTATTCAAACTCAATCAATTGCAGCCCCATCAATCATCCAAGCTCAATCAATGCCACCCACAATACCTCCCACCGTGGTCTCCATCCCACCTTCTTCCTCCTTACCATCCATACCACTATCAAATCCAATCTCATCTATTCTCCAACAAACTTCTATACCACCTCCTTCTATTCAACCACAAATTTCTATTCCACAAACTTCCCTTCCTCCCAACAATGTCGCAAATTTTATCCGGGCCGTATTCAATCTCGTCACAACAGTTGGCAGACCGCAACCAACTGTCCCTCAAACCCCAGCAACATCGGTCATCACATCCCACGTTCCCACCTCCTTATCATATCAATATATTGGTGGTGGTGCACCTTCTTTGGTTCATCCAATTCTTGGGGCAAATACAATTCATCAATATCAAAGTCCACAACAAGACCTCGTCAAGGAAATTCAAGACATGAAGAATATCATCAAGGACATGAAACAAAGGACTAATAAAAGGAAAACTTACTCATTCGAAGAGTTTTGCCCTTGTCCTTACGACCCATCTATATCAGTTGCACCATATCCCTCGGGATTTGAGATCCCTAAATTCACCAAGTATGAAGGCAAAGGAGATCCCCGCGACCATGTCCGAGAATTCCACATCTTATGCCAAGAAGTCTCCTATAGTGACCTTTATCTTCGCAGACTCTTTCCCAAGAGTCTCACGGGAGACGCCTTGACATGGTTCTCATCTTTACCATGAGGTTTCATTGTCTCTTTTCCATACTTGGTAGAAAAATTTGTGGCCCACTATGCATACAACATGGGTAATGATGTATCTATGATGGACTTATGTAATACAAAACAAAGGCCCGGAGAAACCTTCGCCAATTTCCTACAAAGATGGTGACATCTTATCAAAAAATTCTAGTGGGACATGCCAGAACAACATCAAATTGAGCTATTCCAAAAGAACTTGGTGCCTGAACTTTCAAGACCTTTAATATCTCAATGTATCAAATCCTTCCAAAAATTGACAGATAAGGGCCTTGCCCTTGAACGTGTCTTGTTGGAGGAAGGAACCTTGAAACATTACCAAAAATCAACACAAATTTCTTCCTCTTATTATAACGACAAGCCAAAATTCTGGTCCAAAAACAAAAATGTGGTCAATGATGGTATAACTGATGCAAAGCGGGTCCAAACCGTGGCCGCTCCCCCAAAATCCACCACCAACAATCATCAATTCAACAACCAAAATCAATCCCAAAAACCTCACAACAATGTCTCAATCCAGGGATGGCCACCCCAATCGAATAACAGGACTCCAAGAGATTTCACTCCTCTGGTTGAGCCAATTGAAGTGGTGTTTCAAAAACTTGTCCAAGTAGGTATAGTGGTTTTTCCAATCACTCGCCCGTTTGACCCCAATCAACCTAAACCAAGATGGTATAATGAAAATGAGTATTGTGAATAGCATCGTATCAAGGGACATGATACATGAAAGTGTATGAAACTGAAGATCTACATACAAGATCTCATTAATAGAGGTGAGATTGAGATAGCAAATACAAAACCTGGTAATAACAATGACAAACTCAAAATGTACCAGGAACCCTTCCTGAAGCATGATAAAGGAAAAGGCTCATCATCTAACGCAATGGGTTTTGATTTTTTAGTAGGTCGCATTGAACCTGTAGACAATCATGTCAATGTCATAACCATCCAAGGAGTCAATCCTCCTTCTTCCCAAAGCAGATCAAATCCTGCTAGGATAGTCATTCAGGGCGCCACGCCTTCCACCTCCCATTTCCAGAATGACTGCAATGCAACTACACGCCGAGGTAAAGTCACCATCCAAGGAGTTCCTCCCCCAACAAACCCCCCACCCATGTCTTCCACCTGCTGATATGACCTCTTTGATCAACTTGGGAAGACACCCGCGCAGATCTCCATTTTGGAACTTCTCAAGACCTCCCTAGTCCATAAAGAAATTTTGGAACAAGCCCTTCTCCAATCACGTGTTCCAGATAACATCAACACCACCCAATTCCAAGCTCTCATTGGAAACCTTGTTGCCCAGCAACACATTGTATTTAACTCCAAAGATGCTCCCGCAGATGAAGACCATAACAAACCTTTGCACATTGAAGCTCTTATCCACAAGCACAAGGTCAAACGTATCCTGATAGATGGTGGGTCCGGGCTTAATCTGTGCACATACAAATTCATAAAACAATTGGGACTTTCTGAGGATCTGATAGACACATCAGGAAGGATCACAATAAAGGCATATGATGATGCATAAAGAATTTCAAAGGGCATGATCACCTTACCTCTTCAAGTGGGCCCCATTACAATTGAAATCTTTTGTCAAGTACTAGATCTTGATCTCCCCTACAACATTCTCCTTGGGAGGCCATGGATTCATTCCTTGCAAGCCGTACCCTCTACCTATCACCAATGCATCAAATTCCCCTATAACGGAAGAGAGATCACTATCAAAGGTGATCCCCAACCTTTTCAATATTGCAAACTATTAGAGGGGAAGCATCTATATAATTGCCCACTAAATAGACCCTCGCCAATGCCTCCATTTGACACACCAAATGTTGCCTCCACATCATCCCAACCAGATAATCAAATCAAGATCTTGGACAATGGTTGTGGAGAATACAAATTGGAGGACGTCTTATTAATAGGCAACCTCCCTCTCTCTCCTAAGTCATTTGGCAAACCAAAAGAGATAAAAAAGGACCCAAAACCAGTCATGCAATACCAAAACACCACCTTCCAGCAATGGGGCCCACTTGATAACGAGAGCCTCAAAACAAATATCTCTTCATGGCTGTATTGGGAAGAAGATGAAGATCCAACAAGAATATCCAAAGAAATGTATCCAAAAGCATCTACCATAGTTGAAAAATGGGTTACAAAGGACACGGCCTGGGACCAGAGGAGAAAGGAAGAAAAATACCCATAAATCCTATCTCCTACAGATACAACAGAGGCTTGGGGTACACCCCGGTGCCTAAGATTACTATCGCTGGTGCCCCTTGTAGTCCTTCTTCGGATATCAAAAGCACTGACGAAGAGGAATTCCATGAAATGCCTTGTGAATATGAGAAAGATATCTTCTTGGATGCTTACATCAATACCATCACCCCCGTAACCCCTCCCACTTCACATGAGCTACATCTTGTCCATCCTGAACTCATTGACTGGGGCCAATGAGACAAACCCACTTTAGATATCTGCGCTGACAATAATGCTCTCATTGCTCTCCTAACAACACAGAATATGGAAGATGGTAGCAGAATCGAGGGTATTCAACTACACGAAAAGGGATACTTTGGTAGTCAAGTCAATGCCCTTAGCCACAAAAAAGATAATAAAAGAAAAAGATATGATTCCCTAGGTGAAAACCTCCCTGAGGTGCCTTTGGATGAACAAAAAATAAAAACAAAGGGTGTATCTGAAAGTGAAAACCTGGAAAAAGTACTTGACGATGAGGGATTTGACCTCTCTACAATTGGTTACCTTCCATAGGACAAATCAAATTTGTTGATAGAAGAAACAAACAACATCAACGTGGGCACCGAGGTCATTCCAAAAAATGTGTTCATTGCCAAATCCCTCTCAGAAATCGAGAAACAAGACTTCATCAACTTCCTTACAGAGGTAAAAATCAATTTTGCATGGTCCTATTCTGATATGCCAAGGTTGGACCCTACCTTGGTGGTTCACAATCTCGTCGTCTGCCTAGATGCAAAACTTGTAAAACAAAAATTGCGCAAAATGCACCCACATATTGCACTCCTAGTCAAGGTAGAACTCCAAAAGCTGTTAGACGCGGAATTTATCAAACCAATAGATTATGCTGAATGGGTCTCCAACATTGTACCTATCGGCAAACCTGTTGGGGGCATCCGCATCTGCACAGATTTCCGAGATCTAAATATAGCTTGTCCTATAGATGATTTCCTGCTCCCCAATATAGACATGATTGTGGACCTTACAGCAGGACATGAAATATTATCGCTAATGGATGAGTTTTCTGGATACAACCAAATCAGGATAGCAGATGAGGATCAGCATAAAACTGCATTCACAACACCATGGGGTACCTTCTGTTGCCGGATCATGCCTTTTGACCTTAAAAATGCTGGAGCTACGTATCAACGGGAAATGACAACAATTTTTCATGACCTCTTGCACAAAATTATGGAGGACTACATGGATGATCTGCTAGGAAAATCCAAGACAAGACAAGAACACGTCTCCATTCTAAAACAAATGTTCGAAAGATTGGAAAAATACAAGCTGCGCCTAAATCCCAAAAAGTGTGTGTTTGGAGTCACATCGGGAAAACTACTGGGATTCATTATTTCTCGCAAAGGCATCGAGGTTGATCCCGGAAAGGTAAAAGCTATTATGGAAATGCCTCCACCAAAAACTCTAAGACAACTGCGCAGTCTCCAGAGAAAACTCCAGTCTGTCAGGTGTTTCATTTCACAGCTAGTAGACAAGTGCCATCCATTTGCACACCTATTGCGTAAAGACACAAAATTTAAATGAGATTGCCTATGTCAAAGGGCCTTTGAGAAATTAAAAGAACATCTAGCATCACCTCCCATATTGATGCCTCTTGCTCCTAGAAAACCCCTTATTTTGTATATATGTGCTATTGCAGTGGCATTGGGGGCATTATTGGCGCAAACAGATGATCAAGGGAAGGAACATGCCATTTACTACATCAGTCGGATGTTGGTAGGATATGAACTCAATTACACCCCCATTGAAAGAGCATGTTTGGTATTAGTGTTCAGCACACAAAAACTACGACACTATATGCTAAACAACAAAACAAAACTAATTGCTAAAATCGATCCACTTAAATATCTCTTGTCCAAAGTTGCTCTCACTGGTCGAACGGCTAAATGGGTCATGCTCTTAAGCGAGTTTGACATTGAATATGTGGACAGAAAGGCAATCAAGGGACAAATCATTGCAGATCAGTTGGTTGAAACTCCACTTCCAGGCGACCATTCTCTTCTCACAAAATTACTAGATGAGTTCATTATGACTGTTACCACATCCTCCACATGGAAATTGTATTTTGATGGCTCCTACACTCAAAATGGATCGGGGGCAGGAATATTATTGGTCACACCTCAAGGAGATGGCATCCTCAAATCATACAAGATAGCCTTTGCATGTACCAATAACATAGCAGAATACAAGGCCCTCATCACAGGTTTACGCTTGGCTATCCACTGGAAAATAAAGGAATTACAAGTCTATGGCGATTCCCAACTCTTCATAAAACAAGTCAATGATGAATACCAGACAAAAGTTGATAAACTCCTTCCCTACCATACCATGGTTGAAGATCTTAAGCAACATTTCATGGCAATCAAGTTTGACCAAATCGCACGAACAAACAACAGGGTTGCAGATGCAATGGCCACCATTGGCTCCCTCCTTCAAATGCCAGCACACAGTCAGAAGTGCAAGTTTTTGGTCGAGCAATTGTTTATACTGGCATACAACCTACCAGAGTTTGAAATGGTGTGTGTTCTCGTTGGTCCCGAGTCCCCTTAGTACCAAGAAACCTTCACTTTCCTCAAAGAAAACACCATTCCCCCACACCTCACCAAAACCCAACAACAAACCTTCATCCGTCGATGTGCCCGTTACACCATCCTTGCAGACACCTTGTTCAAAAGGCATTTTGATGGTTCCCTCCTAATGTGTTTAGATAAACAAGAAGCAGAATGGGCGTTACGCAAAGTACACGAGGGTATCTGTGGGGCACACTCAAGTGGACTCACATTGGCTAAAAAACTTTTGAGAACAGGATACTATTGGCCTAAAATGGAAGAAGATGCATACAATTATGTGAAGAAATGCATCCCTTGCCAACATCATGGCGACAAGATTCATGCACCGTCACAAGAATTGCAGCCATTCATTACACCATGGCCCTTCTTGCAGTGGGGGCTCGATCTCATTGGGAAAATCCACCCTTCATCTTCCAACGGACATAAATTCATTATCACCACCACCGAATACTTCACCAAGTGGGTAGAGGCTATCCCTCTTACTTTCACCACCGGCAAGCAAATATCCAAATTCATCCTGAACTACCTAATCTGCCGATATGGCATCCCAAAAGTTATCATCACAGATAATGGTAAACAATTTAAGAACCAGGATGTCAAAGAACTCTGCCAAAAATTCAACATCCAACACCGCCCAAGGCAATGGCCAAGCTGAGGCTTCTAATAAAACCCTAATAAAAATCCTCAAAAAGACAGTCAATGAAGCAGGCTGTGATTGGCACCTCCAAATCCATCCTGCATTGTGGGCCTACCGCACCTCCATCCGCACCCCCATAGGTGCCACTCCTTATTCCCTAGTATTTGGTTATGAAGCCATCCTTCCCCTTGAGATCGAGATCCCCTCTCTAAGGGTATCGCTGCAAAACATCCTACCAAAGGAAGAATACAGAATTGCCTGCTTACAAGAGCTAGAATTGTTAGATGAAAGGTGCCTCAAGGCCTTGAATCATCTCCGGGTATATCAAAACCGTCTACGCATGAGTTATCATAAAAAAGTCAAAACCCGAGAATTCCAAGTTGGTGATCTTGTCCTCATGGAAAATCAAAAAAATCTACAAGAAAGAGAAAAGAAAGGCAAGTTCGAGCCTAATTGGCTTGGACCATATGTAATCACAGCAAAATATGGATCAAGAGCTTATCAGTTGGCTACTCCTAAAGGCGATCCTTTGGATGATCCAATGAATATCATGCACCTCAAAAGATTTTATGCTTAGTCCTCAGAAAGTCTTAAATTGTCAAAAAAAAAAATCAAGAATTTTTTTTTTTAAAAATGAGAAAAAGATCCTGAAAAAATCGTCACTTTGGTGAAAACCTGGCAAACAGGCACCTTATGACACAAAAAAATTAAAAAAATAAAAATAAAAAATAATTCGTCCATTACTGAAAACCACTTGGTGGCGCTATGGACAAGTACCTTGGTGAAAACCTCTGTGCAGACACCAAGGTAAATAACCAAATCCACTGTCTATCATGTCGATAGTACAAATCATCTGCCATCCAGCCCACCCATGCGCAACATTCCTTCTTTTCCACCTCCCAATATAACATGCGTATGATGATGAAGTCTTCGCCTGAGTCATGAACAAGGAATGTCCCATTGAAATTGAGATTTTATGCCTCTGTGTGTAAGCTTCAAGAAGTCTTGAGAAACAATCCCAAGTCCATCCTAGTTCTACTCTTGGCAAGAGGTATCATGTGGTTGCAAGGAAGAGACTTGTTAGATTTTGTTAGATCTTTTCATATAGGCTTGCATCTTTTGCCCTACGAATGCCACTATTTACGACTGCCTGGGTTCTTCCATATCTAGGTACGTTATGATAGGTGCATACTGGGGCATATTTCATAGTATGGCATGTTTTGGATCCTTCTTATATAAATCGAGGACCTGGTACTAGTGTTTATCAACACTTACCTTCTCGTGTACAAGAGGTATCAGTGTGTTTGAGGGTTTCCTTGCACGAACCCACAACTCTGTATTAGTGTTTCTTAATACTTGCATTGTTGTGTGCAAGAAATTCCTATTTGTCTACAGAGTCAGTCCATGCCCTGCGTTTCTCATGGCATCCTGATTTCTATAATCAATGGTGCAAGTCACTCAGGGCAACATCAAACTAGGTTGGCTCTCCACATTTGTTGTGAACAAAATCTCACCATCATTCCATCAAATCCTAAACTTAATAATCCCATGGAGTTATCAATTGCCCCCATTTTCCTCTACGGTCTCGCATCTCGTATCCTTCTTTCCAAATACCTCACGACTGCTTCATATTTGTTCCTCATCTATCCCTTCCACCTTAATTTGTCTTCCTCTATTTTTTCTTTTTTTCCTCACATAATCAATTCTGATCCTGATTCATGTCTTATACAAGATGAATCCTTCCTAAAACCAGACGTTGTGATCTGATCATGTCTTATATAGGATGAATCCTTCCTGAAACCAGACGTTGTGATCAGTCATGTCTTATACAGGATGTATCCTTCCTGAAACCAGACACTCTGATCATGTCTTATACAGGATGAATCCTTCCTGAAACCAGACGTTGTGATCAATCATGTCTTATACAAGATGAATCCTTCCTGAAACTAGACGTTGTGATCTGATCATGTCTTATACAGGATGAATCCTTCCTGAAACCAGACGTTGTGATTAGTCATGTCTTATACAGGATGTATCCTTCCTGAAACCAAACACTCCGATCATGTCTTATACAGGATGAATCCTTCCTGAAACCAGATGTTGTGATCAGTCATGTCTTATACAGGATGTATCCTTCCTGAAACCAGACACTCCGATCATGTCTTATATAGGATGAATCCTTCCTGAAACCAGACACTCCGATCATGTCTTATATAGGATGAATCCTTCCTGAAAGCAGACACTTTGATCAATCATGTCTTATACAGGATGAATCCTTCCTGAAACCAGACACTTTGATCATCTTTGTCTTATACAAGATGAATTCTTCTTGAAACCAGACTAAATCTAGATCTTATCAGTCGAATCAAATCAAATCTATTGAGATATCAATTTCGCAAAAACTCCAAAGATCAAATACCTCAATTGGTCTCCCGAGGGGGCATCACCATACCATAATCTATCAATCAAGAGTTGGGGCATCCTATCAAACTAATATCAACATCAAAACAAGATTATTCTTTGAATCAATGCATCATCACACCTCGCTTCAAAGAGGGGCAAAATGTAGACACTTAAAAATAATTATTTTAGTTATTTTTAATGCCTCACATAATTAATTAATTAATTATGTTAATTCAAATTGTCCTCAATATTAATTAAATATAATTAATATTGTCACTATAGCATGTGATTGATTGATTTAATAAATCAATCCCTTTATTTATTCTTCTAAAAAATCAAATCCTCACAAATCTTCCTCTTAACTAATTAATTTCAATTAATTAGTTAACCTACATGATTCCTACAAATCATCTTCTTAATTCATCATTAACCTAATAAATTCTTCTAGAAACTCCCTAAACTCACTTAACATTATTCTTCTAATTTTTTATTCCCTCCACTCATTCTCTCTCCTAGTCAAATTATCCTAATCCCACCTAACATTTCCTCTAATCCCCCTCTTAATGAATCGTTAATAGCTAATCAGCATGATTAGCCACAAAGTCAACTCCTTGCTTTTAAATACTCTTTTCCTAGGTGAATGTAAGATTTTTGAAATCTCACATTCCTCCAAGCATCCCCTCTCCCAAGGAATTTTTAATTCTTTTTTTATTCCTCCAATCCCCATGATATCCTTTTTTGGAAAAATTTTAATTCCTCCAATGCACCTTGTGGAGTGTGGAGATACGAAATGTCTTTAAGGCATATTTCTTGGTCTCCACACCCTCTCTTGGAGCTTGTGTGAGCTCACAAGTAAATCTTAGCCCTTCATCTCGAATTCATCCTAGCCATTCGTTTTCCTCTCCTCTTCCTATAAAATAGGGCTCCATCCCTTCATTCAAAACATCTTGAAATCCATTAAGTTTATGCTGCCCTTTTGAGCCCAAGAAATCATCTTGGCAACTTGATCATCTCATCCTTATCATTTTTCAAATCCATTCCATTTGTGCACAACATTGGAGAGCCATCCACATCCAGCAATCAAAGGAGCACATCAAGTAGAGTATTATCAAGGGGTGCCTTCACTTCATCAAGCTCAATCTAAAGGAGAAGGTAAAATAGCAAGGTGAAATGGTCTTTTAATGATATTTTAGCATTTTGCATGTTTATTTCGTTATGTTTTGATCATTTGACTTTCAAATCTATTTTCCCCTCTTCAGCAAGTTTCCTCACAAACACATTTATTTATAGTGGCTTGGATGGGCTTGGCCTTAGCCTTGTTACCACTTGGGTCGTTCCCTCTCACCGAGCCTTAAGGGCTTCTCAGGAGGTAGGATTTCTAAGAGGTAAAACAAAAAGAGCCTATTGCTCAAGACACAAAAGACACTGGTTAATTTTAAAGCACCAATTGAAGTGTTTGCTAAACTAACATTCAATCGGTTTCAAAATCAAGTCTTCGTCAAGCATCCTACACCAAATTTCATTAGTAGTGTTGGTCCTTGCAATTAGAATAGCAACAAGGTTCTAAAGACTCATCTCATAGATTAAACATCCTTACTGAGAAACTACCTTTCCTGTAGCGAAGGCTCATTTACTTTATCAACTAGGGACGTAAACTTGGGTTGGCACTGTATGTGCACTTAAGCTCAAATTGCAGCCATTTTACTCTACTGCTGGAAAAGGAAATTCTCTGGAATAAATATGTAGAAACATGATGAATTAATAATTTATTAAACTCACAATTGAAAATAACTTAAGAAAATACTACTAATGACTACCATCTGGACGATGGATAGGAACTACTCTACCTGCTTTGGCTGCAGGAACAAACACAGGAACTGTTTCCAGTGGTTGCAGGAATAGTCGAATACCAAAACAACAACTATAACAAAATGAAAAATTAACTGAAGAACACATAGGAACTACTCACCAAGTGGCCCCCCTTGAATAAGTATATCCGGAACTCAGATAACAACTAATAAACTCAGAAAACCATTATTTTTATTTACTTCAGATTGACTGCACATACATAAGTCTTAAAACTGAATACTACTAACTCTATGGTCGTTCTCTCTTACTCCTGTGAGGAGATAGAGACCTTTATTTATAAGAAAACTTATAACAAACTCCTAACTGATCAACCCACATCCCAGAGGAATAGGTGAACAGGTTTTATTGCACTAGAAGAAGAAGTCAACACATAAATGCAGAATAACAACAACTGTCTTGCTGCTGAGAAAATATAGTGTAACCTCCTTCATGGATTTATGTTCCATCAGGAACAATCATGAATGCTCCATAGATCACTTCGCTAAAGAAGCGGTCAATTGGTTATGACCTTCTTCAATGCTACTCCACTTTGACTGGGTCTGCATCTAGCAGTATATTGGTGTGTCTTTAAACCAAAATCTTAGTCATCTTTTCATCTTATCTAACCCTGCATCATGGCGTTAATGTGCACAAAAACATGTGTATCCATTGATGTTAACATAGGATAAATTAAACCATATTAATTTAGATAATTTGCATAGATTAATTGTATAAAGATCATTAGACAACAACCTTACGTCTAGGATAAATCAAGTCCAGAAATACTAGAAAAAGATATCAACAAGGAAAGTCCTATGACCCATTCATTACCCAAACATATTATCAAAGCAAGAATTGCATGACAAGATTTGATAAAATGGGGCCATTATTTTGGCTCATCATTACCCCCCAACCTAGCTTCTTGTTGGTCCTCCAGCAACAAGAAAGTTTCTAATCCTAGCATTAATTCGAAATTGTTGGGGGTAACCTGTCCAGATCCTCCTATAGCCAAGCTCCAATAAAACCCTTTCATCTTTTCCAACTGTGTCCACCTGGTTCGCTCTGTTGCTTCATTATAAGATGGGTCATTATCTCTGCATCCCATCAGTGGCCATAGAAGAATGGGTGGCTGGAAGCTAAGGGGAAACCAATGTTTTCCTTTTGTTTTGCCCAAATATATATATTTGGGTGCCCGTCTTAGTGCTGCATGATAATTTGGCAAGGAATGCATCTCAGACTGTTTCAATTCATCAGATAGACTATTCCAGAGCTATACTAAATGTCCAATTTCTACCTGACCCTCAATTGTATCCATCTTCTCATATTCTCTGAATAATTCTTCTCTCATGGGTAGAATATTATTCCCATAGTCTGGTCTATACATAATTTTTTGCCAATCATAATAAAGTCATCTTGAATCCCTTGATTCAGCTCTTCATGGAAGTGGGAGATCAAGTTCATCCTTCTTGTATATCCTAAATTGTTCTCCCCTAGTAATTTCATTCTGAATCCATGACATGAGAGCTCTGAGCTGAATATCTCTGATGTAGAGTAGAGGATTCCAATCAGCATAATCAGGGACAACATAATTATGTAAATAAAACTCACAAAGAAAATTTTTGATGGTTGTAGGAGACATTTCATAAACATGGTAAAACTCTTGCAGTCTTTCTTAAGAAGGATTTTATCTCTAACAATTCTCATTGGCTGAAAACAAATATGCTGCTCTTTCAAATATAGGGAGTAGACTCGAGGTGGCACCCTACACTGCATTAGTTGTGGTATCATATTGACTACCATATCCACCATATGTTTGAGCTCAACAATTTCTTCATCTTTTTTTTCAATCAATTTCTTTTGTTGATCAATAAGTTTCTGCATCTCTGCTTTTTCTAACTCTCATTCTCTATAGAAGGCAAGAGCAACAACATGACTAGTAAGAAAAGAGGGTGGTCTGTCAACCGGTGCTCTAGGTTTTGACTTCCCAGCTCCACCTTCTACTTCAACAATCTTCCATGCAATGGAGGCCAAGTTTTCAAGCCCATCCAAGCCCATACCTTCTTGTGGCTATTCATGAGGGATTTCTTCCTCTTTATCTCCTTCTTTACTAGATTCCTCAGGCTCCTTAGGCTCCTAAGCCTCCCGCGGCTCCACAAGTGAGGTTGGAGAAATAATGTCTTGATAAGGACTGGTCGGTTCTTGCTCTGGGGAATCGACAAGAATGCTAGAACTCGGCTATTCTAACTATTTTTTTATTTTTAGGTTTTCTTCGGATCCTGTGGCTTCTTCTCAAAGGCATTTCTTCGGTGGCTGCAGGATGGTTTTTTGTATCCAACTCTTCGGGTGTTTCCACAGCTTCCTACGTGGCTGCAGGAGAATCTTCTTTTGCAATTTTTCTTTTCTTTGTGATAGGAGGGGTTGAATCCACACTTTTTCCTTTCTCCTTCTTCTTCTCCATGTCAACTTGTTTATCTTTACCTTTCTCCTTTCATGCAGTAGCCCTAGTTCTTATTGGGGTTTGTGATGGAACCCCTGTCGAGATTTCTGCAGCTTCAGACAAGGTTTCTTCTGGCGAGGGTTCCTCTATTGCAGGAACATCCTCAGTGGTGACATCCTGGAGGATGAGGGTTCAAGGACAGGATCAGGTCCTTCTAAATTTTCCCCTTCTTGAGATGGGGGTTGTTCTGCTAGACCCATATTATTTACCCTAAACCTTCTAACATTTACAAATTCATCCCAGGTCATCTCGAAAACATCTCTCAAATAGCTTTCAACCAACAATTTGATTAAACAATGAATAGTAACAGAGTGAGGCCTAGCTTTTTGTGTCTTTGTTGCACTGATGGAAAGAAGATTATACAATACATTAGGAACATTCATTCTCCTCCCATGGCGCAGATGACTCAGGAGCTTAAAATGGTGAGAATGCAGGCATGAGAATCTCCCTTCTCAAGTCAAATATTTCATGATATATAATGCTATTGCTCTCCATTTATGGGGAAGCGATTCTCATTTGGTCCCCTCCTTATCTGTTACCAAAGGTGGGTCAACTAGTCACGTAAATTTTGCCCTCGCACTTTGTGCATCCTTTGTTTTGGGGTATTTATTCCCATCTACTGGCAACCCCCCTACCTTTGTAATTTGCTCTTCTGTAGCAATAACGCTCAACCCTTTCACCCGAGCTTCCCCATCAGAAAATGTATGGGTGAATTCTCTTGCAATGTCCTCATTGAACTCAGTTAGCTTCATAAAATAATCTAGCCAACCATTATTTCAAAATTCAGGTTCACAAACTTGATCTTGTAGAAGGACATCATGCACTTTAGGTTCATGGAAAACTGGTGGACCACCCATTGCAACACTAGTACTCAAAAATCACCACTTGCAAAAATATACCCAAGTCTAAACTCTGCAAATTCTCACAAGAAAATATGCTCTGCTTGCAAATAACTCAGTCACAATTTCAAAATAATGAAAGGCAAGCAAAGAAAAACGGTGAGGGTGGAAGGTATAGCAATAAGAATAGACCCAACTCAGAGATTAAACATCCTTACTGAGCAACTACATTTCCTCTAGCAAAGGTTCATTTACTTTATTGACCAAGGACGTAAACTTGAAATGGGTCGGTACTGTATGTACACTTAAGCTCAAATTGTAGCCATTTTACTCTACTGCTGGAAAAGGAAATTCTCTAAAACAAATATGCAGAAACATGATGACTCGATACTTTATTAAAACTCACAATTGAAAATAACTTAAGCAAATACTACTAATGACTATGTTCTGGATGACGGACATGAACTACTCTGCCTGCTTTGGCTGCAGGAACTGACATAGGAATTGTTTCCAGTGGCTGTAAGAACAGTTGAATACCAAAACAACAACTATAAAAAAATGGAAATTAACTGAAGAACACAAAGGAACTACTCACCATGTGGTCCCCCTTGAATGAGAATATCCAGAACTCAGATAACAATTGATAAACTCAAAATACCATTATTTTTATTTACTTTAGATTTACTGCACATACATAAGTCTAGAAACTAAATACTACTAACTCTATGGTCGTTCTCTCTTACTCCCATGAGGAGATAGAGACCTTTATTTATAAGAAAACTTATAAGAAACTCCTAACTGATCAACCCACGTCCCAGAGGAATAGGTGAACAAGTTTTATTACACTAGAAGAAGAAGTCAGCACATAAATGCAGAACAACAACAACTGTCTTGTTGCTGAGAAAATATAGCTTAACCTCCTTCTTGGATTTATGTTCCATCAGGAACAATCATGAATGCTCCATAGATCGCTCCGCTGAGGAAGCAGTCAATTGGTTGTGACCTTCTTCAATGCTACTCCACTTTGACTGGGTCTGCATCCAGCGGCATATTGATGTGTCTTTAAACCGCAAACTTAGTCATCTTTTCATCTTATTTGACCCTACATCATGGCATTAATGTGCACAAAAACATGTGTATCCATTGATGTTAACATAGCATAAATTAAACCATATCAATTTAGATAATTTTCATAGATTAACTGTATAAAGATCATTAGACAACAACCTTAGGTCTAGGATAAATCAGGTCCATAAATACTATAAAAATACATCAACAAGGAAAGTCCTATGACCCATTCATTACCTAAACATATTATCAAAGCAAGAGTTTTATGACAAGATTTGACAAAATGGAGCCATTATTTTGGCTCATCAAGTAGTTTCAAAATTATGGTCTTCAACGATAGATAGATACGTATTGGACTTGCTAAAAAAAAATTATATTTTAATATGCCCCAAAAAGGATGATTGCAATGTGTGTGGGCAAGCAACAGAGGCATGGTCTGCATGCAAACTGCAAGGTTGTGAGTTGTGACTGCAACATATTTTTGTAATATTCTGAACTTGCAATGTATGTTCACCAATTTTCAATGCTTTTCACAAATTTATAATGTGTTTTGACATATTTAAAACTTGTTTCTTGTAGCATAATTAATAGATTTGCAATATAGCAAATCACTCTTGCAATGTATTGATCAAACTTAGGGGATGCATGCAAGACGTGGGAGTATAGTCAGGACAATGTTTGGCAGATTCTTCGAAGAAATGTCCACATACAAAAAGGATTTGGTGAAAAAGTTTTTAAAAATTTCAAACATAAGGTAACAAAATATGCAAGCATTTAACAAGGCATTTGGACTGCCTCAAAAGAAAACCGTAACCTCATGAAATGTTTGATTAAAAGCTTCAAAGAGTCAGTATCTTGAATGCCATGATAGCAACCTGCATTCAAAATGAGTTTGGTGAAAATGTTTTAAACAATGCAAGGAAACAACAAACCCACAATGATATCATGCCTAACGAAGATCATTCAAATGCATGAATCGAGCATTGAATGAGTGCTTGCCTGTAAGTTTAGAGAACTATCTTCTATCAAACAAACGTCAAATCATGAAAGGACAAGGGTTGTGCCACCGGGTGTGCCAATTGTAGATGGAGGAAATGGATTGAATACAAGATTCAATCTTCCAACATCCAACAATGAAGTTTTTTCCTGCCAAAACACACATGCTAATCGAAATCTAAACTAGAAACACACACATGCATGCTACAAAATACTACTCCATTGCCCTCCTACTATCAATATCTTGTGTTCAAACAATAAGTGCTCTCAGAAAGCAAGAAGCTATGGTGAATGGAGATTCATTGATGCAAAGAAATGAAAGATACAAGAGAAAGAAAGATTAAAGATAAAACTATAAAAAATGCAAGAGAAAGATTCAAAAATGCAAGTATGAAAATGATAGATTGACTTGATAGGCTTAGAAATGAGGAGGAGCAAAGTATTTATAAATGTCCTCAAGGTCGAATCCAAGTTTCAAGATGAATGTGGGATAAAAGGTCAGTTGTGGAAATGTAAATGTTTATCCCATATTGATTAGGTGGATGTAATAGATGGATATGAAAAATGATAAATAGAGGATGAAATCGATATGAAAGAGATTTAGGAAGTGGATGAAAAATGGATTTAATGAATAATAATGTTATTAAATGGATTTATTTAATATATGATATATGATATAATATGAATATTATGATATAGTGAGGAATAAATGGAATAATGAAAAATTAATATTATAAGATAATGGAGAATATTAATATTATATTATATGGATCCACTTGATAATGATTGGAAAATTGAGATTAAATAAGAGAACATTTTAATGGAAATTTTTATGTGTCTACAAGGAGCACAATGGAAGGAGCACGTAAGATGAACATACAATTTTTTTTTTTGGGTCAACATGGTAGAGACCAAAAAGAGATCTCAACGCTTTGCATTGTCCCCAAGTAGACAACACAAAGGCACATTTAAAAATAATAGTATATGTATGACATAACATTGATACGACATATAAAAGAATTGAGATAAAAATAGAGGAATGTCACAATAGATTCGACCTCTTTATTACCTTATGCCTACAGAGAAACAAGGGTCATCCAAAGAGATCCTAACATAAAATAAAGACATATCAAGCAAAACATTATGAGGGAATCACATTATGTAAAAGCAAACACAAATAAGAATATATGACATAGATGAAGCTAGTCCATCAAATCGTATGCCCCCCCAATCTCACTTAACATCACTTAGGGATGGTGGACAAATGAAAGAGGAGAAACATCGAGCATGATATATGGAGCTACGACAAGTTCCAAACAAGGACTGTGATCTAATGACGAGTCACTTTGTTTGTCACTAGGAGCTAGGATTAATGCTTTTGAAAATATGGAAGAAAGTTCATGATTAATCTCAATAACCTCTTAAATATCATCATAATCATTAGGATCAACAATGTTAGCATGAACAACATCATTATCTATATCATCATCTAAATTAATCATAATAGGATCTTTCACATGCAAAGGAAATGAACCATCATTTTGCATAAAAATTTTAATTTCTGATGAGGTGGATTGAGTTCAACTTCCTCCCTAGGGTTAGGAAAAGGTTGGACAAATGGGACCAAGTCAACATTTGGTGACTTCGAGGAGGAGATGGTTTGGGAAGAAAGCTCACGAGCCTTGGCACGTTGTCTATGTCGGTGTTCTCTTGTACAATGATTTCTCTTAGTTCAACTCAAAACTTGTGAAGGTTGGGGATAAATGAACAAGATGTTGGACGTTTTTCTTTATACGATGTAGGGGTGGAACCGCAACATATAGGGGAGGAATAGAAGGAGTAGGAAGAAGTCCTTGTCTAGGATGAGAAGGAGGAACATCCATAAGTGAAGGGTCTTTAGGTCTCATGTTTCCATTTTTTATAGGATAGGAAAATAATATTTGTTGAGCTTTCAAAGGGTCAGGTTGCCGAGGACAAAAGTAATCAGGAGTTAAATTTCCACATTTTTTTGTGGGTTGGTAAAGGATATGATTGATCATGATAATTTTCCCATTATGAGGGAAGAGAGCCAATGATTTCCCAACTTCACATAAAATTTATCAAAGCTAGGGATGATAGCAAAGATGATATCTAAGAACTTAGTACCAACCTCAATCGGAAGAGTGATAGAACCTATAGTAGGACAAGTGAAACCATCATGCACCTTGATCATAACATTAGATTTTTCATATGTTTCTTAATGAAATTGTTGAGTAAAGCTCGATGTTATAAAGTGATAACATTCACCATGCATACTAGATCAATGAGCACTCCACGTGATAGCTTTCTTTTAATCTACATAGTAATGTATAACAATTCATCGAGTGTCGTAATAGTGTCCCTAAAGTCAAAGGTTATGCAAGGTTCAAGTTTAAGTTTGGGTTTTTCAATAAGGTTCACAACATTGTTAGATTCCATGCCTAAGTCATTAGAAGTAATACTAAGTTTTTTAGACTCAACCACGTTAGTAGAATGGGAAGGCAAAGGATCAATGAAGATTTACAAATTTTGATTAGGAGGTGCTACACACTTGTTTCCTTTATCATTTACACCTGCCATAAATATGATATTAGAATCAATAAGATATTGAGTCTTATTTCTCAATTTGTAACATTTTTTCCGTATCATGACCCACTTGACAATGGTATTGGAAAAAGGTTTTATGGTTGAAAGAAGGTGATAGAGGCTTAGAAGTGTTTATAAATTTGACGAGGGAAAGTTGCAACACATTAGCATTCATCAAGCTAAGCATTATGCTATGTAAATATTTAGAAAGAGGGTTAATTCTTTTCAAAAGTATTTGGATAAAGGGGCCACACCTAGTGTTGTGGCTTCTACTTGTGTGTTCATATGATTGAAAGAGTTATCATTAATCTTGATGAAGTATTTGTTTTGTTTTTGAAACTTGTTGAACGATTGTTGAGTGCTCTCATTCTTATTAACCAGAGCCATTGAAGAAGAGGATTAAAATTGGCTCACTTGAAGCTAATATTTATGAAGCACCACACACAATTGTGTGAAAGATGTAAATTTAGAAAGAAGAAGCTTATCTCTAATATCCTTTTGTAAATTAGAAATAAAAATTAATTGAGCATCACCATCAGGTGCATGATAAGCAATTTATGAATGCAAATGTTTATATCTACCATTGAAATCGATCACTTTTTCTCTAACTCTTTGCTTACAATGAAACAAATCAGTCAAAGTAACTTGAGGACTAATTCTATTTTGAAATTATTGAATGAATGCATTAGCCAATTGTGACAAAGGAGTGATAGAATAATGAGGCAAAGAGCAATACCATTGCAAATTTTTATCTCTAAAAGTGTAGGCAAATATTTTTGCCATGAATCTATGATTGCGAGAGAAATCACTACACAAGGTTTGAAATATTTTCACATGAGTCAAGTGGTCATATTTTCCATTATATACCTCCAATTGGGGAATTTCTACATTCTTAGGAGCAACCACATGAACCACATAATTGGATAGTGGGCTAGTTGCATCATATGTGGCAAACTTGAACTTAGATTGGGTTAAAGAAGCCAATTGGTGTTGTAAGGATGAGACACTTTGAGCTAGGTTCTTAATAGTGGGTTATGTGGATGGGTTGGAATTGGAAACGTTGGATTGTGATGGAGGTGCAATGTTGTGATAATTAGGTGGAGGTTGAAAAGGAGGAAGTGGGACATTATGATATGTGGGTATACAAGATGGTTGGGAAAGAAATGGAAGGCTAATGAAAGGAGGTATGTAAGAGTAGTAATTAATAGGATAGCCTCCATGACTAACATGTGTAGGATTAACATTTTGTTTAGAGGTATTCATGATAGAATATGTATATGTAGACACATTAGGAAAGGATGTAGGCATAAGAATCGAATGATCAAATAGATTTGCAGGATTAGAGTAACCAAGACCTTTAGCACAACTTTTTATAGGCATGATATAAATATCAACAATACAAGCAATTCCGCGTAACGCTTCCACACCTATCTTATCACTTTGAACCATTCTCTTCAATCCTTCAATCAAGGGGATTGCTTCACTATTTAGGTGTTATTGACCCATCCATTGTTGAACCTTATCCAAATCATTGTCAAGCTTCACCAGTTGTTCACTAGTAACCCTAGTTAGTGAGTCATCTTCATCATGAGAAGTATGAGAGGAATTTTTCTCCATGATGTTAGGTATGTCTTGTATAGGGATTGAGGATTCACCCAAATTCCCATGGAATAGGTTATTCTATTGGCATTTTTGATGATGATGTTGTGATTGTCATTGATGTACACACACTTGCTTTGAGATCACTTTTTGTATGTATGAGTTATGCTCAACAGGTATTTGTTCCAACCGGTATTATGTATTATAGTCTTTAGACTATCGGTGTTTTGCAGAAAGTGTTTACCGATCTCAAGCAGTATGAAGACCCAAGCGGTATGAAGACTCAAGTGGTTCGAGGATCCCAAAACGGTACGAAGGAACAAAGCGGTTGTTATCATTTTTACCAGTCTTCATTTTGACAAACCAGTAATCGGTAAAATATGTGAACCGGTAATAGGTAAATGTATGAACCAGTAATAGGTAAATGTATGAACCGGTATTACTCTGTGATGAGTTACCAACCAGTATTATTTTTGTGATGAGTTATCATCCATCGACACTTTGGCGGTGATTTTGTGTCGTGTTACCAAATGTGTCCAGATGCATTGAACCTAGGAACTTGCAATGTAATCCTATTGGACCGACATGAAATCAAATTCCTTTATAAGGACATCATGTCTAAGGGTTGTTAGGGTTTTAGGTGGTTGATGAGGTTTTTGCATGTGCAATCACAAAAGAAGATTAGGTCTTTGTGAAGAAACAGAGTGTAGAGATTTTGAAGACTGAAGTAATGTTGAAATGCATTAACAAAGAGCTATCAAGGATCTAACCAAGCATATTGTGCTAGTATTTAGATCACTCACTTTTTGATTACTCACATCTTCGACAAGTCTGAAACCCTTAACCGGGTAGGCCTGACAAAGCCTTTGTAAATCCTCTAACAAGGTGGTTCACAACTGTGGATCTGAAATCCTCTCACAAGGTAGTCTTTAATCGGACTTATCTCCTAATAGAGATTGAGATTCCTAATAGGATCTGTTCTGGTGAAGAACATTGTATGACCTTAACCAGTCTAGTTACTATTCTGCAGATAGTTACTTGTGAGTTTCATCTCACCGTGGTTTTTCCCATTTGGGTTTCCACATCAAAATCTCTTGTGTTATGATGATTGTGCTCCTGTGGGTGAATGCCTTATTTGTTGTTTGGTTTGCATTTGTCTTAACCAGTTTGTTAGTAAAAGTGTTATACCGGTTTACTGCTAAATTGTTTAAGTGTTTGAGTTTAATATTTTTTGGTATACTAATTCACCTCCCCCCCCTCTTAGTATTTATCATATTCAACATAGGCTCACACCCCTTAGTATTTAAACTTTGGGAAGCTAGAAGTATATAACTTCTTCTCACCTGGATGTTGGATGTAGGTGAATGGGTAACATAACTCATGCACAAAGAAGGGGATGTTGGATGAAAATATTTGAAATCATAATATTTTTGATAATGCAAGCTATATGAATGGTTAAACAATGTAATTTTTTATAAAATTGTTGACCAACCAAATAGATATTCTAAAAATAGTATGCCATACCAATACAATATAAGAATATAGTATGCCATAACAATACAATATAAGCATATAAATGAGAAATTAAGCAACCCACAAATCAATTTTGTCAAAATAAATTAGGGTTTTTGTGAATTGAACCACTAAATCTATGTAAGTTAAGTGCATAAATGATATGTGAGTGCAAATATAGTTTAGTTAATTGCATACAAATCTGACCTAAGACAAAAATCAAAATTAATGCAAGTTCAATGTTGGTTTCACCAAAATGTAATGGATGGAAAAATAGGGTTTCACAAGTTAAGCCATGTATGTTAGAATTCGTGAAATGCAAATCCCACAAACCTAGTTATCTTCTGCAAGAATACCTGTCACGCATAAAGAGAAAATTGAACAACAAAGAATAATTGAAGACAATTAACAATAATTGAATGTATTGCTTTGAAATTGCTTGAGTTACAATGAAGGATGTTACATCCTTATAAAGAAATATAACTCTAAAGATAGAAACCCCAAAATGATTGAGTCTACAAGATAGAATGAGAGTTTGAAACACAATGCATGAATAAATCATGTATGCACAAATATCATAATAGACTAATTAATGCATGAAACTCTCAAAAATCTAAACATAGTTTTCATTTTCGTAGTTTGCATTATGCATGAAGATACATATTAATTAATTATTATTAATTAATTAATTAACTAAATAATAAATTATTTAGTGAATTAATGCAATTAAGTGAATAATTAATATATAAATTATTTATTCCAACACCCCCCCTGAATGCACAACTGACGAGAGAGGCAAAAAAGATGTAGGAAAAAAACATGCAAAGATGAATGCAATATGGGTCCCGACCTAAAGCCTGATGAGGTACCCATGAACAAACATGGAAGTTTCTCAGAAAGTGAGAAAAGGAGAAAACCCTGAATGGGAACAAAACTCCTCTCCAAAAGAGAAACAAAAGACAAGCATGAAGAAACATTGAAGCACGAAGAAGCTGCAAACACTGTCGTAGAATGACTGCGATGATGCTGCAAATCTAACCTCCAGAAATAGGAATGCAAGAGTGTCGATATGGTAATTATTTCATCTCATTGACAATGCATGGGTAAATGGTCGTCGCATCTCATAGTACTATAAATTAATACCATCAAATTTTTCTTCATACAAAAGCAATGGGAAGCATCTCAGTAAACAAGATTAGCAGAATTTAGTCTATGCAACATCTCTCTCCTCTAAACTATAGAGTGAAAATAACACCTTTTCAAAAATGGTAAGCTAACTTAAATATTTTAAAGTTCTCTTAAAGTACATGACTAGTAGATGCTTCATAATTATGTTCAAATCTATATAAAATGCTTGAATATATCTAACTATGTTCAAATCTATATAAATACTTGAATATATCTAACTGACATGTTGCAATAAGAAAATCCTTGTTTAAAACTCTTAGGTTTACCTGATTTACCTCTTACTTCAAAACCTCTATAATATAAAGAATAAGGGATACCCCAAAAGTGGAGGGGAGTACAAAGCCTCCTTTCATATGAGATAACACCTAACCAATTCTACATTACTTCATTGGATACCTTAGCCATAATATTCTATAAAAAATATTCTTTGATAGAATATCGACTATGAATAGATTTATTATTTGATAAACCTTGGTACCCCTAAATGCATTTTACTAATCTTGCCAATGTTAGAGAAGAAAAATAAAAAATGGCCTTCAATCTCCACCTAAAAGTACTCCACATGAGAAGGCATCCCATAATTTTAAAATGAAATTCCTATAAGACATAGATAGAGTGATTTAGAGAAAAAGAGACTAGGATCCATCAAACCCACTAATACCTAGCTTCCTTACAAAGGAAATGAAGCTTGACATACACACTATAAACACATAATTTCTAAAGAATAATTTCACCAAGCAAATGGAGGTGATATAAAAAAGAGATACACACATGAAAAATATCCAACTCACAACCTTTTTGATCCATTTCATTATGTCCTAATACTAAAATGACTCAAAACAATAATGGACCTAAATACTATGCAATAATAATAAGGATAGTTAGCAAATCTAACAAATCAACAATAAAAATTAAAAAACAATGACAAGATAGTTAGTGACATACCTCAACTTCAACATAGTTAATGTTACAAATGTATAATGTTTTTGTTTCTATTTTTCATATGTTTATGACCCTTGTGTAAGCCTTATTTATCCTTTCAAAAAAAAAAAAATCTTTCCTACTTAGCATTTAATTTGTGTATGTCCCCTTCCATGTGTAGCATACCCTTCTCCTTGTTTCCCTTATTTCTTGCTCCTCATGGATCATAAAGACTTAAAATCACTTCCATCCACTTCTTGATATAATTAGCCTTCCATATAGATTTTATCTCTCTAATATAAAAGGACATTTGTGTCATTTAGGTAAAATAGTAGGTGTAACCTTTACTTGTCTTGCCACAAAAGAATAATATAAGGCTCATTAAAACAACCTACTGTATTTCTTGCATTTATTTGCCCAAAACAATCTTATAACCTATAGATATTACCCTTTACCCTCTCATTTTAATATCTTGATATTGTTATTCTTGTGTTATCAATCTTGCATTTATTTGGAACTTGGAGTTTGGAGCTATTGTAATCTTTACAGAGCTTTGAGCCATTATTCTTTAGAGATTTTGTCTCTCTTCATCATCTTTCCTTCCTTATGTTTTCCCTTTGTTTTCTCCTAATTGTAAGGAAGCCAAGGTAGAAAAACAACTTTGTACACTAGTCTTGAGGGAGGGTAATGCAAAAACTTTTCAAATATTTACAAAAGTTATAAAAAATAATCATAAATAAACGAATATACAATGATTTATGTGGGAAAAACCCTTTCAAGAGGAAAACCCCACAATTTGAAAACCTCCCAATATATTATTTTGAAACCAATAGGATTATAATATACTTGTAGAGCAATCTTCTCACAAGAGTATCACCAACAAAAGATTTGGAACTCTTACACACAACCTCCATCTCATGCATCCAATATATAGGGGATAAAATACATGAAAATATTAAACAATATTACAAAACCATAAGTTGAAACCACCCAAAAAGTGGTGCCCAATTTATTTTATCCAAGATGCCTTATAATGTGTCAAAATACACATTGACATGTGTCACTCCCCTTTATAGTTCATTTATGTGTCAAATACATTTTCATATGTAATTTCAGGAGACCCAACTTTCAAAGGTCATAACTTTTAATCCAAGTGTTTGATTAACAAACCATTATAATTGATAGAAATTTCATGAGGTGCTCTATCAAGCTATAACCCTCTACACTATTTTTACCACTTTTAGGCCCACAAATGCCTCTAAGGCCTTCAAATTGGACTTTGAAACTTTGAAAAATGAAAACTTGAATATCTTTAAATCTAGACATAATCTTGGAATGGAAATTTGCCAACATGCTTATTTAGCCAATTCGTGGCTTTGGGAATTTTTTTTGACCAATCCATACTCAAATGTAAATTTACTACAAATAGTAACCTTATGTAATTACAAGGTTGAGACACCATTTTTCTAACATTCTCCCATTTGTCGAACACCTTGCAAGAGAAAGAGGAGTATAAACATCATAACTTAATTGCCATAGACCATGAGGCCCATAAGCTCCAAACACCAATGAACTTCTCTATGCTCACAACCTTAATTGAATAATTTATAACTTTCATCAAATTATCTACCTTAACCAATTTCACCCTGTCATCCTCAACCATATCTTTGACAAAATGATACTTTACATCAATGTATAACATTAAATATTGAGATCTTAGTTAGGAAAATCATACTCTGACTATCATAATACATTATTATTGCACCTTAATTTATTCAGATACCCAAACATAGTCTCTTAAGCCAAATGGATTCTTTACAAGAATGAGTAGCTACCATGTACTCAACTTGAGTAATAGAAAAAGTAGCCACAACCTATCACTTACTCATCACCAAATAAAGGAAATATATAATCATTGATGGATCATCTAAATAAACATCACCTGCCTAGTTTGAATTCATATAACGACAAATATCAATTATACTTTGAGGCACCTCACAAATATTTGAAGACTCTTTACACTGCATCCCAATAAACTCTACTAGGATTAGAAATATATCTAGAAAAAACTCCCACCACTTTGGCAATGTCGAGTCTAGTATAGACCATAACATACATCAAACTTCCAATTGCACTTTGGTAAGACATTTTTCTCATGTTTTCCTTATCTAATGAGGATGTTGAAAATTTGAAGCAGATAACTTTATTACAACTATAAAAGCAACACACAATGGTCTACAATCTTGCATTTTAAACCTTTGTAAAATTAAATTGACATACTTACTCTGGCCAAGCCATAGCTTTCTATTCACTCCATATCTTTAAATTTTTATTCCAAGAATGTGTTTAACAATAATAAGATATTCCATTTCAAATTTAGTTGCAAGTTGAGACCTTATTTATGAAACCATTTTTTCCCTTTACCAATAAATAGCATATCATCAACATATAGTGCAATAAATAGGAAATCATCACCATCAATTTCATAATAGGCACAATGATTTGATTTCGTACACTCAAATACCAAACTCAAAACATACGTATCAAAAAAATTGTATCACATTCTAAGACTATGTTCAAAGCCATACAAATATTTCTTTAATTTACATACCAAATTACTTTTACCTTTCACACATAGTGCTCTAGTTATGTCATATGAATATCTCCCTCCAAATTACCATGAAAGAAATTCATTTCACATCCATTTTCTCAGCCCAACAATAGAAAGCAAAAAATTGATGGATATCATTTTTGCAACATCAGGGAATATATCACTATAATCAATTGGAGAGTAACCTTTAGCAACCAACCTTGCTTTATACTTTTTAATACCTCCATCTAAATCAATACTTTTCTTGATCACCCATTTGCAACCAACAAGTTTTCATCCTTTAGGAAATGATACTAGATCCCACGCATCATTCATTTTTAAAGATGTCATTCTTCATCCAAAAAAATATTTCATGATTCTACATCATTTATACCTAGTGCCTCTTCTATAGCTATAGGTTAATGCATATTAGAATTAAAAATAAATAAAATCCAATCATTAGGTGAATACCTTTTAGCATGTTGTCTATGCCTCATAGAACTTCAAACAATATGAATTGGAGGTTCTTCCCCCTCTTTCGAAGATTTAGATCTAGATGAGCTCTTCTCAACTCCTTATTTATCTAGGGGCCTCAATTCAACTTTTTCAAATGCAGAAGGAAGTTGAATCACGTATTTTTGTTCAATTTGTTTTGGCTACAATTTAATAGAAAAAGGCTTAGTTTCTTTGAAAATACACTTCTATTATATTACTTTTTCTGTAATAAGATCCCAAAGCTTTTATCTTTTCATACCATAACTATATTTGATGAAGATACATTTCATAGCCTTGTTCTCCAACTTTGTTTGCTTCTCCTTCAACATATCTGCACATGTTTAACAATAAAAAAATCTAAGATGTCTTAGTGAAGGCTTGTGACATGACCATGACTCTATAGGTGTCTTAGATCAACAAGAGTTGATGTAGGAGACCTGTTAATCAAGTAGCAAGTAGTGGTAATAGCTCCATCCTATTTTTTTTGTTGTTTTAGACCAACACAACTAGTCATACTCTTAACCTTCTCCATTAGTGCCTTGTTTATTCTTTATACAAATCCATTTTGTTTTGGAGAGTGTAGAGTTTTCTATTGCCTTAGAATGCCACAATCTTTACATAATCTATCAAAATCACTAGAGCAAAATTCATTACCATTATCAGTCCTCAAACATTTTTTTTTTCTAGTATGAAACTCAACCACTGCTCTAAATTCTTTAAATTGATTTGAAACTTAAATTTATTATTTAGAAGATAAATGGTCCATGTCTTTCTACTATAATCATTTGTAATATAGCAGAAAGGGGTTCACTAGTCTAAACATACAATCTAGGAATCAAACCTAGCTCCACCTAATACATTGGAATACAACCAATAGGCCAAACTACAAATCCTTGGGAGACCCAGGCACTTTGTCATGATTGTTCTCTTTTTGTGTTTGATTGACTAAAAATTGAATATGAAAGAACTAGGTTAGATGGTGCAAATTTGACAAATAACAACATAAATAGATAAATGTAGAACTAGAAATAAACTAACCTGTATAGAATTAGAAAAGGGATGCAAAAAGGAACCTATGATAGAAATTTGGGCTCAAAATGAATAGACATTGTTGCTAGGCACCCTAATCCTGATAAGTGATCAACTAAGCATGAAAAGCATATCTAGAACCCAAAGACTCTACACTATCTTCTTGCCAAATTTCAACCTGAACAAGGAGGACTCTGGCACTAATTGGCATAGTCTCGAAGGAATTTGGTGCTAATTGACATAGTACAAGCGTTTTCTACTGATTTTTTTTTGGGAACCTCTATCCTTGTGTCTGAAGTGCTCTTGTACCTTCAATTTGAACATAAAACTTGCTTTCGAGCTTGGATCTACACAAAAGGAGAGAAAAATGGTATTAGGCTATACATGGGCTTGCCTTAGTCAAACCATGGGTTGGAATTAACCATACTACAATGATGATAAAGAAATAGAAAATCTGGAATGAAATTCTTGAATGGAAATGCTTTCTTTAAATGATTATATCTTCAATTGATGATATAATGCTCTTAGGATAAGTCCTCCACATGTTTATGCAATAACATGATAAATCATCATAAGATTCATCATGGAAACAAAATTAAAGATGCTTTGTTGTAGCTTGCTGCTTCTTAAACTTAGATCTTCTCTTGGAGAGTAATACATGCTCTTGAATTGGAATCATAGGATAATAATGAGATCATGAAATGAATTAGGGATGATGTCTTATATAGGGTTCTTAATCTAAAATCACTTTATGGCCGGCTTAACATAATAATTTTCACATATTGAGGATAGATCTAGAAATGGCAAGGTTGACACATTATCGTCTTGGAATTTTAGCCAAAAAGCATTGGACACTATTCAACAATATTCATAGTCAACAAAAAAGGCTTGAATTTTTAGGGTCATGAGATAATAGGGCCCTGATACCAAATTTGTAATTTATATAAAAATGACAATATTTAAGTGGGAGAAAATGCGCATTGGACTTTAAAATGAGATAGGACCCATATAAGCTTAAAATGATATAAGATAAAGGACACACTTAAAATAAGGGCCCAAATAAGAGTGTATTGATGTATTAAAGTAAAATAAGACTCATAATATTGAATTAACTATTAATTTAATGCACAAAATGGTCCCAAAATACTTAAAGGAATGGGGAAATTAGAATAAGTACCAAGGGGAGTGTGAAAATTGGACTCATAATTAAAGGTGTACAATTTATGACACCACATCATCAATAATTGAAACATAATATGTGGTTTTTTTAATGATAGGAATATCTACAAGAAAAAACTCATCAAAATGAATAAGATCTAACACATCACAGGATTTATGAGAACTCAAGTAAAATTGAACATGATATTATTTACGAAAAATACAGTTTTTATAGAAATCAAAGTCGATATTACAATTACACCAACAACCATTCAACAAGTTTTTTTATTTTTCAAGATCCTTAGTCTCTTCTCTAATGTGGCCAACACTCTAATGCCAAACATGTCTCAAATAGGGTAAAAAAATAATAGGTCACGAAATACAATTGTCTTGGGCGATACAATATTTTTTCCTAAAAGTGACAAATGTATCAATACACCAATTTGTCAAATAAGGCCAACCAATAAAATTTGTATCATCACTAAAAGAGATGTTGGGTCCCAAAATTATCGTTCTACTTCCTAAAGTAAAACCTCACTCACAAGGCCAAGGCTATCATCATGGGGAGAAATCTACTTATCAACATACCATGAAGGGTTAAAGGCCAACTCTATGAGAGTGGGTTATATCTCCTATATTTTGAACTCAAATTAAACTCAAGAGAGTGCTCCTAGGGGTATAACTTAGTGGAAATTAAAATCACACAAAATATACCATAAATAAATATCTACAACCAAACCCAACTTGATGTCTTGGTGCCAAAGACTTCATCAAGTCAAGAACAATTGGTTGCATTTAATTCCTAAATAGCTAATATGACTATACACATAAAACCTACAAGAGTAATGAAACCAATTAATATCTCACTATAAATGGTTTCCCTAGTTATACCATTGGATTACAAATGCACAAAAACTCTTACTCCTATACTATTTGTTTGTGTTTCTATTTGAAGGTTGGTGTTGGAGCATGGTTATACATTGATGTCTATCTATTGGAAAATAGAGTCATAACACATTTAGAAGGAACAAACTAATATAACACAACATGTAGCCTTGTATTTTTTGTTTATCGACAAACTTATAATATTTTATTAAACTCCAAAAGAGTAAGAATACAGACATGTCATAGCAAACCAAGAGCACCTACAAGCCCATCTTGGGCATACCACCACACAACAACAAAAATATAGTTGGAAGAATCATCCCCTATCAACCTAAGAGACTGAAAACAATCAAGATGATGCTCCCAACATCTCTAAGTGTAGATAGACCATTACAATAAAAGAATTGGGCAATATATTCAACTCCTAATAGCCCAATAGAGAAAGGATGATTGAAAAGAAAAAACTGGAACTCGTAGCCACCCACTTCATTATGTCGTCTGAGATGAGAAACTAGCTTTAATCCTATGCAATTTGTTGCTACCAGGTTGGCGACCTCAACATCTCATAGAAGTAACCTAATTCCTCTTTGAGCCCAAATAACCTATACCCTCCATCACATGTCACACCTCTGTGTCCTCATAAGTGTTCTAGACAAAGAAAGTGTTCTAGACAAAGAAAGGGTGAATAGAGGCATCAACCTCATCCACTTGTAGCCAATCTTCCATCCTTGGAACCAAACCCACACCAATCTAGACCTTGACCAAGATATCTCCAAACCACCTCGCCACACCTCCCAGATGCATTTAGTCACCATCTAACGAGCCTCCACTATCATGCCTAATTATAGGCACTAGCCCAAAACCAAGGAGGCAATCTCCACACTAGTTTTGTAATGCCCTTCCATCGCGAGATAATCATCACCAAGCACAATTGAGACTTTGTGTAAAAACTCATCATCCTAAAAAATGAAATTGTTCTTCAATATGTCTAAAGAAACCTTCCTCCATAAGGAAATAAGTGATTTTGAAGGCCAAAGGGAGAAATTCACCCACATTGTCACAACAGAGATGGTATTGACCAACCACCGCCTAGAACACAAAGCCACATTCAAAGGTGTGAGAATGAAGGAAAGATTAAGATGTCACCGAAAACATACCATTTCCCACACACCAACTTCTTGTCTATAGAGAGTTAATGCCATAATATTAATGAGCATGTACTCGGCCCCACAAACCAACTTGAAGGTTTATAAATCCAATGAGCTATTTTTCTTAATTCTGAAAATACCACAACATCCACATAATTTGTTGACTAAACATCCACATTGGATAAATGGTCAACCTCCTTATTACCTTCTCTCCTGACATGGGAATGTTGGACATTACTGCTGCTAGGATATGTTGTTGTCATTGATGTCAACATATTCCTTCTCCAGTGATTGCAGATTGGTTTATTGGGATTATGGTTTGGTGTATGGAGTATTCCTTGTATCATTATATTCTTTTGTATTGGTCCTAGTGATCTGGGAAGCCTAATTGATCATATCAGATGATCTGGTTTTGCAGTTTGTTTACCTGATCAATGCTTTGCAGAGTTCAACATTTCCTTTGGTATATTCCAGTATGATCAAATCTTGAGCTAAGATTTTGGGATATTGTTTGGGATGGTCTTGTGTATCTTCATTTCAGATGGTTCATGATTTGGTGCTCCTCAAGTTATATTTCCTTCATGACAATTGTTGTTGTTTGAGTGTTCTTGAGTTTCAGATGTTGATCGATGAAGATTTGATAAGTGGTGTTGGTGCAACTATTGCTGATGATTCCAATGTGCTTGTTGGTGTTTCCTAAGCATGTCCTATTTGTTTTGATGATCCACATTGATCGTTGTGTGAGGTCTTGGTGATTTTGTTGAACCGGTGATGTTCTTTGTGTTATGTGGTTTTCCTAGAGGTGTAGTGTGTTGCGGATGATCTTGGCGTGATTTCCGGTGGTGTTGCGTGTTTGGAGATTTGGTTTAGGACCATGTTATGTCATGTAAATCATTGTATTGGTCTGGTGGTCGATCCTTGTATCATGTGATGTGATTTTGTAATTGTGAGTTGAGGGTTTAGTTGACCTTGTTGTCAAGGTTGATGAATTGTATAAATAGGTGATAGTGTATTTAGGTATCAAGGTTGTGTTTGCATTATCAGAGAGTGGTGTATGTGCGATCAAGTGATTCATCCTTCTAAACTATAATTGAGCAGAGGTTGGTGTTGCAGAGCAAACATTGTGCTTAACCGGAATTGTCATCAGGCATTTGGAGATGCTATTATTACAGTTCATTCCTTCCAGATTGTAGTCAAAATCTTGTTGTAAGTGAGTGAGACTTCATTGAGGGTTGTAGCCTTCCGAGTCGTTATCTCTTGAGCGATGAGCTCTAGGAAGTGTGCCTGAATGCATGTGCCTTCCGCATTGTAATATTTTCTCATACTACTGTAGAGTATCATCTTATTGTGGGTAGGTTCCCACCGTGGTTTTTCCCTTAACCAGGTTTTCCACATCAAACTCTTGGTGTTGTGTGTTGTATTATCATCTTGCTTATTTCTATTATTGCTGTAGTTTACGAGATCTATTTTTGTGATTAAGTTTGTAGTTCAGGTGAAAGCTGATTCCATGGGATTAGAAGACAATTATATGCTCTTAGAACCCCTCAACAGAATGGAGTTGTTGAAACAAAAAACATGACTATCTTGGATGTTGCAAGGACTATGTTGATTGAAGGAAATGTTCCAAAGATCTATTGGAGAGAATCTATTAGCACTGTTGTTTACACATTCAACCGAGTTCATATTAAAGGTGATACTGGTAAGACTCCTTATGAGTTATGGTTTGGCTATGTTCCTACTGTGCGATATTTTAGAGTATTTGGTAGCAAGTGTTATATCAAGAGAGATGAGGATATAGGAAAGTTTGATGCAAGAAGTGATGAATGAATTTTCTTGGGTTATTCTACTAAGAGCAAAGCCTACTGGTGATACAATAAGAGATTGAGAAAGATAGTGGAGAGTGCAAATGTGAAGGTGGATGAGAACCTTGGGAATGAGATCAGAGCATGTGGATATGATGATGGTCAACATGTTGTTATAACGCCTATTTAGACTGAAGAGTTAAAGCAAACTGATCCGATATCTAGACATTTAATTTGGATGCTGTTGTTGCTGGTGGAGAGGTGTAGGAACCTAAAAATCAGAACAATCAGAAGACTCTAAAGTATGTAAGATTGAATCATTTAGAAAATCAGATTATTGGTGATAAAAATAAAGGTGTGATGACTAGAAGAAGGCTAGTTGCTGAAAAGGTAGGTTTGATTTCTAAAGTTGAACCTAAAGATGTTGTTGAGGCTTGAAAAGATGAAAATTGGATGAGAGCTATGGAAGAAGAATTAGATCAGATTCAAAAGAATAACACATGGGAGCTTGTGCCTAGATCTAAAGATAAGAATGTGATTGGTACTAGATGGGTATTTAGGAATAAATTGAATGAAGCTGGTGAAGTTGTCAAAAATAAAGCAAGACTAGTATGTAAAGGATATTCACAAAAAGAAGGAATTGATTATAAGGAGACTTTTGCTTCGACAGCCAAACTTGAAGCTGTTAGATTGTTGCTTGCATATGCTTCTTATACAGATTTCAAGGTATATCAGATGGATGTCAAATTTGCCTTTTTGAAAAGTGATCTTGAGGAAGAAGTCTACATTGAGCAACCTGATGGATTTTCATTATCAGATGATGGAGACATGGTATGTAAACTGAAGAAAGCCCTTTATGGATTAAAACAAACCCCTAGGGCTTGGTATGCTAGATTGGATAAGTATTTGTTGAAATTGGGATTTAACAAAGGTGTTGTTGATAGTAATTTGTACTTTAAGATTGAGAATGATAACATCTTGATGGTTGAAGTCTTTTTTGATGATATTATCTTTGAAGGTGATGATGACTTGAGCATGGAGTTTGCTGGTGATATGCAAAAAGAATTTGAGATGTCTATGATAGGTGATATGAAAATTTTCTTAGGTTTGCAGATTCCACAGACTGGAAAAGGTATTTTTTATCTCAAACTAAATATGTGAAGGAATCGCTGAAGAAGTTTGGGTTAGATGACTCCAAACCGGTTGGAACTCCTATAGTGACTGGCTCCAAATTATCCAAGAATGATGATTCTCCGAAAGCTAATCAGAGTTTGTACAGATCTATGGTTGGTGGACTGCTATATCTTACTCATACTAGGCCGAACATTATGCATGACGTGTGCATGGCTTCTAGATATCAAGCTAATCCAAAAGAGAGTCATGTCACTGCTGTAAAGAGGATATTCATGTACTTGAAGGGAAATGTGGATTATGGTTTGTGGTATCCGAGGAATGATGATTTATGTTATATTCTTACACTGATGTTGATTAGGCTGGTGATGTTGATGACCAGAAGAGTACATTCGGTGGTGCTTTCTTTTTGGCAAAGAAATTGGTTTCATGGGCTAGTAAGAAACAAGATTCAGTATCCTTATCTACTATTGAAGCTGAGTACATTGCTGATGCTGGTAGCTCCACTCAGGTGGTTTGGATGAAGCAAATGTTGAAAGATATCAGTGTTATTTATGATGAGCCTACTGTCATATACTGTGATAATTCCAGTGCTATTAACATGTCAAAGAATTCGGTGCAACATTCAAAGACTAAACATGTGTCAATTAAATATCATTATTTGAGAGAGAAAGTCAGTGAAGAGGAAGTTAAGTTGGAGTATGTATCTACAAAGGAATAGATTGCTAATATCTTCACTAAGCCTTTGCTTACAAATATATTTGTCTATTTGAGAGACAACTTAGGGGTATCCAGCCCTCCTGATGAGAACTATATGCATTGAGTTGCATCAATCCAGTGGACTTCACAGTCTTATCTCTTTATCTGGATTGATGAGTTTGTGCTGCTCTTTTGGCGGAGTAGTCCGGTTATGTGTTTTAGGGGGATAGATTCATGAGGATGAGTTTTGTCTTTGGCATTGCTATCAAAGGGGGAGAGAAGCATGTGAAAAACTATTTTATCTGCTTGATCTTAGGGGGAGTTTGTTGGAGATGTTTCTTTCTTTACATTGATTGTTTTTCACATTCATATATTGCCATCAATGCCAAAGGGGAAGATTGTTGGTTATTGTTGCTACTAACATATGTTGTTGTCATTGATGTCAACATATTTTTTACTTCGGTGATTACATATTGGTTTATTGGGATTATGGTTTAGTGCATGGAGTATTTCTTGTATCATTATATTCTTCTGTATTGGTCTTGGTGATCCGAGAAGCCTAATTAATCATATCAGATGATCCGGTTTTGCAGTTTGTTTATCTGATCAGTGCTTTGCAGAGTTCAGTATTTCATCTGGTATATTTCGGTGTGATCAAACCTTGAGTTGATATTTTGGGATATTGTTTGGGATGGTCTTGTCTATCTTCATTTCAAATTGTTAGTGATTTGATGCTCCACAAGTTATCTTTTCTTCATGACAGTTGTTGTTGTTTGAGTGTTCTTGAGTTTCAGATGTTGATCAATGAAGATTTGATAAGTGGTGTTGGTGCAATTGTTGCTGATAATTATAACGTTCTTGCTAGTGTTTCCTAAGCATGTCCTATTTGTTTTGATGATTTGCATTGATCATTATGCGAGTTCTTGGTGATTTTGCTGAATCGGTGATGTTCTTTGTGTTATGCAGTTTTCCTAGTGGTGTAGCATGTTGTGGTTGATCTTGGCGTGATTTCTAGTGGCGTTGCGTGTTTGGAGATTTGGTTTAGGACCATGTTATGTCATGTAAATCATTGTATTGGTCTGGTGGTCGATCATGTGATGTGATTTTGTAATTGTGAGTTGAGGGTTTAGCCGACCTTGTTGTCAAGGTTGATGAATTGTATAAATAGGTGATATTGTCATATAATTTAGGTATCGAGGTTGCGTTTGCATTATTAGAGAATGGTGTATGTGCGATCAAGTGATTCATCCTTCAACACTATGATTGAGCAAAGGTTGGTTTTGCAAAGCAGACATTGTGCTTAACTGGAACTATCATCATACATTTGGAGATGTTATTATTGTAGTTCATTCCTTCTCGATTGTAGTATGAATCTTGTTGTAAGTCACCTGAGGGTTGTAGCCTTCTACGTCATTATCTCTTGAGTAGTGAGCTCTAGGCAATGTGCCTGAATGCATGTGAATTCCCCATTGTAATATTTTCACATACTACTGCAGAGTATCATCTTATTGTGGGTAGGTTCCCACCGTGGTTTTTCCCTTAACCGAGTTTTCCACGTCAAAATCGTGGTGTTGTGTGTTGTGTTATTATCTTGCTTATTTTTGTTATTATTGTAGTTTATCAGATCTGTTTTTGTGATTAAGTTTGTAGATCCGATGAAAAATGATTCACGTCCCCCTCTTAGTTTTCCCTCATTGTTGTTGCCACAGGGAAATTTTAAATTTTTTGAACATTGTCAGCAAGTTTGAAATTAACTTCACCACCTTATCAATTCGCCAATCCTCCAAACTACCTTTAATAATCACATTTGTTATGATTTGAGAGTCACCTTCAAGATGCACCTATTGAATGGAGAGTTGCTTTGCTAGCTTGACTCTAAGCAACACAACCTTTGGCTCTACAATGTTGTTAATTCCTGGAGCCAATTTTTTAGCACTCTAAGACAAAGAAAAACCCTTCCAATCCTTGGAAATACATCCTGCCCCCAGCGGTCTTGGGTTTCCTTTGAAAGCACCATAAAAGTTCACTTTCACCCACCCTTCTTCCTGGGCACTCCAATCCATTGGGATGACATTTGATGCAAATGGATTAACCCATTTTGGCCCATTTACAAGCCTCGTGTAGCCTTGTATTTGCATACAATATAAAGCATGAGATTATGTAACAAAATATACTTAGTTACTTATAATGTCTTAAATGAAATAATGTTTGAAATTAACTTAAATATGCAACACGGGACATCAAGTGTAATTTACTTCTTATTTCAATACCCATATATAATTGATTTATCAAATATAAATTAAAATACCCACAAAGATTTGGCAAGAAATGTTACAAACTATGCACTTGATTTGTAGATCTCACTGTCAAAACAACCAGAAACTTCACTATACTTAACATGCAAGTAAATAACAAAAAAAATACATATGATTTGTATGAAAACCATGGCCTCAAGTCTGATATAAATAGAAATATACTTTTGCTACAAATTAACCCAAAATAATGAGCAAATTTATAAAACCTGAAATGTACTACAAGCTCACAAAACTTCAAGATAAACTCACCAAACTTCAAGAAAAAATTACTAATGACAAATTATCATGAAAATAAATGAAATGATAAAAAATCCATAGCCTCAAGATTGCCATGAACTTTTGCAATGATCAACACACTCAAAACTAAACTACAAATTTAAACCCTCACTTGCAAATTGGAAAAACTCAAAGACAAGTCCTTTTCCCAACTATATTCCTATTTAAATGACTTTAGCTCGAAAAATTTCAAGTTCCTATGATTGAGTCATTTTGAATCCATGAACATACAAATAGGATCTTATTGTACACAGTCAAATTTCTATTGTAAACAATTAGTCTACTAGTTCATCTAGCAATCCCCATGTCAATGCAATTGCTTAGTAAATACTTTAGATTTAACAAGGAACACTTAGTGATGCAATTTTTAGGATGTATCCACTTTGAAATAAATACATTTCAAGTACTCAATCTTAACTATATTCCTACCAAATAGATTCTTAAAATTCTAAATGCAACAAAAAAATAGGGGGTAGCACACCAAAAACTATTTAATATCTTAGTGAGAAAAATAGGAACACTTTTGTGTGCATACAATATATCACCCTCTTAATCTTAGTGACTTTTTAAGAACTTTATAAATTAAAATTGAGATTTAGAGTACTATGATTCTTGTTCTTGTTGTATCTTCAAATTCTGAGTTCATGTATCTCAAATTATGCATTTAAGTTTATATTTAACTAATTTTCAAAAAAAAAAGTGACCACTTTTGACCCCCTTTTGTATCCCATTTCCACACACTTTCCCATATTTTCATGATTACAACTTTGCAATCTTATGTTCATCACACAATTATATTATGACACTTGTTACACAATTAATGAGCTTGATATGATCATATCTTTCACTTGTTACTATTTTTTTTGCTCTCCTACAATTCCTTGCATTATTCACATACAACGAATTAGAAGAGGCATATAACACCACTAAAGTTTTCTTGATGCCTCTTTTTATATCCCACCATTAATTACTCTTGTTTATTACCCAAATCTTTCATAACCCTACATCTTTTTATGATGGCTCTTTTACAACCCAACATTAGTCTCTATTGGTTATGTCGATTTCTTTGCAACCTTGTATCATTTTCTTTTGGTCTGATAGATCCTTAACAACTCTACATCAATTTCTTTGATGCCTCCTTTGTACATCCACACTTATATATTTATTATGCTTGCTCTTGCATAGGCCTATATTTCTTTTCATTATACTAGCTCTTGCGTATACACATATCTCTTTTGGTTACTTTTAGGTATTGTTGTTGATATTGTTGAGCAGTTCTTCACCTGTATCTTGTATTTCTATTAGATTTCAATATAGAGTTATCATGACATATAGTATAGGGAGTATGCATCTTAAGGACTTTTTCTCATTTATTATGGACTCATTTTAACCCTTTGTCTTGAATTCAATAACTCAGTGTCCAAATGACATATTTATATGCAAAAGTTAGCATACAACTTGTAACTTATTTGAATTTAAATTCTTGTCCCTTAGAATTTTAGACCTAACTTGGTGTTTGGCATAAGGATAGACAAATGCATATGCATTTTTGGTTGGCATGTCTTCAAAATTGATCTAAATTGTCCATAGACTTAATTAAGGTTAATGGTGGGAAGCTAGTTTCCTTCCTCTCTTAGCACAACAAGATCTAATGGTGCTTCTAAGCATCATCATTTTCAAATAGTAAAGGTAAATATATTTATGAGGATTGAACCTAGATAGACCACATGCTATTTATCAATATATTGTAGATTCACATATTTCGATATGATATAAGAGATTAGAGTTTGATTATTGAGTGCTAATCACAATAGAACATTTTCCTCTTGCAAATGAAGCTTTGTACCCTAATCCTCTATATCAATTTTCATAAAATGTTTGTATATTATTTCTAAACCAAGCTCTTGTAAATTAAAACAATCTAATCGTTATTACTTAATTATTTAGAGGAACTTAATATTGAAAACAATCATAAAGTTAAAAAATATATATTTTCAATTGTATTTTAATTTGTTCTATTTATTAATATAGTAAATTATTATATTTTAGATAACTTAGCTTAACATTATTAGATAAACATTACAAGCTTTTTTAAGAATGACATTATTAATTGAGGATTTTATTCTCGATGAAAAAAATTAGAATGCACAAAAAATTAATAGCCCATATCACCATGGTGCAATAAAATAGTGGAAAATGTACACCATCTATTGGTAAAAAAATTGTGCTTTTGAAAGAGAGGTCACAAGTTTGAAACTTACAAAAAAGTAAGGTCACAAATTCAAATCTTTCAAAAAATAAGGTACGCATGACTTTATCAAAGCACAATTACATACTTCATATATGATAAGAGTACAAGGTAGAATCTAATATAGTGTAAGTCACCTAAAATATGTCTCATAATTAAATGAAATAAAAGATTTTGGTAATGGACCCATGGTCTGTTGGTGAAGTTGAAAGGTTCTTAATCAACCCACTTGGGATTGAGTCTTCTTTAATGCAAGGCTTCGACATCTAAAAGGGATGAGACTAAGATCTGTTGGATATTGTTGTTGGTATGCTGCAAATATATTCTCTAATGATATCTAAGAGAAGTGTTGTCATTGATGTCAACATATTTTCTCTGTCTAGTTTAGTGATGCAGTCGAGTTCACTTAGTTGGTTTATGATGTATATTGATGATTAGTGTTTGCAGATTAAAGGGTTTGTAGAGTGATATCTCTAGTTGATTCAGTGCAAGTGTCATAGGTGCGCATGAAGATTTGAGTGAGTTATGGATATCTGTGTTGTGGTTAGTTTTTCTATTGTTCAGTATTGCTAGTGCTCAATGTTTTGATTTGCATTGCTCCACATCGTAATATCTTGGTTTGCAGATTTGGAATTATGTTTGGGTCATCGGTGTGTGTCCTCAATTCAAGTAGTTTGTGGTTTGGAGCTCCGCAAGTGATTTTTCCAGGTTGACAATTAGTTCAATTATTGTTCTTGAAGTTCGGTATGATGATAACAATGATTCTAGTAATTTGAGTTGGTGTGGATGTTGCTATGGTAATTCATGATGATTGTGGACGTTTCTAGATCATGTGCTATTCGTGTTGGTGGTCCGCATTGATCAGTGAGCGCGTTATTGATGATATTCTTTAGTCCGGTGGTGTTCTTCATGTTCTTGGCCGACATGATGATTGTAGCTTGTTGTAGATGTTTGATGCATAATTCTTGGAGGTGTTTCATATTCGAGGTGGTGATTTAGGTCCATGCTATGTCTTAGCTGACATTGTGTATGGTTATATTTTTGTAATTAGGAGATATGTGCTGAGCCAACCTTGATGAAATTGATCCAAGGTTGATGTCATGTATAAATAAATGTAATAATCATTGTGAGGTGTGCGAATAATGTATTAATCATTCAAAAGTAGAGCATAAGTGTGAAGAAGTGTGAGAGATGTTATGTTCTTAACTGAAACTGTAACCAGGCATTGAGGATGTTATTTCTCAGTTCATTATTTTTTGAAAGTGATCCAAATCTGTTTGTAAGGCAGTGAGCCTTCCTAGGGTTGTTGCCCTTTGTTGTTTTTTAGCAGTGAGCTCTAGGCAATATGCTTGAATGCATGTGCATTCCCAATTGTAATATTTTATATACTTCTAACAGGGTATCATTATATTGTGGGTAGGTTCCCACCATGGTTTTTCCACGTCAAAAATCTTGGTGTTATGTGTGTTCATGTTGTGTTGTTCATTTATGCTTTCACTGTTAATTATCAGATCTAAGATTAAAGTAAGTTTCTGTAAAATTTGGTGACAACTGATTCACCCCCCCCTCAGTTGTTTGCCCTATTTTCATCAAGATCATGTCTGGGTTGTTTGAAATGGATACCCCTCAGTCCTTGGTTCTTAGCAAAAGAGGGTTGGCAAAATAAATACCCCTCAATCCTTGACTCTTCTTTGAAGAAGGTTGGCAAAATAGACACCCTAGAAATACTTTTTCTTGTATCCAATAACAAAAACAAATTTATAGACAAATCTGTATCAAAAAAAAACAAAAAAACTTGTGGAACCGCCTAAATAATGTATAAAGCTAAGAACTGCAACACAAGAACAACATGCCAATATGACCACAACGCCTGTCTCAAAAGCATTATAATTAGCCATACCATATCCATATTCCGCTTCCCCAGCCTTGTAATCCACTTCCGCTGGTAAAATAACATGGTATCGCTGCCGCTTTTCAATTAATCGAGAAATTACATTAACAATGTCGTGTGTCATTAAACTACTTTCAAGTCATTGGCAGTTGGTTTTCCATCGCATTTTCATTCTTCCCGTCATCGAAAAAATTAATTACTATTCAATGAGTAGTTGGAAAAGCAACCGATGGCTTCAATAGATAAAAGTGTGTCATTTTTTATTGTTGTGGAACAATCGTGGCCGTATAAACAATCATTATTTTTTTTCATAATTAAAATGAACATGTAAGTTTTCATCAAACAAATGCAAATATCACTTGAAAATCATGATAATAGCTAATTTCTTCCAAATATCCTACTAATTCTGCCAATTTCATAAGCACTTTTTCCATCTTGGAATTGGTGTCTTCATTTTTAATAAGAATGCTTAAGAAAATCTAATATCTAGCCAATATTTCCTTCGACTCTACGGACAAATACGAATACCTTTCTATATATAATGTAAAGGTACAACAATTCGTATGTTATGTCATGAAATGGGTGTGTGCCAAGGGAAATATTATTTTTTAGTAATTAATACAATAGTTTTCACATTCCTATTCAACTAGTGGTCACATAGAAGGTCGTTTATTTATTAAATGCGTGTTAATTTTATGATTTTCCCTATAAGAAAAAAGACAAAATTTTAATTAGGATAGGACTCTCTACAAAATTTTAATTAGGATAAGACTCTCTATAGGGGAAGTTTCCTGGAAGAATGGAATATGTACCATCTTATTGTGAGAGCAAAATGTTTTTTTTTTAAACTCAACATATAAACATGTGTATTGAGAATTTTTTTTAGTAATAAAATTTTTCTACAATTAAAAAAAAGTTCCCTCACTCGACTTTTGGGATTTTTTAAATATTGGAGCAATATTAACAATTACAATTACAATTACAATGGACTTTGGAATTTTTTTTATTTTAATTAGAATTCAGAAGTATTCATTATCAAAAGAGAGTTATCTAAGTCTAAATAAACTGTTTTTACTTTAGCTTTATTTTTAATTATTGAATCTTAAAATTAAAAAATTATAGATGTATTTTTTAATTTCAAAGTATTTTATTTGTATCATGTATTGATTTTTAAAAGAGATCTATTGAAGTTGTAAAACAAATGGTTTCATTTTAATTTTATTTTTAAAAATTAAAAAAATATAAATATAAGTTTTTATTTAAAATTATTTTGTTTTTATCAAATATTGATTTGTGATATTCATTTAGAGATTAATAAATTGTATATTTTGTTGATATCAAAATTTTGATGTTATTATTTTTTATTTTAAGAATATAAATTTAATTTATATATATTAGTTAATGGATAAATTAAAAATTTAATCATTTTAGATCTAAAATAAAAATAAAAATATAGATATATAATTTTTAAAACCATATTTATATTTGATTTTTCAATTAAAATTAAAAATAATAGTTTAAAAAACTAGAAATAATTGGAACTATTAAATTTCTTTGGTTTAATAAATTATGTGTTTACATATGTAACTTTAAAAAATAAACTAGAAAAGAGTAAACACTTTTGATCAAGAGCTATTAATTGGTGAGGTCAGAAATAGGGGACCTAATCCCTAACATAAATGCTAAACAATAAACAACAACACCTCAATAGAATTTGAACCTTGGTGTCAAGGGACACAACATAATTTAATATCGCTGTGAAAGGTATTAATCAATGTTGAAAATGACAAACAACAAATATGACACAACTAGACTCCAAAATAATCAAAGATTGTGTGCTCTCCTAAGCAAACTCACAAATGAAAGAGAAGCACAAGACTTCTGCAAATTTAGATAAAAAATAAAAAAATTATAATTTCTTAAAAATAATAATATTTAAATTATTAAAAAAATTCAAACTCACATGATTAAAATTTGAACTTTAAAAAAAAAATTAAAGATTGAAAACATATTTATAAAAAGAAGCAGAAAAAAAAATATACCAAACTGTATTATAAATAATTCATGTATATACTTATATGTTAATATAATTCAATATGTATGCAATGTAAAGTTTCATTTATGTCTTCCCTTATTTACCTATCGGCTTATTCTTGCACCTCCTATGGCTGCAAGTGCTAGTTTTTTAACCGTCTTCAATATAAAATTTTCTACTATAGATCTAGTGCTAACCCCATGAATTCCTTAAAAAAACCAATAAACTAGGTTTCTGAGACATCCTGGACCATGAAAAATACGTATTCTTTCCTTTCCTTTTATATAAATTGATAGATTACGCGATTTGACAGGCAGAAGAACAGCAGAGCACAATGCAGAGCAACAGTGCAAGAGAGGCTCGCCGCAGGAAAATCTTGGAGAGGAGTGCAGATCGTCTGGCCTTTATCTCAGGTGACCGCAAGTCTTTTGAGCCCATACAACCGCCCTCTTATTCCATTCTTCATGGTGACAGCAGCGCCGCCAATGGAGGTTTATCCGGTGAAACTATCGGTAATTCTCGTTCACGTTCAAGCGCTGCTATTCTTTATTGAATTTAATTTTTCAGTTCAAATATTCAAACTCTTTTTAGGTTAGTAAAATCTAAAACCTAGGTAATTGTATACATAAATCCTAGAGACAATTTCTCCGATTCACATTCAAATGCGTTTTAAAAAACATTAAAAAAATCTCTTTATTTATTTCGGCTCCCGGCACGAATATAATCAATTGTAGATCAGTAAAACACAAATCTTGCATACGATTCCTCTTTCTTTTTTATTTGTTTATTTATGCATTTTTTTGAAATTGGAGAGGCTACAACTGAGAAACCTTATCCCTGTCAAATGAAAAAAGATTTGAACACAACATCTCAGGTGCTCAAACTAAGGCAACTTGCTACTGCTTCAACACTTGAATCTTCTCTTCATAAAAAGCCACTGGTTGATGTGTTAGCGTACCTAATTTTTTCAGTGCCGATATTTGGTATAGGTATCATGCCTTTTGGCACCTCTCTAGCTTCACCACCATCCCTTTTTAACTAGACCTGCTGTCCTCATCAGAAATTTGACGGCCCTGCAAGCCCTTTCTGTTTTTTCACTCTCCTGATGTGGTTAGGGGACTCAAAAAGGACAGAGCAAATTGGAGAAATCAAAAACAGGGATGAAACTCTCCTTGCCACCTTCTGCCATAAAAGACTGCAGATTCTCCACCGCTCCTGCCAAGTTTAAGAATCTGGCCTCAAGTTCTCTTAAGGATGGTATAGAAACAAAACCACAGAATTTGCCTCCAGCAACAGGCAGAATGTGAACAAATTTGCTACTTTATGATACAAACAGCCTTCAAGCCTCCTCTGAACTCTTCCCGCACAAAACTCTGAACCAAGACATTCGCATCTTTTTCCTTTACAAATTCCAAATGTTTGAGATAAACATTGATTCATTCTCCGAATTTATTCTGCTGTGAACCTCTGCCTCCAAATAATCAGTTCCAAGCGCATCCTTAATTGCTCACTTCACTGAATTGTTTTAAATTACAAGTATAATTGTTTACTGCCATATAACAACGTGACTTATTGTAATATAAATGGAATATAACAATACATACCAGATAACTGTAGATTAAGATCAATGAATGCTTTATTCAAAGGTAGTGTTTGTACAATCCAATTGTAGATCAGGGAGGATCGTGTATCAAATCAGACTGCCTTCCCTGACTACTAGAAGCATATGTAAAGTGCTCAATAGTTGCCAAATAGAACACAACAGTCAATACGTACTTACAACCAACTCCTAACAACTATTCACAAACATATACTAACAAAACATAATAAGTTAATTCATGCCATCAGAGATGTAACAGGCAAGTTTGTGCTAGCGGTCACTTCTCCCAGGCTCATATTCCCTTCTCAGGTACTCTCTGTTTTCCTGTCCAACTGCCTAGATCTTTCACAATACTGTGGTCAAATTGTTCATATTGCTATGGAGTTTGTTCATGAGGAATATATCACCAACCAAGTGTTGGATGAAGGCATCAGAAATTATAATATCCACAAGGGTAAGGCTCAAATTGGAGGCTGTTGTGAAAGGAAATATAACAAAAATAATCCAGTGATAGCATCAGTATATGATGCTTTCAAAGTTGCCCAGGTAAATAACAAAGATATATTGGGTTGATCCGCCTTTATCTTTCTCCCGCCCTTTCTTGGGGTGGGTGGGAGGACAAAAGGGTCTTTCTTCATTCTCAATGCACACTTAATAAATTTTGATGAAAGGGTGGTAAGCCCCTACTATTCTAAGGGGGTTGGGGGTTAAATTCTTCTATTCGAAAAAGATTAAAGGATAGGATCTACTTACTCTGTGTATTCCATTGTCTCGAGTCTCTCGACCACTAAATACATGAATATAGAATGGGATACCCTCTACGCCTTTGGAGAGCACTTTGGTCATGCCGAAATTGAGCAGATTCAAAACAAATTCAGAGCATTAGCTCTTTTGGTCAACCATGAATGCCAGGATCTTGCTACAATTCAAAAGGGATAGAGGTCGATAATCACTTAGGGCCGTCCAAAGCCAGCAGTTGTTCATGTTTATCATTCAGAATTCTCTGTGACTCATTCTGCTAAGCCTTTGGCTCAATTTTAAATCAAGGCTGAACATGAAGTTGAGAATATTTTAGAGGAAAATTAGTACTCTGCTTCATCTCTATATCTTATCTTGTATAAACGTTGTCAATTTTGTATTGTCTCATGTTAAGCATTGCTCCCGTTTTGGCTTTTCTACTACGTTACCCGGTGATGCGTCCCCGGTTTTTTTTCAGGCGTCCCCGTTCTGGAGACGTCCCGGGGACAAGGGACTCCTAGGGGACGTCCCCATAAATTCTGCATATTGACAATGAATTTTGACAGTGAATTCTATATGCAAAATGACTTTGACTCTCAATTTAACACAAATTTGGCATAAGAACTCTACTAGTTCTTATATGTTAAGGTTTTATAATGTGTATGTGCATGCTTTATCCATGTTTTCATGTGAATATTCTAAATTTCCCTATATATTTCAATTTTTCCTATTTTTATATAGCCGTCACCTAGCCGTCCCCAAAGTTGGCAAAAAAAATCACCATCCCGGAAATGCATACCCCCGTCCTCATCCCAAAAACTTGGGGTAACATAGCTTTTCTAGCATCATATATTTTGTTTCAAATTTGGTAGATTCTTGGATGGTCATGTTTCCTAGGATAGGCTATGATGCTTCATGTTGAAACCTCATTCTTCTATACACATAATGCAATTACTCTATATTATTAATATAAATATATATGCTTCGACCTTTTGCTTTTAAAAAAAAGTTAATTCATGCCAAGTACAATAATCACCAATCTAGCAAAACAAATGACTCTCTAAAGGCCATTTCCCCTTTCTAAACATAAAGGAAGAGTTTCAGCTTAATTAGTAGAGATTCCTTAGTCTTCTTCAAATCTTCTTTGCTTCCACTTGTCTCAAAGGCAAGGCAAGGGGATATTAAAGCCCTACCTTACCTTTGTCATTGTCTGCCCCCACAGGCACTTAGTGTGTACACAATTATCGCACCATTAACTATTGCCATTACCAAAAATGACCACTGATTCCTTAATATGATTTTCCTTTATAGGAAGAATGATATGATCACTTATCTTTGAAAAATGTTGGGATCTTAATGGGGATCCCAAATCTTATTTCTTGGCTAGCCCTTCTTACCTATAAATTATGTCATCAACAATAAGCTTTGATGTTGACTCAATTTTGTAACTGTTGTGTTGCAAACACACACATCGCATTGCAAATGAGGATCCCCTCTTTTTTCTTCTTAGCTTAGTTGTTTTGCTTAATTTGCTTTGCTTGGCAACATTTTTTTAGGTTTCTTAGTCTCCCAACTCTTAGGGAAAGGTGATGTCTTGTCAATCCAGATGGGAATGCATTGTTCAATCCATGGAGTAAGAGTCCGTCCTTGGTAGGGTGTTTTCAAGTCTGGAAGGGTATGTTCAAGTTTGGAATGGGTGAGTCAAGTTAGGAATTCCTAGGTTGAGATGTAGAGTGAGGAAATTTTCCAAGGATTGATTCTCAGTGACAAAATCCATGTTTGAGGTGGATTTCACTAGGTCAAGGTTCCCCTTCAATCCTTACATATGTTGAGTTTCCCCTTCTAAGATCTAGAATTAAGATGATGATTATTTGGAAATCCATGTTTGAAGTATGGAAATTTGGAATTAAATTGGAAATCCTTGTCTAAATTGCAAGATCGAAGGCAATCTTCAAGGATGAGAAATGGGGTGAGGTCATGGAAATTTGAATGATAGAGCATGGATTTGAGAAATTATCAAGGAAAAGTTGAAAATAAGAGATCATCAAGGAAAATTCCTTGCTGTTTGACCTTGATAGGAGAGGAAAATAAAGGAAATTGTGAAGAATCCTGTAACAAGATTGTAATTTCCATAGAAAATTCTTGGTTGAGTAGGGAACTCCAAGTCTTGGATGAAGAATGAATGAACAATTCTTAAAGAAGCTAAGTAAATCCAAGGAAATTCCAAAGAAAATCAGGGAAAAGTTAGAAATTCCACTTCCAAGTCGTGGAATGCAAGTAAATTTCCTCTCCAAGGTGGAAATGCACTCAAGGAATCGCCTTTCAACACTTGGAAATATTGCAAATTTTCTCTCCCATGTGAAAACACGCTCCAAACTTCCTTGCTCAAGATGAAATGCGCTCTACATTCCTTCTCCAAGGTGAATTTGCGCCCTACATTCCTTGCTCAACATGGATTCCCGCCCAACATTTCTCCTCCTATGTGGAAATGTGTTCAATATTATCCTTGAATGCACTTTAATCCCGCTCAAGGAGACTTTTAGTCTTGGTCGGCTGGCAATAAAGAAAAGCATGTGAAAATGAAGTATTTCAAGGGTAGGGTCGGCTTGGAGTGCATGAAACATGTAGAAGGGCAATAAGGCTGACTCGACATAAAGCAATACACATTTTGAAACAAACAAAACCTTGTTTAGGTTGGCCCTAAGTGGGAGGTTGTAATTCCTTATATGGTGCGCTATATATGTTGATTAATAACCTCATTTTTATCATTCACAAATGCAGATCAAGTGTGAATCAGACCTAGAGGGAGTGCGAATTTACATTAAGCAGAGCAAAAATAATCAATGAGAATTGTGAAATGTGTTTGGAAATGGAGAAATCATCTTATACTTATACGCATTCAAGACAACACAAAATCAAATCAAGGCTGGCTTGACAAAATAAAGGATTTGGGATTTGTGAAGCATGATTGACCTAGCCGACCTGATAAACATGAAAGAAAATTTGAAATTTTAAAAAGGGAAAACAAGAATTCAGGCTGACTGATCTGATATAGAGTCAATCCAAACCAAAAATAAGGACAATTTTGTCTAGGTCGGCCCTTATTAGTAAATTGTGATTTCTAATGTGGAGCACATATAAATGTAAGGGCAAGATATCATTTCTACTGCAATTCAATATCAATTCACAACAAATTCCATGGGAGATGCGATTGCAGCAGAGCAGAAGTGATTTCCAGCAAACAAGTGTGAATTGATCAGACCTAAGGAGGCAAATTCCCAGCAGATGTGAAGCAAATTTGTCAAGAGGAGGGTGAACTTTTCAGCAAAGGAGGAGATATACACTCTGATTTAGGCAATTTCTCTCATTAAATTGCATTGCAGACCTGAAAATGCATTTTCCAGACCTGGATCATCATGTTCCAGAATTCCTTAGTGTTGATTACAGATTTGTAAGGGTTTTTGTGAAGCAAATTTCGTAATCATTCATATTGTTTACAAGTATGATTCAAAATGTTCTCTTTCTTTTCAGGTTTTGAAGACAAGATCAACATGTTCAAGGAAGACCAAGATGATGGCGATCAAAGGAAGGAATTCAACAATACAATGAGGAACACTTCCAGGTCAAGGATTGCTAGAGGACGACAAGATTCATATTCTAAGACAACATCAAGGCAAGGTTCACACTTCAAGTAGGTAATGAGACTTCAAGTAGGTAATGAGAAATCAAGGAACCACAACTATAGGGTGAAGATTTCAAAGGATGAAGAAAACATTTCAAAAAGTCCAAGATATGGAGAAGGATAAACGAACAAAGAATTTCACAATATGAAGTCAAGACCTACACCAAGGAATGACAAGATCAAGAACTGCTCAAGAAGGAGGATTCCCAAATGTGAAGATGAAATGCATAAGGATGATCAAGGAAAGAAGATAGTTTCAAAAGAGTTAATCAAAGTTAGAGACTTGATCAAGATGATGCAATTTGGGAATATGAACCATCACATTAAACAATTGGATGATGTTGAGTCTCAAGAGATATCTACGCTGATGTGGCGCCTAATCATTCTTAACCAATCAAGTGGTACCACTTCAACATGTCCAAGTGCATTGAACCTGACACATTCCAAGAGGAGCAAGTGACATGTGGAGTCACATTTAAATATTGTTTATTATACCTTACCTCATCTCTCATTGGTCCATATTCAAAGGGAGGACATGTGTCCAAAGTTGTGTAATCATATCATTGGTCAAATATTTAAATGTAAATGGTGGTAGTTGTAACTACCCCATATTAGGGTTTTATTGTTCAAATCTTGGCCATTGATTTCAAATCAATCTAGGCCCTTGAATTGTAATTCAAAGTCTATAAAAGGCTTGGCCTTTTCATTTGTAAAGGTTAAGAGTTGATAATTAGGAAATAGAGTAGTAGCAAGTAGAAGTAGTAGTAGTAGGAGGAGATCAGAGATTGCTGCTAAGTCTACGTCAGAATAAATACACGATTTTCTTTGAAGATATGGTGGATCTTTATATGAGTTTCAACATGTTGCATTGTTTCTACTTTTCAAGTTTTAGATTTGTCTACATGGAATTGATTAGTTGAATGGGAGATCTTATTGCTGATTAATGGTGAAGCTTATATGTTCATACCATTTGGAATTTTTTGATTGCAAATTGTAGTGCATGCTTAGTTTGAACTCATATTTAAAGCTTAACTTCAATTGCTCTATGCTCATTGTTCATGGTGTTGATGTGCATAAGTGATTTGAAAATCATTTGTGTGCCCTTTGGAGATTGCACTATCTTTGTGTAGTTGTTTCCTCATGGTGAAACCAAGCTTGGTTTGGTTTCACTTAGTCAACAATCATTTCTTGCATTGTTAGGTGTTTAGGTTAAATTTCCTATCCCTTTTGATCTTTCTTTGTTTGAGAAGTTAAATTAGTTCAATTTCCAACAAAGCGTAAGTCCCTTTGTGATACCATCATATCACATCATTTCAATTGAGTATATCCATTGCAATGTCAAGACTCGACTGAAGAAACCTTGGGGTAGGCTTACTTGATCACATTGTTTAGCATATAAGTTTTCCTTGTTCAAGAGAGGATAGAATACTTAGTATTTTATTCTGTGTTCAAGGTGTCATAAAAAACACATCAACAATAACTTGCTAGGAAATTCACCATCTTACTAGCCACTTTGTAATTAATGCTTGAATGAAAATGATTCAAATGAATTCAACAACAGCCAAGTAGTTTTGAGTATATTCTCTATTTTCCAATTAGGTGATCCTTTATTTCAAATTGCATTGAAGATGCCATAGAATCACCTTCTATGTAAATTTTAGAGACTCTAAATTGAATTGTAACTTGAAGGCACAAAGCCAAATGATAAACCTTCACTTCATAATTTGTCTGATAGTTAAAAAATTCGTAGGGTACTCGCCAAACTCATGAGTCAAATTGTTGGCGATTTACTTGCGTGCAGGTTGACACAAGTTCAACTTTTAGATTTGCATTGAGTATTTGACAAATCTGCATGATGAACTTGCCTGATGCTGCACATGAAATGAAATAATGAAAAATGTGCAAAAAATGCTGAATTTTGGCCTTTAAAAACCCCATTCAACCTCCTATTTTCTTCACATGGGTTTTGCAACCTCCTTTGACCAATTCAAGGCAATTAAGAAAGTGAATTTCTTCAAATTTTGGAGTTCCAGGTTTTTTTCTTAGTGTTTTTGGAGTTCATTTACATTCCTAAATTCTTCATTGGCATTTTTAGGCATGTTTCTAATGCTCCAACTCAATATTTATGTAGTTTAAACGTTGTAAATTTTTTTTTTACTGATAATGCTGTATTTTTATCTAGTGTAGGGTTTATCCTTATTTTTTTTAATATAATATCATAGGGTCTATTAAGGGGCCCAAGCCCTAAATGCAACCAAAGAAGCCAAATACACAACATATGACATGTATAAATATATTGTGTACCAAATCTTTTGAATTAAATTAGATTTATTTGAGAACAATAATCAAGTATATTTGAGAACTCTTTTGAATTGCTGTATGTGGTATGTTGTATTGTTGTGTGAAGGGAACTTCTAAGTTTCTTGCAAATTGACTATTGTTTATTTTCCTAGGGTTACTTTGGAGGTCTGGTAATATGATGTTTCCATTTCTCCTTCTATTTTGTCATACCGAGGAGTAGCAATCTTGACAAACCTCATGCCTTTTATATTTGTGGAGATGAAGTTCTAAAAGTGGCTCTCATAGGAGGAGGTGGATGTTGAAAGTCTTTCGTTATCCTTTTTCTTCTTCTTTTTTTTCAATGTTTGACTGAGCCATATTGGGGTATCTAAGATGAAAGGATGTACTTGTATTGCAATCTCTTTTTTAACTAGTTCTCTTTTAGAATCCTTCTTTAGAGGTGGAGGAGAGGATTGATGGGATGAACTCTTTTCAAGAGGTGGGGATGGTTTTGGGGAAGACAAAGGTGAGCATGGAGGATTTTGGAGAGGTGGTTTCTATGGAGATGTCTAAGGAGGTAGGAAGGAGGAGACCATGGAGGAGGACAAGGAGACTTACAATCTAAGGGAGGAGATTTAGGAGGAGAAGTGGCCTGTTGAGGAGATGGGGTTTTCTTGGGAGAAAAGGAGGTGATTTTTGTGGAGATGATATAGAGGAAACAATTTTTTTTGTTATCTTCACCTTCTTGTAAAAATTGCCAAAAAATTTGATTTTGATTTTAGGTTTCGTCTTCTTCCTCACTTGTTTCTTTGTATCCTCTATTTGTTCTTGTCTCAAACCCCCCCTCCCCAACATTTACTATTTTATCGATAGTTGCATTTGTAGTTGGAAGAAGGTTGCTTCTATTTGTGTGATTTCTTATGTCTTTTCTTCTTCTTCTTTGGCGATTCTTCCTTTTTCTTCTTCACTGGTTCCTTCAATTTCTTTTTCAACTATGTTTTGCTTCTATTAATCATAATTTGAGTTCTATCCTTGTTTGACTTTTATTTAGGAATAAAGCAATTGATGGCTATAATTGGTTTATCAAATATTTGCTCCTCATACATAGTCTCCAACACTTTGTCAACATCCAATATTTCTTTAGTGAAGGGGATATGACAGATTTTATCTTGAAAACTCAAATCTAAAATGACGTGTCCACAATAATCTCTTTTTGACACTTCATGCTCATCCTCACAATCAACCCATTAGTCCCCAAGGTTCAGTTTGTGTGTGTATGCTAACCTTTCTTACTTTTCCATGAGCTCCTTGGGGTCATATGCCATTCTTCTTTCAAAAGGGTGAAGGGTCACCGTAGCCATTTCAACTTGTACACCTTTCGCACTTGCATAGGTTGGACAAGTGTAATCCCTAATTATTAATGAGAATTGGATACCTATCTTACGTTTGCTAGATAAAACCTTATAAACTTTTGCACATGGTTTACATACTCGAACTCACTGAGTATTTGGCAGGCCCAAAATTTTCGACTTGACAAAAAGTTAAAACTTAGCAACTTAAAAAATACTAAAACTTCTTTAAAAAAACATTTTTTTTGCAAAATTCAATTACAAAATTTATCAAATGAGTCTAAAAAACCATGAGCAAGTGTTTTCTATTAAATTTGATTCTTGAATACATATGGATTACAAAATTGCATCATCATGTGAAGCCGAATTATGAATACAATAGCTAGCTGCTAACTAATAACTATTATGAATTTATGATGTTTGCCTTTGAAAATCATCATCGTAAATTTCATACTGAGGAAAACAAAAAATTACAAGTTTTTACAGTTTCCTCTTCCTCAACCTAGTGAGAAGCTGGGGGGTCGAGGGTATGGTCCTTGCACTTGATTCTGGGTCCTTGCTTGGCCTATAAGACGGTGCCTATGGCTCCATCTTGCTGCTAGATGGCAATGACTCCTCTACCATATCAATGCCATCCAATCTAATCTCCTTTGCTTTGTTGAAGCCACATCCTCCATAGCTTGTCTCTCGAAGTCAACAATTGTAATGTCCCCTATTGGGACTTAAATCAATTTGCCCTAAAATTCCCAATAGGGTTTGGTTTATGCACATGATTGTGATGTTGCCTACTAGGAGTATGCCTATTTTCCATAATTAAACATACTTCATCATACTTATTATGCCTTAAATCAAATTATTAAAACTGGAGAACCATTAGTATTTATAATACAATTGATAATTACTATGTTTAAGCCCCAATCCTTACTTCTTTCCTAATCAACCCTAATGGAGGATGGGGAATTACTATGTTAGGGCACTAGAAAACCATTCTCCACAAATAGACCCAAGGGTTTCAGTAACACCTGTCCATACCACCTTTTGGGGGTCACCTACTTTGTGTGATATTAATACCACTTTTCCCTAACAAAACCAACCTATCCTCGTGAGGAACAATAGAGAACGATTAAGGACTAGGTCGTTAATATGCTAATCTCTCATGTATTATGAATGCATATGTAAATAAATGAAATTAAGTATAATTGTCATATACATCTGATTTCCCTATTATTAACAAATATAAATCTTATTGGTATTATTTCTGTTATATGTATATATAAGAATAAATGAAACAGCTTATATTATAGATAAATCTGCTCCTTATTCCTAATAAAATTCAAATATAATATTACTGTAACTAAGTATTTAGTTCACGAGTGAGATACAACATAGCAATCTGCTGTTACAACAATGCTTGCTAGTAATATAATATGATCTGCTCTTTCAATGCTGATACTTGCTGATCCCCTTATTCCATTGTGGCTTCCCTCATTTTATAGTTGAACGTCTTCAAGGAGGGAGGCGTCCTTTGGGGAATGATCATGCCTTTTCAGATTTGACAGATTGCTCTTCATCACTGAATGCTTAACATAGGTTAGTCGGCCAGCATATATGGTAATGTTATATGACAAAATCACAAATATGAAGTGATGTCAACCCAAACATAATTAAATTTATTTCAATTCTTTTGTAGGAAGTCAACCACTATGTTTTGAAAGAAATCGGCTATATTTATTTGCGGGGCATGATAGAAATCTCATCCTTTGTAAAGAAGGAGGGAGTCATCGTCTTGCACGGTTCAATCATTTAGGGATCAATCTCATCCAAATCAATAAGCTCCTTTGGTTGGTCTTCCACCTTTCTTGTATGAATTCGAAGGTTGTATTGGGCAAAAACAAGATCATTGAGGCTTTGTTGAGTCAACTTATTATGCTTCTTCATGTGAATGGTATCAAACAAACTTCTGTTGTGCTAATAGCCAGAAGCACTACAAGGTTGAGGCAAAATTTGGTGGGCTAGACTTTGTAGATTTAGGGTATTTCCACCCCAATCTTCCCACCTCAAACCTACAAATAAGGTATTCAAGATTTTGTAAATAAACAATATTCTATTAATAATTGTAATATATAACTTGCAAGATATTAGGCTTTACTTTTTCTTACTTGGTGTTTGGGTGGTTCTTCCTCATATAGCTAATGATGAAGAAAACAACCTCTGCCTAGTTTGCTTATAATATTGTAACCCATAAATGATGAGGTCTCTCACCTCAAGCTTAGGTGTTATCCTCACAATGCATGTGGATAGGCACTCTATAACCTCCCCATTAACATTTGTGAAGCTATTAGAGAAGAAAAACTTGGGGTTGAGGTAATCTGCATGAATAAATTGGAGTTGATTGTTCCACCTTCGATCAATGATCTCACAAATAGGGGCAAATCTTTTTTCATCCCTCCTGTAATAGTGGCCCTATCCATGACCTTATAAATGTATCCCATTTAATTTTTCTCCTCATCCACCAAATGCAGAACCATCACCAACGACTTTATTACCTACAAAGTACAAAGTAGAATCAAATTTAAGTTACAACTTACAATGAAACAAAATACTTTTAAATTATAAAAATAAAGGAATCAATTTGAAAATAAAATAAAGTTTGAAGTTACCTTGACAATCTTTATAACTGTAGTCGCAAAAACATCATTAAAAATTGTTTTTTCGGTCCTTTTTCTATCAGTCTTCTTTGAATAAGTTGAGTTTACCCATTCTTGACTCGCAAACATCTCCTTCGAGGGAGTCAATAAACTAGAAATACTTTGCAACGTTAGAAAATTAGTTGCAAGCCTTGTAGCACCTACTCACATAAGCTCTTTCCCCTTGGTGTGATCTCTCATCAACTAAAGAACCCATGGGTTATTATAAATATGTTTTGTTATATCTCTTGCTTCTTCTACAATTGGTCTCACTCAATCAATTTTGCCTAGGTCCCCCAAAAGAAGGTCAAGGCAATGAGTTGCACAAGGGGTTCAAAAAAGTGTTGGACACCTCTCTTGAAGAAATCTTCTAGTCGCTACATATGCTGCTGCATTGTCAGTAACAAATTGGACAACATTTCATAGGCCCACCTTGAAAACAATCTCCTCCAACGTCAAGCTCAAATTCTGCATTCTTTTTTTGTCGGAGGCATGAATTAACTTCGAAAAAAACTAAATCACTATTTGAAGCCACAAAAAAATTGAGGGTCCAGCTCCTTCCATCTATTTACCCATCTAAAAGAATTGCGCATCCAAACTTTTGCCATTGCTTCTTTGATCTCCCACAATTTGTTGTACCATGTACGTGTCTAGTAGCATCTTGGAGCAACTTGCCACTTAAATCTTTTGGAGAGGGTGCTTTGTACCCTTTCCCTGCAACCATTGATTTTGTCACCAAACACTCCCAATATGGACTCCTTGCCATATTGAAGGGAAGTTTGTAATGGCAAAAATTTGCATAAGCCTTATTTGCTTGTTTGTGCACCTCCGAATTCCACCCTATAGCTTTCAATCAAGGTTGTCCTCTTGGTACATTTCTAGGAACATAAAACCTTGCATCTAAACTTTGCTTGGATTGGATGAGGAGTATGGGCCACGTATATGTGGACTGCAACTAGAGCCTACAATGCCTTGTGTATCCACATTAGATTTCTGGAGCAATAGCTTCTTGTATGTCTGCTTGTGCCTTCACTCTCTAGTGCTACAAGAAGGACTATCATCTCTTGTTTCACCTCTTCTAGAGTTTGCTTTATATGGCTTGGCATCATGGCAAAGAATGCTTGCAAGATAGTATTTGAGGTGATTAATGTCACCACTAAGTTTCTTTTTGCACCACACACAAATCACAAAACCTTGTACTAGTCCCATTATGCCATATTTCCAAGTGGTGGCTTCTAGGGGGTCTCCTTCCACTTGTTGAGTCTTAACCAGATGTAGAGTCATATGCCATTGTGATTATATATTAACCTACAACATTGATAAGAACAAAAAATAGTTATCTAGAATATAGCAATCTGAAGTTGAAAATGATTTTTTTGTTTAAATCATATAAAATTCAAATGCGTTAAAAGAGTTTAATTGTAATAAGCTAAATGGTAATTAAATTGAAGAATGAATTTGATAAAAATATGATTATATCATCTCTTAATGCTAAAATGTAAATCTTGTATTAAAAAAATATATTAATAATTACAAATAATTTAAATTTTAATCAATCCACAAATTTAGTCAGATTGAATTATTCAATTCAATCATTTACAAATTTAAATGTTTACAAAAAAAGAGCCAGTAATGGTATAGTTTGATGGTTAATTCAAGGTGTTGTGATTCTTGTTGGTGTTGGAAATAAGCAACACCCAGACCAATGATGGACTGGTCCAAGAGGGGCCAGTAGCACAGTGGTAGAGCACTCCAGCAACGTATGGAAGGTGTGGCTTAAGGGGGGGTGTTGGTGTTGGAAATAAGCCACACCCAGACCAACGATGGACTGGTCCAAGAGGGGCCAGTATCTCAGTGGTAGAGCACTCCAGCAACGTATGGAAGGTCCTAGGTTCGAGTCCTAGCTGGTCCATGTCTCAACAATTCTTGCCACCAAGATTCAAACCCCTTCTGGGGTGTTATTGCTGAGTGTTCATGTCGGGGATGGGGTCCCCCATTTGTGGCTTCATCGGTTCATAGTTTTGATTGAAAGTGTTTACCCTAAAAAAATGCTTTAAAACTAAAATAACAAATGGAACCAACCTGTTGCAAATCTGAAATTCTGGAAACATCTTCTTCAAACCATCAAAAAAATCTTCCCAACATGCTCTTCAATTCGTGCTTGCTGCTGCTGCTCAATGTGAATATAGGGTTCTATAGCGCTTCAAATTTGTCTAAATGGTGCGTTTTTACTTGCGTAGCAAATTAACAGGTCAGACTTTCCAAGTTTTGGCAAGTACTCACCAAAAACTTGGCGTGTTTTTGATGAAAATCCAGCTCTGCAACTTGGCAAGCTAAAACAGCAAAAACTCACCATGGCTGAAAAAGAGTACTTGGAAACTCAGGGGGTACTCACCAGGTTTGCAAACTATGGATGACAAAAATGGCAGATTAAAAAGTATTCTTTGATGTATTCCTTTAAGAAAATTGTGGTATTTCAGGGTTAACAGAATTCAGCTGGAAAAATTGTGGAACATTCCTATGCAAAATTTGCATGGAAAACAAAGTCAAAAAGAAAGGCACAGAACAATACTGTGGTTGGTTATGAGTTGAGAACACACCGAAACATTGAAGATTGTCCCAGAAGAGAAATCTTTCTTGTTTAATAGGAATGCTAAATCATTTGGAAGAATTATCCTAGACAGAGATGATGCAGACGAGGTCGTGGTTCCTATGGGAAAGCTGACCTTGCTGCCTCAAAGTTAAGCGAAAGAAAACAAAAGTGAAAAGTTAAGTGAACAGATGGTATGTAGTTTTATCTATTAAGCCTATTATAAGCATAGATGAACAAATCTGCAAAAAATCGTTTTACTCCTGATTTATTGCGAGTCATTTATGGCCATGATTTAATCTGCAAAAAACTCTCGGGCGATTTTTTGGAAAAAAGGGGGCAATTTATTGGAAAAAATCGCAAAACGTCAGGAGAAAAACTCAAATAATTCTCCATATGAGATGAGCTGAAAATCGATTTATTTGTTCATTAATATGTGTGAAATGAGCTGAAAAATTGAAAGGCTTTGTATGCACATGCCAATGCCAGCCATTGAACAAAGTATTTATTTTATGGAAGATGTCAAGTAGAGGAGAACTTTAATTCTACAGAAAGGAGATTCAAGGAATGTAAATCCTCTTTAGTATGTATTGAACTCAAATTCATTTAGAGGGTGCACTTAGTTTTTGGTATATGATATGTATATAACTCAAACTTTGATTTATATATGATGGAAACCAGTAATATGCTCTACAAGTTCAGTCTATATGTGTGTTTTTTAAGAATATCTTAAAAATTATATATTTTCAAATGTTCGATAAATTTGCCGATTTTTTGCTGAGTCCCGAGTTTTCAAAATTTTTGGGCCAAAAGAGTTATTGCCGAGTAAGAGTTTTTCATCTTTGCCTCAAACTATAATAACCTATACAGGCAGCAGAAAAATGACAGAGAAACAAATAGAATAATGGACAACTCAAATACCCAGATTTCTGTTTCATTCACAAAATACACATTAATTAGAATTACTTTTAGAGCTGTGGCTGTAATTGACTTACAATGCCTCTGTTCCAACTTCCTCTTTCTCTAGAAATTCCCCCTGCCCTATCTTGTTTTCCAGTCAAATACAACTTCCTCATTGGACACCAGAATTGCATCTGTGGCATTAATTACAGCCAACTTCCTCATTGGGCACTAGAATTGCATCTGTGGCATTAATTACGGCCACTCATTTAAATTTTTAATCTACTGACCTCATTCCTGCATTAAATGACTTGATTTGAATTATGCTGCCACCCTACTAATAGCTAGCCATAGTTCCTTGAACGCCCCTTGTGCCACCTTTCCTTCATTGTAATCACACCCCTTAATTGCTGTCTCCATGGTTAGATTGTCCTTGCATCAAGAGGTATGCAAGCAGTAGCAGCATAGAAGCTGACGGTATAATGCCACTAACATACAAACTAGGGCACAACATATGAACACAAATGCCATCCACAAACTTCACCAACTAATGATTTTTTTTTGCAAGGTTATATCAACAATTAAACATACAATTATCAAGCTACCTCATGAAATTACTTTAGATAGTGCAACTAGTTTAATACATCATAACCAAATTTATAAAGAGAAGCATGAATGTAGCATAGAGATTACATCTTCATCAAAGGAAATAATTACATTTAAAGAAAATCGTGGAAGATGGGTCTGAAGGGCCAACCTATGCCTTAGGGGCTCATTCAAAATGACTATGCTTACGTAATGAGATCAAAGATTTCGTAGTTCAACAAGGAACACTTTCACTTTGTTGATTGTAGTAAAATAGGATAGCACTTAAACGGTCATAACTCTCATGTTACCTGGAGAGTCGACAACAAAACCCAAAAAACTTATATAGGGTTCTTGTTGATGGTGTTTTTACGCACTATGCAACACAAAATAAAATACTAAGTATTGTATTCTCTCTTGAATAAAGACTCCCAAATGCTAAGTTGTGTGATCAAGTAGGACGACTCTAAGGTTCTCAAATGTCAGGTCTTGATGTGCTCTTGGATAGACTCAGTTGTATATGATGTGATATTTGTTGGAATCACAAGATGGTCTTACGTTGAACACTTGAATGCGCGAATGATGCTGGAACGCGGGATTTCACTTGATTTGGAAAAAAGGAAAAAAGGATAGGGTTGAGGAAGCTAATCTAATTCTAAGAATGTAAGAGCAAAGGACAATCTTTGGTGGAATTCAACGAAGTCTTGCTTTGACATGCAACGAACATCTCCACAAGGCTAGTGCAATCTCCTAAGGATAGCTTTATGATTTTTAAATCATCATCACAAGCATGGACACCATCAAGTCGATGCATATCAATGAAGGAATGATAATTGAAATTAAGTTTGGCTAAGATGGATCCAGTTGACTACGCAGGGCACTTTACCATTGGCAAGGTGTTAGTAGTATGAATATACAAATTTCACCATTGATCATGCACAAAGTCTTCCATTCATCTAAACGACATGAGAATTAAATGAGAAGTAGACATCATGCAAATTGTTGAATCGACATATCAATTTCACCATATCTTCAATGAAGTTTACATGTCTTTTACAACAATGCCTTGGCAACAATCTTTGCCTTCTCTTCCTACTCTACTCTAATTATTTTCTACTCTTGAACTGCTACTACTGACTATTAACATTACAAATGAAGAAGTGGAGCCTTAAATAGTACTCTCATTACAATTTAGTGGCTCAGATTGATTCACAATCAATGGCCAAGATTGAAAGATAGAAACCCTATTGTAAAGCATTTAATGCTTGACCAATGATACACTTACATTTGATAGGACACATGTCCTTCTGTGAAAATTCAACCAATAGATGACGAGGGTAGGTACTTTGAACTTTGTGCCCACATGTAGTAGTTATTCTTTGTAGGATGAGTCAGGTTCATTGAATTTGGATGCCTTATCTTAAAATGATGTAATTGGATAAATGATGACTAGGCACCACCTCATCTTCCTTGATCTTTGTAACTCATCATAAGCATGTGAATGAATGAGGCATATCTCTTGATACTCAACATGTACAAGCTCGATCAATGAATGAGGTGATGGTGACTTTGCTCAAATTGATCCTCTAACTTTGATTAACTCTTCTGAAACTATCTCTTGTCTTGATCACTTGCATTCTGGAGCTTTCATCTGGCTATACTGACAATGATTCTTGGATTTCAAAGGGAAATTCAAGATTGTGAAAATTTCCACCTTAAGTGCTTGATGTTGATAGTTTGTATCAGACCTTGTCCTGACTATGCTTGATTTTCATCGTGCCTTGAAGAGAGTTGAAGTGCAATGTCCTTTTTGATGAGAGCTCGTTTTGCTCCAGCCATCGTCTACCTGTGAGAATTGGCTAAGTTAGTTTTATGAAGTTACTTTTGTATGAATGAATTACTTAGAGTGAGAAGTTCTAATTAATAACCTTGAAAGCCAAGGCTACCTCTCTAACCCTTGATCGGATATAATTGCTTTTAAAGCTCCTCAGACGGAAAAATATATAATAAAACCCTCCCAATCAGAATTACACAACTTAGATGGTGTTGTGAGGTATTCACACATTGCCCCATCGCAAATGGGGACCCCCACTTTTTTCCTGCTTTCTAGGTAGTGTTTGAGTCCTTATCTATTAGCCTTTGCATCAAACGGGTATAGGTGGTCAAAAGGCCAGGAGTCAAGTGGACAACCTTGTGTGAGGTGTGAAATGAGTGAGCTAAAACCTTCGTTTCATGTGTATACCCTCAAGAACGTACTTCATGGCCATCACCCTTGGAGCAAATCCCCCTAAAAGCCTTATTTGAATGTGAATTAGAGCATTTGAATGAAAATAGTGAGCATGGTTTTGATTTGAGATCACCTCATTCTTTAGAGCGAAGTTTCCTTCATGTGCTCCATGATAGGAGTGAATTTTTGCATTTTAAGCCTTTATCAGGTAAATTTGACATGTTTTGAGAATGAAAGCTTGAGAAATCTAAGGATTGACATTAAAGTGATGAAGGAAGGGTTTATTTTGGTTTTCAATTCACTTTAAGGCAAAAGGAGCAAACTTCACCTTCATGAACTCAACCACATGAGCGAACTTCATGAACACAAGAGGATGAGCGAACTTCATGTTGAATTTCATGAACTCAACAAGATGAGCAAACTTCATGAACACAAGAGGATGAGCAAACTTCATGATTTGAAGGAAAGCGAAATTTATGTTGGAAGTAGAGGAGTGAAGGAGAATTTGAGAGCATTTACCTTGAGCAAACTTCATCTTCAAACACCTAAGGGCGAACTTCACAAATCAGCATACATGAGCGAACTTCAAGAATCAGCCTACATGAGCGAACTTCACCTGAGCAACCTATGAACAAACTTCATGTTTGAAGGCACGTGAGTGAACTTCGTGATTTGAAGGAGCAAAGCGAAATTCATGTTGGAAGTAGAGGAGCAAAAGAGATTTGAAAGCATTCACCTTGAGTTGATTCAATCTGAAACAAACTTCATGAACTCGACAACAAGAGCAAACTTCAAGATTCAAGGATCAAGCTACATGAGTGAACTTCACAACTTGAGCTATATGAGCGAACTTCACAATTTGAGGCACATGAGCGAATTTCACAAAATGGAGTATAAGAGCGAACTTCATGAACTCCACTAGATGAGTGAACTTCAGGAATCAAGACATATGAGCGAACTTCAAGGATCATCATAGATGAGCGAATTTCAAAGACCAGCATAAATGAGCGAATTTGTCCAAAGCAAGATACAAGGCAGCTAATAGATCATTTCCTAAAGCTAATTTGATACTTTAGCATGCCTAAAAGAGAACGATTTTGAATGATGAAAGACGAGTAAGAAGTTAAGTTCATGAACTAGAAGGAATGAGCAAACTTCATGTTTTGAGGTACATGAGCGAACTTCACAACTCAAGGTATATGAGCGAATTTCATGTCTTGTGGATCGAGAGGGAACTTCATGAGAATGAGTTTAAGAGAGAATTTCATGTGATGACCTCCAAGAGTGAATTTCATATGCAAATAAATAGTGATTTAGAGTTGAAAGCGAACTTCATAAACTGAGCAAGGGAAGTGAATTCCTTCTAGTAGCCTTCCGTAAGGGCAATTTATCATGTTTGCATCAATAAATGGTGGAAAGGCTCAACATTGGAACCCGTAGAATGAAAATAAATGAATGAAAGTGAGTTCAAAGGCAAGATAAGGGTAACTTCATGAACTTTAGGGGGTGGAATGAACTTCAAGAGCTCCTCTCTAAGAGCGAAAAACAACTTCAAGTGCTCCTTCATGAAGACGAATTCTCTCTAAATCCTCTTATCAAACCTGCAAAACACATAAAATCAAGGGATATATCAAGCTAGAAGAACTATCAATATATTATGTATTTGATATCATGTTTGTTTTGTTTTGCAGATGAGAGAGGATGGTGATTTTAAAGCAAAAGGAGAAAGATTGTAAGATCTACATCTCCATGCAAGGAAGAAAACCTCATTTACAAGCATAAAATGCCCAAGAGGAATCTCAATTCTCACAGCACTAGGGAGTCACAGAGAAATAATTCTAAAGAAAAGAAGCAGTTGTGCCATCAAGAATTCGTTCTAAGGCACATCAATACTTCAAAACCAAGACTTATACCTTGCACTTCCATGATCAAGGCATTCAAGAGGATAGTTTCAGAAGAGTTAATCAAAGTTAGAAGATCATTGTCATCATCGTTGAGGCTGGATAATGTTGAGTATCAAGAAATATTCCTTCATGATGATCTATCAAGCCTACAAAGTGTAAGTTAAAGGTGGAATCCTAGTCATCATCCCAGTCATTATTTCTACCAATCGAAGGAGTTCCGCATCAGCAGGTCCAGATTCAATGCACCAAGCTCATCCACGAGGGCACAAACTTCGAAGCACCTACCCTTATTATCTATTGGTTTTGTCAAAGTGTTGTAATCATTTCATTGGCCAAAATTGAGTTTGTTGTAACAAACCCTAATTAGGGTTTTCATTGTAAAATCTCGGCCCTTGATCTCAAATTGATCTAAGCCATTCATTGTAATGAGCTCTCAATATAAAGCTCAAGCTCCGCATTTTGTAAAGGTTGATAGTGAATAGTTAATAGTTAGTAGCAGAGAAATAGAGAAGAATAGAATAGTAATAGAATAGAAGTTAGAGTAGGAGAAGGCAAAGATTGTTGCCAAACCTCCTTGTAATGAACAATTGATTTCATTGAAGTTATGGTGAATTTGATTTGTTGCTTCAACAACTTGCATGGTCTCTACTTCTCAATTGATTTTCATGTTGACTAGATTGAATGGAGGAATTTGTTGAATGCATTTGTGTGGAATCCATTTCGTCCATACCACTAGCCTCTTGCTTATTGTAAGTGTGCCTTGTGTGGTCAACTGGAGTGATATGAGCTTAACTTCAAATTGTTATGCATCCATTGTTTATGCATAAATTTGAATGGTGAGCAATGTTCGATGGTAATTTTTTGAACATCTTTGAATTGTCCTTAGAAGATTGCATTGAGCTTGTGTCAAATTGTTCGGTTTGATGGTGAGACCTCGCTTAGTAGGATTCCATCGAATCATTCATCCATCTTCTTACATTCTAGGCCTTAGAATAGACTTCCTCAACCCTTCATCTTTTGCCTTTTTTTTCAATTCGAGCTAGTTTAGGATAAAAAAGCATCACTATATTGCAACATCAGATGATCAAGTTCCAGCGATTCAAGCATTCAACAATTCAACGTAAGTCCCCTTGTGATACCAGCAATCACATCAACCAACTGTGCTTATCCACAAGTCAAGACCTGACATACAAGAACCTTGGAGTTGTCTCAAGTGATCCTTAAGCCAATCTTCAGCATTTGAGAAGCTTTGTTCAAGAGAGGATAAGATACTTTTGGGTATTTTATTCTGTGTTCGAATGTGTGTAAAAAACACATCAACAGATGGATAGGGCAAGATCAATTTTGAACACATTATCTATGCAAACTGCCAATTAGACTCCACTTCAAACCTGCAAAGATGTTTAATGATAAACTGAAATTCACTTGCAGATCTGAATTTGATCAAAATCGCTTGCTAAGATAATATGATTCACTGTGATGCTAGAATTGACACCCTTAAACTGCAACTTGTTGTATCAATGCCAATTCAAGTGCAACTCTGATTAATCTTGGAATTAATGATGTTTTCTAAGCACTCAAATTTAATTAGTCTCAGTCATACACAAATCGTTCATCAATATCCCAGCTGGTAAGTAATAATAGACTGATCGCTTTTCCAAAGTCACAATTATACTCTTGTACTCAGACTTCAAGTTGCCAATTTTAATGTCACAGCACCATTATTGAATAAGTGTGAATTACTGATCAGATGTTGAAGCACTACCTCATAATGCAATTGCCAAATATGAAGACAAATTCGCTGTCAAACAGTGGTTCGATATCACTGGAATATGAAGGCCAATTGAAGTCCCAGCATATAGAAGAAGTGGCTGTGCATAAAATGCAATCGCTATTCACTCTTGGGAGATCACATCAATCTGTAATTGCTCCACACAAGCCAATCATAACCAAATTGATAGGCAAAATGAAATTGCTGATGACCAGGAGGCAGAGATGAGGTCGCTGTTTGCTTTTGATGTGAAATCGCCAGCTTGTGAAGATAACAAAAACCGCATCCAAGGTGAATATCACCCACAATTTGCAATCACAAATCGCTGTATAAAGATGAATATCGCCCAGGATGATCTGAAATCGCTGTATAAAGATGAATATCGCCCAGGATGATCTGAGAGCAATATTGTTCTAAATTTGATCAATGAAATGATCAAATTTGCACTTATAATGACTTCACAAGTTTGATACCTCATCACACTTGCTGGGCGCATTTCATTAAATGAATTGATGCCAATAATAGTAGCTAATCGTGGCTCAAAAGGTCGATTTTAAATGCAAGGCACTAACCACTAAATTTGTTATGTCAAAGCATCGAACTTTACACCTTTGAAGTTGAGCGACTACATGCCAATCATTTAATGTGATCCAATGACAATTTATATAAGGCTTTGATTTTACAAATCGAGCCACTTAAGGCAATTAAAATCACATTATTAAATACAATTGCTCATATCCTTCGAACCAATGAACACTTTGTGCAAAGTTTGCCAACTTCATTAAATGTCTCTTAGTTCGATCCTTGGTGAAATCACTAAATTGTGAGCTCAAATCCTTGATCGCTTAACATGGAGTTTACCAAAAACCTTTAAATGATTATCATATTGGCCGCCTTGTGTTAAATGAAGCTCATCGACTTTTGTATGATAATGCAGCGACTTCATTTTCTTGAATTTGCATAACTGCCCTTCCATTAATATTTCTTCGAATTGGCAAATGCGCCTCATTTGTATAATCACTTGTCTCGAATTTCTTCACCAATTGATTGAATCGACTTTTGATTTTCAAAACCTCTCATTGATTGTAGTGGCGTAGGAGATAAAGTGTTAGGGTAGCGTATTTGAATGCTTGCACTTCATCCTATGAAAATCGCCATTGTATCCACCTTCAACGCATTGAGCAAGCAACTCACTTTGTGCATAGTTCAAGTATTGGGATGTGCTTGCTTAGCACGATTCATCCTTGTTGATTGCATTGATTAAATGATATGTATCGTTCAAAGTATTACTCCTCTCAAAATTGGCCAAAGCAATAACATAAGGCATCAAGAGCAATGGCAAAATCATTAAAAGAAAAAACAAAGTGATTGCTAGCAACGACTAGGTGATTGAGAGCATTGACAAAGCGATTGAATGCAATGACACAGCGATTGCTAGCAATGACTAAGTCGTTGAGAGCAATGACATGAGGTGTTTAAGGCAATGATAGGGTGATTGCTAGCAATGACAAGAGTATTTCCATGCCTTAGTCAAATTTTCTTGATTTTCAATTTTGCACTTCTTCCAAATAAAAGCTAATAGCTAAATGACTCAACAACTATCGTACAAAGCAGAAAAAAGTGGGGTTCCCCATTTGCAATGGGGCGATGTGTGATTTGGTCACAATAGTTCTCAAACACAAAGGAGCAGTTCCATCTACGACTTAGTCCACTATACACCAACCTGCTAAACACTTGAAGGAAGTATAAGGCATACGTTTCTACTTGAGCGAGGATAAAGTATAATAGTGTAGATTAAAGTGTAAATCTAACTAAAACCACTATAGTAGGCATCAATACTAACTTTAAGAATAAAATAATATGATTAAAGTTAATCCAACCCTAGTAACCATTAATCCCAAACCTATTCTATTTATCACAAACCACCATTGATCAAGAGAAGTTAAGAACTCCAATCATTAGATTCAACTATAGTTATTTAGCATTTCCAATACATGGACATGTATAAAATACAACTACAAGATCCATCCATTTAGCAATGCTATTCAATTTAGATGTTTTAACTTTTAAGAAATTAACATTATATGCTCAACATAAAACACAAAGCATCAACATAAATTACTCTTTCTAAGAAGAGAAAAGGGAATAACACCTTAATGGTTCTATTCTTTTCAAATCATCCCAATGTTAAAAGAAGTTTTCTATGACCATGAAATCACTATCCTTCGAGTTGACTAGGCTAACTTAGAATCATAAAGAAGCCAAAACCCTTCACCATTCTTTGACAAAATATAAATTTGAATTTAATAAATTTATATAAACAAGAACTAACTTAAAGTCATTAATTTTTAAAGAGAACACCATAAAATCGAAATGGGACACAAAATGTGTAATCAATAAGTATTTGCAAACATCTCAATTAAATTATCATTTTCGTTTACATTTCAAATTTTCAACAGAGTAGTGGGATTAATTAAGTCCTTAATTCACTAAAATATCATGCATATGTGACAAAGCATAAGGCGGCTAAAGACTGCAAGGACAACCCAAATTTAAAAACTTAAGAATTCAAACTGGGTGCAAATCAAAGATTCATTGCAGTCAAGTTTGCTGCAATAGTTTCTTAAGATGGATTTAACATATATATCCTTGGCCCTAGTGTCATATAGCTAATTAGATATCAACTGTGAACCATACAACCTAGCAACTGCCATTTATTTCAAGAAAAGGAAAAGAATAGAAAAGAAATTGTTGCTATAGAAATGATCAATAATTAATGTATTTTTATGATTAGTGAGCTCTCCAGCTAAACACTCGCAAGAGTCAAAAGGTGAATTGTCCTTCTTAGGTTTTAACTGCATCTAAACTACAATATGTAAATGCACAGACCAAATAAATATCTTACTTGTTTGACATGGTCGACAGTCAGACCATGAGTGGTTTGTGGATCCAATATAATGAGTTTCATCATTTGATTAGGTAGATCCCACCATTGAATCCCTCGGGCTAGATGACATGCTAAAAGTAGACAGCCGTCAGACAAACTTATCTTTCTTTTGCAGGTGAAACAATATTAAGATTTATCACATACGAATCAAGCAAGGATGATAATAGTTGCATGAGTGAAATGTTATAACGCAAGATATGGAAACCTAGTTTAAACCTAATATCTGCTGTTTGAGTTTTTTTGGATCATATTTTGTGTGCAACTAATCTAGGACATTTCACAGAGCACCATGTCTAATCTTGGAAGCTAGAAGGCTGCTAGCAGTTCATTGTTGTTTGGTAAGTTGCTTGTGGTGAGTTGGTAGCTGAGCAGTTAGTTTAAGTTGGGCTGTTGGCAAGTAAAGCAACAAGTTTTTAATAATTTGTGCACTAAAACACATGGGCATAAATTTAATGGCTATTTACATGTCAAATGCTGTAATCCTTGTGTCAATGCTCCCTATAAACTTTAATGATCATCATTAGAATTGCTGTCAAAGCGTATATTGCAGCAGAAGTAGACACTGCTGCTAATGGTCACCTGCTGTGGAAGTACGAATCGCTGCCAAAGCACACATTGTTACAGAAGCTTATGTGCCAAAGAATGGTGTTTTTTTCATTGTTGTAGAAGATCACATCCAGGCAGCTAACATTGAGAAGGACCAAATCTACCACTGAACCCTACGGAGTATCAGTTGTTGGCCTTTTCCTGTTCCCATGTCGAAGGAGGCATGTGATCCTCAAACACTATTACTTGCATACTTCTGTGGAAGAACTCGAAATGAAGAGGGTGCAGACTGTTCTTTTCATCCTCAGCAATGCCTTCATTCAAAAGAGTTCAGGGCACTTGATTTCACCTCCATAGGCAAAATCATCGACAAATGGAAGTGTTTCTTGCAAACAAACGATCATCTTCAAGAAGGATTGAATCTGTTGTTGAGATCGGAAAAGAATGAAATGCAAATCGCATTATGTTTTTCGTTGAGGTCATGGAACTGACGCAAGCTTTTAGGTTTAAGTCATTTGGTCTTACTTGGTATTTTCAAAGTAACTTGAGTGACTTAAGTCACTTTAGGTTTTTAACTTTTCCTAGGTAGTTATAAGTTGACTATAATTTATAAACTACCCAAGGCGCTATAAATGGGAAGCCCCTTGTCATTGTAAAGGATCATTTTGCAATCAACAAGAGGAGAGCCATTGAGATTATGAGTGAAGATGTTTTGCAGGGTTTCAATGCCACGAGAGAGGAACATCTTTCTATGAAATGTAATCTTGTAGACTCTTTGGTTTATTTCTACAGGATTGTACTGCATTGGTGCTTGATGAAATATAAATATTCCTGTTCGGTTATTGCCCATCCATCTTGTAATCCAGGTCCAACATTGCTATCCATCAATTTGATTATCAATCTGTGGCTAATGTGATGGCTGGGGGCATTGCATCTCCTGTTTGATGGTGTTATTCCTAGAGCTTGTCAGCTGGATCTCTCTCTCTCTCTCTCTCTCTCTCTCTAGTAGGGCCTTCACCCCAGCTATGGGATGAGGCACTCCAGTGTGGATTAAAACTTGACTAGCATGAATTCCCTCAGCTGGGCCAACAAGTTTGGCTGTCTTTATTTCTCTGAATGATGTTATTTTGCTGCTATGATTGCATGTTGCTGAATGATATTTTTTTTAAACAATATTTGTATGTATGTAAATATTCTTGCATGTTCCATCACTAGTAAATTTTTTGTAGGCTTTAAGTAAAGGGAAAGCTCCCTTGATGATAAAGTAGGGAAGTAGTCCCACTTGCCGCCCCTAATCAATTTGTGCCGGCAAACTTCAGGGATAAAACACTCCAAAATGTTCACGGTACATGAAGATGAGTTGGCTTTCTTGAAAAGTTGGCTATAGGGGCAACAAGAACCCAAAACTTTAATAAAGGACGGGCTTGGTTTGCCTTTGAGAGCAATCACATGAAAGTGGAGATTGGTGACTAAAGAGTTTCCGATCCATCAAAGGATGCACCCTGAATATCCAAGATGTTAAGTAGTCAAGATAAAGGGTGACTAAGAAGTTTTATCACTTTGTAGGATGTACCCTTATATTTGAACAGCAAATGATCTGTTGAATCCAAAATGCTCACTTCGAATGCCAATTTCTGTGAATTTTAGACTGGGAGTTCACAAACTGTAATGACGTGTTTTCAATCCATCATAGGATGCACCCAGAATATCCAAGATGGGATGTACTTGAGATGAAGGGTGACTAAGAAGTTCTACAATTTTGTAGGATATACCCTTATATTTGATCAGCAAATGATCCGTTGAATGTAAAATGACCACTTCAAATGTCAACCTCAGTGAATTTTAGACTAGTAGTTCATGAACTGTAGGGGGTTGGTGAACTGTATGTAGGATGACCTCTTTGTCGAGGAGATAATTCCACCATTGGTTGAGTTCTCTTGTACGAGGGCATGGAATTCCTCATCATAGTTGCGGCTGATGATCCACATGCAAATTGATATCCTTGCCAAGAAGATAATGACACAACTGCTTGACTGCTTGGACTGAGACTCGGGAATATAATTCATCATGATAGGTGCTATAATTGAGTTTGGTTGATGACGATTGATCTAATGATCTGCCTTTTATGATAAATCAAAAGTGGATTTAGGGAAAAGGGAAATGGCCTCTTTTCTGATTACTTGTGGCAGTCTGTCTCAATCATGTAACAGTAATACTTAAATTATATCTGGGTATAAGGAGCAAATCTCAAACAAGAATGTCACTTATGAATAATTGGTATTGATTTTATATACCTTATGATATTCTTTACTTGGAATCTGAACAATATGATTGATTATGTATTGAAATAGGACCAAATTGTAAATGGCAATTGCATAAGTTTTTTCATTTATTTTTAAATAAATTTTCTTTTATTATTAAATTTATTTATATAGATATGTCTCCAATTATTTTCTTCTAGTCCTTCTAGGAAAACTTTAGTGGTTTATATTTATCGAAGTTACTATTTTTTTTCGCCAATCAAAAATAAAGGTTATGATTCTTTCTTTTAGAGATTTTGCCATCTGTTTTAATAAAAGAAAAAATTGTAGGGAAAATGTTTCTAAAATTTCAACAAGCTTTTAAGAAAATTGAAAATTCAATATTTATAATGCTTTTAAATATATTCCCTTTTTTTTCCGTTTTGTAGATGAACCTTCTGTTGACGTTAGCAGTATGAATGGCAGTCATTTAGAATCTCATCAAGACAATTCAAAAGCTAATGGTGCTCCTGATTTTGGAGTAGAAAGTGAATCTTCAACAGTGATAGCTTCTGATTCCTCCAGGTTGGTGCACCAGGCAGGAGATAAAAAGAGGAAATCTTCAAGTCTATTCACAGTTAGCAGATTCAGTCATGCTATTGATGCTTCTGAAAATGCTCGTGCTCTTTGTTCTTTGGGGATAGCCATATTTTTGGTCATTCACAGCTTCCTTTTGGCAACTAATAACCCTCTGGGTGCAGTCATCGATAGGTTTGTTCCTCCATGGCCAGTATCTTTATTAATCGGAACAGACTTGACTTTAGTTATGGCAATCATGCTTACAACTTCAAAAGGTACAAATCCCATGGATGCCACTGGTCAACCTTCCAAAGAAACTTATCCAATTTATCCAATGTCAGGGGTTTGGAAACTGGTAAATACAGCAGGAAATATTTTGCAAACTCTACTTATTTGGAACAAGGTGATAAATGCCATGTTCATAGACTTCAGCATTTATCTTGTTGTAGTGGTTTGTGGTCTCTCTCTTGTTCAATACTGGTCCTGATCTTGATGTACTTGACTGGACAGATTTTCTTATCAAGTCTGATTTAGGCAGGCCCACGTAGTTGTACATGCCATCTCAGTAGGCTGTCTTCTTTGGAGGTGTTAAAAACAATCATGCCTGGGGCATAATTTTGAATAGATATAGTTATATTTTGTGTAGGAATGTTTATACTTTATGCAATCAATTTATTGATTTTATGTATGCAATGAATAAACTGCATGCTAAGCAGTTAAGGACTAGGTGAAGTTATTCATTTTCTGTTCTTGTGGAGTGCTATCATCTGTATGGTTGTTTAATATCAGGTTAGAGGACAAGCTGCTGAATAGCTTACCATCTTCACTATTATTGAATTTGTCCATCAATTTGAAAAATTTCTAATCATAAGAGGTGGTAAGAAGTTTTTCCCTTCAAAAACTTGTGTAGTATTCCAAAACCAGTGTATTGTAATGTGCATTTCTCAATGCCAATTGTATCTTAAGAACTACATTGAAGTCATTTAACGAGAAAAAGATTAGGCCTTTTGATTCTGAATTCTTGTAATATACCATGATGAAAAGTAGAGCATCCCTCCATTTCACCAATATCTGTAAGGGAACTATCAGCTCATGTAAATTGACAGGCAACAAAAGATTCATATTTATGGAGTTGCAAAAAATTAAATATAATAAAAAATAAGAGTTCTCAAGCTTCCACAGTTAACGAAATTAGACTAAAGGCTTTCTGGACTTCTCATTGTTAGCAGCTTTTTTGTCTATGACACTAATAAAACAATGTCTTACCATTAAATTCACCTGTGGCAATCACAAAGGGTTGTCCACCAAGTCTACCAGGGCTGGTAAAATTTGAAGCAAGCCGAATGTTTAGTTATTTTCACTTTAGAAATGAGAAGGGAGTATCTTCGATAATATTCATAAAAATAATCAAAGAAATACTGCAATTCAGTGCCTTTAATTCTCCAGTTTATGATAGTATGCATGCTTATGCAATTCCTAACCTCCACTAAATCATGGAGATTCACATTTTCTAGTTTACATTCCACAATGCTAATGTAGATACCCATTATGATTATTTTCTAGTTTACATTCCACAATGCTAATGTAGATACCCATTATGATTATTTTCTAGTTTACATTCCACAATGCTAATGTAGATGTAGATGCATGTTGATGTGTTTTTTAGGCACTTCAAACACAGAATAAAATACCAAAGTATTTTACCCTCTTGAACAAATTCACTTTAGATGCTAAAAATATTTCATCATCTAAGACAATTTCAAGGTTTCTGCGGTCAGTTCTTGACATGTGGGTGCTCAATGGTTTAATGTGAATTGTTGTTTTCACGTGGGGACTTACACAATTGTTCTAAAGATTTCAAATGTATCATGAATGGAGTAGGCTTGTCAATGATTTCAAATGACTTATGATCTTGCAATTGAGCTCTTGATCTATTCTAACAAAGATTTTAAATAAAATGCAAAAGAGGAAGGATTTAGAAGTTCTATTCTAATCCTATCTTAAACCTAGAATGCACGAGAGAGTGAATGAATCAATGAAATTCAACTAGGCTAGGGTTTGTCATCAAAGAACAACTCAACATAAGCTTAGTGCAATCATCTAAGGTCATTGATAGATGTTCAAATTCATACTAGGCAACATCAACACCATCAATTGGATGCATATCAATGAGTAAACACAAACTGAAGTTAAGTTCAAATTTGATTCTAATTGACCACACAAGGCAAACTTACAATCAACAAGAAGCTAGTGGTATGGATTAAACAAATTTCATTCAAATGCATTCAACAATATCTTCCATCCAACTAAAAATACTTGAAAACAATTTTAATCTAAATTTTGTAGGCATGCGAACCACACAATGCTTCAAAATCTCATAAAATCACCAAACTTCAATGATTAAATTCAAACTTGCAACATATAGGCGACAATTCTAAAAAATCTCTCTTACAAATGAGAGGAATGGAGTTTATATAGAGTCTCAAACCAAAATGAATTGCCAAGATTCATTTAGAATCAAGGGCTGAGATAATGCTGACATTGCATAGTCATCAAGTAGGGAATCTTCTAGAAGATTTCGACCTGCATCCCTCTCTAGCTACATATTCAACGAACCTAGCTAAGATTGAGTTCAGTTCCTCCATCGTAACACTGGGTAGATCTTCTTGCTGCAAATCAATCACATTCAAGGCATCTGAGCAAGCATCGAAAAAGCTTTCCCAAGCCGGCATAAGCTTTTGGAAGTTATTGATGTGAATCATGAGAGAAACCAAGTCATCCAACTGATTCTTCCTTATGGATTCCAACTGCTTGAAGTAAATAAACTTCATCTTCTCTTTCAACTCTTCCAAATTCAAACAGTTGGAAGTGTGGGTCCATCTTATCCCAATAATTCTTCAATAGATCTAAGGATCTTGGATTGATCCCTCCATCTCCATGCACTCTTGCTTTGCATGATCATACACTGACTTTCGCATGGCCAAAGAAAAATATCATCCATGGAAATCATAAACATTACCTTCCTGAACAACTCCCTCCTAGATCAATGTAGAGGTAGGAATTCTTTTCAACACCTTAAGGCGAGGAATAATCTTTTCTTGCACCGGTTGGAAATCTTCCCACACTCCTTCCAAGTATTACATCATGACCAACATCAATGTCTTATCAAATGCTCGTACAAACTGAGCTAGGAAATCATCCGCTTGTCTTGAAATATCCTCTATCCATTCTCCAACCTCTTGGTATGTATTCCTTATTGCCTCATGATCAAAGGGGGATCCATGAGCAATAGCAATGGGTGAGACAAAGGTAGGATCCTCATGCCTTAGGGAATTCATCCCTTCAATATATTCCTTGAGTCTCTTGTTCTCACTCTCAAGCATCTCCTTCTTTTCAATAGTCTTGTCTAACCGTGCCTCAATTGCCTTGACAGTATCATCGAGCTCCTGAAACTCTCGTGTCTTCGTAGTATATCCAAAGTCAATTGTGGTAACCTGATAATCCATAGGAGTGATCATATCTCTAGTTTTATCACTTGTCGGTACAACCACTTGTGCAATGCGTGCTCCTCTAGATCATCTCTAGTAATCCTAGAGAACATCTCTTTTTTATTCTCTTTTTCCTTGCCAACCTTAGCTAAGAAGTCATCAATATCTTATGTGGGTTGTGCCTCTATCACTTTCTTCTTCTCCATGCTTCTCAATAAACAATCAAGAATTGTAGAGAACTCCATCCCATCTTTGAGGTGTTGATCTTCATCAAGTCCTCTCAAGGCTGAAATAACCTCATCATCATCTTTATTGTTTGTCAAATCCACCACATCATTGCCCAAATGGACCTCAAGCTGAATTGTGGGAGATCCTGACTGCTCTTCATCATCTTCATGTGGTGCCGATTGTGCTGATGCATGCACATCTTGATCATTTTCTAGTAGTATCTTTGTGTTGGAACCCTGTTCGAACTCATTGTCCTTGTCTATCATATCATTCTCCTTCACAGATGAGGAACTCATGGTAGATTGAGGAGTGTTAGACTTATGTTTTTTGTGCCTTGACTCCTGGCTAACAATCTCCTCATCATCTTTCGTTTGTGATCCTCCTGGCATACCTTTTCTTCTTTTGGGAACCTGACTCTCCTCATCATTATGTGTTCTAACATTGCTTATTGTCCTTTCATCATCATTGAGAGAGGACTCCTCATTTCTCATCTTCTCATAGGTTAGGGTGACCTTTTGTTTTCTCAACTTATTAATGTACTTGTCCACCCATTTCTTGGAGCAATCATTCACATCTCTCATTAAAATATTTAAATCTAGCAACTTAGGTTGCGACTAACTAGGCAACGTGATAGGCTTGTCTTTCTCCTTTGCATACTGCAAATGGATATGATCCCCATCATCCTGCACCTAATTTGGAATAGAGAAGAAGTTACACTTCCTCATAAAGTCCAGTGACATCTGAGACCACATCTTCCTTCTAACTATGAACTCATCCATGAGATTAGCCCAATAACCCTTGATGTCATTTCTGTGTATAAACTTTCCTCCCTTCGTTGTTACAATCCTTTGAAATTGATCAAATGGATCCCTGCCTCTATAGATTCCAAGATGAAAGAACTCAAGTTCTTCATTAACTGTCTTTGGGGCTGCTACGGTGGGGCATACCTCCATCATCTTCCTAAGTGTGATGGGAAAAGTTATCCCCTGCCCATGCTTCACCTTTTGGATGAATTCAAACTCTAAGAGCTGCCTCACTACCTCAAGTAATACCATTTTGTCTATCAGATACCTAGGAAGCTTGCGAAGGTAGGAAACTGAATATACCATGATTCGTACTTCTCAATGAGTGACATTGCCTGCTTAGACAATCGTTTATGTATTTCGCCTTGTAGCAACCTCGTGATGTACATGGTGAAAGCATCGTTCAACCTTCTATAGTGTTCAATCTCATGCAGGTGGAGTGTGGATAGCACTTGTACACCCTTTATTGTCTAGGCCTATTTCCAACTTCACCCTTTCATATCAATCCTTTGTAAACTATATGTCTTGCAAGCATGTAGACTAGGTAGGAAGTAATGTTAAACGTCCTAGTCCTCTCCAAACTCCTCAACTGGATATCTAGGTTTTCACTTATAATCTTCGCCCAGTTAATCATGACTATGCCTCCTACTATCTCTTCAATCTAATAATACATCCATGTCTCAAATAGCGCCCCTTGAGATGCTCCCATGACTCAATTGAGTAAAAATATCAAATCATTGTACTCTTTGAAGGTTGAACATAGGAATCTCTTGGGTAACATCGAGTGGTGCCACCTTGTCTCAAGGACCCACTCATTATTGATAGTTGTCAAACATGACTTCGATCTTCTTTCAAAATTATCTTGGGCTTCCTCCTTAGTTCTCTCTTGCATGTCCTGATATCTTGGGATTCCAAATGCCTCCCTAATAGACTCCTCGGCTAGGTATGCAAGCACCAAACCCTAGGTGTCTTGATAGTTCTGGTTGGTGGGTCGTAATGCTTCGCACACTCAACCATGAATTCGTTGCACTGAATAACCATCTGCATTAGAAATCCCACTCTTCATGATATTAGCCGCCAAGGATGATGGTAGGTGATTGTTCGTTCCAAACATTCTTCGTCTCATCCTCTTCATATCCAGTTACTCCATGTTGGTGTCTCCAATCTTTTTCCATTAGTATATCTGTGACTTATGATAGTAACCTTCTTGCACAACGTTCAACCGAGTCTTCCTTGCTGATATCCCTGCTTTAGACATGGCACCTGTACAAAGCTAGAAGTCAATAACATGATAAAATAACTCCAATAATTCATTTTCAGAACTACCCTAGGTTCTGATTTTTCAAAAAAAAATCACATTTATGGGCTTAAAAATTTAGAATTTAAACAATAAGTAAAACAAATTCTGAAAATGTGTAAATTTCAACCCAAATAAGGCATGTTGCCTCTCATAAACCTGAATTCCAGACATTCCAAGTCTAATTGCAATTCATCAGTTCGAGGACATTCTTGCAAACTAAAAAAATAGGGTTTTGCTATTAAAATGTTGTTCCAGGTCTGATTTTTCGAGTCTGAAGGTCAGAAAACACCTCCGCAACTAAACCTCAATGGTTGGGAACACCCTCAATCATGGTGCAACACTAGACATAATGTGATTTTCCCCCAATCAACTAACGTTTTGGCACACGCAATGGCTGGGAATAATCGTTTTAGTCTGCAAATAAGAGCTAGTAACAATGTTGTGCATGTTAATGGTGGCTGGAAGTGAAGTGTTTCAGACTTCAACCAACCATGACGCCTTTCTTCTCAACTCTAGCGACTCCAATGTAGAGCCAAGGAATGCCTCAAATAATTTGCACCCTCTACTTAGCAATGACGCACCTTGAATCAGCTCTTCTAGCCTTCACACATCACATCAATCACAAAATAATAAAATATAAGGCGTTGGATTCTATCTTTTATTCATGTTTTTGCCTTGAAATGTCATCACACAACCAATGTGGGATAAAAATTTGCCTTTACCAGCCATGTGGAAAATCGATATGCATTGGGATTTGAACACTTAACCTCATTTTCAATATGTTCAATCATTAAATGCACATGGTGGGAAAATCGATGTCAATTGGGACAAATTCACCTTAAAAACTTCACTTGAGTTCAATCTCTAGCCAGCTGGGGAAAATCGAATCCCATTTGGACAAATTATTTTCACTTAAATTCATCCCATTTCGCAAATTATAACCTTGAGGGGAAAATTGACCCTCATCTTGACACAAAAATTCCATCACTTAACTCATTTTACCTCACAAATCCACTCCAGCGAAAAATCGATAGCCATCTGGACACACAAATTTGATCATATTCATGCAAAATACCCCTTGGTGGAAATTCGTCCTGCATCAGGGCTCAAATTCCCATTAAAATCTCATCAAATTCCATCAAAATGCCTCCAGGGGAAATTCAAGCACCATCAGGACACATTAACTTAGCCATTTTCATTCATTTTGTCCCTAGTGGAGAATCGACCTCCGTTGGGACACACAAATTTGTCCTACACTTCATTTCAATTATTTTCACTCTGGTGGAAAATCAAACCTCATTAGGACACTCAAATTTCACTCAAACTTGGTCATTTTACCCCTTAGTGGAGAAACATGGGTCATCGGGACACACATTCTTCATATATTTTGCTCTGGTAGGCTTGGTGGAAAAACAACCTCCATCGAGACAATTGTAGTGGAGATTCTTGATGCATTGAGACTTTCCCCCAAAACACTTGCAAATTAGTCCATGAGGGGAAAAACATGCCTCATGAGGACTGAGACCATTTTCATTATTAAAATAACTATTTTTGCTCAAAAAATGGAGTGGAAAATTATGCTCCATTGGGACAAAGTCCATTTTCACTTCTAAAACTGAGTGGAAAACACCTCCCATTGGGACTTTTACTTTTATGCCTTAATTTCATGGGGGGAAAAACGTCTTCCATTGGGACTGTGATGATTTTCACACTGTAAAAAGCCCAAACTTATCAAATTTTATCATTTAGCACAATGGAAATTATATTTCTATCGGGACTTTTAACATTTTAGGTGGATCCAAGTGGTGGAAAATAGGAGTCCATCAGGGCATTGTGCATATTTGACTTATTTTACCTCCTAGAGTGGAAAAAGTACTCCTATAGGGACTTTTGACACTAACACAAAATTCGCACCAATTTACAACACTTGAAACACATTTTAAAGGCTAGTTGCAACCTCAAAACTTAGAAAAACTCAATATCACTTTGACATTTTAACACCTTGATCCTATTAATTTTAAAAACTTAAAATCTAACATTGGTCGCACATTTAAGACCTCTGAGCATGATCATATAAAAAATGAGACTCTAACACTGAAAGCTCAAAATTACCACCTAACTGCCAAAAACCCTAACCTAACGCAAGCGAAAAGTTGGAAAGAGGAGATCCCCGTTTGCAATGGGGTGATATGTCAAAAGGTCACAACAATACCCATTATGATTACCCAAATAATCATTTAGAAGTTGTGTAGGATGAAAATGGAATCAAGTAAACTAAGACCTAATCCCACTCATGCACACATTGGAATACGAAAGAGCCTAAGGAGATGATTCACTTTGACTACTTCTCGCAAGAGAGAGAGAGTCAAGGAATATATTTAGGGTTTCTATTCCTTTGTTGCTATGAAGAGGAGATGTGCCAAATGTAATGAAATGATCAACTATGCTAGGAGATGAGCAAAGATGCAAATATAAATTGAAAACACTGAAATTTGCAGATTTAAAACTGAGAGATTGAGTATAGAGAAAGAAAAGGAACTCAGAGGTGTACCTATCATTGGAATTTGAGGCTTACTGAGTAGGACCAGAGTGATATGCCCTAGCCTTTGATACTGCAAAGAGTTGTACTTCTAGAAATTGTTGTCTGAGAGTCTGCACTGCTAAATTGTCACAAAAACTTGCAAAACATAGAGGACCAAGGCGCCACGCATTGGTCCTAGACCTGGGTGTGGTGCCTTGGTATCAAAAAACTAGGATCTACCTCTGAGACTAGGTCTGCACGTATGTGTTCCGTTGGTTCTGAAGATTGGGCATCTATCAGATTCTTGTACCTACACCTGCAACTTGAAAAATAGTGTCTAGGTGGCTATATGGGGTTTTGCCTTAGTCAAACCCCTTGCTTTGGTGATTTCCACCTCCACAAATAGCCGATAATGTATTGAAAATGTGTGTGCAAGAATCTTGTGTGTGTGCAAGATCCTAAGTGAACAAGAAAGTAAATCTAGAGTTCTACCCTACGCTTGTGAGTATACCCTAAATGAATGTAAATGTAAATGTAAATGCTTCAAATCACAAATGCAATAATGGATCTAAAGCATGAATGCAAATCTAAAAATGATTGTTATGAAGCTCATACAAAGACATGAAAATAACATAAAAGTATACCAAACCCTAAGGGAGAGGTACAAGCCAATCAATAGTCAGTATTCTCCTATTATTCTTCAACATCTTCAAAGCTTCAATTGATGATGAAAATGGTTGATGTAGTCTTGACAAATGCTTGATTTTTTTGATTGAAGACTTCACATAAACCTGCACTTTCACTTCATAAGAGGCTCCCTCAAAGTTGCTAGATAGATCCTTCAAATGAGGAAATAAAAGGCTATATGTATGAAACCTTAACTTTTGCTTTTGATCATAGGCCGACCTAGAATCAATATAATTTCGCAATCCTTTGGATTTAAACATGAAAATAATGCCAAAACATGCTCCTGAAATTCGGGGAAAAAAAGTAGGGACTAGGAGGCATCATCCTGGTTCGACCAACTTTTTCCCCATTTTTTAGAGAAGCAAGGTATCGTGATTCTAAAGTCAATTCCAGAAGGATGCGGTGATTCAAGGTATTTAGGTATGCGAAATCAGGCCTTGAAGGTCGAAATAGGACATAATTAGGGCTTTTGAAGAATTAATTAATTGAAAGAATAAAATAAAAAGGGGCACACTCAAGATTAAGGGCCCAATTTTATGACGTGTAGAGGGATGAAAAAGGACTTTAGATTTAATTTAATTAATTAATTAATTACTGATATGTAATTTAAAATGCAACATGCAAACACACTAAGGCGAGTGCTAACCTAAGCGTGAAATTGTACCACCCAATTAAGAGTGTACAATTTACAACGCTACAAAAATATAAGCGCATGTGATGCTATTATCATTATTGTTGAAGTCAAAATATTACAAAATTTTGTCTTTGCACTTGGTGCCAAAGAAACCCTAAGGTTATGCATGTTGAGAGTTAGCTGTGCTCCATCCCTAGTGTAGCCAAAAAGTGACAGATAACTAAAATGTTGTCACTCAACTGATTCCTTGGTTTTGATCAACCAATTGCATTGATTTTGCATGCTTCATTTTTGCTAAATATTTCCTTCTTTGTTTGCTAAACAAAGTGTTCAAATAGGCTATCTGTTTGTTCAGTGTCTTCTAGCATGCATAATTGTGTATTTATTTTACTCGAAAAATGACATAATTTTGTAGACCATGATATAATGATTCAATGCATTGATAACTTTTTCAAATAATAGGACCTAGTAACTTCACAAATTTTCCATAAGAACAATGAAAACTTGATTGCATGGTAGCTACCTTAGCTCTTAAACAAAAGCTTTTTGTCATTAAATTAAACCAATTGACCATAATTGATATGGAATAAGAACAAAAACAAAACAATTTCCAATTAAGGGCCAGAGTAATCTCATCTTACCATGTTTACGTGCACAAACAACTGAAACAACATACTTTAATTTGCGACCCAATATGCTCTCATACTAAGAACTTTATGCCAATCTAATTTGAAATGGATCGAGATTAGGATTTACACAAACTTCAAAAACACTAAACATTAGCTTAATGCTAATTTGAAATGGATCAAGATTAAGATTTACACAAACTTCAAAAACACTAAATAATAGCTCAAAAAAGAGGTACAGGCGGATTAGGATCATGGTGCCTTGACTTTGTGGTGTGCGCTGTCTATGGGTTCCATAGGCTGCTTTGGCCTCTTGGACGTTATTAAAATCCTTCATTTCATGCACTAATAACGTTGACTTGACACGTGGAAAGACAAGACATGACACACAGAAAGACCAGATAGTCTGGTTCAACATACTCAATTCTACATCATATACGTAATATGCCTCACTCATATCTATCCGAGACATTAAGGATTTTTGAGGGACATGGTAGCAGTTATGGAACTTGGAAATGAAGTCTATATGATGGGTTTGTTGAAAAATATGGTGCTTTATTAGTAAATCATAGAAACAATTATTTTATGAGCTTGAAATTTAGCCAAATGGAGATCTGGCAAGATAGAATGACTTGAATGAAATATTTAAGATGAATATTTCAAATCTTGAGGCTAGTTCAAGTTTTGAGATCCAGCATGATATCTAATAATTTTGTAGCTACATAAAACATGACCTTACAATATTTTTGGGCTCTATTTTTGGAGTCTTAAGTAGAGCTTAACATGCAATACCAATAAGAGAGCTAAGAGTGAAAGAGTATATGATGTTGTCTTTGTTGAACCATTCTTTATTATGTGATTTGTTTGGTGATATTGAAGTAAGTAAAATGCACAATCTTATTTCTTAGATGTTTTCCATCACTTGTCTCTATAATGCAAACAGGGTTGTATTTTCAATGTTAGTTTATGTATCCTTGCTTTCATGTCTTGATGATGGATCATGGTGTTCGGTCCAAAACATTGGCAACAACAAAATCTACACGATCGAATCCAAAAGAATACAAACAATACATGATTGCGTTTTTAATGTTAGTTTATGTATCCTTTACACTTCCTTTTAATTTCAGCTTTTTACAGCTTGAGTTTGTATTAATTATATTAACTGCAATATATAATCTCAATGATGTATTAACTACAATTTACATTTATTCAAATTTAGAAGGTATGCTGGCAAATAATGTCAATGATATATTAACTACAATTCAGGTTGGTGTTAGTTTCTCTATCTCTCTTTTAGTAAGGTTGCCTCTTAAATTATTAGGAAAAAGACGTTAGAGAAATTGTTGATTTGACTCAAATTAAGAGGAACACGTGTTACAACCTTAAGTATGGAGTTTCGGTGGGATACCAAAGAAGCAAGGTTGTAGGAATTATATATGAGTGAGGCCAACATCTTTGACAAATTCTTGAAATGCACAATGAGAAGCCTTTTGTTTTCTAAAATATTAAAGTTGCATTGCAAAAATAATCGCTACTTTATTGTTATCACTTGAAATTGCACACTGCTAAAACTGGTTCAACATTCCTATGACACAATTAGAATGATTTTAAGCATGGGACCTTACAAATGAGACCAACCCTCCAAAGAAGGTCGACTTCCTTTCTAACCTAGATGCAAATTGTTGATTCAACTAAACACCAAATAAACCTATAAACTAACCATAATCTAATAGCTTGGAGAGAGAGAGAGAGAGAGAGAGAGAGAGAGAGAGAGAATAAGGAGTGGCAATGCACTTAGGTCAAAAGAGTTTCTTCCTACTCACTATAGCACAAAGAATTAATTAAACTACCAAAGAACTTACAATTTTCTATTATACCATCTCCTAGAGGTATGCATGGATGTTAGGGCTTGACAAACACGGAGAGGAACACGACATACAAACATAGAAGAATAGTAAATCTCCTTTCAACATAGAGGTAAATAAATCTCCACATAATGCAAGAAGAAAGAAGAGGTGAAATGACAACTTTCATTAATATAGAGGCATGTAGCCTATTTACAGTTGCAAAAGATGCAAAAAATACATATATTTTGCTAGAGAAACAAAAAGAAGTGCCCTTTACAAATTAGCACATAGTGCTTTTTATTCTTTCATAATTTTGGGTTCATTAATATTAATAATCAAAGAAAAATATATTTGTAATAAGGTGCACTATAGCTTTCTAGTTTCCTTCTTTGTTGAGTGGACCTCCCCAAAAGTTGAGGTGGAAGTTCTTCCTCTTTTTAACTATTTGAGCTCTCCTCCTAATTAGGTCCAACTTAAACCTCTTGTTTATCCTTAAGTGTGACTATCTAGGTATTTGGTTGTAACTAAATCATAGAATTCACACTTCCATCTAATTGCTTAGTTTTAAGTTAAGGTCCAATCTTCTTGATGATCACATATTGATTATATATCAATTTCCTAGTTAAAGATCCTAAAGCTTGTACCCCTTTCATAATGGCACCATAGCTAATGAACTCACATTTAGTAGCCTTATATTCAACTTTGATTACTTATTCCTATTGACATAAGCATATGATAAGCATATGTATCATAGCCAAAGACTCAAATATGTCAAAGTGAGGGCTTTTTACCTATCCAAACTTTTAGAGTAGTTTTCTCAACAAGTGCTAATATAAGGGACATATTAACTAGATAATATGTATTGCTAACCACCTTTACCTAGGATTTTTATTTTAATCTAAGCCAATTGAGCATAATCTTAGGGATCCCTCTCCATCAAGAACTTTTTCATTATTTTTGCAACTCTAGTTTGTTGGATGTTTTACATGTCTTATATTTTTCAATTACTTTCTCTTTCTAGAATCTATCAAACTCTACTAAATAAAATTCTCCATTGTTATAAGTTCTCAACACCTTGATATTTTTACAAGTTTGGTTCTCTATGTTAAGGAATATAGATCAGTGATAGAGAAAATGATAGTCGTTTATTTCAATGTATATCTGATATATATATTTGATCCTGTCAAATAATAACTGATTTTATTATGGACTGCTTGTTGAATAACGTAATTGCCACTGTTATTGATTACATTACCAACAAGCATCGATATCATTGGGCATATGTATATTGGTAAAGGGTTATGTCTATGTAGAGGCATGACCCCTATGTGGCTTATGCCACGTAGGGTCATGACCCTATGTAACCATAGCGCTTCACTATATATTGTCAACCATTATTAGTTATGCACCGAATTATTTATCGTGCTTAACAATAACAGTTCGGTAGTAGTACTATCGAATATGATATGAAAGTCATTGGATAATATAATGATAATATGTTAATGTTACTTTCATTCAATATGTATATGATTTTAACTGAAATTATATATATATATATATATATATATATATATATATATATATATATATATATATATATATATATATATATATATATATCTGTGTGTGTGTGTGTGTGTGTGTGTGTGTGTGTGTGTGTGTGTGTGTGTGTTATTTTCTCATAATATATTGCTTGCTTCAATCCGAATGAGGCGACATCCTTAACACTCCCTCTTAGCAAAAGGGGATTAAATTTCATAATTATGTTTTAAGGAACAACACTCTAGATATATATTCATTTGGCATGAGCATATACATTCACTCAGTAATGCTTACCAATGAAATACTTCATATCTCAGGGAGATATGGATTATCTGATCTCCAACACTCTCGGACAACAACTACATGAAGTCTATCAGATAACAACCTTGATCCTAGTGACAACTATAAAATTGTCGTTATCACAGGTATTATGTTCTTCAACATATTAATTGTTGTCATTATCACAGGAGCAATAATTTTAGTATCATGACATCCGACACATTTCAAGACAACAAATTAATGTAGTCAATCATGATATGATTGTTATCATAATCTCCGACACATTTCGGGACAACACTTAATGACAACAAATCAATAACTCAACATAACAAATTTAGTATCAAGATTTCCGACACATTCCGGGACAACAACTTAATGTAGTCAATCTTGATAACAGATCAGGCTATTGTTGAGGTCGTCACCTTACAATAGCGATCTTACACATACATCACATGAAAGATCGTCACCTTTCATGACATAACATACAACTGCAATATTGCATCCAAAATATTCATGAATATATCAAATTACATATGACTGAGATTCAATATCAGAAATTTCAATTATAATTTAGTCATACCAAGTTTACCTCTAAAGTACTCCACTTTCAACTTTGCAAGAGGTTTGGTGAATATGTCGGCACTTTGCTCTTCAGTGTTGATGTAGGCCAATTTGATAACATCTTTGTCTACCATATCTCTTATGTAATGGTAAGGGATTTCTATATGCTTGGATCAATTATGATAAATTGGATTTACAGAAAGTTTGATGCAGCTTTGATTATCATAGTGAATCACAGTGGGGTTCAGGGGCTTCCCAAATAGTCCAACTAGCAATTTCCTTAACCACACTGTTTCACGAGCTCCTATGGAGGCAGCCATATATACGGGTTCAGTGGAACTCTGAGCAACTGCTGACTGTTTTTTGCTAAACCAAGATATCATAGCCGATCCAAGACTAAAACAACACCCCGTTGTACTTTTACGATCAATGGAACTGCCTGCCTAGTCGGAATCAGAATACCCTTGGAGTTGTATCTCAATATTTTCATACTTCAGGCCAAGTCCAATAGTACCATGCAAGTATCTCAGAATATGCTTAGCAGCCATTAGGTGAATCTTCTTAGGTTCGCACATGAAATGACTTAACACATTAGTAGCATAACAAATATCAGGGCGAGTGTTTACCAGGTACATAAGAGATCCAATAATTTGTCTATGGTATGTAGGATATGTAGGTTTTGAATCTACTGCTTCACTTTTGAGCTTATGAAGATTTGTTTCCATTGGAGTGGATAGAGCTTTACAATCCATCATACCAAATTTGGTCAAGATATTAGTGGTGTATTTTCCTTGATTTAGGAAAATATAATTCTCTTTTTGCCATACTTCTAGACCCAGAAAGTAGTGCAGAATACCTAGATTCTTCATATCAAATTCAACCACAAGATCGTGTTTGCATTTTGCAATAAGATGATCTTCTCTTGTTATCAACAAGTCATCAACATAGAGAACAAGTATTAACATGTCACCATCCGATATTTTGAAGTATATGTTAGGATCTGCTTCATTGTTGGAATATCCTAGCTTGGAGAGATAACTATCTATCCTTTCATACCATGCCCTGGGAGCTTGCTTAAGGCCGTAGAGAGATTTTTTCAGTTTACACACATAGAGGTTTCTATCATGTGTAGCAAAGCCTTCAGGTTGTTCTATATATACTTCTTCCTTAATAACACCATTCAAAAATGCGGTCTTTACGCCCATTTGACGCATCTTCCACCCTTTAGACGTTGCAATGACAATAATGGTTCTTACAGAAGTATATCGAGCAACTGGAGCAAATGTCTCTTCGTAATCATTTCTAGCCTTTTGAGAAAACCCCCTGGCAATGAATCTGGCTTTGTGTTTTTCAATACTACCATCTGGTGCATATTTGATTTTGAATAACCATTTTGAAGAGACAACTAATTGGTCTTTTGGTCTAGGTATAATGTCCCATACATCATTTTTTAAGATAGATTGGTATTCCTCAATCATTGCATCTTTCCAAGCTTGACATGCTAAAGCCTCCTCAACATTTGATGGTTCAAATTTTGTAAGTTTGGTCATGAGTGCAACATAGCATGGTTGACTTCTTGTTTTCTTATTCTCTCTGAAGATTTCATAAGGTTCCACATTATTTTCTTCAATCATCTTTCTTGCCCATAGTGGTCTTTTCTTGTTGTTAGGATTTTCAACATTCTCAAAATTAGATGATTGAGGTTCATGATCTTCTATGCTACTCTCCCTCTGATTCTCAATTGTAAGATTTTCATCGGATTCTGTGATTTGATCATCTTCTGCACTTAGAGAGAGTTTATAAGCAACACATTCCTCAAATTTGACATCTCTACTGATTTCAATAGATCTTTGTCCTGGAATATAGATTGTGTATCGTTTTATTGGTTTCACTATAGCCAAAAAATATACCTTTCTTCCCGGAGGGTTCTAGTTTGGTCCTCTTTTCTTTAGTAACGTGAATATACACGTGACAACCAAAGATTCTTAGATGGCTTAAATTTGGTTTATTCCATGTAAAGGCTTCTTCAGGTATTATATTCTCTAAGATTGAATGAGGGCACCTGTTTTGAATGTACACAACTGTATTTGAGGCTTCAGCCTAGAATGAGACATGTAGATTTTGATCATGCATCATGGCTTTAGCGGCTTCGATGATGGTTCTGTTTTTCCTTTCTGCGACTCCATTCTGTTGAGGATTATAAGGTACTGTACACTCCCTCTTAATCCCAACAGAAATGCGGGATTTTTAAAAAATTTTAGAGATATATTCACCGCCATTATCTGATCTTAGAGTCTTTATTTTCTTCCAAGTTTGATTTTCCACTAAGGCTTTAAATTCTTTGAATTTCAATAACACTTCATTTGATTCTTTGAGTTTTATGAAATAGATCCAAGTTTTCCTAGAGTAGTCATCAACAAATATCACGTAATACAAAAATCCCCCTAGTGATGGTAATGACATTGGGCCACACAAATCAGTGTGGACAAGTTCTAGTACAACTTTTGATTTGTATTCACTTGAAGGAAAGGACCCTTTTGAGTTCTTCCCTAGAGCACATCCTTTACAAGTTCCAACATGATCAGATTTTAGATTAGGTAATCCTGTGGTGATCTTTCCTATAGAAGGTAGGGTACTAAATCGAAGATGTCCTAATCTTCTGTGCCAATTTTTGTTAGAGTATTCGGGTATTTACTTGATTAATTAAACATTATTTGTTTAATTATTTAAGTTCCCTTTATCTCTTTTACACTTAAGCTAACTTTAGGTGCATATAATTAATTGTTTTAATTAATTATTATGTGCAAACCTAGGTTTTCCCTTTTTAGGGTTTCTTGACCTATTAAAGGTTGAGTTCTTTCTTTTCATTGTAAGAATCACATTACATATTTTTGTGAATATTGAGCTCTCTCTTTTTGAGCATATTCTCTGTGTTTTGTATGTTCTTTAGATTTTGCTTCATTGCTTCTCCTTATAACAGGTTATTCGGCTTGCAGAAGATCTTCAGGCTCCTGTGGTGTTGTATTTTCTCAACTCCTATATGGTATCAGAGCTTGGATCTGTAGCTGCCTGTTCTTGTTTTGAGAATTTTTGCTTTGGAAGCAGATCTGGGGTTTCAGGAATTTTTTATGTACCTAGGGTTTGAGATTTTTTTCTGAGCACTTTGGGCCTAAATGGACCTCACCATCGTGCTTAGAAGGCCCGAAAACCCCCATGGTCATATAAAATTTGACCTATTTTGGTTCTTGAGCTTCTGGGAGCATTTTTTTCTCAGATCTAGGCCGTACGGCCTTGGCACACAGATCGAAAAAAAAATTTCAAAAAAATAAAAAAATTGCCTTTTTAGGACATGCAGGCCGAAATTTGTTTTAAAAAAAAAAATTTATTAAAAAAAGAGGCGAAAAAAAAGGGGGGGGGGGTTTGTTTCTTTTTAAGAATTTTTTTTTTTTGTGGCAAAGTTTTTGGGGCCCCCCATGGTACGCAGGGTACCATGGGGCCCCTGCGTTGTTGCAAGCTATCGCCGTCACCTCGAGCCCCGCGTCATTGGTCTCCCGGCCCCCGTCGGCCCTCCCGTCCTACCGACCGCCGCCGTTGGTCTCCCCGCCGCCGGAATCCTCCCGGCCGCGTTGCCTACCGCCGCCACTAGTCTCCCCGCTGCCGGAATCCTCCCGCCGCCGCTGGTCTACCGCCATCGCTGGAATCCTCCCGGCCACCCTGCCTACCGCCGCCGCCGGCCTCCATGCAGCCCACTGCCACCAGCCTCCATGCAGCACCTCCGGCACTGCTCAGTCCCCGGCCCTTTTTTCCGGCCGGCCACCGGGCCGCCACCCGACCGCCACCTGGCCACCACCAGAGCTCCGCTCCCTGGCCACCGGACCACCCACAGGCCACCATACTCCCTTTTTTGGCTTTTTCAGGGGGGGATTTGGTTTTTTGGCCCTATCTTGGGCATACAGAGTCGTTTTTTCGAGAACGAATAGGTGTCGGAAAGCTGGTTCCGAGGCTGACCTCATGGTGTTGGTAATTTTTTCCAATTTTGCTGTTTGACTGTGTGTTTTTTATAGTCAAAGTGAGGTCTCTTTTTTGCACTCCGGGAGACGTAGAATGAGCATCCGAACTCCGTTTTTCAAAAACTTTATATTTTGGAAAGCTTGTGTTGTGTACTTTGCAAAAAAATGGGTTTTATTTCCAGATTCTGCTCCATGCATATTTTATTCAGGTTTTTGCTTTTCAGCACTTTGGTGGATATCGTGGTTGTTTCAGGTCCTGGGATCTCTTTTCTGAGTAGGGCGTCTCTGTTTTTTATTCTCGTTTCTATTTCCAGTCTTCTTATCATTGTAGCTTGTAATTATGGAAACGCACTGAGATAAAGTGCCATCATGCATTGTTTACGTGGAATCTTGCATATCTTGTGTTTTGTTGTACATGCACTGTTGATCAAGTGCCATGAGGGGGTTGATGTTTGCCTTTGTTTGCCATCTTCCTTTGTCAAGTGAGTGTTCCTTCCATGACATTCGCCTCATGATGATGTGTCTCAGCACCTTTGATGTTCTTGGTTCTTCGTCATGCAGTTGTTTTTTGGCTGTCTTTTTCAGTGTTTTTTTCCCTCTCCCACTTCCGCATTATGGGGAGGTTTATCATGTTGGTTCTAATGCTTCCGTGGTTCGATTGATCAACTCTTCAGGCTTTGGTTTCTCATGCCATCTGTATCTTCGATTTCATTTGTTTTGCCTTGTTTGCCTCCTGATTCAAGTAGTGTCATTTGAGGGCACTCATGCAGATTATAGTCTTCTCTACCTGGTCATGTTCTAGTTCAGTGGATGTTCTTCAGATCAGTAGTTATTCTTCGACAGAGTTTGCAGGGTCTTCATGCTTCAGTGATATTCTTTTCCATCTCTTTTTGGAGTAGAGTTTTGTTCCCATGTGGTTTTCTCTATTTCTCCAGTTCATAGAGATTTCATTGTATTTGGGTACCTGATCAGGCCTTGTTGCCGAGACCCATCTTTCATGCTTTTAGTAGTTGTTCTAGGTTTTAGCTTCTCCCTAAGTCTAGCTTAAGGGGGGGTGTTAGAGTATTCGGGTATTTACTTGATTAATTAAACATTATTTGTTTAATTATTTAAGTTCCCTTTATCTCTTTTACACTTAAGCTAACTTTAGGTGCATATAATTAATTGTTTTAATTAATTATTATGTGCAAACCTAGGTTTTCCCTTTTTAGGGTTTCTTGACCTATTAAAGGTTGAGTTCTTTCTTTTCATTGTAAGAATCACATTACATATTTTTGTGAATATTGAGCTCTCTCTTTTTGGGCATATTCTCTGTGTTTTGTATGTTCTTCAGATTTTGCTTCATTGCTTCTCCTTGTAACAGGTTATTCGGCTTGCAGAAGATCTTCAGGCTTCTGTGGTGTTGTATTTTCTCAACTCCTATAATTTTTATTAGAATTTGATACTTAATGATTCAGTGCATGTTTTTGAGTATTACATAGTTTATATAAACTACCATCTCTGGATCCTATAGGAATAACATTCTTTATGTTAGAATTTTTAGGCCAGAGTATAACTTTATCTTCATGGAAGGTGATGCGATATCCTTGATCAACTAGTCCTGAAATAGAGACCAAATTCCTTTTGATACCCGGTACAAAAAGAACATCTTTCAATTCTAATGTAACTCCTATTCTTAATTGAATTGAGCAGGTCCCAATTCCTTTCACTGGATAGGTAGAATTGTCTCCAATTGTAACTTCTTCAGTTGAGTGCCCTTCAAAGGTTTCGAATTCATCTCTAAATCAGGTTATGTGTCGTGATGCTCCGCTATCGATTATCCACATATGTTTGTTTGAATTTAGTTCGCTTGATAAGGCTAAGAAGAATAGAGGATTCTCTACTTCCTTGACTTTAACTATGGTTGCTTGGGCTTTCTTTCTTTCTGGGCAGAACCTGTGAGTGTGTCCAAATTTATCAAACCTGTAGCATTGAATCTTGGAGAAGTCTCTATTTTTGTGATTATTTCCTCTCTTCCGTTTGAACTTCTTTTTCTTCCCTTTTTTGTTTGTGTTAACATGTAGTGTTTGAATTTCTCCCTCTTTGTTTGGACCCATCCCTCTTGTAATTAGTCAAGATTCTTCTTGAGTGCAATCGTTCTTGAGTTGATCGAATTTCGGTAGTGTCGGTCGAGCACTAATGCCTTGAATAAAGGATTCCTGACTGGATGGTAATCCCTTAAGTGCTATTAGAGATAGCTCCATATCATCTACATTATTTCCAATAGTTGACAATTGGTCTTTCATCTCTGAAATCCTCATGAAATAGGATGTGATTGTTTCTCCTTTGTTCATATTGATATGCATTAATTGTTGTTTTAAAGTAAGCAATCTGCTTGCATTATTTATTTCATATGTATTTTGGATGGTCTTGAACATATCATAAGCTGTAGTTAGTTTTGATATGGTTGGAAGGATGTGATCTTTAACAAACATCAATTATTATTTTCTTAGCCTTGTTGTTGTGTCTTTTCTAGGTTGTTTTCTCTAGTTCGTCTTCAGGCATCTTTGTGTCTTCTTCTATGTATGCATCCAGTTCAAGTTCTTGAAGAATTGCTATTATTCTAATTTTCCATGAGACAAAGTTGGATGCGCCTTCAAGTCTATCCTCCACTCTAACACTATTCACCATGATTGTTCTTCCTTTGATTTTGAATGCAAGTCTGAATTTTAATTAAAAAGTCACTATCTTTTATTTATTTCTCTACCAACCTGGCTCTGATACCATGTCAAGGAATATAGATCAGTGATAGAGAAAATGATAGTCGTTTATTTCAATGTATATCTGATATATATATTTGATTCCGTCAAATAATAACTGATTTTATTATCGACTGCTTGTTGTATAACGTAATTGCCACTGTTATTGATTACATTACCAACAAGCATCGATATCATTGGGCATATGTATATCAGTGAAGGGTTATGTCTACTTAGAGGCATGCCACGTAGGGTCACGACCCTACGTAACCATAGCGCTTCACTATATATTGTCAACCATTATTAGTTATGCACCGAATTACTTATTGTGCTTTGATACTATCGTGCTTAACAATAACAATTCGGTAGTAGTAATAACAATTATGATATGAAAGTCATCGGATAATATAATGATAATATGTTAATGTTACTTTCATTCAATATGTATATGATTTTAACTGAAATAATACATATATATATATATACATTTATATATATATATATATATATATATATATATATATATATATATATATATATATATATATATATATATATATATATATATATACATATATATATATGTATATATATATATATACACACATATATATATATGTATGTATATATACATATATCTATGTATATGTATATATATGTATACATATACATATACATATACATATACATATACATAGTTTGAAAACCATCCTAATGGGGAGTCATGTGGAAATATGCTTTAGATTTAATCATCCACTCATACTCATTACAGGCATACCTAAGATTGAAACAAAAGAATCACTCACATCCTCTTAAAAAGATCTATTAGAATCATCACCAAATTTACCTTTATTTTTCTTATTTTTAGGTCATCCCAATGGTCTCCTCTAAATGACCTATCTTACCATAGGTCCAATGCTTCATCTTCGACTTCTTAATAGGAGAATTCTATTTTCTTTTGTCCTTCTTGTCTCTATCCTTCAATTGTCCACGAATATACAACTATTTCTTAGTAAATTTGAGTAGTCTCCACTATGTACATAAGAAGGTTGGTGCGATATATTATGCAATCAACTCAATCGAAGTGCCCAACAAAGTAACTTAATGTACTAAACAGAGTTTCATTTGATTATCAATTAGCGATGTGTCTTCTTCGATGATGTTGACATTGTGCACTAGGGAAACTTTCTAGGTTGTTCTATTAGTTGTGTATAGCAAATAAACTCAAAACAATAAACTGAATTAAAAACGTAACAATGCTGAAAATAAATCTAACTAGACAACAATGGCTGCGGGCAGACTACTTTAAAGCTAATGACATCAAATATGCTAAAACAAAACCTATCATAAACAACTCACTAATAAAAGCAAAGCATGATGAACAACAATCTAAACTATTACAGAGCTAAACTACTACGAAGTCATAGATTCTCCAGTGGCCCTTCCTTGAGTGGCTTCAATTTTAGTCATTAGCATTCAACATTCAATCTACAAGTTTCATTGCTCAAATCATCTTCTTATTTCAAAGCAAAGATTACATGGACATATATCTGTCTTGTTGATTGAATATAAACACCATTAATAAGACTCAACACTAACTAGATACTCTTTATATCTCACAACTCAATAGGATCTCATATTTATGTATGAGGCCTAAGAGTTGGATTAATTATAGTCTTGGTACAAATTATAACACATGCCCATTCTCCCATGACAATGAGGAGATGACTTATTCTTTCCATAACTAATAATAAAGACCAAATTAAATGAGTTCATGGTGTCACAATCCAAATCAAACTCTTTACAACATTTTAAACTGTTACATTTGAAAACATGGCATAATGATTAATGAGTCATGATTTTAATTTTTTACAAGTTTCTCCATTAGTTCTTGTCTTCAATAACTCCCAAATCCATGAGATGAGTAAGAGGTGAAAACTCATTCCTTAACTACTGCCTGAAAAAATCTCTTAGTTTGTCTCAGTCAGCTTTTGGTGAATGTTGCCCATTAACTATTGCAAATAAGCTCAAATGGTTTAAAGGGTGTTGAGATCTTGTTTTAAGATTTCCAAATCATTTTGAATATATGAATTTCGTTAAGAAACAAGGGAGATATGCTCGTTTTATTGAAACTATTTTTTTGACTTTTTTGCACTTCAGTCAACAACTACATATGTCAATTACCAACATGTTCCTTCTTCTTTTTAGCTGCATGAACGACTAAAACTACTCATAAACAACATGCTAGTCCTTCCAAAATACTTATTATTGAATAATGACCATTAATCATAATATATTACCATTATTTAGCATTAACTAGGTACACACACAAATGCTAATCAAACATCATTAATCATAATTAATGATTCATGAAACCAAGACCTAATGTTTGGAAATGACTTGAAATGGAACTATAAGCGTAAGGTAAAGTGTCATAAGTCATGGAATAATATGGTCAATTTATAGGCTCATCAAAATTCACAATTTTTTTACCTTAACTCATTTGAGATTAAAGTAAATGATACTAATCAAACACAATCTTTGAAGTAGCACTTCCAATAACTATCACCAAGTTGTCCCATGATTTTGGAAAATAACATAATAAGGTTATGCATTTATCTTTGTGATCCACTTGTACACCAATCAATTGAAACTAATATACAACCATGTTGAATACATTTAGATGATTAACAATTAGAATCACCCTGACTCATCCTTAGTTTACAACTTCTTCCATTGAAAAAATTCTTTACTAGAGATATGGCTTAGTAGGATTTCCCCAACTTTTTCTAGAGGCTTTCTATGGCAAGTTCGCTCAAAATATTCATGAGAAATAAATAAACTAAATCAACTTTAATAAGTATTATTTCCTTCCTAAAAAATGGAGAGAGAAAAGGAGCATAACAGAAAGGAGCAGACGAACACTGAAGATCAGATTGGCAGGCGCACTAAGGAGTCGCACGAGCACAAGCAACTGTTAGTAAACCCTGTCAAATGAAGGATCCTAGAGGTTGATTGGGATGAGCAGACTAAAACGCAAAATGATCATAATGAGGGCAACATTAATCGAACCCTTGAAAGCAGATACTGTGAGGATATAGGCACAACCAAGATCAAAATTGACCTAACAGAGGAAGTGGCGGATGAAAGAGCCTTTTTTGAGAAACAAGCGATCATCACCAGATTTATAGGACCAAAGATGTCCAGGAAATCCATTCACGATTGGGTTGATAACAAATGGGGAAAACATATTGTAGTTAAGTTCCTCCCAAAGGGCTTCTTCGTCGCTATCTTCATAGAAGAAACCGAAAGGGATCATATCCTGGAAAAGGAAAACTGGTACTTGGATAATCATCCATTATACATCCAACCCTGGACCCCTAACTTCAATCCCACCTCTTTAGCAGTTTATGAAGAACCGATCTGGGTCCGATTATTTAATCTCCCAATTGAATACTAGAGCGATTCAAGTCTGGAGAAAATTAGTCGAACTCTGGGCACACTTCTAGAAATCGATGAGGATATTATTGAAAGCGATCTATACACATATGCGAGGTTAAAAGTTGCAGCAGTTAAGACCATTCCTCAGTCCGTCACGATCCTAACATCGAATGGTGAATGGAATCAGCGGGTCGAGGTTGAGAAATAAATTAGGGCATGTCACAGATGTGGCAGTAAATTCCACCTATATGATAGATGCAAAATGTTTGTGAGAAGAGCATTTAACAGACCACAAAGGAAACCCAAACAAGAATGGAGGAAAAAGAAGGAGAATTCACATGAGGGCATACTAATGTTAGAAGCACCTAAAAACAAAGCCAATCCCCCAATACCACATACGAATGATAACCCACTTCTGCAGAATTAGGCGCCAATCCTCAACATGGTGGAAAACAACATCCCATGCAACTTAGATAGGTCAATTCAGGAGAATCCTCCAAAGGATATGGAACAAAACGATTATGGTATTGTGGATGGTCTGGTGGATTCCTGCTTAGAGACCTCTGAACCATTTGAGGAAATGGAGGATATGGATGCCCTGGACCCCAGATGCATTAGCCAATCCGCCAACATCCTCCTTGGTTGATCCAAAGGAATGAGGGGCAGAAAGAGTAATAGGCTGGTCAGAGAACAAAGAGCCAACAAAAAAGGAATTGTCAGTGTCTTGAATTATTTGAAAGTATCCAAGGGAGAGAACCCCTCCCTTGGAGAAAAATGAAGATCTCTTCTTTGAATGTCAGGGGCTTATCTGCCCCTGACAAAAAATGCTTGGTCAAAAGATCTTTGACCTAGCTCGATTCGGAAATAATAATTATGCAAGAGACAAAGCTCAATGGCGAGAAGGCGGTGGAATTTGTAAAATATTGCTATAAATGGGAAGGAATCTTCCAAGATGCTAGGGGATCGACTGGTGGTCTGGGCTTGTTGTGGAATCTATCTCTCATTGATGTTACCCCAATTGCCTCATACGATCATTAGATGGCTTGTATCATTCAATGTAGGAGATCAGATCTTCAATTTCCCCTGTTTAATGTGTATGGACCTACCAAAACTGAGAAGAAGAGGAAAGTTTGGAATGAGATTTCCCTTCAAATAAATTTGTTAGCATCTGATAAGGTGATAATTGCCGGTGATTTCAATGCCATCCTGGATATTGATGATAAGGCGGGTGGTCTAAGAAAACCCACCAAGGTAATGGAGGATTTTCTAGACTTTATTTTTAATTCCAAATTGATTGATATCATTCCCCAAAATGGGAGATTCACTTGGACAAATAGAAGACTCAATTTGTCCAAGATTTCTGAAAGACTTGATAGGTTCCTGGTTGGCGAATGGTGCATGAATGACAACCTCTCATTGGAATCTAACATTATACCTCAGACTGGGTCAGATCACTTTCCAATTTCACTTTCAATTGCTCATGATAATCCTAGTAAGAAAAAATATTTCAAATTTCCTAACATGTGGTGGCGGGATCCAAAATTGTTGAAGAATATGAGGGAATGGTGGCTAGAAAGTAATATCTTCTCTGGATCTCCAAGCTTCAAATTTTCTAAATGTATGCAGTTTTTGAAAAATAAGCTCAAAACATGGAATAAATTATCCTTTAAAAACATCTTCGCGGAGAAAACCAAGATTGAGGAAGAATTGGAGAACATCAGTAACCAGGTGATGGCAATGGACATGACAAATAAAGAGTTCGAAGCTGAAAAACTCTTAAAACATCAGTACTTGGAAATCCTTAAAAGGGAGGAGCTGTATTGGAAAGAAAAATCTAGGGAATTATGGATTGCTGATGGGGACTTGAACACAAATTTTTTTCATGCCTCGTCCAAGGCCAAAAGATTAAACAATAAAATTGGATCCATCAAGGATGGAAATGGCAATGTTTGCACTTTACAAAAAGAAATTGAACATGCTGGCATTGATTATTTCGCCGAGCTGTTGGGGAGTAGAAACATTGAGACCAATTCGACATATTCATTAATTGATGAGGTCATTGAAACACTCATAACAGATGAAAATTGCGCCATGCTACAAGCTCTGTATACCTTGGAAGAAATTAAAAGTGCAACTTTCTCCCTTCACCCACATAAGGCGCCCAGACCAGGTGGTATAACTGTCGAATTCTTTCAGAAATGTTGGGATTTCATGGGACAAGTTATTTGGTTGGTCGTGGAAGAATTTAGGAAAAAACAAAAATTTGTCAAAGAAATCAACCACACCCTGATAACATTGATTCCCAAGAAATAGGATTGTGAATCGATGATGGATTATCGCCCCATCTCACTGTGCAACACAATTTATAAGATTATCTCCAAAGCAATGGTGAAAAGACTTAAGAAATTATTACCGAAGCTCATCTCAGAGAATCAAAATGGCTTCACCCCTGGACGGGAGATTGCCGATAGTATCATTCTGGTCTCAGAAGTCGTCCACTCAATATACAAAGAGAAACATAAAGGTATGGTCATTAAACTAGATGTTGCCAAAGCATACGATCGGGTTGTATGGGCCTTTTTAACATGCATATTGAAAAAATTTGGTTTTCCTATCAAACGGATCAAATGCATCAAATTCTGCATATCCACCGTTAACTTCTCGATGATAGTCAATGGAAATGTGTGTGGATTCTTCGATGCCACAAATGGTTTGCGAAAGGGCGACCCGTTATCACCAGCCTTGTTTGTGATTATGGCTGAAGTTCTTGGGAAATTGATAGAAAAAAGACATGCAAATAGAAAATGGAAAGGGATAAAAGTACACAACCAATTGGATACTATCACTCATTCCCAATTTGCTGACGACACAATAATCTTTGGGGAGGCCTTGCTGATTGAAGCCAAGAACATCATGAGCTCACTGAATATATACTCTGAGCAATCCGGGCAGGTGATGAACAAAAACAAGTCGTAATTATTCTTCTTCAACACGAAAATGCAGGATCAACAAAGGATCTCGAGCCTATTGGGAATAAAAATTTCTCAATTTCCAATCAAATATTTGGGGGTGAGAATTGAGAAAGGATGTAGGCAAACTCAGATTTGGGAAGGCGTTTTGAAATCTTGTTTGACCAAGACGACGCTTTGGAAGAATAGATGGCTATCACAAGCTGGTAGATTGACAATGGTTAAGTCTATGTTATTGGTCATTCCCATTTACTGCATGTCGTGCTTCAAGATGCCCTATGCTGCTAGTAAGAATATTGACAACCTACTCAGAAAGTTTGTTTGGGAGGGGGCAAAAGACAAAAAAAAAAGATACCACTCATTAACTGGGACACCATGTGTTTACTAAAAGAGGATGGCGGAGTTGGACTTAGGGACATGGCACTTCAGAATATTGCGTTGGGTGCCAAATTATCTTGGAAGATGTACACAGAACCACATAAATTATGGTGCAAAATATTTAGGAAGAAATATTTGGATTCTGAGAACCCATGCCGAATTCTCACTGTGGCAAATACTGAGTGAGGATCTGCCTCCTGGAACTTTCTTTGGGATTGTAGATTCATTATAACCGATCACATTTCATGGCACATTGGTAATGGCAAATCTGCAAAATTTTGGAGGGACTCATGGGATTGCTCCTGCACTATCTGACAGTTTTAGTCGGGATTGGATTGAGCTTGTCGAGTCTAAGTATGGTGTGTTTGTTGAGGATTATTTCGAGCAGAATAAGGAACTGGATGGGAAGCGGGTGTGGAAACAAATATCCATTGGCAATCTAATTCTCTGTGAGTCTCTAAAAGATGTGCTAAAAAGTAGATGTATCCCTATGTCTAATGATGAGGATAGGATATTCTGGAGTGTTGCCAAATCAGGAGAATATTCTATCAAATTGGGGTATGAGGTACAAAGACAAAGGGGTATGTGCACAGACTGGCCACATAAGCTATGTTGGAGCAATATGCTTCTCCCTAAAGCGGGGGCATTTCTTTGGCTAGCACTTCACAATAGGATCCTCACCGGGGGTAGATTAAAATCAATTGGTATCTCTGGACCTAACATGTGTGTTATGTGCATGGCAAATGAAGAATCTGCCAATCATTTACTCTTCAATTGCCCCATGGCGGAGGCCTGCTGGAATTGGTTCTTTGAAAATACCAATCTTAAAATCGTCAAAAGTGAAGTACTCAAGGACTTCCTCATTTATTGGCCAAGAATCTACAATTCAAGGTGGTGCGACCTGTGGCTGGTAGGGCCTTCATTAATTGTTTGGCACATTTGGAAAGAAAGAAACAAGAGGATCTTCAAAGAAACCACACTCCCGGTTAACAAAATCATTGAGAACATCAAAAGAGTTGTTGAGGAAATGATAAATGGGAAATCTGCCTCAAGGAGAATCAGATCCTATAACGATTGGGACCGTAGCATGGAGAAGATATGGTTTCTCAAACACCCTGTATTCATAGACAACAATAACAGAGTGAAAAGGAGGGATATCAAATGGATGGCCCCACCACGGGATTGGGTGAAATTAAACTTTGATGGAGCTAGCAAGGGTAACCCGGGAGATGCTGGTTTTGGAGCCATAATTAGGAACAATTCTAGTAAGATAGTTCATGGTGTATATGGTGGACTGGGCAAGGCTACTAACAATGAGGTTGAAATCAAAGCATTAGAGGCTGGATTAAATCTTTGCATTCAAAATAGTATCTCCAAGGTACTCATTGAGGGAGATTCCCAAATAATTATAAATGGCATTACCAAATCAAAGTTCCAATGCTGGAAGTTATGCATATGGCTCCCTTGAATAAATCATCTGTTGGAATTGATTGGCACTTTTGAGATTGAGCATGTATACCGGGAAGGGATCCACTTGGTCGATTACCTTGCAAACTTGGGCGTGGTATGTAATGATAACAAGATTATCTTTGACCAACACTTTGCAAGCAATGATATAACTAATCACATCAAAATGGATGCTTCACATGACGGTATCGACTGAGACAAGTACCCGGGATTATGGTCGCACTAGACTAGACTCTGGATCAGTCACATGGTACTGTGACTGGATGTCACTGCAATCCATATTCCAAAAAGCATATTCAAGTATGATTTCCTGCAGTAGTGGCGACACAGTCACATTATTCTTTCTGAGCAAATTGGACAACAATATTAAAACTCTATTTTTTGGGGATTTGGAAAAGGAAACTTCCAGAGACTTCCAATTCTATAAAGAAATGCCTCGTAGTATGATACCGCCAGTATTGATGAGCCGGGATAATGGCACACTTTGGAGAAATTAGTTGTGTCAACTACGAAATGCATGTGGGCGCTCAAATCCGAAGTCTATTCGTAACAGAGGAGTACGTGTATGAGGCAATCCAGGGGCTGATGGGGATTACTCTAAATTTTGACATGCACTGGTGCGATGCACTCATCTTTGAAGCAGTGGTGCTTCTCTTAGTTGACATCATCGACTTAAGGGAGAGGTCTGTTGAGCTGATGTGTGGTTTTGTGAAGTCGTCTGTTGGGAATATTATTGCCAATGGTATCCTCGGCTTGGATGAAAACACAAAAGTCAGCATACTTAAAACATATTTCCAACTCGAGTATTATTTGCCCTCGGATTCCAGTGAGGATGCAAACAATTCCGAAGGGGAAGAGGTGGAGGATGGGTCAGAATATGAGAACAGCGATAAGGGCATCACAACGCAAAAAAGATTGGAGAAGGCTGAGAAAAGGGAGCGAATGAAGACCTTCGTGGAAAACGCTTGGGAGATATTCAGGTGTGCGGTCTTGAATGGGAACATAGACCCCTTCAGGCGCGTTACCAACTCCGATGAATGGTGGTTCCCTGCTGCCTCTACTGCAAATGTTATCAGCCTTGGAGAATATGCAGCTCTGATTCTCCAAGCTCTTCGAGGAGAATAACTACCTTGCATTTGGTCACTGCCCTGTCTCTGTACATGTCCGTCATAGTTGGGTCATCTGCTCTGGTCTTTGTCTCTGACTTTTGTGTTGTTATCAAATTGGAATGTTGGGTCTTAGGGTAGTCAGGATGAATCGATTCACCCACCTTTTGTCATATGTGGGTGATGAAACTTGCTATAATTTTTTAGTATTTTAATAGAGGGCGCCATCCCCATACTTGATAGCACTTACCTTAAAAAATAAAATAAAATAATTTCCTTCCCATCTAACACAACCCAACCTTTTGGTGACATAGACACATGTTTTTCCTAGAAACCACAATCCACAACTCTTGATCTATGAACATGTCTTCCATATTAAACTTCTAAAGCTCAAAATGAGTATTTTGGAATCTTTTCACCTCCAATCTAGATGTGCTTCACATCTTCCCTAAAAAATGTCTCCTCTATGCATGCTCCAACTCAAACCCATATTAGTTTAAGAAAAAAATGTCCTATCACATAGGACCCGAGTTGATCAAGATAAGAAATGAATCTTAGATAACATTAACACTTCTTTAACTAATATATGAGAGAAGTATGTACTAGTATACCTATCTTTAGAGAAATATAGTAAAAGTATGTCGAAAGATATCATATTTGTTCATTATTCCATTTAAAAATTATTATATCATTATTTTATAATTAATATTAAATTATTATTATATTATGATATTGTAATCAATATTAAATTATTATTAAGATATTGCTATATTTTTATATTTTTATATTTCTATTAAACTCTTCACCAAAGCAAAAAAAAATCTATTAAAACTAATTATTATCATTATATTATCATATCTTTATATTATTATTATTATTATTATTATATTAGATCCAAATAATTATGAAGTTAACTATTAGTATAATGGGGACAAATAGAATTGATTAATACTTAAACTCAAATTGTGTGGTAGTTGAGAGGAGAAAATAAATAAAATATTTTATTTTTTCTTTTCATTCATTTGAGTGTCACAAACAAGTCAAATTTAATGCTTCTAGTGATAGCATATTTGCTCATTATTCCACTTAAAAAAAGATTATTTTATAATTAATATTAAATTAGTATTATATTATGACATTGTAATCAATATTAAATTATTATTAAGATATTACTATATTTTTATATTTCTATTAAACTCTTCACCAAAGCAAAATAAATCTATTAAAACTAATTATTATTATATTATCATATCTTTATATTATTATTATTATTATATTAGATTGACAAAGTTAATTATTAGCATGATGGAGATAGATAGAATTGATTAATAGTTAAACTCAGAGTGAGTGGTCGTTGAGAGGAGAAAATAAATAAAATATTTTAATTTTGCTTTTCATTCATTTGAGTGTCACAGGCACGTGAAATTTAATGCTTCTAGTTTTTATTAACACATATTTGTGCATCTATTATGTGAGTGTAATTTGCCTTCGGTGTAAAAAAATATGATCTATTATTTTACAAGAAATAAATATACACAATAAAACCTTAACTAGTCGTATACCCTAGGAAAACCCTTTCAAAATAACATAGCCTCTAATGCTAAAACCAATTTTATTCTTAATAACACCAATAATTATAACACAACTCCAAGGCAATCCTTCATAAGAGGCTACACTAAGAATAGAGTTAGAGTAAAAAATAATATATAATAAAAAATGCTTTGCTTTGCTCACAAAGATGGATTATTGAAAGGCGTTATTATAAAAAACCACGATAATTAAAAATAACAAGGGAAAAGTTCGCACATCTCCCACTAAATTTTATCCCCTAGATTTTGTAACTGGTGTTAACCGCATACCATTGGGCGAGTATCAAACTCCCAAAAAAACAAAAGAGGAAAAAATCTAAGCGAACAAACCCTAAAAAAATTGGAAACAAAAAATCCGAGCAATAAGGGACACCAAAGCCTTATGAAAAAACCCTAAAACCATCGAGATTAACATTGCAGAATTGGCAAATCCAGAAGCAGAATACCTAGAAACACATACAATAATCGCAAGGATCATATGATCTCGCCCAAGTAGGAATGAAATAAGAAACTAGGTAAAAGAATATTGGGGCTCAGGCCTAGAGATAGATTTTTTGCCAAAAACTTTCTTCGCAGTCAAATTGGAGTCTGAAAGTTGTAGAAACAAAATCGTTGACACATTACCATGGTGGTTCGAGGATCGCTTGGTATATGTACAAAAATAGGAGAGGAATTTTGATCCTCTTAAGGCAACAGTTACATAAGGGGCTTTCTAGATTTGTCTCAATGGTCTACCTTTGGAATACTAGTTGAGGGAATGTCTGCAATTGATTCGATGCAAAATAGGGAAAGTAATTAGATGGGAATTAAAAAGAAGTGACTTGGCCTTGTTTGTGCACATCAAAATAATCTATATTCAAAAGATCCCTAGCCAAATCCTCCTTTAATCGGCTGTAGGTATATGGAGACAAACTGTGGAAATTGAGGAACCTAAATTCTACTGTCTCAATTGCAACACATGAACACATTCAATAGCTATATGTCACATGGACAAAAAGAGGGACAAATCAAACAGAAAAGTCATCAAAATATGGAGACTAAAAGAAGATAAAAAATTAAATTATATGGACATCAACATCAAGACATGCAACGAACCAGGAAAAAACTAGCCCTAACACGACAACAACTGAAAAAAAAGGATGTGGATAACGTTGTAAATACAAGGAACATGGACAATGCAAAAAATATAGTCCAATCAACAAATATGCAAACTCAGGGAGAATCGAAGGAAGAAAGCAAAGAAAATAACACAGGGAGAAACCTTGTGGAGGAGACAAGATAGAGAGAACTTAGTATGGTTCTATGACAAAAAAATAGAAGACACATAGATAACAATCACAGAAGGAACAATGAACAAAATGGAAGAGTCAAAAAATTGCCCTGGATTGGAAGACCAAGAGATAAAGCCAATACCGATAGAAATAACAAAAACAAGGGAGGCACAAGATGTACCAGGAAAATGTTCTTTGAAAGAAAATGGAACACTAGAAGCAACACCAGAGAAAGGGAATTCAACTTTTGAATATTCAAATAATGAAACAAAAGAAGCAAAAGAGGAAAATCTGGAAGAGTTAGACATCTTAGACCCTAGAAGTATATCCCAGACAACAACAAAGATCCAAAAAGGTGGACCATACAAGAAAAACAGAGGAAGGAAGACGAACAAGCAGAAAAGGGAGGAGGAAGCACTCAAAGGAGATTAGTCATCCATTGAAACTTGCTTGCTTAGACCAACTACCAAGGAAGGAAACCCCTCCCTTCGGAAACAATGAATATCTTTACATGGAACACCATGAGCCTCAATGCCCCTAATAAAAGACGCTTGGTAAAGCGTTAACTAGACATAAGAGCAACAAATATCATACTCATACAAGAATCCAAATTAAACATCAAAGTGGTAGACCAATTTCTCAAACATTGTAGGTGTTGGGAAGGAAGATTTGTAGAAGCAAATGGATCTTTAGGAGGTATGGGTATCCTATGGCAGCCGAAACAGGTACACTATAATGTTGTTCAATTTTCTAATTCATGACAAGTAGTAGAAGAAAAGTTTAAATTTTGCTTTTAATTGTACTTTGATAAATGTTTATGGCCCAACAAAAATGCAAGATAAGAAAAATTTATGGGATGACATAACCAAAACTATATCAACAACACACGATTATATAATACTAGGAGGAGATTTCAATGCTATACTGAATCCAAGAGAAAAATCTAGTGGCATAGGATGTACAACACAGGTGCAAAAAGACTTCATACATTTTGTGCAAAACAACAAACTCATCAATTGCCATCCCAAAAATGGCAATTACACATGGAATAATAGAAGAACAAGATTTACATGTATAGCTGAAAGGCTAGATCGCTTTTTGCTATCACTATATTGGACTAACTATCCAAATTTCCCCACCTCATTAATGCATCCCAACCCAATCTTAGATCACTTCCCAGTGGAATTAGACATTATGGAGGACTCAAATAGACCAAAAACCTAATTTTGTTTTGAAAAAATGTGGCTACGACACCCGAAACTAAAAGACATTATAAAACAACAATGGCAAGAACCTATTAGAGAAAGAGGAACACATATGTTCCTCATCTACAAGAAACTAAAAAATCTAAAAGAAAAACTGAAAATATGGAATAGAACCACCTTTGGCAACATATTTGAGAGCAAGATAAAATTAGAAAAACAAATTGCAGATCTCAACAACATAGTAATCCAAGAAGGCATGTTTCAATTAGAATATGAAAAATAAAAAGAAGTAATGAAATAATGTACAAAGAGATCCTAGCAAGTGAGGAAATCTGTTGGAGAACCAAATACAAAGAACTATGGTTATAAGAAGGAGATTTAAAAACTAAATTCTTTCACAACACATCCAAAATTCTACAAAGTCAGAACAAAATAACACAAATCAAAATTGAAAACAACGATATTATTACAGAGTCTCAAGGCATAGAAAAGGAAGGGGTAAAGCATTCCAAAATTTATTAGGAGGGTATGGTTAGAGTGATCATGCACACAACAAATTTCTCCAATACACACCAGAAATTATCACAGATGAAGATAACAAATTGCTTATGAAACCCACCACAATAGAGTAAGTCAAGAAAGCCACTTTTGAACTAAACTCGGATAAAGCACTAGGGCCAGACGTCTTCACGATAATAATATTTCAAGAATGTTGGGACTTTATGGGCACATGTATATGACACATGGTGGAAGAATCAAGAACAAAAATGAATATACTAAGAGATATAAACAATACAAATATAGTGTTGGTATTATGGATGACTTGGTCATGTGTTGCATTGGTTTTTTCATTGATGTCAACATTTGTCTTTTTGGAGTTTTACATTATGTTCACCGGTATGGTTAGTGGCTTATGCACAGTCACCGGTATGTGTTCACCAGCAAGTTATATTGTTCACCGACAGCGATGACAACTTGTTATCATCTAGAGATCATTTGGTTATGTCGAAGACATGGATTGGAAGTTTGGATTTGGTGTTTTGCTTATTGGTCTAATCGAGTTGACAGATTTTCCTTTACCGACAAATAGGTCTAGGTTATGGACCGATACTCCAGATCAGCACGACACGTTATGGAGATTGTTTATTGATTGGTTATTGTGGTAAATGTATTGAGCCAACATGTTGTATCGCATCAAGACTTATTTGTAATTGATTTAATTGTAATATCTTTAGTGAGCCGATCTATACATTTGGTCTTAACTTTTGTATAAATGATTGTAAGATCTTATTGAAGATCGGGATATGATATGGTATGAGTGTATTCGAATATTAAAGAGTGAAAATAAGCAGATCCTTGTGCGAATCACGCAGACATTATTTGAAGGTTAAAGGAAGGTTATGAAGGTGTTTTGACACTCATGTTCAGAGCTTAACCGATACTGAATCCAACATGGGAGATGCTATTTTGAGCAACACATTATCATTGGATTTAACCATCCAATTATGTAGTCAGTGTGACTCCTATTTTGTGATTGAGCAGTGAGCTCTAGGCAGTTGGCCTTTCTGCATGTGCAGACCCCATTTGTATACACATACTATCTGCAGTAGTATCATCTGATTATGGGTAAGGTTTCCCACCATGGTTTTTCCCTTACCGGGTTTCCACGTCAAAATCTTTGCATTATGTGTTGTGGATATTGTTTCTATTTTTGTTTCATGCATTAAGTGAAACTGGTACTGTTATATCTGTTATTTTGTTTTACCGACTCTTAAGTTTGGATTACCGACATTAAGTTTAAGTTGAAATAATTATCATTTGGTTTACAATTTATTGACAACTGGTTCACAACTGATTCACCCCCCCCCTCTCAGTTGTCCTTCCCGGGACCTAACATATAGTGTTGATACCCAAAACAAATGAAGCTAAATCATTTTTAGACTATAGAGCAATATCTTTGTGGAACACGAGCTATAAGATTATAACAAAAGTACTGGCAAATAGATTAAAACTACTTCTACCAAAACTCATATCAAAAGAACAAAGCAACTTTGTACCAAACGAAAACATAATAGATAGAATCATAATAGCCGACGAATTATTGCACTCAATACGTAAAACAAACTTGAAAGGAATGCATCTAAAACTAGACATTACTAAAGCCTACAATAAGGTTAAATGACACTTCCTAATCCAAATCATGGAAAAATTCGAACTTAAACAACAATGGCTCAAATGGATATACAATTGTATATCCACACCATGATACTCAGTTGTCATAAATTGAGCCCCCTATGGCTTCTTCCAAGGAGCAAAAGGGTTAAGACAAGGGAATCCCCTTTCCCCATTCTTTTTTGTTATCATGGTAGAGGCTCTAGGAAGAGCTATAACAAAAGCAATAGAACAAAATGAACTAGAAAGAATAAAAACTATACAAGAATTGCCCCAATTCTCACACCAAATTTTTGTAGACAATATTGTACATGGAGCATCAACCATATTGAAAGCCAAGAAAATCAAACAAATCTTAAACAAATACAATGAAAACTCAAGACAGGTTATAAATGCAACAAAATTGAATATATTTTTCTTCAACACATCAAGAAGAATACAAAGGCTATTAAAGGAAGAGTTAGGTTTTAACAAAGATCAAATTTCATTAAAATATTTGGGCATCCCACTATTTGATGGACTAAACAATAAAGATATATGGACAACTACAATAGATAAACGTGCCAACAAAATAGAGAAATAGAAAGGGAAATGGCTATCATTATCAGGATGTCTAACAATGTTAAAAACTATTATAGCAGCCATTCCCATATACATGCTATCATGTATCGAACTCCCAAAGAGCATTAAACAAAAAATAATATCAAAACAAAGGAAATTTTTATGTCAAGGGTCAAATGAACAAAAAAGAATTCCCTTAGTATCATGGAACACAATAACGCAAGACAAAGCACAAGGAGGAGCTAATATTAAAGACCTCAAGCTACAAAATCTAGCATTGGGGGCAAAACCATCATGGCACATTTACAAAAATCCAAATGCCCTATGGAGTAAGATCCTACGATATAAATATCTTGACTTGCTAGAATCGGAAAGGATCTTCACTATGGTTAATCCACTAAGGGGATCAACAATAGGGAATTTTAATTTAGCTTTCTTAATCGCCTCTACATTAGGCAAATTCGGTTAATTCTTTTTCATTTTATTCAAATATTTAGATTTTCTATCTAATCTCTATGCATAAAAGTAGAAATCTAATAACTAATCACCTAACTTGGAAAACTGAAAATGGACAAAACACATTATTCAAGGTAGACTCATGGAATGGGCACATATCGCTAGAAAACATTCTAGAACTAGCACACATCAAGACACAAATGGAAGAAACATATGGAACACATGTTAATGATTACTTAAACTATAGAAAAGAATGAAATACCTTATGCCAAATGGAAAAACATGGACATAATAGATATGAACATCCAAATTATACTACAACAAGAACTAAAAAAGAGACAAATACCATACTCCAGCAAAGAGGATGAACTTATTTGGCGCGCTACAAAATCAAGGAATTACACAGTCAAGCTAGGATATGTAGTTGCAAAGAATGACAACTCAAACAAAGATTGGCTAGTAAAATCATATTGAGGAATATATGTCCTACTTAAAGCCCTAAGGGCATTTGGATGGACAACCTTACACAAAAAAATTCTAATAGCGATAGACTCCAAAGAATTGGGATAATGGGGCTGCATTGCTGCCCATTATGCAAAGATGAAGAGGAAACAATGGAACACCTTCTAATCAATTGCAAATTCGCATAGCAATGTTGGATGCAATTTCATAACAAACTAAACGTCAGAAGACCATTACAAAATAATATAATGAAAATATTTCAAGAATAATCGCAACAAAAAAAGGGTGAATTATGGAAAAGATTGTGGCAAAAAATCCTTGCACAGATAATATGTTAGTTATGGAAGGAACATAATGAAAGAATATTTAAACAAAAAGAATCCACTTTGGAAAGAATCATACACAAAATCGAAAAAGGAATCAATGAACATATAAATATCAAAGTGACAAACAAAAAGTATTAAAAATATACACAATGGGACAACCAAATAACCAAAGTATGGCCACACCCTATCATCCTAAAGAACGATTTCATTAAGAATATATCAAAACATATGGAGGCAAAATATAAAAAATCGAAAAAGGTAGGTACAATTTAATTTTGAAGGTGCCTCAAGAGGCAATCTCGGTTTGTCAGTAGTAGGATTTGTAATTAGGAACGAATATGGCAATCTGAAATGGGTATAATCAATCAAGCTCCCAATAGGTACAAACAATGAGGCTGAATACTCAACACTGTTACTTGGACTACAAACTAGTCTAGAGAACTCTATACACAACCTGGACATAGAAGGCGACTCACCAAATGACGATTAATGCAGTTTCCAAACACCAAAATTTGAGTTGGAAAGCCTTGAACCAAGTGGAAAGAATCAAAATTCGGCTTAGTCAAATCCAAAATTTCACCCTAAGCAACATATATTGTGAGCCAAACAGATTAGTGAATGCATTGGCAAATAGAGCCATTGATCAAAACCAAAATTCAATCATTTCAGACTAGTGTAAAGTGAGCTTCACAAAAAATAACATTCATCAGTCATATCCCCTATGGATAGAAATTCATAAATGAGCCTCGGAAAATCAGAAATCTGAGGGAGAGTACAACAGAAAAAATTATAAGAAATGAGTCATTATCCGATATTTGATACATAAAAATAAAAATAAAATTGATATTATGTCAGTCATGACTACTGTATACGATGAAAATGAATGATGAAAACAATAATATTGAAAGAATAACAAAGATCCAACCACAAAACCCTACACAAATGAAGATACCTAAGATCATGCAAATCAACAAAACAAAACAAGATATACCATTCAGATGTCTAGTAGGGTTTTAATCTCCATTTCTTCCTATCTCCATTGATCTTGTTTGATATATTTGCTCTCAAATTTAATGTGTGCACAAGAGCTCAATAAAGAATGGAAATGTGGTTAATGGCTTGATCGCAAGAAGGCTTGATTACATAAGATTGATTGTGTCCTTAGGTGATTAGGGTTGAAAAGGAAGAGAGCATCCTCTTATGTAGAGAACATTGTAAGAAATGGAGGGATAAGATTAAGCGGTGTAAAGATAAATGGTCGGCTAGGATTAAAGGGTAGGTAGATGAAATAATTAAATAATAAAGGGGTAGGCAAGAGAAGAATTAAGAGATAAATGCCATGTGCCATTGAAGGAAAAAACTAATGAATTAATTAAATAAATAAATAATTATTTAATTAATAGAGGAAGTGGGATTAGTTAAATAAATAAAAATATTTATTTAAATGAAGAAAGGCTTAGAAGAGGATTAATGAATTAATTAAATAAATAAATATTTATTTAATTAATAGAAGACTTAGGATAAAATAATTAAATAAATAAATTATGTGTCTACAAATACAAATCTCAAATCACCCAAACATCACGATTACCTGATTAGTTCCATCGGTGCATCGAATCCCAAAACTGTTAAAAAAGAATTAAACAAGCTCGAAACATTAGGGAGAATTATAGCAGATTAACAATGAACAGATGAGTATTTAGCAACTATTAACCAATCCTGAAATACACAGAATAATGATTAGATAGTTAATTGTTCTATGCAACAGATAGATAGATTATTCCAATCCCTAAACACACAAAGCGTAAACCAGTTTGAGTACAATATGAGCTCGCAACCCAAATCTTAACATATCCACATGATAACATAACTTAACATAATCTTAATATATCCACAAAATTTAGAAAATATCAACAAACTTCAGAGATACCAAGTCGCAATAGACGAAACTCAAAATTTACATGATTTAGAAGTTGTATATGGTGAAAATGGACAAAACAATATTGAAAGGCTAAATGAATTCAACCACAAAACCCTAGCCTAACAACAACAAAGATCCACCATAACATATGAAGATTACCTAAGACAATGCAAATCAAATGAAATCACAAAGATTATACCATCACATGTCCAATAGGGTTTGGATGTTCATTCTTCCTATCTCCATTGATCTTGCTTGATATATTTGCTCTCAGATTTTATGTGTGCACAAGAGCTCAACAAAGAACGAAAATGTGGTTGCGAGTAGGCTTGATCGCATATGAAAGTTTGAATGCTAGGATACTTCATTAGGATTAATAATGAAGGAAGCATCTCCTTATATAGAAGACACCATAAGAAATGGAGGGATAAGATTAAGAGGTGTAAAAGATAAATGGTCGGCTATGATTAGAGGGTAGGTAGAGAAAATAAGAAAATAATGAGAGGGTAGGTAGTGTAGGAATTAAGAGATGAATGACATGTGTCATGGGTAGAAAAGGATAATGAATTAATTAAATAAATAAAGATTTATTTAATTAATAGAAGAAGTGAGATCAATTAAATAAATAAGATGTTTATTTAATTTAGGAAAATGATAATTTAAATAAATAAATGTATTTATTTAAATAAGGAATAAGGCTAGAAGAGGATAAATGAATTAATTAAATAAATAAAGATTTATTTAATTAATAGAAGAATTAGGCTAAAGATAATTAAATAAATAAAGATATTTATTTAATTAGACTGGACAATTTTAGGTGTCTATAGAAGTATAACCATTTGGAAACTTCCAACAAGACCTATAAGAGAAGATACACAAACAACATCCAAATAGATCAATCGAAATAACAAAGATGAGATACTATCTGAAATTTGTTATATACATTACTAACATATTAATGGCAAGCTACATGGGTGTTGTGTGTAGGTGTTTCTAGAAGGAGGGAGAGGAAAGATTTAAGTGACTCTTCACTCGACCATAAGACTTGCAGGCAAAGGAGGCAATGACAAAATTCATTGGGAGAAAAATCTGGGCACAAGAAGAGGGGCACATCCATGATGGGGAGATTTATGCCAAGCTATACACTCCCATTGTCTAGATAGCAGGCACATATATTTAAGGGCAAGAAGTGGCAAGGATGACAATAGCAAAAGAAGATTATGTGGCTATAATGACAAAGATTGCAGATTACAAGTCAAGCCACACACTTGAGAGTTGGCACAGACCTTCGATCTGGAAGCAACATGGAAGCAGGTGGGAATGAGAAAATCGTGGATCCTTTTCAAAAAGGGAATTGTAAAATTTGATATGGAAGGTTTTAATAACCTATTGTCCGGGAACGGGGGGCTCTTCACTATTGAGAGAGAGGATTTTTGAGCTGAGTGAGGGACTCTCTTTCCTCTTCCATCAACTCTAAACCTACTATGTACTTGTTTCTTTTATTTTTTATATCAATATAGGGAGCTACCCCCTTAGATAGCATTTCTCCACAAAAGAAAAAAAGAAAAAAAAAGAAGAAGAATAAAGTTAAAGAGTTTTTGATAGCATAATAGTACTTGTAAGTATATTATATGAAACCTCCACCTCCAACACCCAACAAATAGAAGAGGAGAAAAATTAAAACCATTAATGTTTTTTCAAACATTGAATCAATCCCATGAACTAAGAATGATACCCAAACAAAGGGCCCAAGTTTTCACACCCATATAACTTGAAGAGTCGACAAGTTATTTTTAACAGATGCTCTTACATTACCATAACTCATCATAACTTTGTCATAGTCAACTCACCATCTTGGGTGCTCCATTATCTCCATTCGAATAGATGATATATCACACATTGTTACATGCATCATAAGTTGGTCAATATTCCAACTCAACAATGTTACTCTCCTCTTACATGCTCTCAAACATGCCTTAGATACTCTTTAATCTCTTACATAGTCTTAAATTGTCATAGATGCTCTTAATTATCTTAAATGTTAAAAGATTCTCTTACACACATCATATTAAAACACACATGAAAAAATGACCAAGTTATAGTGGGATGCTCCTTTTCATGAAGCCTCACAAATGATTAATAAATAAATAATAAATTGAACATTAATATTACAAGATGTATGACACATCTATCTCAACATTTGACACTTTCTTCACTTAAAGCTCTCATTTTGCCATTGAAAATAGAAATAAACCTACTTCCAGGCATTTCTCATTCCCTTAACCAATTCCTCTTCTAGGTTTAAACGAACACTCATGAATTTGATCTAGTTCAATTCTATGTTTGGTAATTCTAACCCTAGATATCTCAAGTTTAAATTTAACTATAAACCCTCATTGACTTCCTCCAATTAGTTGTAATGTGGCATCTCTCACTCTAAAGCATTCATATTATTAGTCAAAGTCAAGTATAAAAAACCATAACCCTTGGCTCATTTCAACATCTAGGCACCATTCATTCCTCACTAGCTCATAATACCTCATCATTCTAGATTAATCACTACTCTTGAATCACTTTTACCTCTATTTTGAAATCACATATTTCAACATCATCGTCTCTTTGCTAACCAATCCCAAAACTATAAGTTGCATACTAAGAGTTTGCATCACCCCTTTGCATTTTTTTATCCGAGTTTCAAATACCAAGACTCAAGTTCTACAAATTAATGTTTTAGGGTACCCATTGATGCATTGATTGCATGCTCTTTCCCTCTTTTTCTAATAAAAAACCATTGAATCAAATCCTAGGGCTGCCATTAGGACAATATCCTCCACTTAGCAAGCTCCCCATGTATGTTCCCAAACACCACAAATATTTTTTTTAGGTCCAAACATCTTGATGAATCTTTATTTACAAGTAAAGAAGGTCCAAAATCAATAAGTTCATTTCCATAGTCTAAGTTTAGATCTATGCATCAAATTTCTATCAATAAGTGCATAGATCAAATCTATAATTACATAATTGACCTTAAACCACATATAATTCCAATGTTCATAGATCTCAGTTATCTTAATATGTTCATCTCATATATGAAATTAGAATTCGAGTATCAATCATCCATCATAGATAATTTCATCTCATCTTCATCAATACTAAGATAGAAACTTATTATTGTCATTTATTACTAATTTCTTAAATACATATTTCTAATTCATTAAATGACTATTTAATTTAATAATTGTCTTACAATGTGCCACTCAACAATTAAAGTTATTGCATTAAAAAAAAATTTCAATATTCTTATCTTTGTAAAAATAAACGCATGAATCACAAATCTACATTATCTTAATATAAAAAACATAAAATATCTTTACTAGCCGATAGGCATATTGCGTGGGGTTTTCAATAAAACCTGTCTCAGGCTGATATATGGTATTCTCCTGCCGGTTTACTATTTTCTTCTCTGCTACCCATACGGTAAACTCATGAGAAATCTAAAAACCTCTCTGTTGCCTACTAAACTCCGTTGGAAAACATCATGCTGAGAAATAATATCGATATTCCAAATCAAATCAAATTTCTCTAGATATACAATCAAATCAAATCTTCTGATCAAATCAAATATCACCATCCTCTCATCACCGCCCAAGATGTTTATAAATAGAGTTCAATAGATTGACGATCACAACATCTGCAAAAGATCAAAGGGTTGTATAGTTGTGTTCTGGTCATTTAAGTTTGCATAGTCTTCCATTGTTGCTATCAAGATTCTAGTAGTGAAATAATGATGTTCTCAGCCGTTGATGTCTCCCCTTCTTATTGTCTTACTATGTAGCCCCTTCACTCAATCATCTGGCCACAACACTTTTTCTGTACAGATCCACACGAAGCCCACTTAGTCGATGCCCTTCCATAATACCTCCCCTCTATATCTTTTCATAACTCTGCATTCGATCTTTTTTTTGTCAAATGATTGATGACCTTCCTCATTCCTTTCTGCTCAATCTACAAATTGGTTGGTTATCAATTCTCCTTCCTCTGTTTCTCTTGTCAATTTATAGACTAACATTTCTTCTTATTTCCTCCTGTTGCAGCATTAGCCGAATTGGTTGCTTTTCTACACACTTCATATCAATTTATGACGCTTTATAAATTTGATGGTTCGTATCAAATATTAGATTTTCTTTAAATGCGGTTTTTTGAAAGTTAGTAAATGCATTTATGGATCTTACTATAGATCACCACCAAGGCTGTCTATAAATACAGTGAATTGTGTGAAGATAAGTGCAAACAGTTTGCAACGCACACAACATTGAAGAACACAAAAATCAACACAATGGTTTGTCTCATTTCTTAAAAATTTCTGCTCTGATTGGTATCCGTCATATTTTTCTTCCCAACTCTACCCATTTGCCTCATCGACATTGTTGACAACACATAATAGAACAACTTGTGCATAATCTTGATGTAAGTTACTTGCCATGGTGTCAATTATTTTGTATTTTGCAAATCTATTTCCGACCACATCAATTTTATTTTATTTTATTTTATTTAATAATTCCTCATACCACTCGCGATGTCATGTTTCCATGTAGGATTGTAAGGTCAAGTATCATGCATTTTGGACTTTTCCTTCTCTCTACTTTGGAATTAAGAAGTTGAAAAGACTCGAGGTCAAATGGGAGTAGAGGTGGGTAAAACAAGTAGATCTATGTTTGGGCATGTATATTTCATATACATATCAAAAAGGTAGGTACAACTTACAAAGAATCATATATCAAGGTAAATCTTGAAGGAATGTATTTTGAATGCTCTTTGCACAAAAGAAAAAATCGGTTTTGAAAATGTGAGAAAAATTATGGTTACCTATTTAGGCTCAGATAAAGTTAATTTTTGAACATCATGTTGTGCTTTGCCCAGGACTGCAACTTTTGATAGATAGGACCAAATCTTTTGGATGAAAACTAAATTGTTCTTCTATATAGATGGCAACGCCCTCCACAACTACAACAAGAGGCTTGGAACCAACAAAGAAAAAGTTGGAATGCAAGCAAAAATAATAAGAACTGGTACACGTTGTTGATGAAATCAAAGAGAATTTGGGAAACTATTGCATTCTGTCTACTATGGGCCAAGCTGAGTTCCACTTCTACCTCTAGGCTTCTACTTTTTCATAACAAGAAACTAAGCACATGGAGTTGCCAGAGAAACAAGATGTGGTAAATAGAGGCCCCTTTTAAGCCACCCATAGGCCTAATACTAGGTCCTAATGCCATTACATACCTATGGAGACCTTATACACATCCCAAATTGTGATAGGTTAAGATATTCAAATTGTGTGAAAAAAGAGTGGAAGTCTCAAATAGGCCTGTGCCCATTATTCCTCTCATGGATCCCACGTCAGCTTTACTCTCCATGTATAAAAATAAAAATAGCAAATAAGAGTTGATCTAACTGTGACTGCATTCCATCGACAAGATTAGTTATAAGAGATGCCATACCCTAACTAACTTGCAAGGAATTTTTATTAGCCTGTGTGATCCATGCACCCACCAACATATAGACCTTAAACACATGAATTCAGGGTGAGGTTGAAGGTTGGGCCCTAGCATTGACACATACTACAATCGTAGAGGCAAAATAATATATTGGTGGTATGACGTATTGGTCAACACATAGCATGAATGCCATGTGGAGAACGGTTGTGGAAGCATGCTAGCTGTTGGTGTAAATAATTATTCATCATGGATATTATTACACCTTACTTAAGTTTACTTAGTAAATGCATCTCATAGTAGTTTGGGTATGAGACACTTGGGTGTTTGTGCCACATTGGGATAGTATGTGTGGGAGAATTTCCACCTTTTATGGTGTGATCTTGTTGTTACACTCCACATTCAGTGGGTGATCCACCTCATGTGGAATATTATATTGTTTCTCCTACCTACTCACACCTATTTCCTACCTACCCTTGTTTCTTATTGAGCCACATGTCATGTTTGTGTGCTCACATATCCCTAGCCTTGCCTATATAAGTAGGCTCATCTACATTGTTTGTACGGACAATCGATTGATGATCTAGTTGATCAGTATTTTCATCTTGATAGAATACTGTATGCGGGAAAAGCAGGTCGATAGAACTCAATATGTGAAAAACGGAGTTCTATGAAGCCTTGCTCACACACACACAGGACTTCTTGGTGCAAGCTATGGAGTAATGAAGTATCACTCAGCTTCCCAAGGTTGGTCCCATGGTTCTCTATCTTACACGGTCCCTCAAACCAATGTTTTTGCTCTCAGATCACTGAGCAAAATGGTTTAGGGATGGCAAATGCAAGAACAAGGGATGCTTTTGATAGATTTTAGAATGAAATGTATCCTAAGCTATGCATGATTTTAAAATGCAATAAACTAGATTATAAGATGACAAGGTTAGTATAAATACTATCCTAACATGATATATTAGTCTATGATTGAGCTAAATGATAAAGAAAATATTCTAAAAGAGAGGCTAAAATGATGAGCATAAAAATGATATATGAAAGCTTGAATGTATTTGAGCATAAGTGTGATACTACAAACTTGGATTATTATTTTTTCGCAATGGAGGAATGAGAGCTCTATTTATAGCAAAAACAGGGCAATGGATGGTCAGGATTGAAAGAGTTGATCAAGGGTTGAGTTTGAAAGTTGGGGATCCATGTTTGCAATTTGCACCAATGAAATGGTGACAAGTGTCAACATAGGGTTGGGTTGAGAGAAGGGGTTGGAGGCATTAAATGCCTGAGAAGACCTTATGGTTATCTAGAGATAAGGGTTAAGCTTAAGTTAGGCTTACCCATTGGATTAAGAGTTAATCCAAGGATAAACCCTTGTGCAAATGATTAAGAGATAATCATGGTCAAAGCATTAAAGGCTTGATGAGACCCTTGGGTTGGATGAAGGTTAAGTTAGGCAAAAAGTCTCTAACCATGTAAGAGGGTTGAATTAACCATTAATGGTTTGGGAGACTTTGGGGATATTAAGTGGTTGAAGATTTGAAGCCTTTAATGGTTATCAAAGACTTTAAGGTTTTGAGAAGTGACCTCCCCTTGCTTAGGGATGTGACAAAGTTTAGAAGATGGGTTAGGCTAATTAGAAATGATTAGAAGAGTCTAGAAGAAATTAGGAAGGGGTTTAGGAAGCAAGTGGGAAATGTAGGAGAATGCAAGTGGATGGAGGGATAATAGGATTTAATTGAAATAAAGTTAATTTAATTCAATTTGGTTGCAATTTGGGGAAATTAAATAAATTAGATTTATTCAATTTAGGATAACTATTTAATTAAATTTGAATTTAATTAAAAGTGGATAGGGGGGGTTTAATTGAATAAAATGATTTATTTATTAAATGGTAAAAAGAAGTCTAGTGAATTTAATTTAAATAAATTGAGTAATTTACTTAATTAAATAGAGGAATGTGGGTAATTTAATTAAATTGGATTTAATTAAATAGAGAAATGAACATAAAATATTCATTTAGGAATATGGTCATTTTTATACGTCTACATTTTGCCCCTCTTTGAAGTGACGTGTGTGCACATATTATTTCAAAGAAAATGATGTGTTATCATGATTTATGATCAAATGCCATTTTTGTGTCGCTCTTGCAAGTTGTGCCCCAGATTTGATTTGATGCATGATGCCCCCTCGGGAGATGAATCAATATTTTGAAAATTTTGATTTGATTTGGCGATTTGTGTTTGGTGTGTATGATTTTGTCTATGTGAAATGGTTGAATTGATTCATCTCCCGATAATTTACAGATTTTAGGGTATAAGGGAGACCATGACCACATTACATGCCCAGTTCCTAACCCTAATTTCATTTTCCTCCTATAAAAGGGGAAAAGTGGTTTAATTTGATTCATTTGTGCATTGTTGACTTTTGGAGAAAGAGAATTTGGTCTAAAGTCAAAATGCCTATTCCGTATTCTAGGCATCGTTTTGAGCGCGTTCGGAGGTATCGGAGACCTGCCGCATATGGACCACCAGTAAGTCAACACTTTTGACCCTTTTTTGATTTTTGATTTGGTCATTTTTTGTCATTTTTTGATTTTTGAAATTCGGTTTTAGCGTTTTAGCGCATCAAAGTCGCAAAGTAGCGCATACGAAAATTTAGGTAGCGCATGAAGCTGATTTTTAGGGCTGCATCCGAAACAAAATAGGGTAGCACATAGAAAGTCTAGGGTGGCGTAGGGAGTTAAAATAGCGCATGCCAAACGTAGGGTAGCGCGTCAGGTCAGCAGGGTAGCGCGTAGGGTAGACCTAGCCCATGGGGGTCACAGGGGTTCGCATGGGTAAGGGGTTTTAGCGTGTAGAGTAGACCTAGCGCATAGGGTCGAACAGGTAGCGTCAACGAAGTATAGATTAGCGCATAAATAGGTTTTAGCGCATAGGGTAGGGTAGGTGGTGCATGGGGGGAAAAGATTAGCGTGTAGGAAAAACAACCTAGCGCGTGGGTGGATTTTAGCGCATCCGGAAAAAAAATTTGCGAGATGAGTTGATTTGTGAAATTGTTGTGTCGTGATGTTATGATTTTTATGGATTGGTCCAATATGAGTGTCAATATAACTTGTTTTGATTTGTGATATGTCAAGTTATGCATAGATATCAATGTGTTGTGTTGATCAAAAGATGATATGTTTTTGCACTCTTGTTTCAAGTTCAATGTGTGAAGCCTGATTTGTGTTACAAGCTGATATGAGTTGGAAACTTGAGTTGTTTTACAAGCTGATATGGGTGGGAAACTTGAGTTGTTTTACAAGTTTATGTGATTTTGGAGACTTGAATTGTGTTAGAAGTTTTGATATGGTTTTTGATAACTTGAGCTGTTTTACAAGTTGATATGAAATGATAAGATTTTGAACTTGATGTAGATGAGCAAATTGTTTCATGTTGTTGATGTGAGTTTGATATTGATATCTTTGTTTTGATGTGAAAACTGATATTGGATTTGTTTTGCTTGTTGATAGGAGCGATTAGGCGTGGTTTAGTCGTGGGAGCGATTTCCGAGGCCGTGGACATTGATACCTCGGTTGACGCAGGCCGACCTTGATATCATTGAGAGATGTGGGTTGACGTCCCTATTGGATATGCCTCGGTTCACTGTGAACTGGGGGCTACTTACAGCACTCGCAGAGAGGTGGCACAACGACACGAACACCTTTCATTTTGCCATAGGTGAGATGACAGTCACACCAGAGGATTGCTACAGGATCCTGCGCATACCAGTAGTAGGTGCACTACTACCATATGAGCAGTCAGAGGAGGGTGGGACAGAAGCACTTCGCCGCATTTTTCATGATGAGACAGTCTGTGGATACGAGATCCCATGGCAAGAGTTTTTAGACCTGGATTATGCACCACTTCCATCAGTACTGGCAGGGTTTATTGGTGGATTCCTTTGTCCTGATCGTAGGTCAAAGGGATTCTCTGTGGGATGGGGGCTAGTTTTAGAGGAGATGGTTACACAGGGCCGCAGGTTTTCATGGGGATCGGCTATGCTAGCCCATCTGTACAGGGGCCTGCATGAGGTGGTATACCTAGGTTACGGTAGTTTATCGGCTGGCGTGACACTGTTACAGGTATGGTGCTAGGAGCACATTCCGGTTGCGAGGCCATTAGCAGACAGAGATAGACCCGTGGGATGTGCATATGCGTATGGATAAAGGGGTCTAGTTGTCTAACGAAAGCTGGGCAAACTAGAGCACTGGAGGAGAGTTTTGGATGACATCGATATGGTCACATGGTGACCGTATACAGGGTGTGAGGTGTGGGCGGAGGATGGGCTAGAGATGCCCTATGTGTTCATGACGAGATACTTGATTGGGAGGACCCCATTTGTCATTGAGAGGTTTGTGGTGACTAGAGTTTTGAGACAGTTTGGTCGATAGCAGGGTATACCTCAGGGAGCTTACTTATATGCACGGCGGAGGTAGGATGTAGCCGATTGGGGCCCGACCATTGATAGTGCGGTGGCAGTGGAAGAGTTTGCTAGTATAGCGGGTCAGATATGGGATTATGCCCCAGAGATTTTGGATGCGGGCATGACTGATGAGTTCGCGAGATTGTTTGCTGTGCGGGCAGTGGCTAGGATATCGGATCCCGAGGAGATGCGGCCGTCATTCGATGATGAGGATGAGGAGGGAGAGGGAGATGATGAGGAGGATGGAGATGATGGAGGAGGACGACGAGGGAGAGGAGTTAGAGGGAGGTGGGGAGATAGAGGGAGGAGAGGAGATAGAGGTGTGGAGAGAGCAGTTAGACAGGCAGTGATAGATAGGGGGAGAGGCGGATTAGCTATTGGAGCCGGTGGAGAGGGGAGGGTGCGGGAGGTGTTAGCTGCAATGGGGGGTACTGATGAGGTGATGCGACCAGCGCAGAGGAGGAGGACGGATGTGCTCCCACCTCCAGCACCGAGGACAAACAGAGTTAGAGGGGATGCCCCTACACAGGTACCGCTACGGGTTCGGGTTCCTACTCATGTTGAGGATGCTTAGATTCAGACCCTGCAGGTGACTGTACAGCAGCTGTAGGCACATGCTTTGACATATCAGTGGCAGATTGCACAGTTGACCACTGAGCGGGACACAGAGATAGAGCGGAGGAGCTTGCAGCCAGTGTGCAGAGAGCAGCGGTGGGTGGTCCGATCAGAGACACCCTAAGAGAGCTATCATTGAGAGCTTAGGAGGTGGAGTATTATCGGCGGCATTATGAGGCTGTAGTACCCAGGGATCATCGAGTACAGAGTTTCACACAGTCGAGATCCAGTCAATCTCGAGATATTGGGTCACGGTCCGAGAGTCGAGGTGTGACAGGGCCATCGAGATAGGACCCTCCTGGAGATCCAGGGGCAGGCACATGTGGAGCCAAACCATCACCGTCAGGGGATAGCCATACTTGAGAGACGTGGTCTCTATTGTATTTTTTATCATTGTATTCTTTGTACTAGACACAGTGATGATATATTTTGTACATTTTGATCATTATATATATATATATATATATATATATATATATATATATATATATATATATATATATATACGACACCATTTTCTTTGATCATGTGGTGTGTTGATATGGTTGGATGTGTTTATGTGTTCTTTTCGTTATGTGATGAGGATGCAATGCTTAAATATATGATATAATGTATGATGCAGGATGTATGCTTTGTGAAATGTATCTTGAAAATGAGATGTATGATTTTATATGCTATGAAATGTATCTTGTGAGATGTATGATAATGATATGCAACTAATTGTAAAATGATATGCAACTATGTTAAAATGATATGCAACTAATTGTAAAATGATATGCAGCTATTTTAAAATGATATGCAACTATGTTTTTGGTAGCATCCTCCTTCTATATTTGCCATCCGATATAGCCATATGTTGTTTGCTTTCTTTGTAGGTATCATCATTGAGCATTGATTTGTTTAAGATGTGTTGAAAATTTATACAAGCACAATGGTATAATTGAACCATAATGACCTGAGAAAAATTTACATGATATTTGATTTTGCAAGATAGCACAAGCGTCAAGGTATAATTGAACCAGGACGACCTGAGTGCGTATTGCGTATAAACAGACAAGAGTAAATCATTTGTATGCATGAAGTGGAATTAGACCTTCAATGTGTAGCGTCCTAAAATTGCGACACTTGCAATTTCGACTGCATTTCGGTCTTCACGATGGCGACGCAACACGCAACCTGAATGGAGACCCCGAAACTTGCTCACGACACCAAAAACTGCATTTTTCAAGTACCCTGGCTTGAACCTCCTTGCACCCTGATGTCTCGGGAGGTGGGACCAGAGCGCCCAGCGCCCTGGTCCCTGGGTCCTATTTTGGGCCCGGTCTCTTAAGGAGATTGCGGGTCTTTGTGTTTGCAATTTGGAAATTACATTTCCTGGTCGGCCTAAGGTCGGGAAAATCAGTCTATCAGCCCTAATTGACAAGTATATAAACTACATTTTCCTCTTTCATTCGATATGATGGAAAAGGCGTGGAAACTATACTCAAGCATTCAAGCATTCAAGCATTCCTTCAAGCAATTGATCATTTCAAGTCTCCATTCAAGGCTAAGTGTTGCATTCAAGACAAGGATTCAACCATTGAAGAGGAGATCACATACTACTACAACATACAACATACAACATCTAAACCTTCGCACATAAGGATACAAACATCCTTAGAACAAGGTATTAGTACTTGTTTTACAGTCATTTACATTCACAGCTCTTGCTCATTTCTTGGTTAATTCCAAAACCGGGGTTTGACCTAAAGGCAAACCCCTAATCCCTAACCCCCCAATCGTCTTCGCTTTTCTGTGTGTAGGTTGCAGGTACGCGGCTGAGATTGAAGATCTAGAATTCTTGTGCAGAGACGAACAGATCCCCCTTCGTTTCGCGGATTTTTCGGAGGACCGTGGCGCCGGGCGCCATCGTCCTGACAACTTTTGCTCAAATTTGCAGGACAGCGCCGTATCGACATTTTACTGCTAATTCCAGGTCCGCAGCTTCATACTGTATTCCTATCTCAGTTTATAAGCGAATCTTTGTCACTTTCTATGCATTCCTAGCTTAATTCTCCTATGCACATTCTTTACAAAAGAGGGTAGCCTTGCTGTCTTAACCCTTGAAACTCATTTAGCATCCAATCTTGCATTGCGTGGGATTGGATCTTGTGGGTTTCAACCCCTCTTTTGAATGTAAAGTCTCCCCCCTAAGTGAAAACCATCGAATCCTAGCGAACCTCCCTTCTCTCTCTTTGGAGTTGGAAGAGGGGAGAGCAACTAGGGTTCGATCGCGATTTTTCCGCTTTACATAATGATATTCGATGGATCACGTCTCGAGGTAAGTATTCACACAGTACAAGTGATCGCCTCCCAGACAGAAGACTAAGAAAATATTGGAAGTTCCCCATGATCTCTAGCTGTGAAGCATTTTGAGTGAGAAAAGGAAGGGAATCCAATAATTTAAAAGTTCAAAATGCAAAAAGAGTCAAGATTTGTATGCGATAATGCAACATTCAGTACTTCAGAAAATCATCCATCCTGGGTATATTGGTGTTTCTTTGTTTTGCTTTGCGATGAAGTGTAGTTTTGGTTGTTGGATGTCATGCTTCTGAGTGTTGCTTCTAGTTTTGACATCTTGAATGTTCACAAATTTTGACGATTTTAATGCCCCTAGTTTGAGTGTGCCTCTTGATGTGAATATGTACAGTGATTTCCAAGCCATGGTGGAATGTGGTAAGAGTATATATATGGATAACCCAGGATAGTGACTATGCTAAGTATGTCCTGAGTGGATATGTGCTAAGTGTCGAGCGATGGCTGATAGTGTTTGTACGGATAAAATGGTATGGAGATAGATAGAGGAGCTGGTCTTTCACAAGAGCACTTGTTTACCAGGTTTTCACCATTTGTTTTTATTGTATTTTGTGTTTTTTGTTTTTTTTTGCTTTTTCCGTGCACTAGGCTACTTAAGTGTAGTACTTCTTCAGATGGATGATGTTAGTTGGTTCGTCGAGCACATCTCCTTCTGAAGTTGTGAGCTGATAGGCACCTGATCCATAGACTGATATGATGACATAGGGACCCAACCAGTTAGGTTCAAACTTCCCTTTCTTTTCTTGATCTTGCTGATTTCTTGGATTTTCTTTGAGGACTAGGTCACCAATTTTGAAGTTGCGAGGGATGACCTTGTGATTGTAGCTCCTGCACATGCATTGTTGATATGCTTTGAGATGAGTGTAAGCATGCTGACATCTTTCATCTAATAGTTCAAGTTCTTGCAATCGGTTAACTCGATACTCTTCATCTGGGATTAAACCTTTCAAAGAGACTCTGAGAGATGAGATTTCTACTTCCAGGGGTAAAATGGCTTCTGATCCATAAACCAATGAGTATGGTGTTGCTCCTGTAGGTGTGCGGATGCTGGTTCTGTATGCCCAAAGTGCTGGATTGAGTTGGACGTGCCAATCTTTGCCGACATCATTCACTGTTTTCTTTAGGATTTTCAGTATTGTCTTGTTAGATGCTTCCGTTTGACCATTTCCCTGTGGGTAGTATGGTGTAGAGAACCGATGTTGGATTTTTTATTTTTCACATAGTTCTTGTACATCTTGGTTTTTGAAAGGCCGTCCATTATCCGTGATAATTGAACTTGGAATACCATATCTGCAGATTAGATAATTGAGGATAAAAGAGGCAATTTGTTTCCCAGTCACTGTGGTCATGGGAACTGCTTCTATCCATTTGGTAAAGTATTTTGTTGCTGTTATAATGAACTTGTGTCCATTTGAAGATGAAGGATGAATTTTGCCAACTAAGTCTAGTCCCCACTGACAAAAGGGCCAGGATGTTGTAAATGGCTGCAGTTCTTGTGCTGGTGCATGTATCAGATTACCATGGATCTGACATTTAGGACATTTCTTGGCGAAGTGATATGAGTCTTTCTCCATTGTAGGCCAGTAGTATCCCATTCTTAGAATTTTTTTAGCAAGAGTAGTACTACTTGAATGTGTGCCACAAATACCTTCATGAAGCTTGTGTAAAGCGAAATCAGAATCATTATGATCAAGGCAACGAAGAAGAGTACCATCTAGACCTCGACGATACAAAGTATCAGCGGTAAGGGTATAACGGGCAGCTTGCCAGATAAAGTTACGTTTTTGGTTACGGAATTGGTCAATTGGTAAGATATTGTGCTTGAGGTAGTTGTATATTGGTCCATATAAATAATGGAGAATCTGAACCAGTCAAGGCATAGATAACATGGGATTCAGAGTGGTCATAGGTGGGGGAGAACAGTTGCTCTACCAGGAACTCGTAACGACTCTGTTGCTCTGGAATTTGTAGTAATGAGGTGATAGTAGCCATTGCATCGGCTACTTTGTTGTTCAACCTTGGTATTTGCTCGAAGGTGATGTGCACAAAATACTGTTTGAAGTCATCTACCATTCGCTTGTAGGGTAGTAGCTTGTCATCTTTTGTCTGATAGTCATTGTTGATTTGATGGATGGCTAGTTATGAGTCTCCATAGACCTTTAACTCTGTGATTTTCCATTCTACGACCATTTTGATACCTATAACCACTGCCTCATATTCAGCCACATTATTTGTGCATGGAAACATAAGCCTATATGATCTTGGTATAGTGTGTCCTTCAGGAGTGATGAATAGAATGCCAGCACCTGAACCATGTTGTGTGTAGGATCCGTCAAAGTATAGGGTCCATTGTTTGGTAGAAAGAGCAAGAACGTCCCTTTCTGGAAATTCAATCTCCATGGTTTGTTTTCCTGGTAGCGGTGCTTCAGCCAGCTGATCTGCAATTGCTTGTCCTTTGATGGCTCGTCTTTCTGTGTATTGAATGTCGAATTCACTGAGAATCATGACCCATTTAGCCAATCGACCTGTAAGAGCTGCCTTGCTGAGTAGATATTTGAGAGGATCAATTTTGGCGACTAGCTTAATGGTGTGTGCTAGCATATAATGTCGGAACTTCTAAGATGCGAAGACTACTATTAGGCAAGCCTTCTCAATGAATGTATAGTTGAGTTCATAGCCATTCAATGTCCTACTGATATAATATATGGCTCTTTCCTTTCCTTGTTGATCTTCTTGTGCCAATAGTGCCCCCAATGATATATCTATTGTTGAGATATATAGGATAAGTGGCTTTCCTGCGACTGGTGGTACTAGAACTGGTGGATTCATCAGGTATTGTTTGATTTGGTAAAAAGATTCTATGCACTTGGTCTCCCATCTGAATGGTACATTTTTGTGTAGTAAATGGTTAAATGGTAGAATTTTATCTGCTAGCTGAGCGATGAATCGCCTGATTGATTGAAGTCGTCCTTGGAGAGATCTGAGTTGACTGATATTCTTTGGTGGTGGCATTTCCATAATGGCTTGTACCTTTGCTGGATCTACTTCGATACCTTTAGCTGAGACTATGTAGCCTAGTAACTTGCCTGATGTAACCCCAAAGACACACTTCTTAGGGTTGAGCCTGAGTTGAAATTTCTCCAATCGATCAAAGATCTTTGTTAGGATGCTGAGATGTTCTGCTCTGGTGAAGGATTTAGCTAGTAAATCATCCACATAGTCTTCAATGAAGGTATGCATCATGTCATGGAATATTGTTGTCATTGCTCTTTGATAAGTGGCCCCTGCATTCTTTAAGCCAAAAGGCATAACATTCCAACAATACGTTCCCCAAGGACAGGTGAACGCGGTTTTATCTTGATCCTCTGGGGCTATTTTGATTTGATTATAGCCTGAGAAACCGTCCATTAGTGAGAGCATTGCATGGCCTGCTATGAGATCTACAATTATGTTGATACTGGGCAGAGGAAAGTCGTCTTTTGGACAAGCTTTGTTGACGTCTCTGAAGTCAGTGCATATTCTGATACTACCATCTGGTTTTGATACTGGAACGATGTTGGAAATCCATTCTGCATAGTCAATGGGTCGGATGAATCCGATGTCTAATAATAATGATCCTCTCCAAAGCATTAATTTGATTAATTAAAATATTGAAATAATTTTTAAGACAACACATGTCTCATCATTTATATAGTTGATATTAATTATAGTCAAATTATAATTAATAGTTTAATGGTAAAGTCTATTTTGTAGACATTTAAATGGTGTTGAGTTGAACTCTTTTTTAATACCCAAAAAAATAAAATGATAAAAGTTAAAAATATTTGAAAAATAAAATAATGATATTAACATTTTTACATAACAATTCAATAGTAAAATGATTGGAATAAACTCTTAGAGACAGTTTTTGGTGAGATGTAGCAAAGATTTCAAGGTTTTCATCAGTATGGTTATGGCGGAAGATTTAGAAATCAAAGGTTTCAACAAGACTATAATCACAACAGACCCGAGGGAGGATATGAAGGAGGATTTAGGGGTGAAGTGGAATCAAATATTCCCCCTCGGGTCGAAACCAAAAGTAGCGAATCAGACGTGGAAATTGATTGCTTGATGAAATTGAAGAGGACATCGCCTTGTGGAGGGAGATGGCGGTCATCGAGAGATTTATTGGTGTCAGGATCACTAGAACACAAACTAGGGCCTGGGTTAAAGATAATTGGAGCCAGGATGTTGTTTTGAAGTTCATCCTAAAAGGCTTCTTCATCATGGTTTTCAGAGAGGAAACGGTTAGAGAAATAAGATTTTGAACCAACAAAATTGGTTCAACGGTTTGACTCATCTGTATCTTCATGCGTGGCATTCTAATTTTGATCATGTTCCATTAGCACTGTACAAGGAGTCTATATGGATTCGGTTGTACAATCTACCGATGGAGTATTGGGGTGATTCTAGTTTGGAATGTATTGGTAGATCGTTGGGTACGTTGTTGGCAGTGGATGCAGAAAGCATTGAAAATGACTCCTACTTGTATGCAAGGATCAAGATAGTAGCGGTCAAAAAAGTTCCTTCCATCATATACCTCAAGGCTGGTGAGAGACACTGGAAGCAACAGGTCGAAGTGGAACAACCCTCTCCATGTTGTGAGCGATGTGGTTTAAAGGATCATTGTGCAGAGGACTGCACTATTTTTGTTAAACCGACCAAAAAGTGGGTTCAAAAAGATGGAGATCGTAAGTTGGTTACGAAAACCGTTTCTCCCGAGCAAGAGATCCAACAGAAGCCTGCTTCGCCAAGGCCGTCTAAGGGCGTTGGGATTTCGGGAGAATGTTCTGGAGCATGCAGAAGTGAGGATAAGGGTGTGGAGAATACTCCACAGTTGATGGAGTCCCTTTCACAAAAGAAAGGTTGTTCATACATAAAAATTGAATACGATAGGGAATCCGATGAAGACTTCCTGTAGGATGATGTAGTGGACAATCTCGCTCATAGATGTATTAGCTAATTTGCTAATATACTGTTAGGTAAGGCCAAGGGGATTCAGGGGAGAAGATCAAACAAGCCGAAAAGAGAAGATAGAGCCAAGGAGAAAGACATCATTAATGTTTTCGAGTTCATGTAAAAATCCAAGGGAGTCGGGGTCTCCCTTGATGAGAGACGAAGATCACCACTTGGAATGTCAGGGGTCTTTCGGCCCCCGACAAGAAATGCTTGGTAAAACGAGCGTTATGTAGAGTTGATAGTGATATTGTTTTATTCCAAGAAACTAAATTATGTATGGACAAAGCTCTCAATTTTCTTCAATCCTGCAATAAATGGGAATACTTTTTTCAAGAAGCCAGAGGCACTGCCGGGGGGCTAGGAGTCCTGTGGAATCCACATAACATAAAGGTGACGGAGTTGGAAAGAACAAAATATTGGATGTTTGGAGTGGTTCATAGCTTGAAGGATAATGTGGTTTTTCCATTGGTTAATGTATATGGCATGATAAATACTGAGGAGAAAGCGAAGGTGTGGAAGGACATTATTGACAAGATTGGCTCCCTCAACAATGCTTAATGTCATTGTAGTAGGGAATTTTAATGCTCTGCTTGATCTGGAGGAAAAGAGAGGTGGTTTGAAAATGTCCAACAAAGTCATGGAGGATTTCAGGGACTTTGTGATGACGAATCATTTGTTTGATGTCATACCAAAGAATGGAAGATATACTTGGACCAATAGGAGATAGAACTTTGCAAGAATATCAGAGAGGCAGGATAGATTCTTAGTAGGGCGCTTTTGGCTAGATTCTGCTATCAACCTAGATTCTTGTATTCTTCCATTATCATTGTCAGATAATTTCCTAGTTCAATTAAGCTTTCAGGAAGCCAATAAGATTTTCAAGGGGAGTTTTAGGTTTCAGGGTATGTGGTGGAGAGATAAGGATTTTTTGCCAAACATGGAAACTTGGTGGAAAGAAAGCGATATTTTCTCAGGCACCCCAAGTTTTTGCTTTGTAAAAAGACTGAAGATGGTTAAGAAGAAAATTAAAGAGTGGAACAAGGTCTCATTCAAGAATATTTTTGCAGAAAAGAACAGAGTGGAAGCAAAGCTGGATAACCTGAATAAAATTGTTATCTCAGCAGGGATGTCCAACGATGAATTTGCCAGAGAGAAGCAACTAAAAAGCGAATTGTCGGAACACTTCCTTAGAGAGGAAGCTTTTTGGCGGGACAAGTCGAGAGAGTGTTGGATCAAAGAAGGGGATTTGAACACAATTTTTTTTTATGCTTCTGTCAAGGTCAAAAGAGCTAACAGCCGAATTAGCCGTATTCAGGACAACTTCGGTGTGTGGCAGGACGAGGCAGAGGTTATTGAAGACATAGCAGTGAATCATTTCAAAGCTTTGCTGGGGGATTGCCTCACCAATACCTCTCAACTTTCTTCCTCCATGTTGGATATCATCAACATAGTGGTTACGGTGGAAGACAATGAACAGTTGATGTGGCCCTCCTCAATGCAGGAGATTAAAAAGGCCACATTCGATAATCCTCCTTTCAAAGCGCCTGGGCCCGACGGTGTCACAACAAATTTTTTCCAAAAATGTTGGGGATTCATGGGTGAAGATATCTTCAAGGTGGCAGAAGAATTCAGAAGGAAAGGGAAGTTTGTCAGAGAAATGAACAACGTGGCTATTGTCTTGATCCCCCAAAAGCAAGAATGTTCGACTATGATGGACTACCGACCAATCTCTTTGTGAAACTCCTTGTACAAAATTGTGTCTAAGGCTATGGTAAACAGATTGAAACCTCTGCTCAATAAAATCATCTCCGCTGAACAACATGGATTTGTTCCTGTGAGAGAAATTGTGGACAACATCATCACATCGGGGGAGACCATCCATTCTATGCATTCAGATAAGAAACAAGGTATGATTGTTAAATTAGATGTCAGCAAGGTGTATGACAAAGTTTGGTGGTCCTTTTTGCTTGACGTTCTCCTTCATTTTGGCTTCAAGAAAGGATGGGTGAAATGCATTGAGCATTGTGTGTCTTCAGTTAATTTCTCTATTTTTGTAAATGGTTTGGTGTGTGGTTTCTTCCAGGATACTAATGGGTTAAGACAAGGTGATCCCCTGTCTCCCTTTTTATTTGTTTTAATGGCAGAAGTATTGGGGAGAAACATCAAAAAGAAGGTTAGTCTGGGCCTCTGGAGAGGGATCTCTATTCATGAAAATATGGAGCCTATCTCACACTCACAATTTGCAGATGACACCATTCTCTTCGGGGGGGCTCCGGAAAGGGAGGCAAAAACTATCAGGAAGGTGCTTGATTGCTATGAGTCAGATTCCGACCAATATATGAACAAAAACAAGTCAATGGTGTTTTTCCTATACACCAGCATAAGGCTTCGTTCAAAAATTTCAGAAATCTTGGAGTTTGAGCCAGGTGAATTCCCCATAACTTATCTTGGCGTCCCACTCTTTGCTGGAAGAGTCAACAACAAACTATGGGAAGAGGTTATCAATAAATGTCACCACAAAGTGACTTCCTAGAAAAACGAATGGCTTTCACAAGCCGGGAGAATTCAAATGATTAAGACCGTGTTATCGGCCATACCCACTTACTACATGTCATGCTACGGGTTATCTGGTAGAGCTTCCTCGACACTTGATAGACTGCTTAAGAAATTCTTGTGGGAAGGATCGAAGGAAGAAAGAAGGATTCCTTTGATAAATTGGGACACTGCTTGTATGATCAAGGAAGAAGGAGGGGCAGGTTTAAGAAAGATGAATTTGCAAAATTTGGCTTTAGGTGCTAAGCTGGCATGGAAAATGTATAAATTCCCCAAGAAACTTTGGTGCAGAATTTTGGTTGCAAAATATCTAGATTCAAATTCCCTTGACAGAATCTTGACGGTGGCCAATTCTGTTCGAGGTTCACCTATTTGGAGATTCATTTGGGAAAGTTGCAAGCTCCTCATAGAACACCTAACTTGGAAGATTGGCAATGGCAAAAGAGAGAGGTTTTGGTGCGATTCATGGAATGAGGATGAGCCACTAGCAGAAATGTTTGAAGACAAAGATTGGGTCAATCAGATTGAAGCAATTGCAGGCCTGTGGGTGGCAGATTACTTTCAAACACTACCCAACTCGTCCTCTACTTTGGCATGGAAGAGTGTAGGTGATTGACATCAAGTTAATCATAGACGACTCTTAGAAGTTCTCCAGAGCAAAAAGGTGTTCCCCACAGACGAGGAAGATAACTTGCTTTGGAGTGCATCCAGATTGGGCGATTACAGAGTCAATCTTGGCTACGAGCTTCAGAGGAAAAGAGAGAGGAATAGTAATTGGCCCTCGATCTTGTGTTGGGGTAAGTGGCCTCTACCAAAAGTAGGGGCTTTCCTTTGGATTGCTATTCATGACATGATTCTCACTGGAAGCAGATTGAAAACGATCGGGATTTCGGGGCCAAATTGGTGTATCATGTACAAGCAGGTGGAGGAATCGGCCGATCACCTTCTCTATTGGTGCCCATATGCCAGTAAATGTTGGTATTGGCTTCTAGATATGTTGCAATGTTTCACTACCAAAAATCAAACTTTAAAGGATTTTCTCTTATCCTGGCCGATTAAAGGTAGACATTTTAAATGGGGATTACTTTGGATTGTTTGTCCCTCTCTGTTAGTCTGACATGTTTGGAAGGAACACAACAGAAGGATTTTCAAGGAAGAAGTAATAGAGATTCATTTCCTTAAGGCCAAGATAAAAAGTGTGATAGAGGAAGTTGTCAACGCCAGAATTCAAGGGGTGAATTACAAATTTCTATCGAAGTGGGATTTTGAAATGGAGAAATCTTGGGCCTTAAAGCAGAGTTGCGGTCACAGATTAAATGATAGAAAAGCAAAAAGAAAAAAATGCTATGTGGTAGGCCCCACCGTCAGGTTGGATGAAATTAAATTTCGATGGTGCAAGTAGAGGTAATCTGGGTCGGAGTGGTGTGGGAGCTATCATTAGAAACGAAGTTGGTGAGGTGGTGCGTGCCATATCGGGTCTGGTTGGAGTAGCTACCAACAATGTGGCAGAGATTTCTGTGATGGAGGCAGGGCTTCAATGGTGTGTTAATAATGGGGTTGTCAAACTCATAATTGAAGGAGATTCTCAGGTCATCCTCAACGGTGTGACCAAATCCGTATTCCAGAACTGGCGGTTGGAGTGCTGGATCTTGAGGATTAATATGCTTTTGAACTTACTAGGTGATTATCACATTCAACACATGTTTCAAGAAGGCAACAAAGTAGCAGACTATTTGGCAAACATGGGGGTTGAGGAGGATTCTGCCAGAGAATTTGGCAGGGACGATACGATGTTGATTGGACTAAAGGAGATCATATCCCTTGACATGGTTTCAATCCCAAGGTCTAGAATTGGATAGTTTAGTAGCTTTTGACGGTGATGGCAGAGGGTGATGGGATCCTAGATTGGAGACTAATCGATTATGAGGAGGACATGTGGTCTGTTTGGTATGCTTTTCAAACAAGGAAGTATGCTTGGGAACAAGTCGACTGACAGTCAGATTGTCCCAAGCTTTCTAGTTTTGGGTGTTGTTGACGCTTGAACAGAGGAGAATTCTATTTATGGCCCAAACTTGGCCTCATTTTCAGCATAAGGGATGATGGCAGAGCATTTAGGTATCGTCTGCAAGTGTAGTAAGGTGACTGTTTTGGAGGAAACGCTTGAGGAGCAGGTTGAGCGCCTCTTCAAAAAGGCGAATGAACAGGAGAAAGAAATTGTGGTCGATATTCTTGGACCCGACTACTGGTTTGGGGGACATGTGCATGACAAAAGGCTGGTGGAAGATTTGTTCCAGGCTATCATTCAGGTGCTGGGGAATGCTCTGTTGGCAAATGGCAAAGTGCGTAGGATGGTGGAGGAGGGGATTTATATAGAGGTGATGAGAGCTATGGATGGGATTGTCTCCAATCTTAAAGACGGGTGTATGCTGGGATACTTCTATCTGCAGGCAAAAGGGAAAAAGAAGAAGATGCAGAAGGCTTGGTCCATCTTCAAGGCATGCATTGTGAAGGAATACAACATGGATAGGTTTGTAGCCTTCCTTCAGGAAAATGTTGATCTCTTTCTAGAAGGAGTAGGAGATAGGCTTGTGGTCATAGGTAATGGGATCAAGTATCTGTATAATAGACCCCCTTTGGATGTTGCATAAGGAGTGACATCTCCTTCACCCTTTGTAAGTTTTCTCTTGGAAATATAATGGGCACTCTCCCCTAGGCAGAACTTGCTTTAAAAAAAATAAAAATAGTAAAATGTTTGAATAATTAAAGTTAATTATTAAAAAATAATTGTAAGATCCATTTATAAAACTTATTAAGGGTTTATTGTAATTCAAGTTCTTTTTCAATGTTATTAGAACAACATATAAAAAATAATCCTGGAAGAATCTATAATCAATAGAGATTAAATGTTTAATGTATAGGTTTTAACTTTTTTTTTTTGAGCAAGCAATTGATTTTGATATGAGAGTGAATAGTTTTAGCTTTCTATTTGCATACATTATAAGATTGCACTAGTTGATAACTCACATAACAATGAAATATATCATAAAATAAAATTGAAAATCAGTCTCCAAAAAGCAAAATTATACTTCCCAACAAAAGGTGAACTAAATCGAATCTACATTATCCTTATGGTTTTCTACCTCTCACAAAAGGTTCAAATGAAAATATAACAAATAAAAGACAATTGTAAATACCTTTCTTTGATTCTCTCCTATTCGAAAAAAAAAATTTAAAATATTTTGAAACATTTTACTAGAGAGAGGTTTTAAAAAGGGAGGTTACCATAAATTAAAAGAAATGGATATAAAAAATTATCGTGTGACATGGTAACCACATGAATGAGAGAAAAGTTAATCATGAAGGATAAATGGGCAATAGAAACAAGATACACACAAGAAATATAGTACAAATGAAAAATTTGGGAGTTGTTATTACAAAGAAAGTTTTGATTGCTTTAAAGTAGGAGTGATGCGTGAGAGGCACGCTACATATTCTCTCTGTCACGCTTTCCCACTGCATTTCCTAGTAATATGACAAAATGGCTTTCCTGTTATCTAACTTTTAACATGCTTTCGTTGAGCCTACTATTGGCAGTTTAATGCAATTATACTGATAGGGTAACTTCTAATTTCTAATTACTATTGCTAATATTTGATTAATTTAAAATATGATAGATTTGCCATTACGATCTAATTTGATATTGTTTAACGTGTCTTATTCGAGTCCATCTTTAGTTTTTTTTTCTCTAATCTTTTCCACTATTCTATATTAACTTACATATACAATCCTATCGGCTTAATCCTTGCACCTCCTTAGGGTGCAAGTCCTAGTATTAAATTAATCTCTAAGCAGTCTCATCCCTTATGATACTAAATACATTTGAAAAATAATAATAATAATTTTGCAATTTTCACCCCCACAAAATAAAAAATAAAAATAATACTTACCTTTAAAAAGTAATAATAATTGTTTTAATTTCAATAGCTTTTTATGTGTCTTTTTTTTTTCGTTGCCTGCATAAAGAACGCCGACTCAAGTGAAAAGAAAGGAAAAAAGACACCCTCCGTGTCTGGAGCATGAACACCTTTATTTTTTCGGTCTCTTTGACAGAATCAATTAATTCGCAGTGCAACAATTGACGGAAAGCAACAAATGCCTTTCGACTGAAAAAAGAAAACACATGTTATTCCGAGGATTCGAAGTGCCGACCTATTGGAATCTCTCTTAATGTAAGTAAACATCATCCTTTCTTACAAATCGATTCTTGCTCTGAATCAATCCATCCTTTTTCGCTGAAATACTGCAAACAATTCAAATTCCTTGCATTGACTAGGTCATCGCGAGCCAAAATTCGGGCAAATCGCTAAACTGAAGGGCTGGTTATGTTCGCCGCGAATTGTGGGCAAATTCCGGGAAGGATTTTGAACCGAAATTGTGAGGTTACTGTGTTTCCCAGTTAAAACTGCCTCACTTTTGTCTGAATTCAGTTATCACTAAGCCTGTTCTGAGTGTGATTGAAAATGAGCGTCATTGGACTGGACATCGGCAACGAAAACTGCGTTGTAGCGGTGGCAAAGCAGCGTGGTATTGACGTGGTTTTAAACGATGAATCGAAGCGAGAAACCCCCGCAATGGTCTGTTTCGGCGAAAAACAGCGGTTTCTTGGCACAGCGGCAGTGGCCTCGGCTACTATGAATCCCAAATCCACCATATCACAGATCAAACGACTCATTGGAAGGCAGTTTTCTGATCCGGAGGTACAGAAGGACCTCCGCCTCTTTCCTTTTAAGGCTTCAGAGTCCCCCTTGGATGGCGGTGTTCTAATACATGTCAATTACATGTCAGAAAACAATACATTCACCCCGACACAAATCCTCGGTATGATTCTGTCAAACCTGAAGCAAATTGCCATGAAGAGCTTGGAAACCACGGCAGTTTCCGACTGTGTGATTGGAATACCGGCCTATTTTACAGAATTGCAGCGGCGGGCGTATTTAGATGCGGCTACCATAGCTAAACTTGAGCCTCTTCGTCTAATGCATGAGTCTGCGGCAATTGCTCTTGCTTATGGTATTTATAAAACAGATTTGCCTGAAACCGAGCAAATAAACGTTGTATTTGTGGATGTAGGGCACTCTGACACGCAAGTAAGCGTTGCAGCCTTTAAAAAGGGCCAATTAAAGATGCTCAGCCATGCCTTTGACAGATCCTTAGGCGGCAGGGATTTTGACGAGGTTCTTTTCAATCATTTTGCCGAGAAATTTAAAAAAGACTACAAAATTGATGTTCTTACAAATCTTCGCGCGAGCTTGAGGCTTCGTGCTGCTTGTGAGAAGCTGAAGAAGGTTCTCAGTGCAAACGCAGAGGCGCCGCTTAATATTGAGTGTTTAATGGAGGAGAAGGATGTGCGAGGGTTTATCAAAAGGGAGGAGTTTGAGAGGCTTTCGTTTGATTTGTTGGAGAGGATCAAGGTGCCCTGCCAGAGAGCTTTGGAGGAGGCTCAGTTGACCTTGGATAAGATATATGCAGTGGAGGTTGTGGGATCCGGTTCAAGAATTCCTGCAATTATGAGGGTTTTGAGTGGGTTCTTTAAGAAGGAATTGAGTAGAACTCTGAATGCCAGCGAGTGCATTGCCCGAGGTTGCGCGCTTCAGTGTGCTATGCTCAGCCCTACCTTTAGGGTTCGTGAATTTGAGGTACGTGTGAAATGAATTGACATAATATCTGAGCAATCCACTTTTAATATCTAAGACAGCTTTATTAAATGTACACAAGCGATTGACCGGCACCATAACATGTAAATCAGTGTGTTCGGTGATTTTATGTTTCTCTGCCTGCTTTCGTGTGTTTTGAATTTGAATCTTGTCTATGATTTTATCTTTTTTACTTGTATTCAAATCTTGTCTATAATTTTATCTTTTCTACTTGTATTCAAACATTGTGTAGACTCAAGCTTCCCCAGCCAATAAATTGTTCAACAAGAATTCCTGGAATCAAACCTCTCACAAGATTCAAAAAACTGAGTGATGCACCCTCAAGATGAATAAGGACTGGGATTGCAAGTAAGAGATGCTTATATAAAAACATAACGTAGATCCTGAAGCAGTGTATATCAAAATAAAAAAAAAATGGCCTCAATGTTGCTAATCTTCAGAGCATAAATTCGTACAACCAAATGCTAGCAAGTCTAAGAGTATTAGCATAGGTACCATAATATTAAGTAGTTACTGAATTGATCTGTATGGATCATAATCTGACACCCTGAGAGTATTTTAAAAATCTTTGATAACTGGTCTGGGTTAACCAAAAGTCTAATAGGCCCAACTAATGAGCCCATCGTTGTAGACAGACAAGCACTATTTTTTTTATCAAAGTCTTGCAAGTTATTTGAATAGTCTCTCGAGTAAGTTTATGGGAACAGACCTTTGAACATCAGCATCAAGCGACTTTGGGATATTGTCTTTTTTCTTTTAATTTGTCAAAATTATGAGTTATTTGCTATGTTCCTCAGAGTTTAGTTTGCAACCGGAGGATCTGGGGATGGGGGAGTATGTATCAAAATTTGGGATGCAGGGTAATGACAGGGGATGACAGTGCAAATACAATATAGTACTTCAAGAAATTAATCAATAAAATATTAAAATGTGAAGAAAATAACAATCAAAATATAATATACTATAGTAATTGGAATTTAATATAGTACTTAGCAGTGTTCATTGACATCACGTGTAGGCAGCTTGGAAGGTACTCAGGTGCTCTTAACTTATAGTTGTGTGCTAAGTAAACTAAGGTTTATTAAGATAGTTATTTATATATTATTTTTAAAGTATACCAACAAAAGTCACACTCATTAAGATTGAATCATCATTCTGTTGCTGCCTATTGCTGTTATTTGCATTTATAGTTGTTCAATTTGTGCTGTTGTAATCGTTGTAAAATTTGTTATACTTCTCCGCATAGGTGTTTAAGAGCACATTGTGCTGCATATATGCCATTATTAATGAGCTTGACATGGTAGTATAAGGGAAATTTAAGTCCTTGTTTGTGACAAAAGTTGTGAGTGTTAAAGAAGTGATCATACATTGCAAGAGGCAAAGAATTGAGTTACATGTAAGAGAGAAAGGGATATGCTCAATGGTAGAAGAAAAATCACCCAAAAAGATTTAGTTTTTAGTTCAAGTATTTAAAAATGATTGAGTTGCCTATTTGTAGGAGGGGATTCCCAACCATCCCTGGGACCGTTGAGGGACACCAAGGTTTCCCCTGGTTGTTGTGTGGATGACTGGGAGTCCCCACATTGTCTCCTGAAAGGGGAAATGTTCCTGGGACATTCCCATCTATGGGCGGCAGTTGGAGAATGATGGGTAGGCATTTCATTCCCATCCAAAAGTCTTGGGGACATCCCTCTCTTGGAAATGCCAGGACTTTTGGGGGATCAGTCCCCATGGAACACTGGAACATTGACCAAGGTTGAGTTGGAGCCCAAAGATGTCTGCCAGGTCTGAGTATGATATGTATTTGTATTATGCAGCTTTTTTGGGCATGGAATAAAACAAACTTAATGTTTGTACGTGGTGAATGCATAAACTTTTTATACAACATATATGTCACAAAGAGGTATATATCAAAATCAAACAAACCAACCACAATGGCACTAGTCTTTGTTGGTGTTGGAAATAAGCCACACCCGGGCCGACGATGGACTGGTCCAAGAGGGGCCAGTAGCTTAGTGGTAGAGCACTCCAGCAACGTATGGAAGGTCCTAGGTTCGAGTCCTAGCTGGTCCATGTCTCAATATGGTATCAGAGCCAAGTCTAAGCTAGGAGCCCCAAGCACACGAGAGGTGTGGCTTAAGGGGTGGTGTTCGTGTTGGAAATAAGCCACACCCGGACTGATGATGGACTAGTCCAAGAGGGGCCAGAAGCTCAATGGTAGACCACTCCAGCAGTGTATGGAAGGTCCTAAGTTCGAGTCCTAGCTGGACCATGTCTCAATATGGTATGAGAGCCAAGTCCAGGCTAGGAGCCCCAAGCACATGAGAGGTGTGGCTTAAGGGGGGGTGTTGGTGTTGGAAATAAGCCACACCCGGGCGGACGATGGACTGGTCCAAGAGGGGCCAGTAGCTTAGTGGTAGAGCACTCCAGCAACGTATGGAAGGTCCTAGGTTCGAGTCCTAGCTGGTCCATGTCTCAACAGTCTTCTAAACATAAACTAGGGTGGATTTTAATGAAGGAACTTTTTCGTGAGTGTACAATAGTTGGCAAATTCCATGTCAAACTAAAACAGAATGAAATATTAATTACATGTATTGATACTAGCATCTGAAGAATAATATAAAAATATAATGCCACATGAATAACACTGGAGTTGGCCTATTCTTTTTTCTGAAAGTGCATGCCCAAAGTTCACCAATGCATTTGTTGGTTATCTACGTGCATGCATGCTGAGTTCCATTCATGTTAATGATTGCCACTGCAAATACTGAGTTCCATTCTATACCAGTGCAGAAAAGCAAAGTCAACTGGAAGCAACAGGGAGGGGACTGCAGCCCCTTCTAGCCTTCTATTGACCCCCACATCTTTATTTCTCGAGCCAGTGCCCCCCGACAATGGTGCCTTATTGTCTTGTATCTCCGGGCGAAGCTCTTGAATATTTGGTCCAATTGCGTCTTCACTTGCCCGAGGAACTGCATGCTGCTGTGTGTCCAGATTACTATAAGCACACCCTTGTTCATTTATTGATGTGTCCATATTTTAATGGTGTTCCTGTCCCTGTACTTGTCTAGTAAAATAGTATTATGAAACTGTCATTAATTGAAACAACTGTCCTCATTTTGATAAAATAAAATAGATATCTAATACATTTTGAACAAGTATATAACATCATTAGTTATCTGTGTTACCTTGAACTTGACCTTGCCTGACCAGTAAGTTGGTAACATTAGCGGTAAGATTCAAAATCTGGTTAATGCTTAGCTCTAACTGTATAGACAACCACACAATTATTATAGAATAGACAAGTTTTGAAAGATGCCTCTTTTCGTTCAGAATTTTCTTCATGTATTTGGTTTTTTCTCCGAATATTTGTCAGTCTTGAATATGCATATGAAGTTTTCTCGATATATTTGTTTGCCTTGAATTAGAGCTTTGTCACTTTTTTGGAAGTCTCATTTGTTGTATTTGTTCCCGTTTTTGACTTTCATGCTGTATAGAAGTGTTCTTTCATTGTTTTCCAGTTTTGGCAAGAAGCAGGGTGGAGTCTGATTTCGTAATTTGGAGTAATATCAGTAATATTGCTGAAATTTAAGAGCTTTTTTTCTGCTTAATTTATTTATTCAAATCAAACTTAATTTAATTTACATGAAATGTCTTCCTTTCCAAAATTAGCCTAAATCATAAAAGATTAAGCTGTGTTGAAAAGGAAGTTTCCTCTCTGAAAGAAATTGAAACCTGCCAAAGATATATTATATTTATTCATGTTTTATAAACAAAATAAATTGTGGTTACTAATACCTATGATGAAGTCTGGCCTCAAGGAGTTGGGTTGAAATAGAGTCATCTGTAGCTTGTAAAATGTCAGAATTTTATCTTGCAGTGAATTGTTTAGGTACTGAAAATTCGATTGCCACTGAGTACCCAAGGTTATTATTAGTGGAAAACAGGTGGGAAATCCTGGCAACCTTGCTATTTGCTTATATAATAGGTACTACTTATAGTCTATAATATAAGTATTATTATCACGGGGTCCACATATATTTTACAGTAAACTTCTCAGCAGTGTTTTTGAGCAACCTAAAATTGGGTGGCAATATGGAGCTCACGGCTGGCAATTAGGGTTTGTATTTTTAAAATCTGCTGGTATACACACATATATTTGTATGTATATGTATATGTATGCATACATATGTGTACGTGTACATACTACATATACATATGTATGCACACACACACACACATATATATATACATTCTTGCATTCCTTTATTCTGATTGCTAAAGTTTTTGAACTCTTAATTTAGTATTTTTTTGGGTTCTCTATAATTATTAATTATGCAACAATTAGCAAATAAAATTAAATGAACATCTAGAATTTTTGTGTTAAGAATTGCTAGTATTCTTAATCCCTTCACTTTCACTAATGCTACAATTAGCAAATAAAATTAAATGAACATCTAGAATTTTTGTGTTAAGAATTGCTAGTATTCTTAATCCCTTCACTTTCACTAATGCTAAAGTTTGTCTATAATGGTACAAAGTTGTTGGTTGGTTGCTTTTAATATCATGTACTTTTCCACCCTCTGTACTTGCTTGTTTTTGTCTGTCATATTTCTGATGTGTGTAAATGTCAGGTTTTAGCTTGTGTGCTTATCCTCATAACCTTTTCATGCAGGTTCAAGACTCTTTTCCTTTCTCTGTTGATCTATGTTGGAAAAGTTCCGCCTCAGAGGCAGATGAAGGGAGTGTGCCAACACCATCGGATGGTGTCTTATTTCCAAAGGGTAATCCAATACCTAGTACAAAAATGCTAAGTCTTTACAAGAGTGGTACCTTCACGCTAGATGCTGTTTATTCTGATACAAGGGATTTACCTCCAGGAACACCTCGGAAGATTACCACCTTCACCGTAAATCTTCTCTCTCAAATTTTTTTCCCATTTTTGCCATTGCTATATAGAAATTCTCTTTTGAAATTGGAATGGTTGTTAATTAATCTCTATACCTGGTTAGCAAGGAATTGTTTTTGAAATCAACAGATAATTATATGTTTAAAATTGTCACGACGTCTGAGAGCTTTACAATTTTCATTTAGATTCATCACAGACATTAATTGGATTCTGCCATCATATTTTCCCGTCTTCTAGTGTCTGATCTTTGTCCCACAATTTGCGTGCTTATGTATGCTCGTTTTACTGGTGCTTTGTTTCTATGTGCATTGAGGAGCAATATAAACATTTTGTTTTTGTATTTTTACCATGTGAGAATCGAGATATATGTCATTTTTGGACAATAGTGGTCCTTATGTTACATCTTAGTTTTCTATTTGAAGATATGTACTGTAGAAGTTTAGAAACTGATCCGTGCAGCTTTTGATAATAGTTATTTCTGTTAAACTCTTAAGTTGATAGCACACTCTTTGATGTTCACCTAGCATTAAACGTAGACCATGGGCAAAGAATAACACAGAACGTAGATATTGTATTGGATTGCAGTAGGTTTGGCTAAAAATTCCTTAGTAAGAATTGTGAATAATGGTAGTTAATATAACTTGAGTATTCTTATTGACATAATGCAAGGGAATATGACAAATTGTCTCTCACTTAAATACAATCAATGTTCTTTTTTTTTTCTCTTAAATCCTCTTTATCAGAATAATCAAATAGCATAATGGAGGACAATAGGATGTGTCATTGATACACATATGATAGATCTTGGAAAAATATACATTCAGACCAGATGTTGTTAGCTGAAGTTTTACTGAGCTTAGTTCCTTATATTACAAAATTGATTTTAAAACTAATTGTCTATCTTTAAAAGATTATTCTGTGAATTTTATTATTGTTGATCTTTTTATACATCTACCAAAGTCTTTGGAATGATTTTGCATAACTTAATATACCAATGGACCTTGGTTAGTGTTGATGTGTTTTTTATGCACTATGCAACACAGAATAAAATACTAAGTATTCTATCCTCTCTTGAACAAAATCCTCCCAAGTGCTAAATTGTGTGATCAAATGGGATGATTCCAAGGTTTCAAATGTCAGGTCTTGACGTGCTCTTGGATAGCTCAGTGTGTTTGATGTGATTTGTTGGAATCACAAGGGGATTTATGTTGAATTTGAATGTTTGAATATTGCTCGAACGTGAGATTTTACTTAACTTTGAAAAAAGGGAAAAAGGATGAGCGTTGAGAAAGCTAATCTAATCCTAAGAATGCAAAAGTGATTGACACATCACCCCATTGCAAATGGGGACCCTTGCTTTTTTGCTTTCTAGGTTGGTTTTCTTAGTTTAGCCTTTTAGGTCTTGGTTATTGATCTTTGCATTGGAGAATTTCTGGAGAGCTCTTTTGGGATAAGATGGTCTCTTTGGGCTAAAGTGAGTAAAATGAGTAGCACAGGACGAGTGAATTTGGATTTCCTTTTTTGAAAACCTCCCCTTGGTTGGGCCTGGGACTCGTTTCTAGGGTTGAGTCTTGATTGGGTTTGAGGAAGATCAACTTGAATTCACTTTTGAAAGCGAATTGAGACACACTTAGACTTGGAAATTTGGAGAGAAAGTCAAGAATTTGAGCTAGAACCTCAAATTCGCTCCTGACCCTTCCAAAGGGACAAAAGCGAATTTCCTTAGACTCTTCTTTTGCCCCCCAGTTTGGATCATGAACCTTCTTCCCATGGTTTGAGTGAGAATGCTAAGGCCTTGTGAATGAGTTGAAACAAGTTTGAATATTAAAACATGAAGAATTTGAGCTCAAGAAGCAAAATTCGCTCCTGACCCTTCCAAAGGGACATGAGCGAACTTCTAAAGGACCTTGTACCTCCCTAAGGTACATGAGCGAAATTGTCAAGACTTGTTTTTGATCAAGCATTTTCACCCAAAGCATTGAAAGGATTTCTTTTTAAACAAAGTAGAAGAGCAAGGACATGAAGCTTGAATCTGAAGACTTAAGGTATATTCGAAAATTTGAGCCCTAGAGCTAAATTTGCTCTTGACCCTTCTAAAGGGTCCAGAGCAAATTTCCTTAGATCTCCTCCCTTGGTCTTAGCTTAGACCATTACCCTTGCTTCTCAGCCCTAATCGAAGGAGTGACCTATCTATGCCTTGTGAGCGAATTCAAACAAGATTGGATGATGAAAATGTTAGGAATTTGACCAAGATGGCCAAATTCGCTCCTGACCCTTCCAAAGGGATAGGAGCGAATTTCCTTAAATCTTCCTTTTTGCTCCTTGTTTGGGCCAAAATCTTTGTTCCTATGGCGTGATTGAGAGAGGATTGATGTATACATGCCTTTGAAGAGAATTGCAACAAAGTGAAGTGATGAAAATGTTAGGAATTTGAACATAAATGCCAAATTCGCTCCTGACCCTCTCAAAGGGTCCAGAGTGAATTTCATTAGAAGCTCAAGTACCTCTCTAAGGTACACAAGCGAATTTGTAAAACTTGATGTTTGACCTTAGCTTTTTGAGCAAGAAAACCCCTTAGAGTGATTTCCTAGCATGAGCTAAAGCCAGGGCATTGTGGATAGAGGTGAAAGAATGAGTATTTGAGTGACATCCAAGCCTAATGCCTCAATTTCACTCTTGACCCTTCCAAGGGTACAAGAGCGAAATCCTTAAGGGGACCTCCTATCTCACCTAAGACATTGAATCGATCTCATTTTGAGCCAAAGAGAGGACAAATTGACTTGGTTATGGTGGGAAAAGGATTCAAAAGTCAAGTCTAAGATGAAGCTAAGTGAAAAGGAGTGTGAATTGAGCTTAAAGGAGTAAAATCGCTCCCGACCCTCTCAAAGGGTCCAAAGCGAATTTTCATTATAGGTCCTGTCCTTCCAAAGGGTCCAGATCGAATTTTCATTCTAGGTCCTGTCCTTCCAAAGGGTCCAGATCGAATTTTCATTATAGGTCCTGTCCTTCCAAAGGGTCCAGATCGAATTTTCATTATAGGTCCTGTCCTTCCAAAGGGTCCAGAGCAAATTTTCATTATAGGTCCTGTCCTTTCAAAGGATCTAGAGTGAATTTTCATTATAGGTCTTGTCCTTCCAAAGGGTCCAGAGCGAATTGATCCTAGTGCCTTCTTGTTGATGGTTTGAACTTTGAAGTGAGAAATACCATGTTTTGTAGATCTACAAGACCAAGTTGGAAGGAGATTAGGCAAGGACAAGGACGACCTCTTCAAACCTCATCATCATTAAGGACACCTTAAATGCATGGAAGGAGACCCAAGGTGCTGCTAGGGTAAAAGGACTTCGAATGATCAACAATTACAAGCAATAGAGCAAGATATTCTCAAGGACCTCATTCTATCACATGGAGAAATAACAAGATGTCAAAGGTGGAGGACTGACTTGACCATGACTTCCTATCACCACTACGTGAAATCAAGAGGCCTCATCATACACGAGAATCAAGGAAAGGTACACTATTCATCAAGTACATCAAAAAAGACGAATGAGGATCAACCAAGGTCAGTGCAAGGGTATGTTGAAGAAGCAGATAGTTTCATAAGAGTTAATCAAAGTTAGCTTCTCATCATCATTGCATTGAGTATCAAGAAATATTGCTCAACGTTCCTTGACCAGGCACAAACGCAAGACAACGTGGCATCCCAGTCATTGTTCCTCCAGTCAGAAAGGTCCACATCAGCATGTCCAGATTCGATGAATCACGCTTATGCACGAGGGCACAAACTTCGATGAACCTACCCTTGTTTCCTATTGGTTCTCATGCATTGAATGTAATTTTCTCATTGGCTAAAGGAGTTTGTTGTAACAAACCCTAATTAGGGTTTTCATCTTGTAATCCTAGCCATTCAAAGCCATTGAAATGTAAAGAGCTCTCTATATAAAGCTCCGGTTCTTCATTTGTAACGGTTATAGTTAGTTAATAGTGGTTAGAATAGTTAATAGTTTGTGAATAGGATAGAAGAATATAAGCTTAGATAGTAATTAGAATAGAGTAGGAAGAGAAGGCAAGAAATTGTTGCCTTGGTTGTAAAAGACTCCATTTTCATTGAAGATATGGTGAAATATGTCGTTTCTTTGCAATGTGCATAGATAGTAATTATAATAGAGTAGGAAGAGAAGGCAAGAAATTGTTGCCTTGGTTGTAAAAGACTCCATTTTCATTGAAGATATGGTGAAATATGTCGTTTCTTTGCAATGTGGATGGTTTCTTGTTGAATCTTCATATTAGATGGTAAATGATTAGATTGAATGAAAAAGTTGTTGAATGCACTCGTGTGGAATTTGCCTAGTCCATACCACTAGCCTCTTACTGATTGTAAGTGCGCCTTGCGTGATCAACTGACATTAAATGAGCTTAATCTCGAATTGTTATACGTACATTGTTCATGCATTAACTTGAATGGTGATCAGTGTCTGATGGTGTAATGATTTGAACATATTCGAAGCGTTCCTTAGAAGATTGCACTGAGCTGGTGTCAAATTGTTCAGTTTGATGGTGAGACCTAGCCCAGTAGGACTCCACCAAGTCATTCATCTATATTCTTACATTCTAGGTCCTAGAATAGATTATCTAAACCTTATGCTTTTGATATTTCTTTATTTCCCAGTAAGTAGTTAGGACTTAAGTTCCAGCTAATCAAGCATTCGTGCATTCGAATGTAAGTCCCCTTGTGATTCCAGCATAATCACATCATACCACAAGAGCTTATCCACATGTAGAGACCCTACATACTAGAACCTATTGATCCTTAGGCAAATCTTCAACATTCGAATGACTTTGTTCAAGAGAGGATAAGATACCTATTACAAATGTAATTGGTAAAATTTGATGTATTTACTAATGATCAAAGCGATCATTAAATAGAGATACAAGACACGATGTTTCTAAAAGAAACAATTGTCAGAATTAGAAAGAAACTAATTATACAAGATTTATAATATATTGACCATTAAACAAAAAAGAAACAAATATATTGAAGATATTATTCTAATACCCTCCCTTAATGGTCAATCTATCTATTACACCAAGCAGCCCCCTAAACTTAACAAACCTATTAGGAAGTAGGGACTTGGTGAGGATATCTGCAGTCTGGTCCTCTGTAGGAACATACTGCAAGTCCATGGATCCATCTTCAACCAACTTGCGGATGAAGTGACAATGAAGCTCAACATGCTTGGTTCTCTCATGGAAGACTAGATTCTTTGCGAGTTTCAACACCCCTTGATTGTCACAGTAGAGGGGTCTAGGACCGGCCTGAGACAGTTGGATGTCTGAAAGCATCCGTCGAAGCCAAACTGCCTCACAAGCTGCTTTGACGGTTCCTCGATATTCAGCTTCAGTCGAGGAAAGAGCTACGACCTGCTGCTTCTTACTGGTCCAAGTGATAGCATCTGTGCCCAAATTGAAGACATATCCGGATGTAGACTTACTGTCATCAACAGAGCCTGCCCAATCCGAATTTGTGAAACCAATGAGTCTGGGATCTTTGGTCTGACAATAAAGGATACCAAAGTCGGAAGTGCCCTTGACATAGCGCAAGATTCGCCTCATTGTAGCCCAGTGTTCTGATGTAGGGGCTGCCATGAAGCAGGATATGTAGCTCACTGCATAGCTCATATTAGGTCTAGTGGAGGTGAGTTAGATTAAACTGCCCACTAGTTGCCTGAAGGCGGATTCATTATCAACTAGAGAATCGGATTTGGCCGACAACTTCAGGCCTCTCTCCATGGGTGTAGATGCAGGTTTACAATCCTGCATTTTGAACTTGTCTAGCAGAGCCTTGGCATATTTGGATTGAGAAATGAAGATGCCATGAGACTGCTGCCAAACCTCAACACCTAGGCAGTAGTGCAAAAGCCCAAGGTCAGTCATGTCAAAAGACTGGCATATATTCTATTTGATTCCAAAAGATGCTGAGCTGCCAGTGATGATCAGATCATCAACATAAATACCCAGAATGATGACATCACTGCCAGTAGTCTGGACATATAGATTTGAGTAAGGACTCCTCTGGAAACCTTGATCTGTGAGGTACTTATCAATTTTTATGTACCATTCCCGAGGAGCCTGTTTCAGGCCATAGAGTGCTTTCACTAGTTTGAGAACCTGGTGTTCTTTGCCGACAACCTTGAATCCATGAGGTTGAATTTCTGATTGCCCTCGAGTAGAATATTCGTCAAAGATGCCATTGCTGAAAACTGAGGTCAAAGCTGGTTGACCGGATAATGGCACAAATATCGAGGCAAAAAAACGCGTGAAATCGCATAAACGTGACGTGTGCAAGAAAACAAGTGCAGAAGATTGGCAATGCTTTGGAGGTAGATTTCAAAAAATATTTCAGCACGGATCCCAATGTAAGGATTTTTGGAGGACCCGGAAAAATATGACAAGTACCCAGAAAAGATGACGAGAAACCTAGAAAAACCGAGGTCTCTGATTTTTTGAGAATTGTTTTCTAAAAATCTTTGGACGTAGAAGCACAAGAAAAACGCATGAAGAACAAAAATTAGTGGTCGCGATTTTGACGAAAGGACAGAGACCGGATGGCATCACAGAGATCGGAAAGACCCCGACGTGAAGTGCAAAAGACGGAAATCGTGAGCTATCAAAAAAACCCAGACGTCCCGTGCAAATGGCGCCAAAAAGAAGACACATAGGGCCGAAAAACAGACACGCGGGCTTGAAAAAAACCATGGGCAGACAAGTCGTATAGAAGAGGTCCGCACAGATGGCCGTCGCGCGCACACAGAGCTCAAAATCGTGAACAAAAATGTCGAGGAAGGGCACAAAAAATGCAGGAAGAATGATCCATGTGGCAAAAACAGAATCGCAAAACAAAAATCGCGATTGTTGCAGTCAAAATCCACTAAAACAGACCACCAAAACCCTGCAAAAAATCCGACGCGGGTTGAGGAATAAATCCTCAAAAACAGACCCACGATGCAGGCAGAAAAAAACAAAAGCCCTTATAGGATAGGATAGACTAAAATTTTTTTTCGAAAAAATTCCACTAAATGAAGAAAAAATTTTGAATCTTTTTTTTTATGGCTCTGATACCATATTACAAATGTAATTGATAAAATTTGATGTATTTACTAATGATCAAAGCGATCATTAAATAGAGATACAAGACACAATGTTCTAAAAGAAACAATTGTCAGAATTAGAAAGAAACTAATTATACAAGATTTACAATATAGTGACCATTAAACATAAAAGAAACAAATATACTGAAGATATTATTCTAATAATACCTTGGTATTTTATTCTGTGTTCGCATGTGGATAAAAAACACATTAACACCATGCAAAGCAACTACTCCACAAAGTTTAGTGCGATTTGCTAAGGAGAGCAAAATGATGTTCAAACAACCACCATGGTATAGACACCATCAATGTAATGCATATCAATGTGTAAGTAGCAATCAAAGTTAAGCTCGAATAAGATGGTTCCAGTTGACTACGCAAGACACTTTACAATCAACAAAGTGTTAGTAATATGGATGTATGAATTTCACCTTTGATCATGCAGACAGTTTTCCATTCATCTAAACAACATGAAAATTAAATGAGAAGTAGAGACCATGCAATTTGCTGAATCAACATATGAAGTTCACCATATCTTCAATGAAATTTACATGCTTCTTGCAATAATGTCTTGACAACAATCTCCCTTTTCTCCTACTCTACTCTAACGGTTTGTTTGCCATCTACTTGCCATTGACTATTCTTGAACTACTAACCTTTACAAGTGAAAGAGTGGAACCTTATATAGTGCTCACATTACAATGAAGGGCAAGGATTGAATCCTCATCAATGGCCAAGATTGAAATATACAAACCCTAATTAGGGTTTGTTAAACCAATTACAAAGCATTTAATGCTTGACCAATGATAAAATTATATTGAGTGGGACATATGTCCTTAATTGAAATATTCACCAATAGATGATGAGGGTAATTACATCGGACTTTTTGTCTCCATGTGGTAGTTATCTGCCTTGTTGGATTAGTCAGGTGCATTGAACCTGGACGCCTTATCTTGAAGTAATGTGATTGGATAAGTGATGACTGGGCCCCACCTCAATTGGTTGTTTCTTGTAACTCATCACTAACGTAGGTGATTGAGGCATATCTATTGATACTTAGCATTTCCAAGCTCAATCATGAATGAGACGAAGGTAGGAGATATTCCCAAATTGCATCATCCTTGGGGATCGATCTATCTGACTTTGATTAACTCTTTTGGAACTATCTCTTGGATATATTGACAAAAATTCTTAGATTTTCCGAGGAAATTCAAGATTGTGAAAATTTTCTTTTTTAGCACGTGCACTCTCATACTGAATCTTGTGCTTCCTTGATCTCTTCTCCTTGCCTTGTAGTGCTTTTCTTTTGATGCCTCGATGGTGTGACAAGCTCCTCTTGCATCCATCAATGTATATGCTTGATTGATGAATGTGCAACCTGAACCTTGATTTGCCTCCTTCAGCTTGACTTGAAGCTCTAACCTTAATAAGATTTGGTGTGATAGAAGCCTTCTTTGTTCGAAACCTTGAGCTTTGATTGTCGTAATCCCTCTTTGTTGAAAAGTTCTCTCTCCGTCACCCTTCATGCATTATCCTATGCATCAGACCTGGACAAACAAAGAAAACACTTGATCAAGATTGTGAATTGATTATGAACACATACATTAAATCTTATTTCCAGAAGAATGAATGTTAGCAAGTTCTGATTGTTCAAATTATGTCAAAAGAGCATGAAATTCAAGATCTGGAAATGTCATTGGTCCATTGGCTCAAAATGGGGAATATATTTCCTTCTCCCTCTTGTCTAACACTTGAGCGTGAGCCCGATTTTCGCCTCTGCCTGATTCTGATCTGCCTTACAAAGTCTGCTTTCTAGTGGAGAATCACCTTAGTCCTGCTACAATCCCCCCTTTAAATCTGGAAAATAAATGAGCTTATGTCTTGATTTGAACTGCATCCTCCAGGTCTGCTAAAATTCGCTGTAGTCTGCTCTAATTCGTATTTGTTTCTACTACTAACGATTTGTGCTTGCTGCTGTTTGAATTCTGCTTCTGAATTTTGCATCGGATTTTGCTTGTTTGGGGCAGATGTAATTCTCTGTTCAATTAGAAGGCAATCACTATTAATTGGAATCTCCCTTATGTTGATAGAAATTGCTGCTATATGGAGGATTAAAATTCACTTAAGTTGATGAGAGTTCACCTTCAATAAAGGAGACCACTGCTGGTAGAAAACAAAATTGTATGAGATGGTTGATCAAATGAAATGATCAACCATCTTATATAAGTGCTAATCTCAAAGGGAGGTGTCCTTTGGTCTTCATCTTCCTCATGAGGCCGTCTTGTTTTTTTTTTTTTAAATTTATTTTTGAATCTAAACTTTAACTTGGCACGCCCTTCTCTTAATGATTGGCAATCTAACATGCCTCTCTTCCACCGTGGATTGTGACATGCACAAAAAGTTCGGGCTTTTTGCCATGCATTGACATTATCATAAGGAGGTTTGGGCTTTTAAGGACGCATCGATGAAAAGTGGTTGGGGTTTCAAGGGAGCATCGACTAAAAAGGCTTGGACTTCCAAGGGGGCGTTGACCATGGAAGAAGAAGATCAGACCCATGAGGTGGCATCGACCAAAAGTGGTCGGGGTTCTAGGGAGACATTGACACAAAATGATCACCACAGAAAGGGGCGAGAGTGGAAGGGATTCAATCACCAGCTAGCTCTTCTAGTGTGCGGGAAGTGAAAATGTTTGTGCAAGAAAATCCAGCAAATCCAACAGAAGGTGATCTTCCTGACAACGCTCCAGCACAGGATGTTCTCAGTATCAACGCTTCACACAGACCAAATCAGCCAAGGATGCAAATGCAAGAACTTTCCGCTCATCCAGAAGAGCCACACCCAAATAGTTTCGTAGAGGCGATCCTTGGAGAAATGGAAGAAGTTTCACAGGGGCATGAGAAGATGGAGATTCAAAATCAATCAATTTCCGCTATTGATTGGCTGAAAGATAGATTAAGGAAGGAACCAGAAAAAGAAATTGATTTAGCACGAGAATCGGAAGAACTCTTGAAGAGAATGGATCGGCCAGCAGAGAAGAAAGCTGCCCGGAAGTTCTCCAAGGTCATAAGAGATGAGTCTGGATGTCGAACTTTGCACATAGCTGAGCCTGCAACGGATAAAGACAGGAATGAGATCATGCTAGAGGACTACGTAATCAGAGAAGTTGATCTAGGGCGTGCTTCCATAGGGTAGGTGATGGAAGACTTTGAAGGATCTTCCTTGGCTATGAGAAAGAAGATGCAGAAGATGAAAGAAAAGTGTAAAAGGCTAAAAAGTGAAAACAAGGCCTTGTGTGAGTATATTAAAAGTTTCATCATTTGTCCCTCCTCCCTCTCTTCCTAAAGAGGTCATTGATGATGCTGAAACAATCAGGGAAATAGCCCAGTATTCTAGGGAATGGGTAGAAGACGTCTTTGCTGCAGCTAGAAAATTCATTGAAGACTTGGCTCGTCTTCACTCCAGATTTGTTGACCTTCTAAACAGACTAGAAGTGGCAGATGGTCTATGTGAGGATGTCCACATTTATCTAGATCTAGCCGTTCTGCGACTCAGAGCCCTAATGAAAGTTCCAAAGCAAGCACTAATTGATGGGAAAGTGATTCAGGAGAATGAGATTTATGATTTTCCACGATGGTTCTGCGTCGTTTGCTCTGGAAGGGATATCTTTGAAAGGTTCAACATGGAGTCTTTAACTTTAAAAGACTCAATTAGAAGGGTACATGAGGAAATTATCAGCGTGATTGAGACATTATTCGCGAAGAAATTAAATGAGGGCGGAGTGACAATGAACTTCCTGAGAGCCTAGTTGCATGAATTCTTCTTCGTAGGGTCATTTTCCAAGGAGCATTTTGAGAATGTTTCTTCATTTTCCAGGACAATGAAGAAAACACAAGAAATTATGGTAGAGTGGGAGAACCTCTTCTCCAAGTGCGAAGAGGAGATTACCTTGATGGAGTTCAAGATTGAAAGTGTGCCAAGTGTCTCCGTAGGAGAATTGGAGGCAATCATCGCCGAATTCATCACTTATGCCATTAAAGAGCAAGACAACGGTCGTCCATTTTTAGACGAGAATCTTTTGACAGAGTAGTGGTGGCACACTTATTGCTGGAATATTTTGACTAAGCGACAGCCCGATCAATGCATGTTGAATTTATGAAGAATCTTTTGCATGCAACCGCCACATTTATGATTTTATGGCAGATTCATTTTGCATGTTGCCGTTGGATGGGAGAATGATGGGCATTTATGTCTACATGAACGTTTTTTGCATGGGGAATATTCATTGTATGTTGGGCAAACTTGATGTAAGTGGTGCATTTAATGCACAAATGGATGCTATTTTGGGCATGTTTGGATTAATTGTATATGGGTTTCATGGGTATTAATTGCTGGTTCCCACCTTGTTGCATCATGTGTGGGGAATCTTTTGGGGAAAACCCTAATTAGGGTTTGCATGTAGCCAAGGCAAGAAGCCTATATAAAGGGGTGACCCCCTTCATTTGTAAAGGGAGGAGAGATTGTTTTTTGAGATTGTTGCTATAAGTTTTGAAGCAGATAACTTAATACATTGTTCATTTTGTTGGTGTATTCTTGTGTTTTATGACTTGCATGGTCTCACTTTCTTCACTTAGATTAGATTGTTTATAGTGTAGACCCTCGCTCATACCTTTGGTTGGTAGCTGATTGTTATTAATTGGGCAAGGTTAGTCTGAGCTTCTTTCTACATGAAAACTTAACTTCGATCATCAGGTGGACATTGTTCGTTGATGGTGTTCATTGGTGGTCTGAAAATATTTCGCACAACCTTTGAAGATTGCACCGCCTTTGTGTAGTTGTCTCCTAGTGGTGAAGCAGAGTGTGGTTTGGTCTCGCTTGAGCAATCCTTGTCTCCTTGTTCTTAGCTCTAGATTTAGTGAAGCCTTGTAAACCCTCTCCTATTTACTTTCCACATATTTTAAATAAAAAAAATCCTATTAAATGAGCCCCTTCATTGTTAAATCATTCGCGAGTCAATTCGTTGAAGTTGTGAAATTGCCTAATCTTCTTTGAAAGTATGTAAGGCCCCTTGGATTACTAGTATATCATATCAGCTAACTGAGTCATGCCCGTTGCACATAGGAACCTTGGAGTCGATTGTCTGATCTTCTCGCAATCTTAGCATACAATCGCACTTTGATCAAGAGATAGTAAGGTGACCGTTGGTAACTTTATTCTGTGTTTGATGCTGTCATAAAAAACACGTCAACACTTCCCTTCCAGACCTTGATATCCTAGAACTTCGGAATTCCAGACCTCCTTTCCTTTCGGACCCCAAAATCTTGGAACCCTAGAAATTTAGATCTCCTTTCCTCCCTTTCCTCTCATTACTTTGGGGTTCTCGACTCCTCTCCCCTTGCAATGTTTTCCTGAGGGCCTAGCATTCGACTTGCGACACTTCCAGATGATGTGATCAACACTCAAGGCTCTTAATGTCCACCAACCCCAGCGACTTGTCTACTTTCATTCATGGAGCTAAAGGGGTGCATTTAATGTTTTTTTCAAGATTGCCATCAAGTGGAGTCCAAGGCCATGCTTATTTATGGTTACTTGATGGCCCTCATGTTAGGTTTGCATACTTTGACTTTGGAATGTCGGACAATCCAGCTTCTAGAAGTACTTATCTTCTTGGGATTGCCTTGTCAGGGTATGGCAAGGCAACCATGTTAGATCTGTGCACTTCCTTGCCTTCTCAAACTGACATTCCTCTGTGCACACTAGGTTCAAGGCTTCCCCTCCTTGACCATTGGTCTCTTCTCTGCGCCCAATTTGCTATATATAGGTTGTTAAGCCTCATTATAAATGATTCTCTCCCTATTGGCTTGAGCTACTCTCTGCTCTTTCACTTCTGTAAGATTTATATATTTTCTTGCATTTTTGCAATTGTAAGTTTGGCCATTGGTCTAAGAATGAATTGAAATCATTGTTCTTGCCTCTATTCAAATTATACATGTTGTGTATGTTTTCTTACCTTCATAATAAGTGTATGTTTTGTGGCTTTTTCTCACGTATATTCTGTGTTAACTTGTTTCTGAGTGTGACTTGTGGGAAACCTTTCTCCCCTTTTGACATTTAGCGAATCTTAATGTCCATGTGTGCATTTGGTGTCATTTATACAACTGAAGTTTGTGCATCCCTAGGGTATTTCAATTGATTCTTTGTGTCATTTTGGGTGGGGAGAAGGACATTTCTTATCTTGGTGCTGTTGGGAAATGTATTGTTAGTGTTCACATAATATGAGGAGTTAACCGACGTAGCAATTTGTGATTATTTGTTGAGGTTTGTTTGTTTGTTGAATTGTTAAAACAACTCTAATAATTTGTGAGTTGTTCCTATAATGTAGGAATTAAATACTCCTATAAGTATGTAATCCATTAAACAAATGAAATAGTGAAGAAGCACGTATTATTTTGTTTTTTGATTATTCTAGCTTCTATCTTTGCCATTTTCTTTTGTGGTATTAGAGCATATGCATATCCTGTGCCTATTACTTTGTGATCTTTTTCCATTGTGAGCACTCCAATATTTGGTTTCGTTGCCGGGATCCAAATCTTGCATGTGAATATTGAAGTCTACCTTAATTGAAGTATTTCATTCTCGGGCAGGCAACACATTCTTTGGATGTTCGTTTTATTGTAAAGGCCAGCGATAATTGGTAGGATCCGAGGCTCGATCTCTTGTCATCACTCTTTCGATTCTCCCATTCCAATAGCCATGCTCCTATCACGGGTAGATTAGATTTGCAGTCTACATCATTATCATACCATTGGCAGATCCGTTTGTTGATTGATTGGTTCATATCTTGACAAGCAATTGACAAGACAAAATTCAAATCTTGTCTTAGTATCTTGGGCTCTGTGATGGACGGATTAGCAAGTTTGCAGCATCTCCATTCTTTATGAATATAGGTGACTTTATTTTGAAATTCGAGGATCGAAGTTTACTGATCTTGTGCTTATTGTAGCGGAAGCATGATGGGCGGATTTCCTATGCAATTTAGTGTGGTTAATGAGGTGAAGTGCGACTCTTGGATGCTGTTGCAGTTCATTGTGGGTATTTATAGCTAACCTTGTATTTCTAGGCGGCAGTGATTTGTGTTATTTCTTTCAGGCTTGGCGGTTTTCATTCTGTGTTATTGGATTCCCTCCGCATTTCAGACATGATCGACTGTTTTCATTGCATTTTCATTTTCCAGTAGATAAAACACCGTCCAATAACAAGCGCCTTGGAAAAATGCTTTCAAAGCATCTTGAAACTTGGGAGGCTGATTGCTGCAGTTAATTTCTTGAGCTTTAATCGTCCTGCTTTGAGCCTGTCGCGTGATTTAGAGAAGTTTTTTTTAATCAAACATTCATGGCTATTATCAATGTAAGTCAAAGTAAGACAAAGTATGTCAAGGTTAAGATATGTTATTTAGAACAGGGTTTCTTTTTGTAGAACATTAATTGTAATCTCAAAATACAAAAGTTAAGAAAGTGTCTTAAAATAGTTATTATAAAGATATTTTGTATGTTAGTTTAGAGTTTGTATATTTTCAAAGCAAGTCAAAGTCAGTTGGTATTAGTATGAGTAGGGTTTATTTTCATGAGTTTTAATTGTCGTATGTTTGAATGTAAAAGTGTCAAAAATTAAGTGCTTCAGTTGTAATTGGATGCATTATCGCTTGTATGCGACATCCAAATTGAGGGGGGGCTTTATAAAATTGAGCTTCAAAGTCAAATTTGCTAAGTAGCAAATCAATTGGAGGATGGAGGCATTGGAGGTTGGAGGGCAAACAGCATCTTCTCATCAGTCATCAGCGACGAGGCTGCACACATGATATGATTACAAATGTACAATATGCAATGTGTTTTTTTTCAGCTATTCAATATGGTGTGTGAATGCTGAAAAATGATTGTATTGGAGAGCAGATAACTGCAGAGGTCCTTTGACTGTGATGATCCTCTGCCTTTTGTACTTCGTTGGAAGATGATCGTTCAATGAATATGTTCATTGGCAATGGTGATCATGTGCACCAAGATCCAAAGAATAGTATGCAGCTTGATATGATTCGCTTATCAGTATTCTTGGTTGTGTGAATAAGTGGAAATTTCACATCGTGCGAGGAATAATAACCAATGTTCTCTTCCCATTTTGTGCCAAAATGATTAAAGTCAAGGGCAACTTCCAGTGGCAATGGCAGTTGTCTATGTTGTTCGAGATTGAGTGGCAGCGATTGATAACAATGACTCCAATTAAGAACATTGTGTTCTTATGGAATGTAATGTGAAACCTTTTCTAGTATGTGTTTGTCAGGTTTGTGATATGTATGTTGATTTTTATATAACTTCACTGATGTACAAGCGTAGTGGCGAACAAAAGCACCAAAGTCAGTCAGTTCATGGATCTTGAAAGGGTTTGTGGGAGGATCCAGAAAACCACTCGAGGTGGACAGTTGATGGGTTCCTGTTCATATCCAGGTTTGTGGTAAACCTGTGTGAACACCATGAAAGATTGATGGGAGGTGCCTTGCATTTTGAATCAAGATCATGACCCACAAGAGTTGGGCTTATTGCAGATGAAGGGTGTGAGTTCTTACCATGTTCACACTAAGAGGGGGAATGTTGGAAAATGTATTGTTAGTGTTCACACAATGTCACATAGCTATTTTTGATTATTTGTTGAGGTTTGTTTGTTTGTTGAATTGTTAAAACAACTCTAATAATTAGTGGGTTGTTCCTATAATGTAGGAATTAAAAACTCCTATAAGTATGTATCCATTAAACAAATGAAATAGTGAAGAAGCACGCATTATTTTGTTTATTGATTATTCTAGCTTCTATCTTTGCCATATTTCTTTTAGGTGCATCACCTCCTTTCTTTTTAGCATTTCCTTCTTCCCTTTTCCTCTGCAAGCTGTTAGAATATGTCTAGAAGTGGATTTCGAAGTGTTGGGTTGGTTCAGCACTTGCACCTAGATTAAGAAGGAAGCTGGCCTTCTCTGGAGATTCAACCCCTTGTGCAAGGTTTTACATTTCGGGGTTATTTCCATGTTTCACAATTTTGTTAGGTTGATAGCTCAGCAAGGGTGCAAACTTTTGTGATAACACCTATGAATGCATAGGATGATTAACACTGTGATCGCTATACAACCTTAGTCAAAGATTCTTATTAAGGAGAGACTTTATCAATGTGTCAGTATATGATATATATGTTAATGAGCAGCGAAACAATGCTCGTTAAGGCAACAAATTATTATGCTAGAAGGCTGCGATTACATATTAGATAAAAAGTAATGAATTGGTTAATGATTAAAGAGCGGCAAAGTTATTTCATTAAGCAGCGATGTTATTCGCTATAAAGCTGCGATCTTTTAATAAGCAGCAACCCTATAGTGATTAGACAACTTCATTAAGTTAATGAAGGCAGCGATTGGTTTTAGTTGTACAGATGCATCATTAAGAAAGGCTGTGACCATTCTTAAGGGTCAACATCTCTCAAAGGTTGTCTCTCTCCATAGAGACATAAAGATATAAAATGTAGAAGACCACATTAGAAGGGAATACGAAGTGATTAAGCAGGAGATTTGCAGTCTCACTGTTAATAGACAGCAGTTGACATACTGGTCAATATTTTGGTATGGAGTATAATGCAGGTCATTCTAATTGACTGAATTGTTATTTGTCTTCCATTTGATAGGAAGTAGAATATTACATAAATAACTTATTGCTGCTCTTATATATATTTCTATATATTGTTATTCTTGCTATGATTTTGCCTATGCGTAATAGAGTAGATATAACGATCCTTTAAAGCTCTCATACAATCTGCCATCCCATTATGGAGGGGAGATAGTGCATATGAGGAATGCAAGTAGTTATGAAGCCATTCTGGTAGAGACACTCCAAGTGGGGCTGGGAGGCCAAATGATGGATGTCATTGCATGCTCTTGGGCTGGATGGAATGGCTCGAGGTCCCTTATATGATCTCCCAAGTGGTGCTCCATAATGACGATGGGTTGTTGGGTAGAACCTTACAGGAATTCTGCATGTACATTATGAATATTATAATAATGATTAGAATTCTATTTATAATATTGCTCGATTATATGTTTATTCATCTTCCTTTAATGATAACTAACCTTGTTGCAGGTTCTAAATAAAGATATTAAGTTGTCAATATACATTCCCAAACATAATCCATACCTCATTTGGGAATTCTAGGGCAAATTTGGTAAAGTCCCAAATAGGGGACATTACAATTTGTATCAGAGCTTTGATCCCTGCCATCCTGCAGGGTAAAGATGAATCAATGAATGCATTCTAGTAAATGAGAAATGCTCTAACAATATGTGCATTTGCGTGAATGCTTCGTGTCTGCTTATATTTATGTGTATGCTCTGTGTTTGGTTCATACTTGATGTGTTTCCTGCATGTAAGTTGCCTACTAATTGTCATTATATGTGAAAGGAAATATGTCAAACAAATTCAATAAATTCACGGCAGACAAAAGAAAGGAGGCATCTCTGCAGGGGTATATGGAGATATAAAAAGGCATTCGATACTTGTAAAAAAGGTGTGTTGGAAATATTATATTATCAGTATGAGGTTAGTAATAAGTGCCAGTGAGTGAATGTTTGTTAGAGTGGTAACTTTAAAAAAAAGGTTACTTGGTTGACTGAAATTAATGTTCAGCCACCCTCAACATTAAGCATATCCAAGGAATTTGACAAGTTCTAATAAAATAAAATATAATTACCCAAGAGTAGCGATTAACTATGAAAGTTTGTACCTCTTGCAAAGGACCTAATTATGAAGAATTGTGACTCCCTCGCATTGAAAGTTATAAAGGGGGAGAGCATTTTATTTGAAAAGATCATCTTGTATCAATTCATTCAAGCATCCAATCATTCATCAAATAGAACATTGAATAAATTACCAACCACAGCAATAAAAAACTCGAGCAATTCATTCTATGGGGGAAGTTTTCAGATAGTATAATAGGCCTCGTAGATCAATCGTACATTCAATCATCAACAATTCCTGTTCAAGCCATCAATTAAGCAATTCAGGCTAGCTTCAAGTCATCCAGGCAATTCATTGAAATATCAATTCCTTCAAGTCTCAGTTAAGGAATCTATCAATCCACGAGAAATTCGTCTTCATGCATCATTTTATCAACAAATAATTGATAAGTCATTCGATCAATCACCAAATAGTGAATATCAATCAATTATCAATTCATCATACATTCATCAATCCAATTATCAACCAAGAATTGAATTTTCACTCACCATTGAAAGAATATAATCAATTGTTTGCAGCATTCACATATATACACTTATCGATTTATCAACAACTCGGCATATGAATCCAGAACTTCGTGTCAACTCTTTCCTAGCACATGAAGATGAACATTTTGTTCACAGCTGTAGGACATGTAGATTCTGTTAGATTTTAGTAATCAGATTTGCAATCACTTAACATATAGGTGCAGAAGTAGATAATGTACAGTAACAGAAATAAAGCACATAAATAGAGACGCACACAACACAAAACTACCCTGGGAAAACCTCCCCCTTGGAGGAAAAACCCAGCAACAACAGATCTTCAGATCTGATTATAATAGGCAGAAATTATAGTTACAAGTCTGACCCAGCTAAGGCACAATAACAGCAGATGACAATAGATAGAAACCGACTTATCTGAGTCCTTCGGATGCAAGGAAATCACAAGACAATGAATTCGCTTTCCTTCGATGATGGTTCACTGTGCTTCTATGATGATATGCTGCGCTGCCCATCAATGATGTTCACTGTCTTCATACAATAGATGCACAGCAGATGGATTTCACCCAGGAGATGTAATTTGTACCATACAATGACAATTCGCTGTCCTCCTAACTGAGTTTGCAGACCTTCAAGGATAATTTGTATAGCTGGAGATTTCGTACCTAGAGCAGATCTGAATCGCACTTTTGGAGCAGACGTATTTTGTGAACTTGCTTGAATAGTTTCCTTCCAAAACGAATCTGTATTTATACAAGGTAGAGGGAATGCATATAGGGTCGGCCCAATATATTTTGGCGCCTAAACTCACTTTAATTCACACGCCACATAATGAGGATGGGTCCACACGTTAGCCCACACGTTTGGTAAATAGGTCCATGCGTTTTGAACATTATATGTTAGGAATATAAGGGAAGTAGGGCCCAGCCCTATAATGATCCGAACAACATTGGAATAGGGCTCAGCCCTATTTGTTTTACATATTAGATTGAGATAGGGCCCAACCCTATTTAATCCTAATGGATTCGAATGTTGCCTTTGGCAATTTGAATCCATTATAAATATTTTCCAAACTAGTTACAAAACAACAGATTCTTGGTTTCAGGTTACAAACTATTTTCAACTCATAAGGTTTGAATAATCTCTTGAGGATAAAGGTGGAATAGGTCATTGATGTTACCATTTAATTCTCCCTCTCTTGCATTTACTTGAAATGAAGATTATACAAAATCACATGAGGTTTGTGGTGCATTCTAACCACATTGAAGGATCAATATTCACAATTTCTTGAACATTCATGGGAGTCAAGTGACATAATTGAAGATAATATCATGAGTCATAGTTATCCCAAAACGCTTAATGCTAGATTATAATAACCTACCTTGAATTAAAGACAACAACATATCTTGGTTCATGTTTTGCAACTTAAGATGATATCAGAATAGCACAGCGGAAGATGAATCTCCATAAAGAACAAGCTACCCGGACAACAAGAGGTTTATTTTGGGAAAGGTAGACATTCTGAAGAAGCAATGGGAAAATACAACAAAGGAGATTACTAGAACAACTAATGATTCTATAACTACCTTGTGAATTCCAGGTTACTCACAAGAAAGATGAGAAGTCGCATACATCAAACAGCTTCCTATTTGAGTCATCTTGAAAACCCTCCACGGTCATTTTGCTTGAGGACAAGCAATCTCAGGAAGGGCGGGCTGTCATGCCCCTGCCACGATTCCATTTGGACAAGAACTGACTCTATGTCTCTATCCTATCAATGCATAGGATGATTGGCATTGTGATTGCTATTCAACCTTAGTCAAAGATCCTTATTAAGAAGAGACTTTATCAATGTGTCAGCATATGATATGTATGTTAAGGAGCAGTGAAACAATGTTCATTAAGGCAGCAAATTATTATGCTAGAATGAATTGAACATCATGGGGGTCTGTTAGAAATTATGTGTGATTTGCAATTCTTGAAATATTATTTGTAATATTTTGGGCTTGTGGGGGGTTGCGTTATTTGTATCAAATATAGTTCTATTGATATTTTTCAATTTGTCAACTTGCAATAATAATTTTTTATTTTGGTTCCTTAGTTTTTGAAGTTCATACTCCATCCTTGATAATTCCTTTTTATCAGTCATCAACCAATATGGATTTATTTGTGGGTTGTTCGTGACACGATAATTGAGCAAAATTGGTAGTAAATGGTGTATATTTTCAGTAAAAAGAGCCAATAAAGCTGTCCCAGGTTGTAGTAAAACCATCTCCTTTTTGATAGTTTTTTATTTTATTAACATCATTGGTCATAACATTCTTTACAATTTATATCTGCATTTAATTTTTCAAATCAACTACAATTAGGTATTCTCTGTTCAGTTTTAGCACATAGGACTTAAGGGGTCCATCAAGATTTGTAAATGTTTGGTAAATACAAGGACCTTTCATATCAATCTGGAATAAAATAAAATCTTCACTTCAATGATATAATTTCATTTAAAATAATCCTTTATCAGATTATCCTTTGACTTAAGTTTCTTTTCAATTAGTCTCCTCATAGTTCTTATAATAGCCTTAATAGATAAAACTATATACCATCTGTTCGCTTAACTTTTCGCTTTTGTTTTCTTTCTCTTACTAAGTGGTCTCCCTTCTCTTGCATTTTTTGGTATTTTTAAGAATTTTAATTTTGATGGACTGAAATATTGAGACTAATGCACAATATAATGTGTGTTCAGATTGGCCCCTTCCAAGCTACTAAATCTGAGAAACCAAAGATCAAAGTGAAAGTTCGCTTAAATTTGCATGGCATTATAACAATTGAATCAGCCTCTGTAAGTATTGGTTTGATTTCATCTTTGTTTATATATATGCATTATGTTAATTTTGTATGCTAAGTCCAAGGGTTGAGCCTCATTTGTTAAAGCATTGAGTTCTCAATGTGGAGACCCAAGTTCAATTCCCAATGGGACATTTAATATATTCTAACTCTTGGACTTCCATAGTTGGTTTCTAATGTGGAGGTGGTTTCGAAATAAGTGGATTTCTAAGTGTGGTTGCTTGAAAGGAGCTATTATTAGTTTCATGGTTGTGCTTCTTGTATTGGTCCTATGTTGATGGTCATATGAGAAAAATATTTGTAAATGATTAGCAATATAAAAGAAGAAAATATTTTATGCTTCAGCTTATAGAGAAGGTGGAAATCCCAGTTACTGAGTCACCAGCTTCTGGAGAAATGGAAAAGAATAAGGATGTTGAGCTTCATGCAGATGCAGCAGGGGATGATGCTGAAAATGGTTATGTCTCTACTGGATCTACATCTCCCATAGCTATTAACTCTGGACAGGTAGAATTTCTAAATGCTTACTCTACCTTGTTTCAATTTTTGAGACTGAACGATGCGTAGTTTTCTTTTTGCTTGTGTTATCTGTGTTCATGCAACCACGCTGAACTTAAATTTTCTAAAAGTTGAAGCATCTTGATATTTGTTGCTTGAACTTCTTTAAATGTAGACAGAGTTCTGCTTTGTTCCCAAATAATGCTTGATTTGTCAGCTTCGGTTTAGATTTTTGAATTCCTATAGAAGTTTTCTAAATTAAAATAAAAATATTAATTATTTAAAAAAAAATTTCTTCTGGTTTTCTGCATTTTTTTTGGTCCTCCAATCAGTTTTTCAACCTGGTAACTGTAGTGTCTTGTATGAACAAATGTCCATGTTTCTGTTGGACATTTAAAAAGCAAAGAATATGAGCTTACGGTCAACATGGAGCGGGCCTATGAAATTAGCAAGTCATATGGCAAAATGCTAATCTCTATCTTTGTAGGCATTATTTTTTTAGGATTGAGAAAAACATGCCATTCCATTGTGTTAATGTTATGATTTGTCTGGTTTGAAAAATCACCAATATGTGATGTCCCCTAGTATGGGTTCCTAATATTTTCACCTAAATTCTGAAATAGCAGTGAGACTTCTTGCAATTCTAATGTTCAGTGATGACCATCTTAAAATGGTGTATTTTACCCAACCCTAATTCTGATATAAGTGGATATTATTTAAATCCACAATAACGTCTATGTAGAATCATATATCTTCACCACAATATAGTCGATATCAGTATGCAAATATAGGTAGATATCGAACTTACTGAGACAAAGTGCTGATGTAAATAAGTAATTGTTATGATATTGACTGGGTAATTAATTCCTGTAATTTTAGCTTCAAGTAGTGACAGCTATGAAGATGTAGCCAATATCATCGCTATATGCCTTTATTAAATATGAACTTTATATTGGTCCTGGTATTTCTTTTTTGTAGGTATGTGAATTCTATCCCCCTTTTTCGTTATCGATGAATATTCCATTTTATATCTTATAATTAGAATGATTGGCTATGTTTCAAAAGACATACCCCAATCATTCATAATCGCCTTCTTTACTTTATGCTAATCGGACATTTAATCATATAATCGGTTAGCAATCTAATTATCACCGATTAGTTTTCATTAATCATTGTCTTCCCGAACCATAATAATAGTCCGCTGCTGTTAACCTTCTAACATTTATGAGTCATTGATGTACTAATCTCTTTTACGTCAATGTTGGTCTCCAACGAAACTTGAATAATCTTTACGTATTTATCTGTATTGTATTAGTATCGACCAGGGCTAGATATTTCCCGTAATCCCTTCTATCTCCTTTTCTTGCTGATAATCGATATTGAATCTTTTACTAATCGCACCTCTCTAAAGCATAACAATTCAATTTTGTCATATAAATAACAATGAGTAGTTTATTATCACTACCAATAAACACTAAAGCTGATTATCACTGTCTGTTGCTGAGGGGACAATCTCTGACACCTGCAGTCCCCTTGAAGTTTATTTATTATTGTAATTGTTTTCTAATTACTTTGTTATTTTGTGAATAATATAATACTGTAAAATTTATATTATTATTTGATAAATATTAATATTTAATAAATATAAATTATATATTAAATCTTGTTTATTATTATCATTAAGATTTTATTTAGTTAATTCTATTCATCTATTTGGTTATATATATTATATTTTAATTATATTATTATGTATTATTAAATTCTATTTTAAAGTGGGCATCATTTTTGGACTGTTTAGATGGGGACATCACACAATAGAACAGCATGTGAGGTTGAACTTCTCTTCAAATTGTAAGTGGGCAATCCTTGGAAAGCTAAATTAACTGTAGGCTCTAAGCTATAGACGAAATATATAGTTTACATTTATAATATTCTCTGGGGGATTTGCTTTAAATAAAATTCAAATAACTGAAATATATTCTAGGGCTATCTTCTGACATGGGACTGAGCACAAGATTTGAAATGGTTCTTTCCCATAAACAAGATTTTATAAGATCTAATCACAATTGAACTTTACAACCGCATGCCTATTTCTTAGCAAGATGCAGAAACCAATAAACAGATTTATTCAAGATTATAAACGGAATAACAGTTTGGACAAACAAGCACAGATGATCACAGGATGAAACTGCTTGGTTACATACAAAGCAGCAACTTAGATGGATGAATGATAACAATAAAAGCTTGATATCATAGCAATTTTGCCCCAAAATAAAAGTTTTAAAGCAAAACTCTCCAATCTATAGAAAAATAGGAAAGCAAGAACTTTAAAGAAAACTACTTCTTTAAACAAAGAACAAAAAAAGCAGTGTTTAAATAGGCTTTTATCATACTGCCAGAAATAGGACATGTAAAAAAATAGGTTTAACTAAAATAGTGAAACTGAGAATTCTCCTAAGTTTGACGAATATGATGAATCCAGAGAAACTGGTTCTAGCGTACTGTGCTCGAGTGCCAATTGAACCTTTTCAATGAATGCTCTTGCAACATCTGCCGGTGGCTTGGAAATTACTTTTTCTATGGAGTTGACAATGAAGAAAACTTCTGCTTTTTTCAATGAAAACCTAGATCTGTGGAAGTTCTGCTCTTGCACCAATGGTTTTATTGCAAGCTTCATCAGTTCTTCTGTATTATTTGAACCCAAAGAAGGGCCTCCTAGGTGAACCCACTGTTGTAGATCAAATCTAGCTCATAGTTTTTTCAGATTACTATCTGTGAGTGCACAAGAAACATAGAAGCTACAGACAATGATGCTTTGCTTTGCAATTTGCAACTTCTTGACATTTTCTTTAACAACCGTCAAGGTAGGCATCCAAATCTGTTAAACCATTTGAGGTGATGCCAACCATGTTGGAAGAAGGTATTCCTTGGGATCAGAAATGTGCCATGCTCTTAAAATCTGACATCCCTCATCTGAAAGCTCCTTACAAAGTAAACAAAGTTAGAGCTCACAAATCGTGAATGCAAGAATATTATGTGCGATTGATCAAGTAAGAAATGATATTGACAAAGCGGTCCATTAAGACAATGATTAGTTAAGAGGAAATGCAACAGTTAAGTCCAAGGAAGTCGTCCACCCAAGTGTCACGATCCTGTCTGGAAACTGTCTTAAAAGCCCAAGTGATTAGCGAACTACTGAAGGGATTAGGATCGCAAGAGACTTGTAAAATATTAAAACAAAATGACTAGAGAAGGGTGTGATGGTCCCAAGGCCAAAAGACACGTTCCTTGCAAATCATGCATCTTCACCGGATGTGGGGGGATATAAAGGGAGGACAACCCCAAGGTCTAAGGCAGAAATCAGTCAATCATCTCCAATAATCGAAGCCTTAGAGAATTATCAAACAGATCAGATCTTCAGACGAAGATCAGACTGGAGCGTCAGCAATAATCACAAATCATAGAACCCTCTTCAGTAGATCAGAAGACAAGACACCAGCAGATAAAATATCAGATCGAACATCAAATGAATTAGTCCCATCAGCATTGCTCAGCAATCAAGGAAGAGGCAACATCATTGAACTGCAGCAGTATTTTAAGTATCTCAACTTCCTGTTACTGTTGTCATTTTATGACACCCTTGGTCCATCAGTGAGAACCGATCAGAGATATTTTCCATGGACCAGCGCTGCCCCAGTTGATCAAGGAGAAAAACAATCATGGTTTGAAGTGTTGCCTTGTCGGAAGTTCCTAGGCCCCCTTTCTTTCCTTCTCCGGAACTCTGGAACCCAAAGGTTCCAAAGTTCTTTGCCTTAGCCGCTTTCTTTTCTTCTCTGGAACTCCGGAACCTCGAGGTTCCAAAGTTCCCTTCCTTTACTTAGCCTTTCTCTCTTTTCCCCCAGAACTCCGGAACCCCGAGGTTTCGAGGTTCCTTGTCCCCTTTTTCCTTCCTCTTCGGAACTCCGGAACCTCGAGGTTTCGAAGTTCCTAGCTTTCCTTTCCTTCGCCTCTTCTCTTAGGTTTCTCCTTTGCCCGGAACTCCAGAACCCCAAGGTTCCGAAGTTCTCCTCCTCTCTTTAGCCTTTTCCTTTCTTCTTCGGAACTTCGGAACTTCAAGGTTCCGAAGTTCCTTTACGCAGTTCCCCGGAACTCCGGAACCCTGAGGTTCCAAGGTTCCTTCCCCTTTTTTGCCTTCTCTCCCAGGATTCCTCCGGACTTGGTTCCGAAGTTCCTTTTCTTCTCTTCCTCTCTCTATCCCGAAACTCCGGAACTCCGAGGTTCCGAAGTTATTTCCTTAGCCTTTTTCCGAGGGCTCCTTTTGGCTGGTGACACTTCCGGATGGCATGATCGACACTAAAGGCCTTTAATGCTCCGACAGTTTTGGTGACTTGTGCACTTTCTTTTGTGGAGCCACAAGGGTGCATTAAATGTTTTTGGCAGGATTTCCATCAAGGAGGTACAGGGCCATGCTTGGTGACTTATGTCATGTTTGACTTTGGAAGGTTAGTCAATCCACCTTCCTCAGAATTGCCTTTTGAGGTATGGCTAGGTTGTTTGCATGTACAAGCCAAGTGCATGCACTTCCCTGCACTTTCAGACTGACATGCAGGGGTCATGATCACCATTGTAACCCATTTCTCTATATAAGGTTGTTAAGCCTCATTGTAAAGGGTTCTCTCCCTGCTGCCTTGAGCTTTCTTATGCTCTTCTCTTCTCTTGAAGACTTGTAATCATTCTTTTTTTTTGCATTTCTGCAACTATAAGATTGGCCTTTGGCCTTCGAATGAATTGAAGTTACATTCTTGCCTTCTTTCAACTTGTGCATGCTGTGTATGTTTCTTTACCTTCATCATAAGTGTATGTTGTGGCTTCTCTCTCCATATATGCTATGTTGACTTGTTTTCTGAGTGTGACTTGTGGGAATCCTTCGTTTGGGTCACTTATGCAACTGAAGTTGTGCATCTCTGGGGTATTTCAGTTGATTCCTTGTGCCATTTCGGTAGGGAGAGAAACAATCTCTTCTTGGTGCATCACCTCCCTTTATTTCAAGCATTTTTATCTTCCCTTTACTTCTGCAAGTTGTTAGGATAGGCTTAGGAGTAAGTTTTTAAGTGTTGAGTTGGTTCAACACCTGCACCTAGAGTGAGAAGGAAGCCGACCTTCTCTGGAGATTCAACGCCCCTCAAGCAAGGCCACACACTTCGGGGTTGTTTCCATGTTTCACGAGGTTGCTGAGTTGATAGCCTAGCAAGGGTGCAAGCTTTTGTGATAACAGTTACCAAGGCTGACATTTTGTGGTATATTTGTTATATTTGTATTCTTATCAATCATCTCATTGTTGTTTGTAATTAGGGCTGGCGGATTCCAATTGCCTTGGGCAACATTGGAATCCGCCTCCAACATATAGGGCCAGGCCCAATACCTCTCGGCTCCACCTAAAAGGCCTCCACGCTACATGCAAACCCAACTCGCCTCCATGATAGGGCCGACCCTATCCAATTCACTTAAAAGGAATTAAAATAATTAAAATGTTTAATTTGCAAAGAAGGCCGACATGATTGAGAAGTATTATGACTCCTATAAATATAGCATATACTTCTCATAATTTCATCCATTTAGTTTTTGTAAGAAAGGTGCGAAATATGTTCTAAGGAAGCGAAATATTGAATCAAGGCAGTTGACATCAGCGATCCACATTGAAGTGCAGCAGAACATTATAGAAGACAGCGAATTCTACCAAATGCAGCAGATCACCATCAAGATAGAGAACTCCATTGAAGGCCCAAACAAACCCTATAGAAGGATTGCGAACTACTTGAAAGGTGCTGCTACCTTGGTAACACACAGCAAATCTGATTAGGAGGACTGCAAATCGTGATCTTCATTAGCAAACTAATTGTGAAGACTTCTATCTCATCTTCCTTGTGACTGCAACCTCTATACTCCAGATAAGTGTGTAATGATCAGTTGAATTCAAAATCATAATCAGATCCGAGGATCCTTTTGCTGGGTTTTTCCTCCTAGGAGGTTTTCCCAGGGTAACTGTGCTTTGGCTTTTGCATTCATTTCCTTTACTATGCTTAAATCTGGAAATCAATAAATTTAATTAACCTAGTTGAAACTAATTCTGATTTTCTGAGTTTTATTCAATCTGAAAGTACTAAAATTAACATGGTATCAGTGCTATAGGTTAGATCAATCTTTAGATTTAAAATTCAGTACACCTTTATTTCCAAATTGTTGTAGCTTTTGTAGATCAGGTCAATGGGGCTGAAAGTTGAAGATAGACTTGATGGGAATCTCAATTTCACTGCATGGAAAGTTTGAATCAAGTTGGCCCTAGAGGAAGAAGATCTTCTCCAATTCATAGAAGCGAAAGAGCTAACTGAGCCTACGGATGGTGTTGAACTAAAACAATTCAAAAAGGATGCTGTCAAGGCCAGGAAGATTCTCATTGATTCAGTCAAAGACCACCTAGTCACCTCTATTGCCTCATTTACCACTGCAAGGGAAATGTTTAGCCATTTGCAAGGTACATATGAAATTAACAATCTCAGTAGGGCAATTACTTTAAGACAGCAACTACTTAATATCAAAATTGCTAAAGAAGATTCTGTTATTTCCTACTTCATGAGAATTTCAGAATTAAAGAATCAGCTAGGTTTAATTGGCCATAACCTGGAAGACAAAGACCTTGTCATGATTGCCCTAAATGGCCTACCTCACTCATGGGAGTCATTTATCCAATCTATCAGTGGCAGGACTGAGTTACCTTCCCTTGATCGCCTTAAGAATGATTGCATTCAAGAAGAGTCTCGCCTCATCACAAGAGGACAAACCAAAAGTCCCCATGTAGATGATCACCTCATGCTTGCAGCTCAATGCAAGAAAGGGGGAAATTGGAGGAAACCTTATCCAAAAAGAATTAGGGATTTCAGATCATTTAGTTCCTATAACCCTTGGAAGAAACCAAGAGATACCTCACGTGTCCGATGCTTTAGATGTGACAAATTTGGTCACTATGCTAAAGAATGTTAGAATAACCCTAACCAAAGTGAAGCCAACTTAAATGAAGTCTCAGAACAAAATAATGACTTCCTATTCATCTCCGCTCTATCTAGTAGTGTTCCTTCAGATAGCAATACATGGTTGATTGACAGTGGTGCATCCAGACACATTACAGGTTATTGTGATCACCTTTCAGGCTTAGTTGAAAGGGATACCAGCCTTCACGTGGTAATTGGTGATGATGCTTGTTATTCGGTAAGAGGTTCTGGCTCTACTTCCCTGAATTTAGATTCTAGTATTTCCTTGCACCTCAGTGATATCTTGTTTGTTCCTAGAATTAAAAGAAATCTAATTTCCATTTCTGCTTTAGAAGATAAAGGTTATCAAATTGCATTTTCTGAGGGAAAAGTCCTTGCTTGGCCTAAGAATGCTAATTTTGAATCTGCTCGCATAATTGGTCATAGATATGATAGTCTTTATAAGCTCTCTACTAACTCTATTCAAGCACTCATTAATGAGGCTCTGGAATCCTGTGAGTTATGGCATAGAAGACTTGGACATTTGCATTACCAAGCCCTTCCATCTCTTGAAAGATTAGTCAAAGGTATGCCTAAACTTAGTCAAATTCATGATAACACTTGTAAAGGTTGTGCTATAGGCAAAAATGTTAAAAGTCCATTTCATAAAAGTGAAAATAGAGCTAAAGACAAACTAGAACCCGTTCACTCTGATTTATGTGGTCCTATGTCTATAGCCTAAGTCACCAGGTTCGAATTCGAATTCGAAGTTCGACAGCTTTGAAATTCGAATGAAGTTCGATGCGGAAAAAATTCGAAATGTATAAAATTCGAATTAAATTTGCCATATGTAATTTTTAAATTTTTTTTTAATAAATATATGTAATATATCTATAAATTTGCGTAAATAGTTTAACATTGATAAATAGATTTGAAATCATTACAAAAAGATGACACATTTATAAAATATAAACCGTAGGAAACATATGCTTTCACTATTGCAAAGATGTTCATTTGTCAAAAAGGTACAATAACAGTCAAAAACTTTAGAACTTTAAAATAACTCTAAGTCATCAAGAGCACTTGGCTGGGATGCCAAATCATCATCATCTGTATCACTACTCAGTTCATCATCTGCAAAGTCAGGCTCATCTGCATCTGGCATTGCTATGCCTTCAAGAGGTTGTTGTAAAGAAGTGTTCTTTGCTGATTTGTTCATCAGCAATTTCAAATTGCTGCGAACATAGACAAGATCTCCCAACTTTCCAGTCAGCAATTTGTTCCTCTTTTTGGAATGGATGTGGTCAAAGCAACTCCAGTTCCTCTCACAAGCTGATGAACTTGCTCCCTGACTCAAAATTCGAATAGCAAACTCTTGCAGTTCAGGAGCTGATGATCCATAAGAGATCCACCATCTATATCCAGACATACGTGGCGAGTCATATTTGGCTTCTGCCCCTCCAAACATCCCTTCTCCTCTCTTGTATTGCCAACTTTGATCTCTGATTAGTGCTGCAATTTCTGGATTTGGTACATGGAAGCAAGCTGCTGCATGTAAAGGTGTGTGCATCATTTTCCATCTGCAATCAACTGTCTCCCATATCTGCATATATTCTGCTTCATTGTTTAGTGCTTTTTGAATAGATTCCTTACACCGGTCCATGCTTTCATAAAGCATGCCAAGGCAAGGGGTGTCACCATCAACCATACGAAGCACGTCAACAATTGGTTCACATACAAGCAAGACTTTTGCTGCACTTTCCCAGAAATTGCTGTTTAGGATGATTTGCTCTATGTTCTTCCCCTTGGGGCCTTTAGAAAGCACTAAACTTTCCCACTGATTGGAACATATAACAGACCTCAAAGCTGCTTTTTCTTCAACCACTCTTTTCAAAGTGATATAATATGAAGCAAATCTTGTTTCACAAGGCCTCAACAATTCCTTTGATGCATGCTGCCTATAAATACTCAATGTGAGACGATGATTCCGTATGAAATTTGCAATTGCTCTCCCTCTATGAATAGCTTCATTTACCCATGGGAATTTAGCCAAGTCATGAAGCAACAAATCGAGACAATGGGCTGCACATGGGCTCCAATATATCTGTGGGTACTTCTCTACAATCAGCCTCCCAGCTCCCACACAATTTGCTGCACTATCAGTTACCACTTGAACCACATTTTCCATCCCTACTTCAAGAATGGCTTCCTCTAATATTTGAAAAATATACTCTGAAGTTTTTTTGTGGTTCATGGTGTCAATGACTTTCAAAAACACAACACCTTCAGGACAAGACACCAAAACATTAATCAATGGCCTTTGACACATATCTGACCATCCATCACTCAATATAGTGCAACCTGTTTCCTTCCAAGTGGCTTTGACATTTTCTAATTTTTCAGTCACTCTATCTTTTGACCTCTGCAAAAGAGTTGTCCTGATAGCCTCTGAACCTGGGGGTGTGTACCCTTTGCCAAACTCTGCAATTTTCTGAACTGCATTGTGGAAATGAGGATTTCTCGCAACATTGAATGGAATAGCACTTGTGTAAAACAAATCAGCAACTGCATCATCCACCTGTTGTTTCTCTACTGGTTTCCAAAAGTTGTTCAGTGTTCCACTCTGTTTTGGTACACTCGCCGCTTCGGATTGCACAGAAGAGGAAGACATGGCAGATGTGAATCTAGATATATCTCCTTCAATTCTTTGTTTCTTTTGTGCCTTCTTCATTTTGCCTACCGTTGAAGCAGCCAACTCTTTCTCTAGAATAGCTTTAAGTTCTGGAGTCGCACCTATGCATGCTTGAACACCTCCACCTGGACCCCCTGTATTAGCAAGGAAGTGGTCCCTAAGCCTTGTTAAACTTCCAATGATATTTGCCTGACATATGTTACATTTGATGTGAGTTCCATTTCGGGTCACATGCTTCCATGCCTCAGAAGTTGATTTGGGAGGAGCCATTAAATGAAAATCTGCATGTTTGGAAAGAAAAATTAAAAAACACACTATTTTTATTTCAACCTTTTAAAAATATATAATATTAAACAATATTATAAACATAAAAAAAATTGACACCATATTAATATCATATAAAAAAATGAAGCAGAGATATATAATAATAATATCATATTAATATCATATTGACACCATATTAAACAATATTATAAACATAAAAAAAATTGACACCATATTAATATTAATTATTAAACATAAAAAATATTAAACCTAAAAAAAATTAATAAAATATAAAAATATATAATATTATATTATAAAATATAAATATAAATCATAAAATATATAATATTATATAATATTACATTTTTAAACATTAACAATTTAACATTATAAACAAAAAAAATAAATAATAAAATTAAAAAAAATGGCGGCCTACCTGTGCAGGTCGCGGATGTGTCGAGGCTGGCTGGTGGCGTTGCGGAGTGCAGGGGGCGTCGCGGGCTGGTGGCGTCGCGGGGTGGTGGCGACGCGGACTGCAGGTGGCGACGCGGACTGCAGGTGGCGTCGCAGACTGGAGGTGACGCGAGCTGGTGGCGTCGCGCACTGGTGGTGGCGTCGCTGACTGGTGGCGGCCGAGCAGAGTGGGCGCCGTTAGCAATCGCGTGGCGGTCGGGCAGAGCGGGCGCCGTTAGCAACTCGCGTGGGTGTGGTTGCAACTTCTGCGGCCGCCTTTTTATAAAATCCGCCAAAAAACCCTAAAACGCAAACCCAAAAAAATAAAAAAACACTTTAACAAACCCTAAATTTTTTTCCGAATTTAATCGAATTTAATCGATTTTTTTAATGGTTTTTCAAGTTCGCGAATTTCGAACTTCAAGGTTCAAATTCGGTCGAACCTGGTGACTTAGTCTATAGCATCTCCTAGTGGATTTCTGTAGTACGTAATCTTCATAGATGATTTTTCTAGGAAAACTTGGATCTACTTCTTGAAATCTAAAGAATCTGATGAAGTCTTAAGTAAATTTAAAGAGTTTAAAGCATTAACTGAAAACTCCTCTGGTAAAAGAATTAAATGCTTAAGATCTGACAATGGAGGTGAGTACACCTCTGGGAGCTTTTATGATTTTTGTGTTGAGTCAAGAATTAAGAGGGAGTTTTGTGTACCATACAACCCTCAACAAAATGGTGTTGCTGAAAGAAAGAATAGGACTATCATCGAAGCTGCAAAGGCTATGATACACGATCAAGACTTGCAGATCTTTCTATGGGCTAAGGCCTCTAGAACAGCGGTGTATATCCAGAATAGATGTCCTCATCGTGTCCTAAAGAACATGACCCCGGAAGAAGCCTTCACAGGATCCAAACCAGACATTAGTCACCTCAGAATCTTTGGAAGTCCCGTGTATGTTCATGTGCCCAAGGAAAAGTGATCAAAGTTAGAACCTTCTGGAAAGAAAGGCATGCTAGTTGGATACAGTGAATCCTCCAAGGCATTCAGGATTCTCATCCCAGGTCAAAGGTACGTTGAGGTAAGTAGAGATGTTACATTTGAAGAAGACATTGCTTTTAAGAAGTCGAAAGGTTCTTGTGTTATTGATGAAGCTAATGACAATCAAAATATAAATGTTGATTCTAACCCTGAGATTCAGAGGGAGCAAGTTGAACCTCCTCCTCAAGATGATCATGATGACCTTCCAGAACCCATGAATCCCACTGATATTCCTAGTGACATTGTCATTACCAAAAAGAGGCCTCTCTTGGTAAGGAACACCATTCAAGAAGCTGAAAGATTTGCTGCTCCCAGAGGCACCTTCCGTGAAGCTAAGAGACCTCAGGTATTCTCCAACTACGTTTCCTTGATGTGTAATCTCATTGAAACTGAACCTTGCAGCGTTGAAGAAGCCTTAAGTCATCACGCCTGGAAGCTTGCCATGGATGAAAAATATCAGTCAATCATCAAGAATGATGTGTGGGACATTGTGCCCAGACCCAAAGGTAAATTTGTTGTTTCCTCTAAATGGTTATTTAAAATTAAACATAATGCTGATGGTAGTATTGAAAAATATAAGGCTAGATTTGTAGCTCGTGGTTTTTCTCAAAAGGAAGGCATAGACTATGAAGAAACATTTGCTCCTGTTGCTAGATATACTTGTATTAGAACTATAATAGCCATTGCTGTTGCTAGGGGTTGGAAACTACATCAGATGGATGTCAAGACTGCCTTCCTCAATGGTGTCGTTGAGGAAGAAGTCTATATTGAGCAACCTGAGGGTTTTGAGATTCAGGATAGATTAACCCATGTGTGCAGGTTAAAGAAAGCTCTGTATGGTCTTAAACAAGCTCCTCGTGCTTGGTATGAAAGAATTGATAAATACTTGCTAAGCCTAGGGTTTTGTAAAAATGATGCTGACTCTAACATATATTTTAAAATAGCCAATGATGAAATGCTAATTCTAGTTTTTTATGTGGATGACTTATTTCTTATTGGTAAAGATGAACTTATTATTAGATGCAAGAAAGAACTAGCTTCAGAATTTGAAATGAAAGATTTAGGTCTAATGCATTATTTCCTAGGTCTAGAAGTATGGCAAAGATCTAACGAAATTTTTCTAAGTCAAGGAAAGTATACTATTGACATTTTGAAAAGATTTAGAATGATGGATTGTAAACCTATGTCTACTCCTATGGAATCTAACTTAAAGAAGTTAAGTGTTTCTGCAGCTAACTCTGAATTTGTAGATCCATCCGAGTACCGACAGTTGATTGGTTCTCTGATGTATCTAGTTAACACTAGACCAGATATATGCTTTGCTGTGAATGCTCTCAGCCAGTTCATGAGCTTGCCCAAACATGTTCATCTTGTTGCAGCCAAGCATATCCTAAGATACTTGCGAGGCACAATTGGTTTTGGGCTGAAGTATCCTCTTAACACTCCAATAACCTTAGAAGGTTATTTTGATGCAGACTGTGCTGGAAGCGTCAAAGACAGGAAAAGCACCTCCGGTATTAGCTTTAGCTTGGGATCCGCAGTAATCTCTTGGGCTTGCAGGAAACAATCCTCAGTGGCATTAAGTACTGCTGAAGCTGAGTATATTGCAGCAAGTATAGCTTCTAGAGAAGCAATGTGGTTTCACAAGCTTCTTGCAGGGCTATTTGGTCAAGCTTGGGATCCTACAGTTATTCATTGTGATAACCAGAGTTGTATTAAGATGTCTATCAACCCATTGTTTCATGACAGGTCAAAACATGTGGAAACCCATTATCATTTCATTCGAGATATGGTGCAAAGAGGTGCTATTCAGCTGAAGTATGTCAGCACTGATGAGTAGGTTGCAGATATTCTTACCAAGCCTCTATCCAAAGTGAAGTTTGTGTACTTCAGGGATAGACTTGGTATTGTGGAAAATGAAACCCTAATTGAGAGGGAGTCTCAATCTCAGTGATACCTTGTGCTGTATCAAACCACCCTCTGTGGGCAATGTAAGGTGGTATTGTAAACTTCTCAGGGAGAAGTATAATTATTAACCATCCTCTGCGGGCAATGTAAGATGGTATTGTAAATGTTAACCACCCTCTGCGGGCAATGTAAGGTGGTATTGTAAACTTCTTAGGGAGAAGTGTAATTATTAACCACCCTCTGCGGGCAATGTAAGATGGTATTGTAAAACTTCTCAGGGAGAAGTGTAATTGTTAAACCATCCTCTGCGGGCAATGTAAGATGGTATTAGTGTAATTGTTGACCATCCTCTGCGGGCAATGTAAGATGGTAGAAAAAGATCCTCTCCACCCTCTGTGGGCAATGCAAGGTGGATCCAGTCTATGCTTGTGTGCAAGCTGGAAGATTATGATTATGTAGTTCCATACTTGCTTGTGTGCAAGATGGAAGATTATGGTTATGATTCTCTTTCCTAATTAAGAGGGAGTGTTGTTTGTAATTAGGGCTGGCGGATTCCAATTGCCTTGGGCAACATTGGAATCCACCTCCAACATATAGGGCCAGGCCCAATACCTCTCGGCTCCACCTAAAAGGCCTCCACGCTACATGCAAACCCAACTCGCCTCCATGATAGGGCCGACCCTATCCAATTCACTTAAAAGGAATTAAAATAATTAAAATGTTTAATTTGCAAAGAAGGCTGACATGATTGAGAAGTATTATGACTCCTATAAATATAGCATATACTTCTCATAATTTCATCCATTCAGTTTTTGTAAGAAAGGTGCGAAATATGTTCTAAGGAAGCGAAATATTGAATCAAGGCAGTTGACATCAGCGATCCACATTGAAGTGCAGAAGAACATTATAGAAGACAGCGAATTCTGCCAAATGCAGCAGATCACCATCAAGATAGAGAACTCCATTGAAGGCCCAAACAAACCCTATAGAAGGATTGCGAACTACTTGAAAGGTGCTGCTACCCTGGTAACACACAGCAAATCTGATTAGGAGGACTGCAAATCATGATCTTCATTAGCAAACTAATTGTGAAGACTTCTATCTCATCTTCCTTGTGACTGCAACCTCTATACTCCAGATAAGTGTGTAATGATCAGTTGAATTCAAAATCATAATCAGATCTGAGGATCCTTTTGCTGGGTTTTTCCTCCTAGGAGGTTTTCCTAGGGTAATTGTGCTTTGTCTTTTGCATTCATTTCCTTCACTATGCTTAAATCTGGAAATCAATAAATTTAATTAACCTAGTTGAAACTAATTCTGATTTTCTGAGTTTTATTCAATCTGAAAGTACTAAAATTAACACTCATTGTATATATGTTTGTGTTTTTTTTTTTTTTTGTGTGTGTGTTCTCATACATTATAGTTATGTGACAAACGTAAGATGTATACTTGTCTGAATTCTGTCTCGTAGGGAAGGGCCTGAGGTGTACGAGGTGGGTGGCGAGCTGGCTCGTAAGTAGGCCGTCCTACAAGGACCATTGTGGCCTAGGACAATGAGGGCACTTATGGAGTCAAGTGATCCCCTTACAACTTCCCCTCGACTCCACAAGATGGCAACTGTTTGTAGGGAGATGAGACATGATTGAGGAAAGCAAATACAAGCTGTCAAGCAAGCAGGAGGGTTGTTGCAGACATCCACTCTTGGGCTTGGTGTAGAAATGGCTTTGAGTGGACCCATCATGTCTTTTCCCCCGAACCCTAATGTGCTTGGTAGTATTGTGGATAATATATGAATATAATGTTATTCGCCTAACCCTAATGATTAAGTATATATATGTATATTTGCAGATGTTGTTCATGTTATGATGTAGGTTTCAAATCCAAGATCACATTATTGAAGAAATATTTATTTGAGAAGATAAAATCCTAATCCTAATTTGTTGCAATTGTGATTTCAGGGCAAATTAGGAAGGGGACATTGCAATTTGTATCAAAACATCTTTTCTGTCATCCTGAGAAAGGTAGTTGATGCAAACTAGTCGAAGGGCTCAAACAACATTAGAAAGAGAAAGAAGGCTTGCATCTACCAACCATCCTACACCAAATAACACCATGGGTGAACAATTGAGCAATGAGTTGAGGGCCTTCATGGAACAAACCGCCCAAACCACTCAAGTTTTCATGGAACATAATGAGAGGAATGAAAGAACCAACCAACTTCTCCTTAAAGCTATTCAAAATATAAGTAGTAATAATTCTTGACCCAATTGAACCAATGGAAGGGACACTAACTCCAACCACTTTGAGAATAATAACATCTCCCCAAGGATATCCAACCCTAGACCAACAAGACCTTCCTTATTAGTAGACATCAAGTTTCCACAATCCATGAGATATTAATCTTGAGTGTTTCCGGATTAGATTGTGTATGGGTTTATTCATCAACGTTTTGGATCACACTCCGTGATCCATCATTAGGATGACAAATAGAGATCATGCAGAAGTGAGAAGATGAGCATCACCTTCCTTATTACGTAGGGAGGAACACATGGAAGAAGAAGAAATGAACACTCCACCCATGGATAATGTTGATGAAACTTTAGAAGTATACTCTAGACTTGACCCCAAATTAAAGAGAAATGCATCTTGTAAGGATTATTGTGATGCCAAAATGAGAGTTGCCCCCAATAAGAAAAGAAAAAGGCAACACAACAAAGACCTAAAGGAAAGGGTGGGTAAGATGACCCTTTCTAGCTTTGATGGACTGGGAAAACTCATGGCTCGTTTATGGGTCCAAAACTTGGACACTTATCTTTCACTAAGCCCCATTATAAAGGAAAATGCCATAAAGTTAGTTGTGCTCCATTTGATGGGAATAGCCCACGAATAGTGGCACCATGATCTTATTACCCAAGGTCGTCAACACCTAACCACTTACGATGAATTTACACAAAAACTCATCAATAGGTTCAATCAAAAGCATCCGGAATAGAATTTTAAAGAATTGACTCAACTTAAATAGCAAGGAATAGTGGAAGATTTCACCACTAAATTCCAAAAATTGGACGTCATGGTACCGAGATCTCTCAAAAGAGACTCACCTACTTATTTGTGGAGGGACTAAAAGAATCAATCAGGAGCATAGTAAGTGCCTTAGACCCAATAAACCCAAAAGAGACAACAAAATTTGATACTAACACATCAAAAGATAAGTCCAAGGGCTTTGCATCAAACACACACTCCAAGGATCCTCATAAAGATGAAGGGCATAAGAAGGAACTCCGAGGAAAAACATGCTTTCGTTGTAATGAGAAATGGGAACACGGACATGTATGCCAAGATGAAAACGCCCAAAAATGATGAGATGACCTAAAAAGGAGGAATTTGTGCTTCAAGTTCAAGGAACCATGGGAATGTAGACGCAACCACCAACGAAGAAGCAAAAGAAAACCCAAACAAGAAAACAAGGTATGACGAAGGAGATCTTAAGAGCCTACAGTCAAAAGAAGGGACTATGAAATGGAGCTTCGTAAGATCGCAAATTCTCTCTATCAATTAAGAGGGACAACATCTTTATTAGACTTTGCAAGGTAAAGATGAATAAATGAATTGTTCTATACAATGAGAAGGAAGCTAACAATACATGTATTCGTGTGCATGCTTCGTGTTTTATGTGTACATTTTGTGTTTGGCATGTCTACTCCATGAATGTCTATGATCATCATAAACATACTCCTATTATCACGAGATTTCTATTTTAGTTGATCTAGAATATGAGAATAAGAAGAGTGAACCAAAAGAGATGAATATATTCCAGAAAGAACATTTCATTTTGAAGTCACAGATGGTGTCATGCATCTAAATTGTAATCTCAATACATAGGTCTTGATATTAGGAGATATTTACAATGTTGGGCAAATAGTGGGATAACCTAACCATATGCAAAGTGATGAAAGAAACTTACAAACCTTGCCCCGCCTAAACAATGAAAACCCTAATGAAGAAAATTGTCTTTCCAAAAAGACTTCACAATTTTCTCTATTGATCCTAGTCAAACATTAACGTAGACAAACAAGAAGGGGAAGAAATCGTCAACTATCCAAACCCAAAATTGCTCGAGGACAAGCAATCTCAGGGAGGGTGGACTATCATGTCCTCAATTTGACATACCCCATCTGAAATCATCTTACAAAGTAAGACCTCACAAATCGTGAATGCAAGAATATTATGTGCGATTGATCAAGTAAGAATAATATTGGCAAAGTGGTCCATTAAGACAAGGAAGTTGTCCACCCAAGTGTCATGATCCTGTGTGGAAACCGTCTTAAAAGACCAAGCGATTAGCAAACTATTGAAGGGATTAGGATCACAAGAGACTTGTCAAATATTAAAACAAAATAACTAGAGAAGGGTGCGATGGACCCAAGGTCAAAAGACACGTCCTTTGCAAATCATGCCTCTTCACCGGATGTAGGGGTGGATATAAAGGGAAGACGACTGCAAGGAACAAAGGTAGAAATTATTCAATCATCTCCAATAATCGAATCCTTAGGGAATCATCAAGCAGATCAGATCTTCAGACGATTATCAGATCGGAGCATCAACAATTATCACAAATCATAGAACCCTCTTCAGTAGATCAGAAGACACAAGATACCAGCAGATAAAATATCAGTTCAAACATCAAAGGAATTAGTCCCATCAGAATTGCTCAGCAATCAAGGAAGAGGCAACACCAGTCAATCATTGAACTGCAACAGATTTCTAAGTATCTCAGCTTCCTGTTACCAAGGCTGACATTCTGTGGTATATCTATTATATATATATTCTTATTAATCATGTCATTAAGTGCACGTGTGTGTGGGCAAGTGCATGTGGTTTGTGCGCGTGTGTGTGTGTCCATGCATGTGTGTGTGTGTGTGTGTGCGCGTGCACATGTGTGTTATTGCTACATCAAGCCGGTTTTCCGCTAACTTTGGTTTCCATGTAAATCTTGTGTGTGTGTGTGTGTTGTTCAATCTTTGTTTTCATGCAACTGTAAATTTGTTTGATTTTCAGCAACTATAAAACACTACTCCCACCACTTTACAGTTCAATTCTGTCAATTTGAAGTTAATTCTTGTAAGAGTTAAATCTTGAGGAGCTGATAGAACACTTAATGCTTTTGTTTATGAAAGTCATTACTTGATGGCCAGTTGAAATCTCTGGACCATGTTTCTTTAGTCTTAGTTTGCAGTAATAGCTATATTTGTGTGTGCGCGCGCGCCATTGCTACTAAAAGCTGGTTTTCCTCTAACTTCAGTTTCCATGTAAATCTTGTGCCTAACTTGTTTGTTGTTGTTCTATCTTCGTTTTCATACAACTGTAAATTTGTTTCATTTTCAGCAACTATAAAACACTACTCCACCACTTTGCAGTTCAATTCTATCAATTTGAAGTTAATTGTAGTAAGAGTTAAATCTTGAGGATCTTATAGAACACTTAATGCTTTTTTTTATGAAAATCATTACTCGATGGTCAGTTGAAATCTCTGGAACATGTTTCTTTAGTCTTAGTTTGCAGTAGTAGCTATTTTTCGGTTCAGTCTCTTCCAAATTAATTGCTTTTCTATGTTTGCCTGTTCTTAATATTTTGTGGAGTTTAAAATTGGTTGAAAACAGTTCCACATACTTGCAGCAGTATTTACTTTCGAAACACTGAAAATTATGTCTTTGGAATGATAGTATCTCCACATAAAATAGGCAGAATCATTTGTGGCTATAAAATTATATTTTGATGAATATATCACCATTTGATTTTTCGTAGGTTTATCATTTATTTTTTGCGTGTGCAAGGTACTCAAATTTATTGTATGGATTGAAATTTATATTATCAAATATAATGAGATGATGGATTTTGTTTGCAGCATATGAAAAAGTCCAAGAGGACAGACACACCAGTTAATGAGGTTGTCAATGGAGGCTTACCGCAAGCGGAGTTACAAAAAGCTATAGAAAAAGAGTTTGATTTGGAATTTCAAGATAAGATTATGGAGGAGACTAAAGATAAGAAGAATGCTGTGGAATCCTACGTATATGACATGCGTAATAAGGTGTGTATATTTATAGGGCTCTTCCAATTTCTTCTTATTAAATGCATGTTAGTTTTTATTTATTATTGGTCACACTAGAGCAACGAAGGGAAAATGCAGTAATATGTTTGTATCCCAACTTACAGTTGAATTTCCTGGCAAGATATGATAGTGCAGATGTAGTTTTGAGTCTTGATTAACTAAGCCTCCTGTTACTCCATTAAAATTTTTTCTAAATATTCTCTCATGTTGATTTCAGCTTTTTGAAATTTACCGCAACTATGCAACAGAGTCAGAGCGGGAAGAACTTTCAAGAAAATTGCAGCAAACAGAAGATTGGTTGTATGAGGAAGGTGACGATGAAACCAAAGGAGTGTATATAGAAAAGCTTGAAGAACTTAAAACTGTATGTTGTGTATTGAATTTTAGCATTTTTGTAAGATTAAGATGCAATAACTTAGATTACCAACTTATATGATAATTTTTGTGGTTATACTAGATTGGAGATGCCATTGAACAAAGATACAAGGAGGAGGGAGCTCGTCCACAAGCAGCTGCTGACTTAATGCACTATATCACTGTTTGTCGAAATTTAGCTCAATCTAGAGATGCTAGATATGATCATATAGACCCAAAAGAAAGACAAGAGGTAAATTTGTGTTCTTTTGGTCTGAAAAAGTTTGTGGTTTTAAGGATGACTCTGGTTTTAGCTTTTATATTTATTCGTAGTCGGAAGATAAAAATGCAGCCATTAATCTTTATATAGACGAATTCCCTGTGTAGGGTAACCTTCTACCTTTCCCCTGATTGTGTACGATTTGAATTCAAGTCTGTTGTTTTTTAGGAATTCACATCCATTATTTGTATGCTATTATTTTATTATTATTGAGGAACTCACTTTGTAGGTAACCTTCAGCTTAGATACCTGTTGTGACGTTTTCACACATCGCCCCATTGCAAATGGGGACCCATTTTTTTTTGCTTTTTAGGGTTTGTTCTTTAGGTTTTTTAGGGTTTTGTTAGCTAGCCTTTGCATTTTGAACGTCGCCCAGGGGATCACATAGGATAGCAAGTCCGGCTTGAGTGATGTCCTGATCCTGAAATTTGGCTAAGTCTGGAATGTCCTGATCCTGAAATTTGACTAAGTCTGAAACTGAAAAAACCTCCAAAAACTAGATTTTGCAATATAACTCTTGGAGGTCTGAAACCACTCTCAAACATCCTGAAAGTATATATGGAATATAACTTAAAGTATAAGAAATGTCACTTATACTTAAATGTTATATTCCATTAAAATTGTCCTGATAGAGAGATCGAAAAGTCAAATTTCGCTCGTGTCCTTCTCCAAGGGTCCAGAGCGAAAAGCGCTCCTGTCCCTCTCCAAGGGACCAAGGCGAATCGCTCGTGTCCCTCACCAAGGGACCAGAGCGAAAATGCTTAGTTGAGCCATTCCTGACCTTGTTTGGACGAATCGAGACATCAAAGGCATGGTGAAGGACGAAATGAGCATGATAGAGCATCCAGACTTGATCAAAAACAACGAAATGATGAAGTTTTTGCCTAGAGGGTCAAATTCGCTCCTGTCCCTCACTGAAGGACCAGAGCGAAATTCTTCATAAGGTACGATCTGGGCAAAGATCAAGTCAAGTTTATGTTTGAAGGCAAGGAAGGAGGTGAAATGAACTCATTGAAGATAAATTGAAGATTACCAAATGCCATCAAAGGACCAAAATGCCTAGTTCGCTCCTGTCCCTCAGGAAGGGACCAGAGCGATTTTTGTTGTAGATGATTTTCTTGCCCATTTTGAGTGGATCCCAAGGCATGGATGAATGGAATGGAACATTGCGAATCCGTTGAATATAAACTTTGAAGATGATAAAGTGAAGTGAAGCCCACAAGAGCAAGATCGCTCCTGTCCCTCTCCAAGGGACCAGGGCGATATAATGGTTATATTGTCGTTCCTCCAAATTCAAGGCACTCCAAGACGAAGAACAAGGTGGTGAAGACATTTTAAGACATCTCCATAAAGCGCAAAGCATCAAAAGTTGCTAACATTGAAGGATTTACATCAAGACCCCTAGTTCGCTCCTGTCCCTCAGGCATGGACTAGAGCGAAATTCCTATAAAGGCCAAGATTTTGAAAGTTTATCAAGTGTTAAGTGATTAAGGAGAATCAAGGGACTTCATTTTACGCATCGAAAGCAATGGCAAGTTGAAGAACGCAAGAACAGGCTCAAAATCTTGAAGTTCGCTCCTGTCCCTCTCCAAGGGACCAGAGCGATGTTTATCATATTGGCCAAATCTCTCAAAAATCACGTGAAGTTAAGGTTTTGCAAGGTCGTATAAGGTCCAAGGCATGATTAGAAGGTGATATACAAAGACTTCAAACGTTAAAAGATCCTTAAATTGAACACAGAAGCTATATCGCTCCTGTCCCTCTCCAAGGGACCAGGGCGATTTGTATGGGATCCTTCATTTTCCTTCAAGTTCATGCCAAGTCAGGGTTTTTCGGGGTCATACAAGGTATAAGGTGTCATTTGAAGATGATATGCAAGAGTTTTGAACGTCAAAGTGTTACCAATTTGTACAAAGAGACTATATCGCTCCTGTCCTTTGGACAAGGACCAAAGCAATTTTCATTAAAGCGCTCATGTCCCGTCAAAATCAAGACAATGCAAAGATAGGCAAGATCGAGGACGCTGTTTGAAAGACAATGAACGAAGGACAAAGATCAAAAGTTTGCAAATTTGAGCTAGGACACAAGGACCGCTCCTGTCCCTCTCCAAGGGACCAGGGCGATGATCTTTTAAACATCAAAATGCCTTGGGAAAATCAAGTGGAACAAGCATGGAATGAACAAGCAAGGTTATTATTCACCATACGAGGAAAAGTTGATATCCAAATGGAGAATTTCAAGTGAAAACATTAGGATCGCTCCTGTCCCTCTCCAAGGGACCAGGGCGATATTACATCCAAGGGCATTCCTTCGCACAAACAAGTTAATCAAACTCGAAGGACCCAGCTAAAATGTCGATTTGAACGCGGAAATGAGGATTTTGGACGTCGAAATTGCAAGAATCATGATGAAGTTGATGGATCGCTCCTGTCCCTCTCCAAGGGACCAGGGCGATGAGGTACGTATCTTCCATTTTCAAGTTTTGGCGCCCAAAGCAAACATTTTTGAATTTATTTTAAATGCTAAAAATCGATAATTTTTGAAAATTCAATTAAGTAGCATTTAAAATTTGCGCTTGATATACATTAATTAATTATTTTTGCCTTATAAAAAATCGAATTTATTAATTAATAAACAAGGAAATTTAATTAATTAATTATTGTTTGCAATAAAAAACAAAAGGAGCGCTAAGGTTATGAGGTCGGCCTTGTTATTGATGTAAAAATCGTTTTAATTGCTTAATTTTTCCAAAGTCGGCCTAAGCAAATTAAGGTGTGAGCGCTATAAAAGGAGGGTGTTGAAGATTGTTATTTTCACATTTACATTTTTATCATCTTACATGCGATCTTGGAAGGAGAAGTGCGAGTTGTGTGTTAGAGTCATTTCAAACAAAGGAAGGCGCCAAGATCATCTAAGGGGTGCGAACTTAGTTTCATTTGAGCGAACTTGGAGACCACGTCAAGGACATACTAAAGGTGGCGAATTTCCTAATTTGAAGAAGAGATCATGCTGAAGTCATCAAATTTTGATTTTTGCCTAGGCGATTTTGTTCTTTTTGCATTTTAGAGTTAAGCTCTCAAGTAAGGTATGGCAAGATCTCTTGTTTTAATTTCGAATTTTGATCGTCATTGCCTTAGGCTTGAATTTTGAATTTTGAATTTGGTAGCTTAATCGTCATTTAGGAAATGATAACTCAAGGATTTATTATGAAGTTTCCTAAATTTAATCTCTAATCTATGCTATTCATTGCAAAATCATGGTACTAATTTTGAAATGTTGTGTAGGCATCAAATGGAGATCTCATCAAGAAAATCAAGCCGGATCAAGGACGGTCTTCGCCAGGACGATCAAGTAAGGACATGGGCAACCTCTTTCAATCCAGCGGTCCAAGGCGAGGTACATCATCATCCTGCACATCAAGGACACAAGGAGTTAGAACAAGGGCTCGTTGAAGAAGTAAATAGTTCCAGATGAATTAATTGAAGCAAGTTTCTCAACCACATCAAGTTGAATATCTGCCAAGTTACAATTGTCAGATGGGGTGGCGTCCTAGTCATCATTTCTCCAATCAGTGAGGTCCACCTCAGCATGTCCAGATTCAATGTACTTAACTCATGGAAGGTGGCACAAACTCCGATGTACCTACCCCGGCTATCCATTGGTCGATTTTTCTAGAAGGGACATGTGTCCAAGCAATACAATTTTGTCATTGGTCAAGCATTAAATGTTATGTAATGGTTGTAACAAACCCTAATTAGGGTTTTCATTGTAGAATCTTGGCCATTGATCTTGAATTGATCTAAGCCATCAAATTGTATTGTGGGCACTATATAAGCCCAGGTATTTCATTTGTAAAGGCTAATTAGCAATAAATTAGCAATAAGTTAGAGATAGTATGTAAATAGTTGGAAGAGTTAGAATATAGTGGATAGAATAGTAATTAGAGTAGAATAGGAGGACAAGGCAAGAAATTGTTGCCATTGATTGTAAACAAACTCCATTTTCATTGAAGTAATGGTGAAATATGTCGTTTTCTTGCAATTTGCATGGTTTCTTGTTGAGTCTTCAATCTTAGATGGTAGATGATTAGATGAATGGAGGAAATGCGATTGATTAATGGTGGAATTCGTACATCCATACTACTAGCAGTTTGTTGATTGCAGACTTGCCTTGTGTAGTCAACTGGAATCATTCAGCCTAAGCTCAATTTCAATTTGTTGCCTCTTCATTGATATGCATCAACTTGGATGGTATCTATGCCTGCGGTGATGATTTGAACATCATAAAGCTTCCCTTAGAAGATCGCACTAGTCTTGTGTAGATGTTCCATTGATGTCAAAACAAGATCTAGTTAGAGTTTCATCAAAAAGTCAAGTCATTGCTCCTACATTCTTAGTATTAGGATTAGATCCTCTCTTCGCCCTTATCCTTTTTCATTTTTTTTAAATCTAAGTTAGTAAGAGCCTGTGTCCAGCAAAGCAGATCGGAAGTTCAATCATCACATGTAAGTCCCCTTGTGATCCCAGCAAATCACATCATACCACTGGAGCTTGTCCACACGTAGAGACCCTACATCAAAGAACCTTGGAGTCTACCTAACTGATCCTTTACGCGAATCTTCAGCAGTTAGAGACTATTTTCTCAAGAGAGGATAAGATGCCTATTGGTATTTTATTCTGTGTATGATTGTGTATAAAATACACGTCAACAATACCACAACTGAGAGGTATCTCTTCCACCACACTACAAAGTTGGATGGTCTCCGAGCGATTTGATGCTGTGGGCATCAGCTTATGAAAGCCTTGATGATTTTCAACTTATTATTATCCTATTTGAAATCAATTCAGTAGTCTAAGCTGGGTCATATTTTGTGTCTATATTTTTCTGTTAAATGTCCCTAATAGTTAGTCTTTTTGTTGTTGACTGCAAAAATGCCAACATTAAAATTACCTTGCCAGTTGTGTCATGATCGTTACTAGGTATCAAATTTGACAGTCTCCAGATTTGTGGAATTGTTTGAGGGAAAACTATACCATCCCAGTTGTGTCATGCTTGTCTCCTTTGTCAGTGAATCAGGTATCAAGTTTGTTACTAACACCAGAATCGTGGAATTGTTTCACATACGTATTCATTGTACTTTATATGTCTTTTTGGTGCTTCAAGACAAGTCTCTCTGTGTGTTTACATTTCTTTTTGACAGGGATCACAGTTATGTGATGACCTCTGAAAGTTCTTGAAATAAGCCTCTTTCAGGCACTTCCAATAATATAACTTGGGAATTGAACTCTGTATGTCCGGCTTATACAAGGGAACCCACAAATCAAGTACACTCAAAGTGCAAGCACTGAAGTATATTTATTTCTTTGTTGAACTCTAGCATGAAATATGTGATAGTCAGTGATACTAATACTATTTATCTGGCTTATTGGCAGTGGAATTACTGTTTGGTTTGGTTTGGGTTCACGCAAAATCCATTCTGACAAATGCAACCCGAATTATAGATTACTTCTATACTTGAACTTTATTTGCACTTTGTCGTATTAGATTCCATTATTTGTTAAATGGTTGAGTTCCTTCCAAATATGCGGAAGCTGACAAATCAGTGGGAGATTCTATAATATGCCCTGTTTCACTGTCTGTCTGTATTGGAATGCCTTTAGAGAAAACAGTAAAAAGCTGCAGAATGTTGACAGTGATATCTATTCTTTTTGGTCCTAGATAGAAAGCTCTGGCATAAGTTTTGGTTTTGAGTCTTTTGACTGTTTAATTGAAATATAGGTTGAGAAACATATTTTTCTTGCGTCTTGGTATATTGTTAATATCATTTTTTGATTATACCATCCATTGGGAGATATGATTAAGCCTGGATTAATATTAGACCGTTGAATCTTCAAACCATGAAAAATAATTGATTTGGTTTCTATTGTTTACAATCAAGTTCTTTTTCTAATCCTGATTTACACTCCGGTACAGGTTATTGCTGAGTGTAAAAGAGCAGAGGAGTGGCTTAATGGGAAAACACATGAGCAAGATTTAATGCCAAAGTATGCAGATCCAATACTTACCTCAGCTGATATCAGAAAGAGAGCCGAGGTTTTGGATCGGTATGGCCTTTAAGCTTTCTGCAGTTTGACATGCTTAACTTTTGGGGCAGTTAAATGGTGAACTGAGATTGTTTGTGTTTCTAGGTATTGCAAATCAATCATGACACAACCTAAGCCAAAATCTATTCCCAAGTCAGGTGATGCAAAGGATCCTAAGCAAAATGCACCTCATGGAGGTGAACAATCATCAGAGCCAATGGATATTGATAATGAACAGTATCCTGAGAATACCCATTCAGAATGAAGATCTTAATCTGGAAAGGATTCTTAGGTTTGAGTTGTGAACATTCTTTACAATACACATTACAAATGAAGACCCTACTCAAGGAATAGTTTTGAAGGTGAAGTGGAACAAGTTTTACGTCAGTTCCATGTTCAAACCCTGTGCGGAGTATGTTACTTGAATGATAGTTTCTGCATCTTAATTTTGTGGGGCCCATCTTGTAATACAGATCATTTCTTCAGTTTTCAACTTAATACCATGTGCTAGTTAAGTACATGGGCTGTGGATATTTGGGGTTTTGTCTCTCCATTTGACCATGTAATTTGACATATAAAGCTAATTAAGTACACAGGCTGCGGATATTTAGGATTTTGTCTCTATTTTATTATGTAATCAGACATAAAGCTAATTACTGGCTTATATAGATTCCGCCTCTATTTGGGGTTTTGTCTCTCCATTTGACCATGTAATTTGACATATAAAGCTAACTAATTAAGTACACAGGCTGCAGATGATTAGGATTTTGTCTCTATTTTACTATGTAATCAGACATATAAAGCTAATTAGTGGTTTATATGGATTCCACCTCTTTTTTTTGATTCTTCATATTAGTCACATGCTTTTCCACTTTTGTAGTGGATGCGTAAAGCAAATTGGCACATGGATAGTGTTGGGCAGATATCTGCTACCCACTGTAGACCAACATAGCATGACAAACACTGTAAATATATTGGAGAGTCTAATTAAGAATGATGAAAATAATAAAGCACATTGAATATAGCATAGCCAAATATAAGGGACTGTAGATTCTAAAGATTGGAGCTTTGTGGGTAACGATTTCTGAAATCAAAAGGAGGCCAAATTATTGAATCTGTATCACTTTGATGAAAACCATCATCAGCATTGAATGCAATATAGCACAAGATTATGATGTCATATGATGAAATGATATTTTATTGATGTTGGGTGCTCCCTTATCTTTCAACAACATTCAAATGCAACTCAGAAACACAAATAAATTGCTATGAAATCTGTTAGAAAAGACTACATTCCTATTCAAACTCTCCTGAAATGATACAATAACATGGCAAATCTGAAATTACATTGATATGTAGCCTTATAGGCTGATGAAAACATCTAAAAATCTGTTTTAAAACTGATCCAAAACGGCAAACCTAAACAAGAAAGAACCATCTCCTTGAAATTGGTCTTCTTTGTAAAACTTGCTTGTCATCTGGAAAACTTCAAGAGACCTCTGCTGAAATCAACTATGGGGTATTTGAATCCATTTGCAGCTGCATCTAAGCTTTGTGATCAGCAAAACCATGGGTTTGAACCTCACCCAAAATCCTATGCCATTAAACCCTCAACCTCACCTTTCTTGGAAATGAACTTTATGCAAATCAGTAACAAATTTGGCTTCACCAATCCTACACAAAATTGCGAGAGCATAACAAAAGTGGTAGAATGCATTAAATGCTGCATTTTGCTTTCTCATAACCTCTGGCCACCCACCCATATCAATATTAACCAGTTCTGACTCATTCTTTACCTCCAAGAACCTGCAGTTTTTGGAAAGGGCAAGTTTTCAAACTTATTACTATCTAGTAACTCCCATTCCCATGCCCAAGTTAGAATATTCCAGATTTTGAGCAAGAAAATGCTAGTTTCTGATTTGGAACATCTATTCAAACGTGTCTGAAAAGCTATGGCCACAAATATTTATTAAATATTGGCCTTTATTACAAAATTTATTCCCCTACAAACATTTTATCATTAAACGAAGGCAAAAATTAAATAAACTTGGTTTTGGTTGATGCTGGATAATTTGTCCATCCTGGATGCTCCTGCATCATTTATTCAAGTGATGAGTGCTTCAGTTTAGTTTCCAACAGGAAACTGTAGATTACTGCAAACATAAGATCTAATTGTTTTTTTCACACAGAAATCACCATGGACGATAGTGCATCCCTCTTAATGACTTATAAGATGAAAGCACTCTTCTACGGTCATCGTCACAAGCACATGGAAGTAGTTATATACACAATAGAAAGTTGCAGAGCTATGGTAGTAACAATACATGAAATTGCATCGATTCGCCATTAAAGATTGGACAGACTCATTAGTAGCTCAAATTTTCGCCTAACAACATATTTGAGGGATTGTACATGGTAAAGAAATTTGAAGTTCATGATGCAAGCCCTTATTTTCTATGTTACATGGGGACGCGTCCCCGGGTTTTTTTCAGGCGTCGCCATTCCGGGGACCGGACTCTTAGGGGCGTCCCCATAAATTCTGCATATTGACAGTGACAGTGAATTTTGACAATGAATTCTATAAGCAATTTGACTTTGACTCTCGATTTAACATAAATTTGGCATAAGAAGTCTACCAGTTATATGTTTAGGTTCTATAATGTAAAATGTGCATGTTTTATCCTTGTTTTCATATGAATATTTTAAAATTTCCTATATATTTAAATTTTCTCTGTTTTTATATAGCCATCCCCTAGCCGTCCCCAACATTGACAAAAAAAATCACCATCCCGAAAACTCTGGGTAACATAGCTTATTTTTATTGCATAAAACTTACCATGGGCTGCAGGCATGATGCCTTTCTTTTCTTATTATCACACTATGCTTCGTAAATGATGATTACATATATTCATAGATTCAATCTTTAGCGGTTCGCTGTAAATAAGTACTCAGTATTGACATACTCTAAATATTATATAACAGGAATTAAGGTCTATATTTTTGCTCCATTGCTAATTTTGGATGTAATTACTTAGACCAATAAGTATAATTTAATTATTTGGATTATTAGTTTATCAAGATAAAATAATTAAAGTAGATTATTATTTGATTTTTTCTTTTAAGAAGTCACAGTGGAAGCGGTATTTTTAGTTTTCCTCTTGTAGGAGGGGCTCCCAACTAACTGTTGCATTGTGGGTCATCTTGGATTATTATATGATTATTAATTAGTAGGGTAATTTTATTTATTTATTTTTGATCGATAAAAGGCAGAGGCCAAAGAATTTTATTAATTTAAAAAATAGATAGATTTACATTTACACCTCCATTGAGTGAGGGCACCGGTAGGAAAGAATGGAGGGAAGAAAACCTTCGGTCTAGCCCAGATCCCTCAAGGATTAGAAAAAATTAAGAATGAGTTACAAAATGGAGATACAAGATCACAAAGGGATCTTGTCCAACATAATGAAGATTGTATGTAGAAATCCTCTATGTAAAGTTGAGCAGCAGATTGCCCATCTCTTGGGGTGATCCTGCTACTTGTGGGCGACAATTCTTGCTATTCCTGAAACACAGGGTTAAGCATGCTCTGCTCCCTATGCTGCACAAAATCTTGAGAAAATCTCTCACCATAATGTTAGGAAAAGGAAAACCGAACAGGTCAGCTTATACAATATATCATACTTGCCTGGATGGTCACCCTGTTAGGATACACAACTCAAAATATTAGTCTCAAAAAATCTCCAGAAACATAATGTGAGAGTGATTACCCATCGAAGATCATAAACTCAATAAACATTAACGAGGCAAATTCCATAAATATTCCTGCAAAGAGATCGCGAGGAGCTACCATCTTAAAGAATTTGATTCGAGAGCCTTCCAGACCCTAATTGAGTGTCATGGGAAGGCTTTAAGTGAGATAAAATTTTATCAGGTCGATCCTCAATCTAATAATATGATGCTGGAGATTACTGGGAAGAAAGAGGAATATTGACATATGAATTTGAGGCTGATTTAACTTGAAACTGAGAGAATAGGTAGGAAAATAGGAAACTATACATGAATATGGTTATATAGATGTGTGTTTGAATATCAGACCATGGATTGAGCCTAACTACCTGAGTTAAAGTCTGGGAGAACAACTATATGGGCATATTTAAACTGAATGTTTGTCTGAGTATTTATACGTATATACACGGGGCAGGGAGAGGTATAAATAAGGGGGTAAAACAAAGTCTGGGCAAGAGAAACATAAGGGGATGAAAGGAGAAACATGCTAACGACCACTTAGAACACGAAAACAAAAGAGGGGGTTGCTTTAAGGTGGCACAAACAGGAGATTGATGCCATCGGCTCCCATATTGGCCAACTCATCCGCTCTTTTATTGCCTTCCCTATAAATATGATTGATTGTGAACCTGTCAAAATCTTTGCATAAGTCAAGAGCTTTTGATAGCAAAGTGTTTAGTCTCCAATTAGGCATACTACCTTTCCTCAGAGCATTGACAATTATAGCCGAATCTCCTTCAATATCTAGGTTCTTAACTCCTAGTTTCCTACATAAATGCAGACCCTCCACCAGGGCCATAAGTTCCGCCCAATTGTTGGTATTGATGCCAACCGGAGAGGCAAGGGTTGCTAGTTCCTTGCCTTCCCAACTATGAACAACACATCCTATCCTTGCTTGCCCTGGATTGCCACAGGATGCCCCATCAAATTTTAGCTTCACCCAACCTTTGCCTGGGGGCTGCCATCTGCATGCATCCCTTGATCGAAGACTTGCAATAGGACCATCTCCTACAAAGGGAGGAAAGGATAAGCCTTCCCAACGTTTTTTCATCTTTTCATCCCAATAAGTGATAGAAGCATTCTTCAATGTGCCTGATGACAGTCGGTTGTTCATGAGCTCAGTGATAGCTGACTCTATCCTGTTAATGATTCTGGGAACCTCTAGTTTTTCATTCTTAAAGAGACGTCTATTTCTCTCCTTCCATAGTTCCCACATTATGGAAGAAGGAAGCGCTGTCCATAAACCTTCAAAGAGACAACCACGCCTGAGGAGAGGCCATGCCTTGAGCATTCCAAAGATGGTGTGGGGAAGGCTGCAGATCATTCAAGTTTGTTGGTGAACTAGATCCAACATTTGTGAGCAAAGGGGTAGTTAAGGAGGATATGATTGGTGTCTTCCTTGTCTGCCTCGCAAAGAGGACATCTACTAGGGCCCTCATACCCCATTCTTCTAAATTTGTTCGCAGTTAGGAGCTTGTTCTGAACCGCAAGCCAGGAGAAGATACCTGCCTTAGGCAGACAATATTTATCCCAACAAAGTTTCAAGGGAAGCTTAGTCATAGGTCTTATAAATGATTTGGAGATGAGAGAGTACCCATCCTTGGAGTTGTATTCTCCACTTAGGGAGCCATCCCAGACGAGCTTGTCCTCATTATGACCTAAGGCAGTGTTCCTTGATTTAAGAATTGCCATAAGTTTTTGTTTATCCCTTACCGGGATATCCTCATCTTCCTTCTCGATCCACTGCCAACCGGCCCCATCCTCTGAAGGGGAGATATAGTTGTTTAACAGGGGTCCTCTATGTGATTCAAGAAGGATACGAGTAGCACCAAAGTCATGGATTTTATCAATAGCCTTATACCCACCCCATGAATCCGACCAGAAAAGAGCTTTATCCCCAGACGCCAGGTTCCAAGTAAGTCTGTCAGAGATAATCCTCCTACAGTCTAGCATAAAATTCCATAGGTAGGACCCTCTAGGAGGGTTGGTTTCTCTGAAGATTTGGATAGGATTCCCTCCATTAAGGTATTTGTGGTGCAGCAGGCGAGCCCATTTGAGGTGGGGGGCTTTGAACATTCTCCAGACCAGCTTGGCACCCAAGGCTTTGCCCTGATCACGAAGGTTTTTAATGCCAACTCCTCCTTCTTTAGGTTTGCATATCTTGTCCCAGGATATGAGTGATATTTTACGGTTGTCATTAGCACCTTGCCAAAAGAAAGTCTTGAGATGCTTGTTGAGCTCTGCAAGTTTAGAAGAAGATAAATGTTGACAGGAGAGCTGGTAAATGGGCATAGCTGACAAGACCGATCTAACCAAGGTTGCCCTACCTGCAGATGAAAGCCATTTTCCTTTCCAAGTGTTAATCCTAGACTTGATTTTATCCACCAAGTTGTCCCATAATTTTGAGGGTCTTCTACCCTTGTCAAGGGGAATGCCTAGGTATTTGCAAGGAAGAGTTCCTTGACTAATCTCCAGGACATTGCAGATCACTTTTCCTAAAGAGGGGTCTATGTTGAACATAAAAACTGTAAACTTAGCCAGATTCACCTCTTGACCCGAGGCTAGCATATAGGAATTAAGGATGCCTTTGAAGGCACTAGCTTCCCTTACATTTCCCTGCCCAAAAAGCATCGTGTCGTCAACAAATTGCTGGTGGGTAAAGGGAGGGAGGCCGCTGGTAATGGGGATTCCTTGGATCCCACCTTCCTCTTTGGCCTTAGAGATGGATCTACCTAGGGCTTCAGCCATGATGATGAAGAGGAAGGAGGACATAAGATCTCCTTGCCTGAGCCCTCTCGAGCTGCTGAAGAAACCTTTCGGGGAACCATTAACCAAGATAGAGAATTTGGGGGTGGATATACATTCAAAGATTAGGTTGATCCAGGATTTGGAAAATCCAAAGGCCTCCAAGCATTTACATAGGAAGCGCCAATCAACTTTGTCATAAGCTTTGCTTATGTCTAATTTGACTAGCATACTTGGGGCCTTGTTGAGCTGGACCGAATGAATGGCCTCTTGGGCTATAATAACCCCATCATAGATTGATCTATCTGCTACGAAGCTAGTTTGTTCTTCACTAATGATAATGGGGAGAAGATTCTGGAGTCTAGCTGCTAGGGTTTTGGTTAAGAGTTTGTACAGAGTGTTGCAAATGGCTATTGGTCTGAAGTCATTAAAGCTTTCAGGATTCTCTTTTTTGGGGATGAGAGCTAGGAAGGTATTGTTGATCTCTTTGAGAATCTTACTAGAGTTCCTAATACCTTCTAAGGCGTACGTGATCTCTGTCCCCATAAAACCCCAACATTTTTGGAAAAAGCTAGTGGGGAAGCCATCCGGGCCCGGGGCCTTGTCCGGATTCATCTTCATAAGGATAGATTTAACCTCCTCCTCAGAGAATTTCTTTAACATGATATTATTGTGGTCATCGTTAATGAGTTTTGTAAGATTCTTGATAATATTGAGTTGGCCTTTGAGGTTGGAGCCTTCAATATTGTTTAAGATTTTATCAAAAAACCTTATTGCCTCGGAGGCAACATCATCCGATTCAGATAGGATGGAGCCCTGACAATTCTTAATTTTAGAAATTCGATTGACCCATCGCCTCTGCTTAGTAATAGGGTAATTTTTAATTGACTATAGATTATTATTAATTTATTTATGGAAAATAAATTACTAGAGATAACTTTTGAATTTATTTTGCATAGATAAATATACAAGTTAGTGTTTCTGCTGTAACTGTAGGTGTTTTTCTTGCTTGCAAAACACCTATATAGTTATTACTATTAGAAGATTATTATACGCTTGAAAAACATATTGTCTTTAATAGATAAAATAGTCACTTCAATATTTATTGAGATCATTGAAGATATATGTGGTGGATCAAGATTATTGATTTATTTCAAATATATACTTAAAAAATTGAATAATTATCTTCAAAATAGAATGGATAAAAAGCACTTTTATAAATCTTGTTTAGATAATTTTTTTGGAAAACTAAAAAAATAAATCTATTTATGATTATTTATATTTGAGAAAAATTAAAGAATTTTTTGTAATGATCAATAATTATATTATATGTAAGTTATTTGGTGAAGATGTAAATTATAAAATTGCATGAAAATAGAACTTAACTATTAAAAGACATTTGGAAGCTTTATTACATGAACACAAGTTTATAGGTGTAATTGGATTTTTTACGAGTTCAAGCATAGATTAAGAAGGTTTGTCATAATTTTTAATAAGTTTTATCAAATCATTGAGAGGTAGGGTCTATGATTACATAGATAAGTTGTAGATAATATATTTTTTAAATTGAATCAATACAACCATTGTGTTGTTGCGCTTTTTTGAAAGATTAAAAAATTAATAAATTTAAAACTGATAAATGTGTGAATTAGGTGGAAACTACATTATTGTTTCTTAACAATTAAAATCATAAGAACAAATTCATTTATGGAATCTTAGAGTTGAAATGAGTTAGCAATTGGCAACTAAAAATCTTATATTTTTGAAATCAAGCTAGCAGTTAACACTAAATTGACTCTAATTTACATCAATATGATTGAAGTGCGTAGTTGAGGATTTTGTTTGTTGAATTGTACATCATTGTGCATTCAATTTCATTAGTTTGTCTTGAAAACTGTTCTTTTTATGAAAAAAATACACATTTTTATGATTTGAAAATTAATGTTGAATTCAATGTTTTGGATGAAGGCTTATTGTTGAATGTTTCTTAGGGTTGTTTGCAAGTATGAATAATTTGGGTTTGTACGTCTCTTCAAAATTGGGCATTGTAAAATATGTGTAAATTTGTTTACTCATTTTTCAGATTGTTAGAGGTAGTGTGAAGGTTTTGGGTTGATCAAAACCTTGGGAAAAGCATTGTAAAGGGATTTAGGTTGTTTTCATATTAGATTTGAATAATTCATTTCCATGCATAAGATTTGAATTTGTTCGTAGGTTCAATTTTGCGAACCATGGGATCAAACTTGTGAGTAACAAGGATAAACTTGTGTCTATATCTAGAGGCTTGAAACAATTTGTTTTTGAGATTTGGAAGTGATATTTTTTTTGTCTTGTCTCTCATAAAATGAGTACTTCTACTATTGGATTCAGTTTGTTAATAATTTAGGATTATATTAATCAGTGAAGCACAATGATTTTTAGCCTAGCTCTTGCTCTAGGTGAGGCCACAAATGGGAGACCTTATCCCCGACATTAATGCATGTCCTCCTCTTCCTCTTTCACCTCCTCCTCCTTTTTCTCTTTCTCCCCAAAGTTTGAACCTTCATTAACAATGCCACGACTTCACCATCACACTGTGGGGTCAACCTATTTAGGATTATATCTTAAACAACTATCTAACTTTATATAAAAATAAGAACTTAAAAATTGTTGATCAATAGTTTAATGACTAACATTGTGTAAAACTAGGGCCTAAGGTGACTAATTTTAAAAGTGAAAAGTGATGAACCCAACCTTTTGAGTACACATGAAGTTCTAATTCTTCACTATCTAAACCTAACAAATAATTTTAATGGGAGAATTGCATATGATCTTTGATTATATGAAGATGCATACATGGGTAGGCTTATGGGATGAGGTATTCTATAAAGTAAAGTCAATACATGTAGTAACTTAGGGTACTTAACAAGTAATCAGGGTTTGATAATCTTTTATGAATAATAATGATTGCATTTACTGATTTAGAAATATGGTAAAGACAATCAAACTAGCATCATGACTTGAATTGTTAAACCTTATTATAATGCCTAGGTGATAATTAGAGTGGAAAAATTGAGAGTACACTATCATAAAACAAGTGTAATTATTCTATGCTTTGTATTACTTCACAATTTCTAGATATATGGATGGTTATTTACTATAACTATAAAGTTGAAATATTGTATGAATAGTAGCATTTAGATAAAGACCATGAATTCATTCTTGTGAGTGTAGGATTTTTTTATTTTCCTTATGTTAGTGAATATATATTTGTCCACATATTATTAATCTGGCTTAATATGAAGACATGTGGCATTATCCATTAGTTTACCTAAGTAGGTGAAACCATGTAATCTAACATTTACAAAGTAGGTAAAAATCTCACCTATTTTGGACAGTTAAGAGTTTTATATATATATATATATATATATATATATATATATATATATATATATATATATATATATATATATATATATATATATATATATATATATATATATATCCCCTTGAATGGTTCAGTAGTTCATGGGTGTTAGTCTAGTGCTAAGGGTGTTGATTTTATTTCATCTCTGTATTGTTCTTCTAGCTTTCTTTTAGTCATTTTGATCTTGGGTGGTTTCATAGCCAAATCTAGCATGGATCAGAGTTGGTTGTGAGTTGTAGGTTAGAAATCTTTTCAGAATTTAGGGGTATTTCATTATTGAAAGGAAAGTATGCTATTTTCTTGCATTCAATGATGATTTGGAGAATACAGTTGCAAGTATTTTGGATCTTCTTGGAGAACATTTGAGCTCACCATTGAGTTGAGGATCACTTATTGTTTTGTCCAAATTGGACATTGAAGGTGATATCTATGAAGGTTTGAAGTAGAAGTTTTATTACTAGATTTTGATGGGTAGCTATTCCTTTGAGACATTTTGTGGCCAAAAGGACCCTACCATCACATTTGGAAGGTAATTTTGGGGTTTTTAAAATTTCATTGTAATTTTTTTTGTTAAAAAAAAGAATTTGCAAAGGAGATTTACCCCTATGTAGTCCTATAATGGGTACTTGCGTAAGGTACCCTTGGCACAGGATTTGGGTCTTGTGCCTTAAAAGGCACAAAAACCCCTTTTGGAGTGTGGAATGTGGCCTACATGGCCCCCAACTCTCTTGCCATTTGGCCCATGTGACCTTAGAAATTTTGTTAATAAAAATAATTCTTAATAAATTCAAATCATCTACACTCAGACCTTGACCATTGTGCCACTCGTTTGGTACCTCCATCTTTTTTGGGCAGTCACTAAAACTGGCAAAGACTATTTTTCTGTAAGTTTGCTAATTTTTTTGTGTAGGCCTAAGTTGACTACAAGTGATCCACATTTGATAGCTCTACTAAAATTAGATGCATTTTCAACATAATTGTTTTGATTTGGGGTCAAATTTCATGCTCTTTGTAGTGGTGTGATTGATTATCTTTTTCTCCTATGATCTTAATTTTTATACAAAATTAATTTTCTCATTAGATCTAAAGGACAATCCTCATTTTTGAACTTTAACAATTATAAATTTCACATACGACCCTAGATTGAGGTGATTATTATTTTAAAAGTGGATATTTTCTAAGCAATACATATTGGTGCTAGTTTTAGGTTCTTATTTTGATATCATATTGTACTTTTAATATTTGAGATCAACTCTAAAAAATAACCCCAATATTGTAAGAGCACTGATTTATAAAGTGCCAAATCACTTTTTGTTCGGGGATTCGTGATTGAGCGAAAAAGGGAGGCCCCTTGGTGTGCATTTTCTGATATACTTGCTTGTGCTTTTGTTTTCCTGCACATATGGATCATTTAAGGTTTCCTTTGTTAACACCTTATAATTATGCAAATTGGCATCAACATGCATGGAATGCCATAATGCAATTTGGGTATATGCCATATGTTGAACAAAAAATATTTAAACCCTTAGATGATAATGAAAAGATAAAATGGATGCTTTAACATACAAAATCTCTTGGATGTCTTCAAAGATTTGTTTCCCATGTTCTTTTTGTTTCAAATTGATACATGCACTGATTTGATGAACGTTGATCCAAAAAAATTTGGCAACATTCAAGATTATATAACTAAGGTTAATGATTTGAGAGTACAATGTAAAGAATGTGGTATTGGGAAAAGAAGACATAGTTAATCTATAATGTACTAAACAAAATTGGTCTTGAGTGCATGCATCTTTTATTTTTATCTTTCATACTCATAGGCTAACTATGGAATTGACATACATAAAGACTTCATTTGCATCTTTTTACTAAGATGTAAATACATGAACAATAAAGCCTCTTAATATGGGTCTCATAAAGCCATCACAAAATCATGCTTTGTTGACTAGCCAACCTAAGGGATATAAAGAGTTAGGACAATTTGACTAGAAATAATAGATATAAAATAAAAATCCACACATAGATCAAGCACAAAATAGATCATCTAGAAACTTGCACATGTTGCAAGAGGACCAAAAATGAAGAACATTCTTGCTATAAGAAAGATATTGATGAAATAAAACACCTTATTAAGAAGAACATTGATATACCTTCTACAATGTCTAAGTAAACTTATTCTTCCCATTCAAAATAGTCAGGTTTTGGTAAGGAAAAATGTCATGCAAGTTTTCCTTCTAAAACAACTAAAAATAAAGGTAAATCTCTTTGTGCTTCTATAGGTTTCGAATTAGGGAGATGGTTACTAGATTCTAGAGCTTCTCACCATATGGGTTCTTCACAATTTATGTTATTGATTATAGTAAGTAGAAAAACAAGGGTGCTAACCTTGTATACAAATAGATCGAAGGGTGCAAAAAAAAAGGCAACAAAACAAGGGTGCTGACCCTATACAAGCTCAGTTCAAATAGGTCAATAACAATAGGTCAAAATACCACTGTGAAAAGGCCTATCAAACCATCTACAGTACAATATCAGAAAGCTAAGATCCTAACTCAAGTGTGGGAAGAATCACCCACAACACTACTCGAAAGAGTATGGTGGGGGGAAGAATTACCTTTTCGCCTATGAACAAACAATAGTCCAAACAATACTATTATTAGGAACATCATTGCAAGAGGGAGCACGCTGACAAATCCCCTCGGAGTGTCTGTTAGCACCTATAGCAAACTGTTGCTATAGAACAACACCTGTAGTAGGTTGTTGTTGTTCACCAAGAGCACACTGTTGTTGCAAAACAAGAGAAAATACCTCAAGGCTAGAGGAGACCACACCACCAGGAGAAGGATCTAGAGGGGTAGTGGAGGCCACAACATCACTAAGAGACACAAACTATTCCAGGAGGACTCATCATCAACATGAGAAGAGTTATTAGAATTAGAAGCATCAACAACTAAATGATCAACAACCGCATCTTACCACTAGGTCACACTACCTTTACAACGCGCGAGAGAGAAATCAAAAGCTAAGTGTCTAGTTGAGAAGTATCTACGACAAGAAAAGGGGAGGCCCTCATAATCCAATGATTAAGTCCTTGGCCTATCCCCAACCATAAGAACCACATCCCTAGGGAGAGGCATAGAGATGTCAATGTTGATTATAATGCAATCATCAACCTTCAAGAAGTGTCTGATAGAGTTGGCAATAGACTCATAACAAGAATGCTCCAAAAAATGAAGAGGAAGATTGGAAAGACGAATCCACATTGGCCGCACATTGAGTGGTTCAATAAGAGGGTTAAAAGAAGATGTACATGGTTTGACTGAGAGAGAGTAAATTCCCCAAGCCCATAACTTACTCAACAACAAGTCACGATCCTCAAAGGAAACAAAAGAAGCCATAAAAAAACCTTTAGCACAAGGGTAAAGCTCAATGGTGCCAGCAACCAAAGGCTTCCAAGAATCACTCACCCAATGATGCAAATCTGAAAGGGAAGGCTTGAACTTGACAAATCTAGACATCAACCAACAATGTTCGTAGAATCCAACATTTTATACCACAACTTGAACACACACCACAATACAGGAGGTCTTGGCAAAAGGGAGAGGATGAGATTTTCCATTGGGATGAAGAGTAGCAGTAGATTTGGCAACACGAGCAAAACTCTGCCCACCAGTGGAAGAAAAAGGCTTGAGAGGAGGGGCCCCAACACAAGCCCTAATTGGACCACTAATAGAAGCACCATACCCACCCATAGCCAGAGGGGCGAGAGGAGGCTCACTGCCATGAGAGGCGGGTGAACCCTTAGGTGCAAGTCCACACACACCATCAGCCAAGTTGGAAGCCTGAGCAAAAACTCCCACAGAGGAAGTAGGGGTGGAAGGTTCCTTATTTGAAATGGAGGAAGGAGCAGGAATGTTAGTCGTTGCAGAAGGAGTGGGAACATTAGCCATTGTAGCCGAAGCCATAATTATTGATGACTTCCCCCCATAATTTATGTTATCTTCTTTTGAGGCTTGTGTTATGTCACATATTTTGATGGTCAATAATACTTACATGAATGTAATTGAGAGAGGATATGTTGATATTGGGGATAACACTTTCAATCATGTTTTGTGTCTACTTCATGGGGATGATACATTGAGTCACCTGGGTACACCTTGCCACCATCAAATTATTCATACTCAGTGAACCAACATTGATGTCAGGTCACGTTGAAAGATGCATTATAATTAATAGGCCACACACCTTTAAATACATGTGTAAGAATGAGGATCTATTAGATCCATCGTCAAAAGCATTCTTCTTATTCTTCTTAATTTTTTTCTCCTCTTTTTAATCCTTTGAAAAATTTCTAGGTTTTCTACAGTCCCAACATAGTTCCTTGGACTTACTAGGAGATTTAGATCTTTTACCAGATTTAGATCTTGACATATCTTTCTTTTTTCCTCCTTTCATTTTTCTTTGGATCTTCCATGAACTACAAAGGTCTTCTTATCCATTTCGATTTTTTAACTCCACACTTATTTAGAAAGTAATGATAAAAATAACTTATCCATCTTGAACTTGATGGTAGTGCTCCAACTAGCCAAAACAAGGTTGTCTAAAAAAATATGAAAATGACATAATAGAATCATATAATGATCCTTATCCATTTTTACTCCAATGAAACTTAGCTAAGAAACTAACATAATGATAGTATTCAAATGGTCAACTATAGATTAGCTGTCCTTCATTCTAAAAGAATACAACTTCTTTCTTAATAATAATTTAGTCTTTATGAATTTAGCATGATTAATTCAACCAAGTTTCTTCCAAAAGTTTTCTAACATATTCTCTTCAAGACTATTCAAAAGAGATAAATCTACCAAATAGAGTCCCACTAGACCCTTAGATTTTCCATCCATCCACCGAGTCATTGTTTTCTTGTTTCATACGCAATTACATGGTACCAATTATCACAACCCATTATTCTGATATGCCAACTGGCACAGAGCATATGGAAATCGAGGATGACTATTATGAGGAATAATTGGTGGAAATGGATTATGAGGATACCTTTGTGCCCCCTAGAGGATGATAAAGGCAACAAGAAGAATTCCACTAAAAGGAAGACGAGAACCCATACTTGTTGGACTAATGGCTTGCATACTAAGGATGAACATGCTGGTGAGAATTTCATCTCTATTGTTGAATACTTTAACACGACTAAAACAAGGGATGGTCAATAGAGGGATGTTTCCAAAGGTAAAGAAAGGTTGGGTGATCAAATGGTTTATTATATGATAATTCTTTGTGATTTGAGGAAGGGGCGGGGCACTACTGATAACTTGGCTGATAAAACAGAAATATTTAATATTGTAAGGAAGGGGAAGGGCAGTACACGCACTAGTCTCTTCGAGGATTTCTCTTACTTCCATGCTATCAGGGAGGAGGTTTATCATGTCTTGGGTTTGGTGCAGGAAGGTGTTGTTGGGCAGTTCAAGTTATTAAAATGGTTCTTCCTTGTGATTAATAAGATTAATGTTAAAATGAGAGCTCTTAATATGAAATTAGATAACAATGTTGATAGGAGTGAGAAGAGATTTGTCTCCTCAACTGAGTTGAAATAAATTCATTCTAAAAATGGTAAATGCAATCTCTCTTCAGAAAACTAGGTATTGTAATAGGATTAAATGTGTTGAGGATAAGTACCTTGAAATGATTCTCTAAGTTAGTCAATGATCTATTCATAGTAGTGTAGAAGGCATAAGGATCCTAACCAATAAGTTGAATAAGCTGAGAGAAGAACAGGTTGTGGACACATTTAGGATGGAAAGTTAGGATGAAGGCCGACAACTAAAGGGTAAGGGTAAATAGGTTTCTTATATTGTTGAAAAAGGGTCTCCTAGTTCTCGGGTAAGTAAAAATAAATCCTTCTAGGAGGAAAAGAATGAGTTGCCGGAGTTAGCTAATATGTAGAAGAAGTTTCTATAACAGGAAATTGAAGTTGTTGGTGTCCTAAAGAATATGCATTAAGTCTTTTTGTTATCTTTGTTTTTTGTTGTGTTTAGTCGGTCTATTGGCTATCAGTTGCGTGGGTTTATCTTTTTGACAACGTTTTTTGTTAAAAAAGGTTTTAGGTTCCTTCAAAACCTGTTTGATCCTATAGTTGAAAAAACATAAATTTATATAGGGAAAACCATTTCAAAAGAAAAACCTCACACTCTAGTCTAGCCTAATATATTATTTAGTATACTAATGAAATATTATAAATTTTCATGTCAATATATTATAAGAGAATCACCAACATATAAAATTAGAGTAAATATGGAAACATAACAATACACGCAAATCAATGATATAAACTACAACTTCAAGAACCAAATAAACAGGAAAATATTGGAATTGAAAACCAAAATGGTTTAGGAAAACCATTAAAAACCCATAATAAGCATAAAACTGAAAATTGGGTCTAAATTCAAGCATCATCTTCTTGCTATTGGTCCTCTTAAGTATTTTTAACATATTCTTGTCACATCTTACAATGTATTAACTTGTTAGATTTAACCAACAAAACTTGGGTCCCCCAAAATTTCCTCATTGAACACTTAAAAGGATGCTCCATGACAAGTGTATGAAATTTTCATAATACCAATCAAGATTCTAATGTAACATCCCTCTTACATGCTCTTATTCATTATAGAAAGATATCATATATAAATCCGTTCACGATGAACTTACACTACAATAAATTGAAATACAGACAATCCATGAAACTTATAAATGGGATCCATAACTCCTCACGAGAAGAGAAAACTCACTAAAATATGAAGTTTAGTAATCCTCCAAGTGGAGTACCATCTCACTAGAAAATAAAAAACCACTAGAAGATAAAATGACAAGTTCATATTAAATATATTAGATTAACATTAAGAATGCAAGGTTGAGACATCTTTTCCCAACAAAAACTACTTGAGTTAAAGATAGATCCTCTCGAGCTTAAATAAATATTTATCAAAATAATTTTTTTAATGCGATAACAATAAGGTCATTGGAATTCTTAAGTGAATATGAAATTGAGATTGAGTGTATAAAATTTAAGGAATGCATGTTTTTTGATGCATTGAGTAGAAGGATACATATTGCTATTATAATGAATATAAGGACACCCTTCAAGCAAAAAGTGTTGTCACAATAAATTATTGACTCTTGGTATGAATGTGTAAGTACAATTTTAGATGTGTACCCTAGAGATAGTTGGTCTAGGTTATAATTTTGATAGAGCTAGTTTGTTGGGGTATCAATGTAGGATGTTTGTTGAAAAAGGATACAATTATATATGAAAAGGTGCTTGGAGTGTCAATAAGTTAAAGAAAAGATATACATCTTACCAAATTATTATATTCTCATGACATTTCTAACCACAATGATATACTATTAGTATGGATTTTATCCAAGGATTTACTTTGACACCTCATACACAATACTATTTTAGTGTTGGTTTACTAGTTAAACAAGATGACACATTGTATTGCTAATAATTTTATACTGCATGGTGTCTCATTAAAGATTATTTTTAATAGGGACATTTCTAGATCTTGGATTAATATTCAAATAAATTAAGTACTTAAATTACTCTTAGTATTGCTTATCATTCTAAGATAGAAGGGAAAAATTAAAGGATACATTAGATTATAGAGGAATATTTTAGAATATATTGTATGAATCAAAAATATAAATGGTCCAGAATTTACTTACCTTTAGTGGAGTTTGATTATTATAATCATATCAAACTATATTTTACATGCAACCCTTTGAAGTTTCATATGAATTCAAGTCTCAAAATCTTCTAAGTGAGGGTAAATTAAAAGATGGAGATGTGATTCATCCTAAAATGTTAAAATAAATGGAGGAACAAGTCAAGTTGATTAGAAAATACTTGAAACAAGTATGAGAAACTGTGAACATTATACCAATAGAAAGAAAACTCCTAAAAGTTTTGTTAAAGTTATAGAATACAACCTCACAGAACCCAGTGAATCCCTGTATGCAATTAAGTAAACTAATACCTTTTACTCTAGCACCCCCCCCTTAAGATGAAGTTAGGGAGAAGCTAAAAAAACTAAGGACTAGATGCTAGAAATCTAAAAATGGGTCTCGACAACAAGGCTTGATGAGGTACTCAAAGTAAAGTGGAGAAAAAGGAGAAAACCCCGTGGGAACAAAACTCCTCTCCAAGAAGAGATGAAAGCTCAAGTGAAAGACTAAGAAGCCTCCAAACAAGAAAGTTCCAAAAGATAGGAACAAAAGATGAGCATGAAGAATCACTGAAGCATGAAGAAGCTGCAAACACTACCATCAAATGACTGCTATGATGTTGAAATAAGAACCTCCTTTGAAACAAAAGACGATCAAGATCAAGAAGACATGAATCTGAATGAGTGCCCTCAATGATACTACTCGAATCTGAATCAGATGGCGAACATAGGCAAAACATCTGGAATCCGAAAATACAAATGGCACAAGTACCAAAAGTGTGAAGAACTAATCAAATAAAAAAAAGCAAGGTCGTCTCCAGATAAATGCAAGAGTGTCCATATGGTAATTATTCCATCTCATTGAAATGCATGGGTAACCAGCCGTTGTATCTGCCTAGTACATAGGAACAAATACTAAATACATAGCTCACTCCAATGTGAAACCAAGGAAGCATTAGAACCAACAACCAACAGGAGAAACCCCCCATAATGCTGACAAGGGAGAGGGGATAGGTACACTGAAATTGAATGCCAAGAAAAACTGCATGATGAAGAACTAGGAACATCGAGAGTGCAACAGAAAGTACAAACACATATAAATGCTAGTGTCGTGGAAGGAACACTCACTTGACACACATCATGAGGCTAATGTCATGGAAGGAACACTCACGTGATAAAAGTAGATGGCAAACAAAGGAAAACATCAAACCCCCCATGAAACTTTATAGTGGAGTGCGAGTACACTAAGGCACAAGATGTGCAAGATCCCAAGCATGCAAGGCATAGTGGCACTTTATCTCAGTGCGTTTGCAAAAAGGAAAAATGCTTACAATGAAAGCTCAGAATGTCAAAACAAGACATAAGACTAGAAATACGTGAAGAACAACCAACAAAAAGTCATCCCACCCAAACGCGAAGTTTCCATGAGCTCACATGTCCAAGTAATTCACTAGAGTGTGAAAACACAAAAAACTGAATAAAATGCACCTAGAGTAAAATCTGGAAAAAATTCATGGATGGATGTGAAGAGATCTGAAACACCGTCCCAATGCCACTAGAATCACAAAAATTGGAGAAATTGGCGAAAAGTTATGAGCTTGGGACTGAAAACAACACCTTTGACTTCAAATAGCTGTAAAATACGCTAGCAGCAAAACCAGGTGATAAAACTCACATATCTTGAAAGTAGACAAAACCAGCTTTCCGATGATATCTTGTTTTCCAAAAAAAGGTATCGTATGCCCAAGTTATGGCCAAAAGAAAAAAAAAAAACCCTCTTTTATGGCACAAAGAGGGTCACAGGGGGCATGCAAGTTGTCTCTACTGCTGACTGTACAGATGATGTCATCGCTGATGCAATGTACTTTTGCTGCAAAGGGTTGACTTTTTAAAAAAAAATTTCTTTTTTTATAACATGCACCAACTTGATTTTTTTTTTGAAAATATTTCTGACGTAGGTGCATGTACGGCCGTACGAATTTTTGTGTCTCGAAAAACATGCCAATAAAAAATCATGTCCCAGATGCCATTGCCACTGAAAATAGGCAAATTATATATCAAAATTCATGGAATTGGCCCAAATTGCTCCAAAAATAGGTGCCCCCCTAGATCACAAAAAACCGAATTTTCAAACCCTCATAGATTTGGCCCCGTAAATAAAAAATTGACAAACAAAAGGTCAATCTTGCCTATTTGACACGTGCCAGATTCAATGGTGAGGTCCAAATCAACCCAAATTGCACAGAAGACCTACTATAGGTAGAATCTTCCAATTTGAAGAACATGAAAGCCTCAAGTTTGAAGCTCTGATACCATGAAAAGAGTTGTATAATACAACCTCCCCAGTGAATCCCTGTATGAAAATAACCTGTCACAACAATGGAAGATTCACAAAACACAAAGATTGCTTTGAAAACCTAGAGCAAGAATATGCAATAATAATAATCAGATAATGAATTACAAAAGGGATCAATCCTTATAAAAGAGATCAAACCTAAAAAAGGGGAAACCCTAAAAACAATTAATAATTAGTAATGAATATTAATTATTAATATTCCTAAGTTTAGCTTCCTAAATTTAGCTTAAGTGAAATAGAGAAAAGGTGACTTAATTATTAAATCAATATGATTTAAATAATTAAGTAAACTAATACCTTTTAGTCTAACAAGTTTTAATGTGGGATATAATATTTTCTTGAGGGTTAAACATATTGGAGTTCTATTTCCTTTAAAAAGAAAATAAAATTTATATTGAGCTATGTAGGACCTTTTGAAGTATTCAAAGTAATCAACATAATAGCTTATTGTTAGAGTCATATTTATGAGGTGTTTTATATGGAAAAAAGTATGTTCATAGTCTCACACATGTATTGGATTGACACTCCTGTAGGTTTATGATTTGGGGACAACAGTTGTGGAGACACTGAGTATATTTGAATACTATCAATTATAATTATACAAAATAATGGTAGAAAAGTGTAAGATCATTTAGAAACTATATAATCTAGATAATAGTACATAGGATGATGATGGTGATATACTAGCATATCTATATTTTATAAATAAAATTTATGTAAAAGACACTAGAGATCAAATTTAAAAAATCTTTATCTTTATCATAGATTAATTAATTTCATATGGTTTATATTTATTATAATTTAATCTTATTTTAGAAGTTTATTTTAAATCTACTTTTAAAACCATAATTTTTTAAATTAGATTTTTTTTTTTTTCTTCATTTAATAAACACAAGAGGCGTAACAACATAATTTATTTCCTCATTTAGTTTTTATTTTCAATTTCTATAATCACCTCCAATAATTAATTAATTTTGGTTGCATTACAGATAATGGTAATCTAAGGGGAAGGATGGAGTACTCACCCTTTTTAGTATTCCGTATTTTCTGATTATGATACTATTTAATCATTTGAATTGTATTATTAATTTACTATGAGATAAAATTAATAAGGTGGGTTATTATTTGATTATTAATTTTTTGTAAAGATTAAATTAATATGGTTATAAATTAATTTATTTGTGAAAAGTAAATGAAAAGGATATTTAATGAATTTATCTTATATAGACAAAATAATATGTTAAATATTTATTCATATCATTGAGGGTATGTTTAAAAGTTCAACATTTTGTTTATTTTTGGTGCTTTAAGATAATTTAATTTGTTTCATAGATAAAATTTACAAATTGAATAACTATCCCCACAATACTATGAATACAAAATGGTTTCATATATGATATTCATATAATTCTTTTGAGAAAAATAAACAAATAGAAAAATAATTGTATTTATATATAAAAGAATAATGATATCAAGTTTCACAATCAATTAATGTTGTTCAATCTTATTTGTGGATTGGATTGTGTTGAGTTTTTTTTATCAATATTTCTAATCACACACACTTTGTGTTCTATCATTTGAATAAATGAGTGCTAGAGGAGAAGAGATAACAAAATGTGATCCAAAATATCGATGAAAAAACTGCAATACAATTGAATCTAGAATCAAGATTTAATAATATATAAAAGAAGAGTTAGTAATTAGTAATTCAAGTTGAATATTTAAAAAAAAATAGAAAAAATATTTATAAAAGATATGAGATTTTGAGAAAGATAATTAAAAGAAAAATATAATTATTGATATATTTTTTGAAGAAATCAGAAAAATAATAAATTTGATACTAGGAATCATAGGGAACTAGAAGAAAGCTTGGGATAGAGATTTTAATAATTTACACTGTTAGTTTCAAATCAATAAACTCATAAAATCAAAATTTTAAATTATATAATTAAAGTTGTACTTAGCTAATAAAGTGAAACTCGAAATTGAAAATCGTGAAATCAATGTTTCGCATCTACATGATGAAAGTGTTTTGTCTTGGGTTATGTTTGTTGAATTATAATTTTTGTTCCTTCAATTTCACTAATTTCTCTTGGGAAATATGTTTTAGATGAATTCTTATTATTAGTTCTTGCGAGAGGTAGGATATTTATGTATCCATTGTATTCAATTTTCTATTAGCTTGATCAATCATAATACAAAATTAATTTTTTTAAATGAAACTTGTATTGTTTATATTTTTAATTTTATTTTACATAATTATAAATTTTTTATTTTTCTTTCTTTCTATTGATCTACATTGCAAACAGTGGATAAACAATTCAGTTTTTTATATTTTTATATTTTTATATTACATATTTCAATCAAATGTCAAACCATATTAATACCTATAATTTGTTAAAATGGCATGGTCGTATCATATAGACGTTTTATTTACGACACATTAATTTATTTTCACAAAGAAGAATAGTCACATGCTATTTGGAGAAGAATTAATATTTCAAATATCTTATGTTACCCTTATCTTTTTCTTCATATTGATTGGCATTTCAACCTATACCATATATAATTGTAAATATATTGTTATTTCATTTCATAAATTATATATAAATTTTAAATACAATTTAAAAGTACAATTTACTTTAAAAATGACACAATATATCTTTTTATTAAATTTTTTATTTTTATTTAGAATTTATTTATCTATTTATAGTTTTTAATAATTTTTTATATGATCTTATATAAAACTTTTTTCTTTTATTTAATTTTAAAAAATATCTACAAACCTATTTCTTTTATAACTCTTTTACAAAATCATGAATTAAACTTTAAAATTAATTTCTATATTTTATTTCATTGATTAAATGATTGTTTTATATATATATATATATACCCTCAAAAATTTTAATTTAACAAATTTTTAAATATAATAATTTTTTTTTTTTAATCTTAAATTATTATCAAAGAATCATAAGCTACTTAAAAATTTTGAAATAGATTTTTTTTCTCCACTCAACAAACCTTGTCATTATAGACCTGTAACTAAATCTAGACATTACAACCAACACTATCATGGAGCGAAAGGGAGCGAAGCGAAAAGGAGCGGGAATCCCAAATTTCAAATTGGGAAATGGCGGAATTCTTGGGAATGGCAGATTTCCTGGAAACTACTGTTCCCTTGGGATCGAATCTAGCACACAGGAAAGAGGTCGGACATCTCAAGGGTCAAAAGAGGACAAGGAAAAAGAAAAACCGGGAGAAGAAAAAGACTCGATCCCCAGGGACCCACACGACAGAGGAAAATGGAAAAAATGGTCCTCGCTCTTTGGAGTGAAGCCACTAGTTAAATCTGGGCTTCCATAAGTAACGAACATTTCAGACCCCGCCTCTGGTCTGGTCGCTATTTCCGTTCCGGACAAAGTGGTCGATATGACTGTAGCTGGCCTATCTATGACCTTAGTGGGACGATTCTCTGGCTTTAGGCCTAACTTTTATGATGTTAGGAATTTCATAAGGAGAAAATGGATGGTTAAAGGACAAGTGGAAGTGGCGGCATTGCCTAGAGGGTTTTTTACCTTCGCTTTCAACTTTGAAGAAGACATGAACAAAGCTCTTTGTGAAGGCCCCTGGATGTTTGGCAAGTCTTCCCCGGCTCTCTAGAAATGGGCTCCGAATCTCATCCTGGATGAATCCTTCTTCGTTTCTGCGCCAGTCTAGACATGCCTCTCGGGTCTCCCGCTCGAATACTAGAATGAGGAAGTTTTCAAGGGCATTGTGAAATCCTTTGGAGAACTCTTATCGATTGACCCAATGATGGCGGCTAAATCAAGGTTAGTCTTTGCTCGCATTTGCGTAAATGTTAACCAAATGACAGATATGCCTCAATCCATAGATATCATATCTAAACTAGGAAAATGGTCCCAAGCTATTGAATATGAATCTCTACCATTTGCCTGTTTCCACTGCAAAAAATCAAGGCATTGGGCAAAATCTTGTCCGCTCAAGAAAGGCAAGGAACTCAAGACATATAGTAACTCTAAGAACAAAAAGATCTAGCAAACGACAAACAAAAAAGTAGATTTATCAATATCCGAGAGTAATCAAAAAAAGGATGCAACGAAACTTATGAATGAAGTCAAGAGGACTGGGAGTAGCAGCAATGATAAATAGGATTGTGTCTGTTCCAACTACCCACCAGAAAGCTCTAAAGAAGCAGAGCCAGGAACTGAGTTGATCAATAAAGAAAACCCAGAAGCTCAGGAGAATGAAACTGTAAGTCAGGAGAAGGATGAAACTATTTCGGACCAGAAGGACGGATCAGCTAGCCAGGAGAAGGAAGAATCCTATCCAGCCTCTTCACTCTCTAAATCGGCCGACACAAACTTTAATGACTTTAATGAAACCCAAGACCCTTCTGATTATGAGCCCTTATTGCTTTTAACTAATGGAAGCCCAAAGCCTCTCCTCTATAAAACCCCTACCCAAAGTGTGCTTATGCTGGATGAAATCCTCCAGATTCTCGGGTCGAGAGAAGGAAAATCGAACAAGGAGGAACTTAAGGAAGGAATCTCAACTAGAAGCAAGATTAAGAAAAAGGCAGATGTTGGAAGCGAAAATAAAAAGCAAGGAAGGCCATCCCTAAAACATCAAAGGGAACAAGAAAGCTGGAAGAACCGTGCTGATGAAACACAGTGTTCCATCGAGTCAGCCCTATCCCCAGTTAAAATATGAAGATTATATCCTGGAATATCAGAGGGCTAAATGCCCCCCATAAGCAGGATGTGTTACGGAACGTCATCAGAGATCATAAACCAGATGTGGTCCTTGTTCAGGAAACCAAGATGTCTAAAGAAAAAGTTGAAAGGATCAAAATTTTCAAAGAAAACTGAGTCATAGGAACTAACTCGGAGGGTGCCTCTGGAGGAATTGCGATCTTTTGGAACAAAAATACTATAATAGGAAAGGAAATCATCTTCGCCTTTAATAGGAACTCAGTTTTGCTCGAGCATATTAAGGACAACTTTGTTTGGGTGTTATCTAATGTCTACGCTCCTAACACTAAATCCGGGAGAGCTAAATTCTGGAAAAGCCTTGCGACTGACAGACTCCAGTTTGCTGATCAAAGTTGGATTATTATGGGAGACTTCAATACCCCACTCAAAGACGAAGATAAGATGGGAGGAATCCCCTTACATCTTGATGGAAAACAAGACCTTATGGATTTCATTAATGACCAATCTCTCATTGATGTTGATCTCCAGGGCATCAATTACACTTGGACGAATAGAAGAATCGGAGCTGATTTGATTCAAGTTAGGCTTGATAGATCTTTAATGTCTCCTGACTGGCTTTCTAAGTATAGTTGTTCCCTTGGTTCTGTTATCAAAATTGGTTCAGATCATTTCCCCATCTCATTTTCTGCCAACTCTTTTTCGGCTAAGAGAAACTTCCCTTTCAGATTTGAAAAAGCTTGGCTCTCCCATCCTTCTCTAGAAGCTTGCATTACTGAATGGTGGAACTCTGAAGTGGAGGGTAAGGCTCTTTTTAGAATTGCAAAAGAGTTCAACATCATAAAATCCAAAATTAAAACCTGGAACAAAGAGATTTTTGGGGACATATTCAAGAACAAAACTCAAGTTAAAGCTGATTTAAAGCTTGTTCAGGATAGAATCCAAGAGGTGGGGTTGATCGAAGATCTTAGGACGGCTGAAAATGATCTGTTATCTAACTACCACTCGATCATTTCTAATGAAGAGACTTTTTGGAGACAAAGATCTAGAGCTTTGTTCCTGAAGGAAGGTGATAAAAACACCCACTTCTTTCACTTAACCGCCCTTAAGCACAGAGCAGCCAATAGAATATCCAGACTAACTTGCAATAAAGGTGTCCTAACAGAGGATTGCTGGGTGAAGTGGACAACCTGGATTACAGTAAGCAAAATACTCTTTTACAAGACATCCCTTCTATCCTATCGGAAGCTGACAATCGCCTCTTATCCCGTATTCCCTCTAATCCTGAAATCAGAAAGGCGGTGTTTTCCTTTCAGGGTGATAAATCCTCGGGTCCGGACAACTTTCCCATGTTTTTCTTCCAAAAATTCTGGCACATTGTGGAGGCGGACATATGCAATGGTGTTAAGGAATTATTTGGCTCCAAAAGACTTCTTAAGGAACTGAATGCCACTTTCATTGTCCTTATCCCAAAGATCCCCGGAGCTGATTCTCTTAACAAGTTTAGACCCATCAGCTTGTGTAACTTTGTCTACAAGATCCTTTCCAAGGTTTTGACCTCCAGGATGCTAGATGTTCTCCCAAGGATTATCTCTGTCCAACAGAATGGCTTTGTCCCTGGAAGACAGATTTTGGACTCCATTATCTCTGTTCATGAAAATATCCACTCCCTGAAAGTGGCGAGTAAACAGGGATTCTTCCTTAAGTTAGACATGGCTAAAGCTTTTGATAGAGTGAACTGGCAGTTTCTCCTCAGGATCATGGAATCGTTTGGTTTTGGTGACAAAGTTATCCAGCTCTGTTCTCAACTCATGGGAACTTCCTCCTCTGCTATTATTGTTAATGGCTCCCCGTCTAATTTCTTCAAAAGCTCCAGAGGTCTCACACAGGGAGACCCCATCTCCCCTATCTTGTTTACCATTCTTGCTGAATGCCTGGGTAGATTCATCCTTAAAAATGTGGAAGAAGGCAAACTTAAGGGTCTGAAACCTTCATCATCCAATGCTGTTTGCTCTCATGAACAATTCGTTGATGATTCTATCACCATGGGGAAGCCACCATCTTGGAAGCCAAAAACATGAAAATCATTCTGAATACCTATGAATCTGCCTCTAGTCAAAAAATCAACTGGGATAAAAGCTCTTTGTTTTTCATCAACACACCTACCCAAAGGCAAATTAGGATTGGCAGGATTCTTGGTTGTAACATATCTGAGTTTCCTTCTACCTATTTGGGGCTTCCTCTCTATCTCAAGCCTGAGGATTCCTTCTGGAATAAGTTAATTGACAGACTCAACCTGAAACTCGCTAGCTAGAAAGGGGTTGTTCTTAGTCAAGCTGGCAAAGTCACTCTACTCAAAGCCACTCTTCAAAATCTTCTTGTGTATGCTCTTAGCTTGTTCAAAATCCCCTCAAAGTTTGCAAAAGCTATTGAAAGAATCCAAAAAAATTTCCTTTAGTCGGGTGTGGAAGTTAAAAACAGAATCCCCCTTATAGCCTGGAATAACATTTGTACCCCTAAGGCCTTAGGTGGGCTGGGCTTAAGGAACATTAGTTCTACGAATAAAGCTTTATTAGCCAAACAAATTTGGAGATTCAAAGGGGAGGAAAGAGAATGGAACTCTATTTGGAAAAACAAATATCTCTATATGCAACCTTCTAAGGAAGAATTCTTTGACAACTCTTTCTTTGTTGATGGATTTGCCATTTGGAATGTAGTGCAATTTGCTAAAGGCTGGGCTGCTGCTGGCAGAACCTGGAACCTTAGGGATGGGAGGAAAATAAGATTTTGGGAAGATAGATGGATCCTAGATAAACCTCTGGAGGAAATCCTTATCATCAAAGATTGGAAAGACAACTTCAAATGCAGGTATGGTGAAATGGTAAGAGATTACTGGATAAATGGGGACTGGATTGACTTTAGCCAGTAGTGCCCGGATCTCAGGTTCCTTCAGATTGCTCTTTCTGCTAAAATCCCTAGAGACAACAAAGATGACATTCTGATATGGGGGAAAAATCTGGATGGGAAATACTCTATTTCCTCTGCTGTGGCTATTCATAATGTCTCAGTGGAAGCTACTCCCATCTGGGCTAAAGTTTGGAATAAGAACTTAGTTCCCAAAATCAACATCTTCTTTTGGATTTTCATCCAAAATAAGATATTAACCCTAGATAATCTTCATAAAAGAGGCATCATTTTTCCTAACATGTGTTCTCTTTGTTGTAGGGAAGAAGAGACAGCTTGCCATATTCTCAATCAATGCTCTTTTAGTCAGGACATCTGGAAAATCATCCTGACCAGGTGGAACCTGAGCTGGGTCTTCCCGAATTCTCTTGGTGACACTTGGCTTCAATGGCATTGTCCTAACTCTAATCCTAAAATTGTGGAGACTTGGAGACTTACTCTGCCGATTGTTATCTGGAATATATGGAAAGAGCACAACAACAGGATTTTCAGAGATAAAAGGGCTATTCCTGAAGTGGTTGCAGACAAAATCTTTAGGAGTATTTTTGAATGCCTCTATGGCACTGATCAGGGACTTGCTACTAAAGAGGATTTCAAAGACAGATGGAACCTTTCTACCACCACTACTAGCAAGGAGGAAGGCAGAGAAGGTCTTGTCTGGTGTTTCCCCTCGTAGGGATGGATTAAGGCTAACTTCGATGGGGCTTCTAAAGGAAATCCGGGTAAAGCTGGATATGGGGGAATTATCAGAAATTTTGCTAGAAGTTGCCTTAAGGCGATGGCTAGTTCTCTAGGGAATCAAACTAGCCATTTTGCTGAAGCCTCCGCTGCCTTGCATACTTTAATTATAGCCAAAAATCTCAATTATGATAAAATATGGCTTGAGGGGGATTCACTTAATATTATTAAGTGCTTAAAGGGGGAATCAGAGCCATCTTGGTCTATTGAGAATATCATCATGAAAGCTAGAGAGATTATCGCTAGTTTCAAATAAATTATTATACAACATGCCTTCAGAGAGAAAAACAGTGTTGTTGATTGTTTAGCGAATACCAGAGTTAATTCTGACGTTCAAATGATTTGGCACGAGGATGATCTCAATTTAAACATTAAAGAGGTACTCAGAAAGGACCGTTATACGGGGAGAGAAGGACAATTAAATCATGACAAGTAAAAAGCATCACTTACGCCTCGCTGGAAAGGCCATCATTACCTGGCATTGCGGCAAATCTCCTACAATCTCCAAAAAATTACCGCACGCTTTGTGGGTTACTCAGAGCGATAATTTGAGTTGCATCGGGAAAGAAGTTCTCAATTTGCAGAGAAACAGAGTCGATATCCTGCATTCAAAAATGGGAGGAGATCTAAGACGTGAAGAACCTAACAACACATTGACTTGGAAAGCAATGCCTAAAGTCTGGGCAAAGCTGGAGAAGGGCTCTCTCACTAGCTTCATGGAAAAGCTTGAGGACTATGACAAAGGTAGGGTCAACTTAGCAGTTTCTAAGATTTCCGAAAACTGGTCTAATGGCTCTTTTAAACTTTTTGGAGTTAAATTTAAGTTGGATGCTGGGATTATTTCTACTATGACTGGAATGCCCCACACCGGGCTCAACTTCTTTCGATACCTCAAGGTCTCCAACAATGCAGTTACCCTGTTCCCGCGGAAAGAAAAGAGCGGGCCAAAATCGGCAAGGCTACCGGGGGCTACTACGATGCTGCAAACATCAAGAAGTTGTGGGGTTGGGTCCTAAACGCAATCATGGAGTATATTACAGTTGAAGGCCATTTCTCCACGGCCCACACCTACCACTTCATGCTCTTGAACCATTTTAGACACGACAAAAAAGTGTCTTTGCCCTACTACCTTTTTCGATCCCTCTCCAGGTCCCTAAACAAGCACAAGACTAACCCTTCCAGCATGATTCTCCACTACGGGCTCTTGTTGCTCATTTATGAGCATTGCAAAACCCTCGCTCTGCAGGAAAATAACCGGATTTCCGCTTCCCCAGGTAAAAGGAGGATGGAAGAGGGAGATACTAGCAAGGAGAAGGCATCATCCAACAAGAAAAGGAAAAGTGCCCCCGGGTTGGAAACTAAGGACATTGTCAAGGAAAGCAATGGTATGGAGACGGACGACTCTAACGGTGAAGATAGCTGAAAGGAAGAGGAGCTGGGCAATGAAGAAGAAAGTGGAAATTTCGAGCCTAGTCAAGATAGCCCTATTCTAAGTGATCACCCTGGTAAGGACAATAGCCATTTGATGGAGGAGACAACTCCCTAGGATAATGAGGAAACCAAAGTTAATTCTAAGAAGGAAACAAACAAAGGCTCTGAGAAGAACCTGACTGAGGAAAGGGATAGCAAGGACAAGGAAAGTGCTGGTGACGGGCTTATCCTGGATAATCTCAAGAAGCTCTCGGAGGCCAGAATGAATTTCGACAGAAGGACCTACGAAACCCTGAAAAACCTGGAGAAGCAAGGGATAAATTCAGATAAAAAGAGGGAGGATGAAAACAGAGAGCATATTAATTGGAAGCAGGAAATGGAGAATAAGGTAAAATCGTTGGAAGAGGGAAAAGAAGCGATGAAAAATCTGATGGGAATTATCCCAAGTATCCTCTCTACTGTCACCAAAAACTTGGAAGACATTGCCAAGGTCTTTGACCATACTCCTAAATCAGTTGTGGATCTTGACCTGGAGGAGGAGACCATCCAGACTGGAAGTGGTGGTGATGCTACCCCGGTGGGCGGAACTACGAAGAGAACCAGGGCCAGTATCAAGAAAGATGTGGCTGCTGCGGCCAAGGACCCTCCCAACCTCAAAGACAACATCAAAGAGCTGCAAGAAATTAGTAGCACCTTGGCTAAAGCCCTAGATAAAATCTGATTCCTGGATGGCCTGCTGGCTTTTAGGGGCTTTTGTGGGTTTTCCTTGGTTTTCCGCTGGTTGTTTTCCTTTTGTTCTGTTTCTGTCTGTTTCTCGTGGCTTTGTTGTTTGAGTCTTGCTTGTAAAGGGTTTCGGGGCCCCTTCAAAACCCGCTTTTTCATTAATAAAAAACACTCTTGTCCAACCTATTTGTAGATATAATTATTTTATTATCAATTTTTTTTTTTTTTTTTATCGGTAATTGGCATAAGCCTGAATAGCTTTTGACTGGAGCTATGAACCAATGGAGACACAGAAGGGGGCCCCATCCCCATTACATATCTTTGAATTATTATTATTATTATTATGTTTGATTAGATTGATCCCAAGACCTTCCCCATCCTATGGAAGGCCAAGAGTCACAACTTAGAATTCCACTTCAGATGTCCCTATTGGGAATTGAACTTGGGTCTCCACAGTGAGAACCTAGTGTTTTAACCAGTTAAGCTCAACCCCTTGGACATTTTATTATCAAATTTTATTTCATTGAAAAGTTCATAAATATATTAATATGGTCCTTTTTGAATTGGGTGGAATTAATATTTTAAGTGGAAAGTGGATGATTTATGTAGTACATACAATTATTTTATTATCAAATTTTATTTCATTGAAAAGTCAAGAAATATTTTATTATTTTAATATGATCCATTTTGAATTGGGTGGAATTAATATTTTAAGTGGAAGGTGGATGATTTATGTAGTAGATATTTATTTTACTAGAATGTTTTTTTTTAAAATAAAAAATGTTAATATTTTAAATTAGTGTATTTTTCGTTTTTAAAATCTATCTAAAATATATTGGAGAAATAATTTTGAGGTGTCATAACGATATTTTTTTTTTATATTATAAATCGAGAGACCAAAAAAGATGTTTATATAGATGAGTTCAGGGGAGGCATGGCCTCAACAGTGAGACCAAAAAGAACTAGACGAGTGTCATATACAATGCACTAAAAGAAAGCTCCAAAATAAAGTTGTGCTTGCTGCCATAAGGAACTAGAGGAGGATTTCATCCTGGTCTTCTAGCCACGTGGTCCACCCCTGTGGTCCTTCCATCCAGACCACCTTCTTCCTTTCCATGATTTGTATGCACATGTCAACCCTGTTGAAGGGGGGAGCTCTGGTATCTTGGAGTTCTTTTATCAGTTTCTTAACTACACTCTTGAAAGAAGTTTGATTTTCTGCGATCCTTGCCCATTCATAACCATCTTGCATCTCGTATATAAACATGGCGGTTCGGCCTTCTTTGAGGAACCGTAGGAGTTTGTTTCGTTGAACATTCATCAGGAAGCAAACCTGTACAACAATTTTATAATGTGAGTTTTTAAAACAACCCAGTAAGTTCCCTAGCATTACCTTGGAACTTCTCCTCATTTCTGAGTTTCCAAATAAACCAAAGGATAAAAGAAGACAAAATTTGCCAAATTAAGTTAGCATCCTTTTTAAGATTATGGACGAAACCAGTAACTATATCATAAGTGAAGACATGCTTAGTAATGGATATTCCAAACATTAACCAGATCTCCCTAGCAAAAGGGCAGTCAAGGAAGATGTGCCGAGTGGACTCAGGTTTATTGCAGACAAAACAAAGATCATATGTAGCTAGATTATTCCTAATAGGCAATCTATCTAGTAAGAGTTGCCATCTGAAACACTTGATCTTAGTGGGGATGGGAGATTTCCAAAGGTTCTCAAAGGTTTTATACCAAGCGGTAGGGCTTTGGTGGACATTCCATAGGGTGTTGACATGGTCGATCACAGAGGTGTCCTGGTTAAGCAGGTTGTAGATAACTTTGGATTTAATTTTTGGGAGGGGGGAGCCATCCTTTCAAAGGAATGAGAGGTACCTGTGGGTGTCAACATGAGTGTACTTAGGGAGATTGAGGGTGTTGCAGGCATTCCTAATCATATTGTAGGTCCGCTTATGCGAAGCAGGGAGATTAAATTTACTACTAAGTTCCTCCCAGGTGATGAGGTTGTCATTTTCTAGGATATCCATAAGATACTTGATCCCCTTTTTATGCCAGAATCTAGCAAAACAACCTTGGGTTAAGGCCAATGGCTTAGAGTTGTGGTGGAGGTTCCACCATATCGACCTTTCACCATGTATAGTATTGTCACAGTCAATGCTAGAGTTGTAGATAAGTCTACGCACATTCTCTCAGGCTTTCCAGATGGACTTAAAGACCCAGGTGCCTTGGACAGACACCGAGAAACTTCCAGCAAGTAGATCACTGAGTGGGATGAGATTCCATGATTTGGCAGCCTGGGGGAATCCATTTTGAATGTTGTTTCTGATAAGAATCTTCCAAGGTTCTTGCCCATCTAGTGCATGAAATATCCATTTGGTGGCAAGGGAGATTCCTTGCAGCTTAAGATCCTTAAGGCCCAAACCTCCAAGTTTTTTGTCTAAGTGGCACCAGGCCCATTTTACCGCATGGGCCTTTCTTTTGCCCTTACCATCAGACTAGAGAAAGCATCTGATAGCCTTTTGAATTTCATAAATTTGATAATTGTTGAACATCCAAACCGAAGAGTAGTAGATACTGTATGAGGAGAGTATTTTTTGACATACTTGAACCCTACCTGCTAGGGAGAGGATCCTATTATCCCATTTGTTGAGCTTCTTATCAATTTTCCCCTTAACCCAGGTCCACATGTCCCGAAGAGAGGGGGAAATAGAGAAGGGGATACCGAGATACTTGACAACCATGTTGGGTCCTCCCCATGAGTACCCATCTTGCTGAAGCCAGTCTGGAGGTTCATCCTTCCAGCCAAGTAAAATAGATTTGGAGCTGGAGATCCTGGCTCCAGAGGCTTTACTAAAGGTGTCAATTTTTAGGTTGAGGGAATCGATGTTTTGCCTAGAGAGCTCCAGGAAAAGAGAGGTATCATCAGCAAACTGGATATTCAACAATTCAGAGTCATCCGACAACACGATGCCATGGACTCTAGGAGATAGAGTATCATCTCTAAGGAGATAAAAGAGGGCATATGAGGCAATAACAAATAGAGCAGGGGCGAGAGGACAACCCTGCCTTATGGATCTTGAGAGAGGAATAGGCTAGGATAAGGTTCCATTAACTTCAATCATGGCGAAAGCATCTTTGAGGAGAATTCAGACATAGTCACAGAACTCGTTAGAGAAGCCAAAAGCTCAGAGCATCATGAGGATGAAATCCCACTCGACTCTGTCATAGGCTTTTTCAAAGTCCACAAGGAACATGGCAGTGTCTTGGTTAGAGGTTCTGGCCCATTCCATGGATTCCCAGCTAGTGACAAGGTTTTCCAATATGTACCTACCTTTAATGAATCCAGTTTGGGTAGAGCAAATGAATTTTGGAAGAATCTTTTCAAGGCGGGTAGCTAAGGCTTTGGCAAGGATTTAATAGGAGACGTTGAGGAGGGTGATTGGCCTCCAGTTCTTAATGAGTGCTTTGTCTCCTTCTTTAGGGATGAGTTTAACAATACCTTTATTTATGAATTCCCCCAGAGTGCCATTGTCAAGAGCCTCATTGTATATGTCATAGAGGTCATGCGTGACCCATTCAAGATTGGCTTTGTAGAACTCCACAGGGAGACCATCGGGGCCTGGGGCCTTATTATCCTTAAGGGATTTAATGGCATCGACAATTTCTTGTATAAGAGATCTTGGCTTTGAGGAGGAGAGCATCATCTTTAGAGATCCTTTTAAGGATGATGGTACTACATTTGTGTCGAGCCTCTTTCGAGGCCTCATTATCTTCTGAGGTAAAGAGAGTTCTATAGAACATTTTGAAAGCCTCTTTGATATCATTGAGATCCAGGAGTTCCTTGTTGTCTACAGTTATTCTATCAATTTTTTCTCTGTTTTGTTTCTGCTTAAGGAGGTTAAAGAAGATTTTGGAGCCTTTATCTCCAAATTGGAGCCAGTGGTTGCGAGCTCTAATGAAGGCTCCCCTGATTTTGACCTGCTGGTGCTTTCTGAGGATGTCTCTAGCTTTAGAGACATGCTTGGCCAAGGTGGGGGAGGAGGGGTTAGTCTGAATATCCTGCTCTAGGGAATGGAGGTGATGGGTGAGAGTTTTTTCTATGGCTCTAGAGTCCTTGGCTCTCTTTTGGCCAATGGTTTGGAGTACTTTCTGCCAGGAGGAGACATTCCTTGTCCACCTGAGATTGCAGGATTGGGGGGGCTGAGGTTGAAGGTTGAAGAGCCTGACCACCTTAAGGGCACCTAGAACATCTTGGTCTTTGAGGAGGGAGGTGTTGAGAATAAATTTCTTGCTACAGGGGCTGCTGATGGGGATAGCGTTTCTAGTGTTAATGATCGCAAGGATAGGGAAATGGTCAGAAAGGGTAACTAGCAGGACAACAACCGCACTCCCCAAGTGGTTAGGGGAGAAGGAGAAGAAGTCATTGTTAACATAAAATCTATCTAGTCTGGAGTAAATACGATTGGAGCCTTGTTGAAATTTGCACCAAGTGTACCATAGGTTAGAAGCAGCAGTTTTAGTGCCCTCAAGGGGGTCAAATAATTGGAGTTTTTGTTTAAGTTTGTCCCAGTGAGGTTTTTCTGCTTTTTTCCATTCAAAAGGAAGTCCACTAGCCTTGTCATCTTGATGCTCAGTCATATTGAAGTCACCAGCCACTATCCAGGGGATACTTGGGAGGGAAGTCAGCGAGATCCAAAGGGACATTCTTTCCTTGTAGTCATTAGGTGCGTAGATAGAGCAAACGCCAAAGTTGGAGCCCCTAATATCTAGGGTAGCCCAGGTTACTCTATTGCAAGGGTAGCCCAGGTTGCTCTATTGCCCACTTAGGGGAGATAAGAAGGCCAACTCCTCCCTTTCCTTTCAGGTGGTTGGTGCAAATTTTGATTGCATCTCTCCAGATAAAGTCAAGTGAGCTGTCAAGATGGAAACCCCTGGATTTAAGTTCTTGCAGCATCAAGAAATCTATGTTCTTGTGGTGGCTCAGAGAGCTTTTGATGAAAAACTTCCTATCAGGTGATTCAAGGCCTCTAATATTCCAAGAGATGTATTTCATTAGAGAGGAGGGTTAAGAGGTTCAACTAGGGAGACCACTATTGAAATGTGGCGACTGATCAACATAGTACTATACACTCAGCACGTATCCTCGTCGGGGTCCATTTTTTGTTGATGAAAACCGACATTGTAATAAAACCCTAAAAAAGGCCTACTTTGTTTGTTGCACTAAAAATGCATGTTATAAGCGGCTGGGATGCTTAAGGCATTGTAAGGTTGATGTACTGTTTTTGCTAGATAATAAGAAAGATTGGACGGCTGTGTATGGTGGACGTAACCCGTTCTGGGTGAACCACGTTAAATCTCTATGTTATCTGTGTCCTATTTTATTTCTTTATCTTTTGTATTTAAATCTGCATATAATTGTTAGTTCATATTTGCTTCAGATCTGCTTGAAACCCTAACAATTGGTATCAGAGCGAGGTTTTCTGTAAATTGGCAGGACTTTCAGATTTGAGTGGGAGCAATGGAGGATTCCAAATTCAAGGTCGAAAAGTTTAATGGCCAGAATTATCAGTTATGGAAAATGCAGATGGAGGATTACCTGTATCAAAAGGATTTGTGGCGTCCATTGGAAGGAAAGGCAAAGAAACCGACCACAATATCAGATGAAGAGTGGGACATTTTAGATAGAAAGGCACTGGGATCCATTCGATTGTGCCTTGCGGCATCTATAGCATTCAATATAACAGAAGCAAAAACGACTGTAGATTTGATGGCAACATTGGCTAAGCTGTATGAGAAACCCTCGGCTTCGAATAAGGTATTTCTTATAAAGCGTTTGTTTAATTTGAAAATGAGTGAGGGAGGATCTGTAGCGGAGCACTTAAATGAATTTAATACAATTACCAGTCAATTGTCTTCGGTAAAAATTACCTTTGCAGAAGAGGTTAGGGCTCTCTTGATTTTATGTTCTTTGCCATAAAGCTGGAATAGCTTGGTTATGGCTGTAAGTAACTCTGTCTTTGGTAAAAATACTTTGGTATTTGATGATATTGTTGGTGTTATCCTAAGCAAGGAAATGCGAAGGAAAAGCACAGGTGAGACTCCAACATCATCTTGTAGTGTTTTGAATGTGGAGAACAGAGGAAGATCAAAGGAAAGAGGAAAAGGCCCTGGGAATGAGAAGTCACGAGGGAAGTCAAAGAAAGGACGCTCTCAATCTAGAGGAAAGAAAGATTGCTGGTACTGCGGAAAGCCTGGTCATCTAAAGAAAGACTGTTGGTCTCGGAAAAACAAAGAAGGAGGCAAAAATGAAAATGATAGTAAGGAAGCTAATATTGCAAGTAATACTTTACAAGATGCTTTAATCTTATGTTTGGATAATGTTAATGATTCCTGTGTAATAGATTCTGGGGCTTCATTTCATGCTACACCCCATAGAAAATATTTTCTAGATTATGTTCAAGGTGATTTTGGACAGGTATATTTGGGTGATGATGAGCCCTGTCAAATTGTTGGAAAAGGAAAGATAAAGATCAAGTTGCAGAATGGTAATGACTGGTTTCTGCAGGAGGTAAGACATGTTCCTAATTTAAGAAGAAATTTAATTTCTGCAGGGCAACTAGGTAGTGAAGGTTGCATAGTTACCTTCTCAGAGAGTATGTGGAAGGTCACTAAAGGATCATTAGTAGTAGCTAAAGGTGAGAAGGTAGGCACATTATATCTATGTACTGGTAACACTTACTCTACCTTAGCTGCTACAGATAAAGTTACTGCAGGGACAACAACAATAAATGTTGCAAGAACAGATTCGATAATGTGGCACCATAGGCTTGGGCACATGAGTGAGAAAGGGATGAAAATCCTTCACTCCAAAAATCTATTGCCAGGACTAAAGAAGATTGATTTAGAGTTCTGTGAAAACTGTGTTTATGGTAAACAGAAAAGAGTCAGATTTCTCAAGGTTGAGAAAGAGAAGAAGAGTGAGAAGTTAGAGCTTGTACATTCAGATGTATGGGGACCAGCTCAGGTATCATCTCTTGGTGGCTCTTGTTATTATGTTATTTTTATTGATGACTCAACCAGAAAAACATGGGTATATTTCCTAAAACAAAAATCAGATGTTTTTGAAACTTTTAAGAAATGGAAAGCTTTGGTTGAGAATGAGACAGGAAAAAAGTTGAAGTGTCTCAGATCGGATAATGGAGGTGAGTATTGCAACAAAGCATTTGAAGATTACTATTCCTTAAATGGGATTCGAAAGTAGAAGACAGTTCCAGGAACTCCACAGGAAAATGGTGTGTCAGAGAGAATGAATAGGACCATCATGGAACGTGCGAGGAGCATGAGATTGCATGTTGGATTGCCCTTACATTTTTGGACAGATGCTGTACATACTGTTGTCTATTTGATAAATAGAGGACCTTTAACCCCTTTGGATGGTGGTATTCCAGAGGAGGCATGGACTGATAAAAAGGTAAATTATTCTTTTCTAAAAACTTTTGGTTGCGAAGCTTTTGTCCATGTTGATAAAGAAAACAGAACCAAGCTTGATGCTAAATCTCAGAAATGTACCTTCATTGGATATGGGATAGATGAATATGGCTATCAGTTATGGGATTTTGAAAATAAGAAAATAATTAGAAGTAGAGATGTTATATTCAATGAGAAGGTTATGTATAAAGAACAGATGCAGGAAAAGAAGCATGAACAGGACAAACAAGAATATGTGGTGTTGGATGAGATTCCTGAAAATGAAATGCCACAGGTACCTGATGCTCAGCAACAACAGATTGTCCCACAAACTCTTGCAAGTGTTAGACGTTCTACGAGGACAAGTAGACCCCCTGAAAGATTTTCTCCTTCTTTGTATTCTATTTTATTAACAGATTCTGGTGAACCAGAAGAATATGAAGAAGCAATGCAGGTGGATGCTAAACAACAGTGGCAGCTAGGCATGAAAGAGGAGATGGACTCCCTAATGAAAAATAAGACTTGGGACTTAGTTCCTTTACCTGCAGAAAAAAGAGCCTTGCCTAACAAATGGGTTTATCGACTGAAGGAGGAGGAAGGAGGTTAGAAAAGATATGAGGCCAGACTTGTGGTAAAAGGTTTTGCACAGAAAAAGGGTATAGATTATGATGAAATATTTTCTCCAGTTGTAAAAATGACTTCAATTAGAACTGTACTTAGTCTTGTGGCTGTAGATGATTTACATCTTGAACAATTAGATGTCAAAACAACTTTTCTCCATGGAGATTTGGAGGAGGAAATTTACATGTTGCAACCACAGGGATATGAGGTCAAAGGTAAGGAGAACTTGGTGTGCAGGTTGAAGAAAAGTCTGTATGGCCTAAAGCAAGCACCCCGACAATGGTATTTAAAATTTGATAGTTTCATGGCTGAACACGGTTATCATAGATGTCATTCTGATCATTGTGTATATTTTAAGAGATTTGATAATGGCAGTTATATTATCCTGTTGCTTTATGTTGATGACATGCTTGTTGCTGGGTCTAGCATGCAACATATAAATGATTTTAAACAGAAATTAGCCAGGTCATTTGCTATGAAGGATTTGGGTGCAGCTAAGAAAATTCTCGGTATGAGGATTACACGGGACAGGAAAAATAGAACCTTGAATTCGTCCCAAAGTGAGTATATAAAGAAGGTGTTGAAAAGATTTAACATGCAGGATGCAAAAGCAGTTAGTACACCTTTGGCTAGTCATTTCAAATTGACTAAGGAGATGTGCCCAAAGGCACAGGAAGAGGTTAATAAAATGTCTAACATCCCGTATTCATCAGCTATTGGCAGTCTGATGTATGCAATGGTATGCACAAGGCCAGATATTGCACATGCAGTGGGAGTTGTGAGCAGGTTTATGAGTAATCCGGGTATGGAACATTGGAATGCTGTGAAATGGATTCTTCGGTATTTGAAAGGAACTACTACGAAGGCATTATGTTTCAAAGGATCTAATGCTACTCTAAGTGGATTTGTTGACTCTAATCTGGCGGGTGATATTGATTCACGGAGGAGTACTACAGGGTATGTTTTTACTATAGGGGGAACTACAGTCAGTTGGATTTCTAGGCTGCAAAAGGTTGTTGCACTTTCAACCACTGAAGCTGAGTATGTTGCTGCTACATAAGCCAGCAAAGAGATGATTTGGTTGCAATGTTTTCTGAAGGAGTTGGGTCAGACACAAGAGGATAGCCCATTGTATACTGATAGCCAGAGTGCCATTCATCTTGTGAAGAACTCTGCTTTTCATTCAAGGACAAAGCACATTCAGCTCAGGTACCACTTCATCCGAACTATTTTGGAGGAGGGCCAGTTACGGCTTGAGAAGATTCACACAAGTGAGAATCCTGCCGATATGTTCACAAAGGCAGTTCCACAGGAGAAGCTGATTTCTTCATCAGTTTCTATTGGTCTTCTTGATTGATAATTGTGGAATTTATACCAGTCAAGTCCTAGTGTTTTATCCAACAGATGTTGCATGTACAGTGGTGTTGTGTAGTATCAGTCTCCAAGTGGGAGATTGTTCGATGTGGAGCCTGATCAGTCTCCAAGTGGGAGATTGTTGAAATGTGGCGACTGATCAGCATAGTACTGTACAATCAGTCTCCAAGATGGAGTTGTTGAAATTTTTTTGGCCGTTTTTTGTTGATGAAAACTGACATTGTAATAAAACCCTAAAAAGGGCCGACTTTGTTTGTTGCCCTAAAAACACATGTTATAAGCGGCTGAGATGCTTAAGGCATTGTAAGGTTGATGTACTATTTTTGCTGGATAATAAGAAAGATTGGACGACTGTGTATGGTGGACGTAACCCGTTCTGGGTGAACCACGTTAAATCTCTGTGTTATTTGTGTCCTATTTTATTTCTTTATCTTTTGTATTTAAATCTGCATATAATTGTTAGTTCATATTTGCTTCGGATCTGCTTGAAACCCTAACAACCGCAAGGATCTCCAGCCTTCTTTTTATTCTTGGAGCCCATAGGCCTACCTTTTTTTTTAGTCAAGGAGGATCCTTTTATAAGGTCGTCCTCATCTTCACTAACTTCAGATGGTTCATTCCTAGTAGCTGCAATTCCTCCTATGTCAGACCCAGACATCTGGGAGTCTGGAAAGCCAAGGAGCACTGTGCTAGACCTAATTTCTTCAAGACCCTTATTGGCGTAGATTACTTCAATAACATGATTATCTTCTAACTCTTTGAGAATAGAGGCTGTCGAAGGGTTGGTGATGTTAACTTGAGGGGTAAACCCTGTAGGTGATGAGGAGACCGAGTTCTTGGGGGTTTCAGATCTGATCATTACACTTGCAGGGTTATCATTGAATTTAGCAACATCAGCACTTCGACTAGGGTTCTCAAGTTTCTTAACCATTTTTTTTACCACAGAGTTTGCCGGGGTTTGAGCGGGAGCGGGTGAGCTATTATTTGTAGGGAGGGGGTAATCGTAGATGCCCGTTACTTGGCTGATAGTTGGGATAGTAGGATGGCTTTGGTTTGGGGCATTTAGGTTGCTAGTTTTCCTCCTACGCTTTCTATAAGTGACCAACTGAAAACAGTCAGAGGGCGATTCTGGAAGACCAATTGATGGGTCAGAGGCCGGACCGAGGTGATCAGAGACAAGGGGCGAGTGATCAATGTGCATGGGTTTTAATTCTGAAGAATTGGTGGTGGGAATAATGAATTCTTCGTTAACAGGGGACGGGGTGGATGAGTGTTGAGAAATCTTGGTTCTAGGGTTCGTGGAGGCATCAGTTGAGTTGTTGTTGGGTTTATGATTTCTGTGATTAATGATTGGGCAATTTTTCCGAAGATGCCCTTCTTTTTTGCAGAGAAAGCATGCATTTAATCCTCCAAGCATTTCAATAGGGTAGACAAAGGTTTCTTCATTGATGTTTAGGGATAAAGATGGTGGGATATCAATCCCTGGCTTAATCGATACAAGCATTTTGGCATCCGGGTTGGGGACAAGGCAGGTCGTTTCATCAATACGGATCATTTTTCCAAAAGGTTCCATTAACTGTGGAAGAAAACACCAAAGGAAGGGGGGGACATCCTTGAGGATGACCCACCTAGGGGAGGATAGTGCGAGAACCTCATCATAGACCGCCTCTGGAGACCAAGATAGGGCACGGAAGGAAGTAATTCCAACTGTCCAGTATTGACACTTTAGTGCCTCCCTTTGAGCCTCGTGAGATTTAAAGAAAATAAGGTAGAGACCCTTTTGAATTTGTCTGCAAAATGATATTTTAAGCCCTAATTTTAAATTCCAGAGGTTATGAAACCAGTCGTCTAAAAATTTCCTAGGTGGGCATTTCTCGACATCAACACATGCAAAGAAAATGGCCGTATTACTTAACCTAGTCTTTTTCTAGGCAATTTCATTCAACATTTCCAGATTGGGCGAAATGCAGAAGGAACCCGAGATAGTGCTAGGGAACTTACCTTCCTCACCGGATCTTTCTTTACTAGGAGCCTTAGAAAATAACGCATTAGGGTTGACTCCATTTGCAGGCGGGGAGACAGTTTCGGCGAAAGATTTCTTTGGTAGAGATTTAGATTGATCTACGGATTTAGCACCGTTAATGGCACCGCCATCCGATTCTGACTCCATAGGAAGCCAAAGGTTGAGGCCCACGAGTGACCAGGTAGGTGGGGGGAGTTGCGAATTAAATGAATTGCAGTATTAAATTTGCAAACAGAAGGAAAGAAAAGAACGGAAAAAAAATAGCAGTGGAGAGGAGTTTCAATCCAGGTGGAGGAGAATTAACCCCTCCACAAAGATGTCGAGGTGTCCACGTCACCATAGTTGCCTCGAACAGGTCACAGACAACCAGAATTAGTGCTCGCAGGCCTCGAGGTTCACAAATGTCAGATTCACAATTGTCGAGTTTGCGGACCCCAACTTTTTTGCAGACCTCAGTTTGGCGCGCAGAGTTTGATGCCAATTTTTGCCCTAATTTCTCGCCTGCTCCCTATCCATTATGTATTTTTTTGTGTTCGTCTTATCTAATGGTTTTGCTTTGATTTCTTTTCCTTCCATCTCTTGGTGATTGATATTTTCTACTTAATCTCCTTGTAGAGTGGGTTTTCAGTTTTAGGGTTTGTGATGTTATCGGTAGGGGTGATCTTGTTCGTGTTGTTGAATTTCGCGAGCCCTTGACCTTCTTCTCTGGTTAAGACAGACAAAACAACGGAGCTCCAATTTGAAACCGTCCACCGTTCAACTTATCTCTGCAATTTTCCTCAGACCACCATGCTCATCAATCCGAATGCTTCCTTTTCCTTGTGATTGTCCTATGGCATGCAAGGAGGCGAAAAGTTGCAGGTCAGGCGCAAGGTCCAGGTTAGCGGTATGGGCTTTGCCCGGTAGGAAGTTCTGGAGTTGATCAATCTCAAGAACTACGACAGGTGACCATCTCAGGGAGCTTCTTGAAGCTTCCAGAAAATTCCTCGGCTAGAGGAAAAGGCAGCCCACTGTCTCACTGTTGTTGTCCTGCGTATGTGAATTCTGTTGTAATGCATCTCATAATGATATATTGATAAAAAAAAAAAAAGGTGTTTCATAAAAGATATCTTTTATTATTTTGGATTATTTTAAAAAAAAGATATATATCCTAATTTATTTAACTTTTAAATTATTTAAGTTCAATTTTGTTTTTAAATGTACAATTCATTTCAGAAAATGACACAATATATCTTTCATTCATTTTTTTAAATTTTTACTTAGAATTCATTTGTTTATATTTTTTAATAATTTTCATATGTTCTTATATTTAACACTTCTTACTTTTATTTAATTTAAAAATATATATCTACAAGCCTAATAGTTTAATAATTTTAATCATGAAATTATAATGACTTCTTTTACAAAACTATGAATCAAACTTTAAAATTTATTTCTATATTTTTTCCATTGATTAATTGATTGCTCAATAAAAACCAATATATGTTCTCTCTAAACTTTCAATTAACAAATTTTTCAGAATAATAAACAATATATGTTCTCTCTAAACCTTCAATTTAACAAATTTTCAAATATAATAATTTAGTTTTTTTTAATCTTAAATTATTATGCAAAGAATCACAACTTAATTAAAAATAAATTGTTACATACCTTTTTATATTTTTAGTTTGATTAATCAACAACAAAATAACAAAATGGTTCTTATTTTTATTATTTAATTATTGAAATAATATTTCTTCTTTTCCTAAATGTGAAGTTTGTTGTACATAGATTATATTTATCTTCTATTTTTATCTCTCCCTCTGTCTCTACCTTTCTATCTATTTCTCTTCCTCTTCCTCTTGTCGTTTCTTAACACACTGATAAAAAAAGATATTAATTTTTTTTTAATATATTTTATTTAACTAGTAATAATAATATAAATCACATTTTAAAAATTGAAACACTTGCAACACCATTTCATGAAATTGAAAATTGAGTGTTAGAAACATGTGAGATATTAATTGTATGTGCATTTTAAATCAACATAATATGAATTATTGAATATTTTATAAAAATATTATATATGTTATAAAACTACATAATTATATTTACTAGTATGTTATATTTTTAATGCTTGTGGAGCCATGTTGACTTTCTCTAGCGCTTTAACTACATATTTATATTTACTATGTTATATTTTTAATGTTTGTGGGATAATATTGACCCAAAGTGCTCGAAACTTAGTTTCAATTTGTAAATATTCAAAAGAACAAGTATCCTCCATTTGATAGAAGATAAAATGTTCAAATATCCATTTCACAACTTCTAAAAGTTAGTAGAAAAGAATTATGTTCAAATAAGAACAAGTGTCCTCCATTTGAAAGAAGATCAAATGTTCAAATATCCATTTCACAACTTCCAAAAGTTAGTAGAAAAGATATCTCCTTTACCTCCCTCTCTCTCTCTCTCTTCCTCCTCTACCTCTCCCTCTTTCTACCCCTCTCACTTTCTTTTAATTGTACATTTGAATCTCTATAATTGGGTGCATAGCTGATTTGAAGTTATTACTCATCCATTGAAACCTTTCTTGCACAAACAATTTTACTTTATTATTTTTGAATATTTATCTATTCATCTTGAGTTCTCTTTATGAAAATATGTACAATGACACAATATATTTCAAATTATTTTATTCATATCAGTTGCTTTTCTACTTTCTACTCTATACTAACCATACTATTGGCAGGAACTCTGCGTCTCTTGTTAGTTCCTGCCAAATACTATTGCATCCATTTAACTTAATCTTTTAATTAGTTTAGCCAATCAATACACATAATTAGAAATTTACACAATTTTATAGTCTGTAATTAATTTCTTATTTAGTAATTTCAAAAAAAAATCTCTCTTTTTTATCGATTCATATAGTGTAAAAATTAAATTAATATGACAAAACTAATTAAAACATATAAAAAAAATCAAATCAAAAGCATAATGACCTGACATAAGAAGAATTACAATCACCTCTCAGTAATGAAGTCGTACAGAGGTTTGGTTTGATTATGGTGATAGCTAGAGGCTGTAATTTAATTTTATTCTCGATCATTGGTATTGCCTATATGCATTCAAAAATCATGAAAATACTTACTGCACAAAGCGTGGGATAATTTTGGATTGGAATTGGATTCTCAATAATTCAACGAGTAAGGTTATATATAGGGACTAAGGAAAACTTGTGAATAAAATATACAAGAAGGTCATGGAACATCTGAGGAGGGTGTGGAAAAAGAGTTTTGATGGCTTGTTTCTCCTAGAGAAAGCCATTGGTTATACTTATTCTTTATGGTTATAAAATTTTGTTTAAATTTAAAAGATTATTGATTAATCTACTTTAACTTTTAAGGAATTATAGGCATCTACAATGTTAAAAAACTTAATTTCAATTATTCCTGATATATGTCAACACCCACTTCCAAAGTTCCAATTTGAGTAGAGATGGGAAACTTGCAAGCAAAAGGATGAAGAATGTTTCTTGCTCAGTTTATTATTAAAACTGCACGTATTACCAAATCATGGCTCAACCTAAACACACATTTTAGCCTCTTCTTAGATATTTATAACAAAGGCCATCTATCTTTTCTTGGAAACTATGGCTCCCAGCTTTCATCAGCAAGTACGACACTATTCTGTGTGTCTAATTTCATTTCAAATATGGAGATATCAAATCTTGGGAGGTACAAAGCCATCTTTTGTATTGAACAATCTGAAAAAGATTACAATAGAATGAAAGGTGGTCTAAAAAAGGACTACACAAAGAAGGGAAAAAAACAAATATAACTAATCCTAAACACAAACCCTTCCCATTTAGATTAATCATACTCCAATGTGGTCACCACTAAAGCAATAAGCAAGCACAACCCCTACCACCACCTTAACCCTTCCACAACTCAACAATTCAAGGGAAATACATAGCCATTTTCACCAACTAATATGCCTTCGTGTTGCCTTCCCTATACACATGAGAAATTTTAAAATTTTTAGATTTTCGTGCCACATCCTAGATCAATTGGATTCATTTTTGTAGTTTCCAATTTAAAGTATGCCTTTGTCAGATAGTGTTCACTGTGATCAAACAATCTCCTTTTAGGTGCACATGTGAAGCCTTAAGATCTCTGTCACACTCAAGTCCAACTAGAGCCGCCTTGAATTCAACCTCATTGTTTGTAGCAATCCCAAGACTAAATGATTTTTGGCCTAGTATATCTGCCTTACGATCCCTAACAATGCATTTAGCACCTCTCACCCCTGCATTGATTTTGGAAGCTTCGTCAAAATTGATCTTCACCCAACATGTATCTAGAGCCATCTAAACAATTCCATCTCGAGGGTTAGAAGGAAGATCAACCTTCTTAACACCATTAATAGGGGCCTACATAAAATATCTTTTTGTGCATCCGCCGGGAAAATCCTTACCATTAGGTCAACGAAAATTAACTTACTTTGTTCTTATTACTTGGGCATATGATACATTTTTTTAAATAGCGATTACAATTATCATGACATATTAATGCACTATAAGGCTTCATATCATTACAACTTCATTTTGTTTATAAATCCATGCCAATTATGACTTTATATTATGTAGTATCCTTTACAACTAAGCCTATGCCACTCTTTATGCATGCTCCTTTACAAACACATATCATGTTTACCAACGCCTTCACAATACTTATTACTTTTTGTATTTACTTTTTTCATTAATAAATTGATTAAGAAGTATTTCATCATGTCTATTTTAATATCTTGTTAGGTGACACCTAAAATTTTATGCTTGTAGGTGTTAAGATGGAGCATTCATTACAAGGAGTACATGTGGAATATTTATCCACATGTATATCCTTTTATTGAGTGTATGTTATTTATTTTCAAGTTGATTAACTTTTTAATTTGAAATGTGTTATTCATTATAGTTCATATGTAACTCAAGGTGGGAAAAAAAAATTAAAGGTGAAAAACACGCACCTCAAACATTTTCCATTTTTTGAGCTCACATTGGCCTATTTTCCCCACATGTAGTGACTAGTGTACAAATGCCATATTTATACATGAAAGAACTATTATCGAGCGACATAGAATATCGTGGAGCATCAAGGAAATACCTTATGACATGATTTGTAAATTGCATCTATGGGACATCTATAAAATCAGTTAAAAAGAACAAGTGCTTTTCGTGATTGGCACACTTGTGCAAAGTTTGTCGAGTGGTCCTACTTCTAACACACACTATCCTCTCCCTTGGCTTTCGTGGTCCTAGGTGCAAGAGAAAAGTGTTAGTAACACTCATATTTTATATTTTTAAGAGAGGCCTGCCAAGAGACACATCACTCTTGGGAACGACCTCGCGCGGTAAATCCTTCGAGCCGCTATAGAAATCAGGTGTGAGCGAAAGTTGTAGCCTTGGGTATAGTTGTTCCTACAGTGTAACTTTCCGAAAGAACAAATGGGCCCCACCACAAGTTACAAGGCTCTTAAGTGAGTCATTGCAGAATGAGCTTATGTCCAAAAACATCAAAAATTTAAACACCCTTATGTAGTAGCACACCCATTCTATTGATTGAGGATATTTGTGATAAATTCAGTGCAAGAGCATAGAAGGTTTTGCTCCCAAGACACTCACCATACATATTTCCTTGAGTAGAAACATAGCTTTTTGAAAGGTTACTTGTAGCCCGATAAAAGTGGTGACTCCCCCATCATAGGGATCATCTATTTGTTATGCTCATGCAAGACTTAGTATATCACATCCTTACCTGCCACGACGAGATTCATAAGGTATGTAGTACCAAAGTCGAAGAATTATCAAGATGTGGGCTGAACTTATCGCAATTGGCCATTTGACCTTAGGGATAAAGAGTGTTTGAAGTGTTTTCATTTTGAGTCAAGACCAGTGCAAATTGAGCCGACTTCAGGCTTTGGAAAACACCTAAAAAACATTTAAAGGAAAGGGTCATACAAAGTCCAAGGATTGGGTTGATCTAGACCCATACTTATTTGTGCCTTTTTGAGGCAACATTCTTGTGTTTATGTGCTTGCTTTGTTTTCTTGTCAAAAGAAAAAACAAAAATCAATTCCAAAACAAGTATTCATCCAACACAAACATTTTTTAGAAACCAACAAAGGATCAAAAATCAAACAACAAAAGTATCAAACTATATGACCATTCTTCACATCTTGAGAAAGAAGAATCTTCATCAACACATCAACTTGAAGAAAAGACCATTGAGCTCAAAGGCTCTTATCAAAAGGAGGAAATTCTTCTATCTTAATAGACAAATATTTGTCTCTAATAGAGCTTTTCTACGTCACATGCGTCTCTATCTTCAAGGGAAATCAAACGAGTTTGATCAAGAGTCATTAAACCGCCGAGCTTTTATGCAATATTGTGCTTTGAGTTATCACAAGAACAAAGGAGGCAAGATCAACCCTGAATTCTTTCCAGACATTTGCATCACATATAACGTAGCTCGGGAAGAACCACCAACTCCCGAAAGAGAAGAAGAAGAATTTGTCCCCTATGTGACACAGAGTTTTTATTGAAGCTAGCATCTCATCCATTCCCACATTCACATCATCAATCCATTTCAACTCTCAAAACATTAAGAGGTTCTTGTCCTAAGTTCTATTTCAATATTGCTTGAATCAAACACAAATACATCACTTTTTAGAGTGTCTCGACATCTAGGATAAACACATCCTAAAGAGGCATTTCTACGCAGGTTAAAACTAGTCTTTGAGTAAATCCTCTCATTACTAGGTAGTTGAATCTGTAACACACCTCAGATCCCTCTTAACCTTATCACACCAAACTTTGTCAATCAAACACAAGAAGGAAATCAAGAAAGAACTTTGGTAACATCTACCTTTAGTGCTAGAGATCCATATGCAAAACACCCCACCAAACATAAATCTCTCATTTCATCAACAACTCATCATCATTTTCACCCAACTTCAACAAAAACTTGTAAACAAAATGGCTCAAACCAGATCTAGAACAAGACAAATAGAAGTTGAAGAAGAAGAGGAAGACAATATCAATGAATTCTAAGAAGCCCCAGGAGGAAATGTAAATGACAAAAATCCAAGTACTCCTACTCCTGCGGCAATAGAAAGGGCACAACACAACCCTCTCTTTAATCGACTATTTGATGAAATACTCAGGAGCAATACTGATGTTCACTTATTAAGACTTGCTCAAGAAGGAGCCAAACTACCCTCTGACTTTGATGTTGCACAACTAAGGCAAGCATCAGAATGACAAAGTCGCAATGAGGAAGAAAGAGGTCAAGATCCCATCAAATACAACCTTCATCAAGGTAATCCACCTCCTCCTCCTCCTCCTCCAAATGAAATAGAGATGTTGAGGCAACAAGTTGAAAATCTCGCCCAACAACTTCATAGTGGTGTGAAAACTAATCAATTTTCACTCAATGACATTTGTCCCTATCCCTTTGATAGGAATCTTCATATGCCACCTTTTCCACGAGGGTTTGAAACACCCAAGTTTGAAAAGTATAGAGGAAAAGGAGATCCTCGTGATCATGTGAGAGAATTCTATTTAGCTTGCCTCGAAGTGGCATACGAGGATACATACCTAATGCGACTTTTTTCCCAAAGCTTGGGAGGAACAACCACATCATGGTTTTCTCAATTACCAGGTGGCATTAGGACATTTGAAGAACTCATCCAGAAATTTTTGGCACATTACTCACACAACATTGAACGTGATATTGCCATGGCTGATCTATGTAACACTAAACAAAAACCGGGTGAACTATTTTCAGTCTTTCTGCAACGATGGCGTCAAATGTCTAGCAGACGTTCTCTTCAGTTACCTGAACAAGAACTAGTGGAAATATTTATTTCCAACTTAAACGAAGAAATGGAATTTCACCTAGACGTAAAAGACACAGATTCTTTCAATGACATGATCACCAAAGGTTTAAAATGTGAGCAGACTCTCATCAAGAAAGGACTTATCAAAATCTACAATGAGCCAAAGGCTGGCCCTCATCCCCGCTTCAATAGTGACAAGCCTAACTTCTGGAACAAAAACAAAAATATTGTCAACGACGGTGTTGTGGATGCAAGAACTGTCAAAAGTGCACAACCTATGGTTCGATTTGCAGGACATAATCCCCCACCTAAGAATAACATGGTTGCTCCTTTGAATCAAGGCCGCAACACATCTCAAGAAGAACCTAGACAACGTCAACAAAATTTTAAACCAAAACGAACATACATTCCCTTAGGGGAACCCATCGAAACAATGTTACGTCAGTTGGTTTCTCAAAATCTGGTGACCTTACCCTCAACATCAAATTATGAACCTCAAGTCAAACCTTCATGGTGGAGGGATACTGAACATTGTGATTTCCATCAAGGGAAAGGGCATAAGACAAGCAATTGTCACAGATTGAAAGATCTTATTCAGGATCTTATTGACCGAGGTGAAATCGAAATCGAAGGACATGACCCAAAAACAACAAACAATGATCATCTTATGTTCAAAAATCCACTTCCATCCCAAGATCAAAGGGGTCCTTCCACTTCAGGGCGAAACACAGATACCACCAATTATACGCAAGCCGCATATAATTACACTGTGAATCACCTATATGATGCCAGTGAACAAATTGCAACTATTACCATCAAAAATCCTAGCTCCACCTGCAATGTTGTTACACATCGCGACAAGATTACCATAAAAGCAGCTCCACAAGGCACCCCATCTATCCCAAAGCAGTATAACCTTGTGGACCAGTTAAACAAAACGCCCACACTAATATCTATGTTAGAGATATTGTGCCTATCTCCATCCCATAAAACAATCTTGGATCAAGCTCTCCAAGAGGTGTCAGTCCCTGCAAACCTAAATACAGATCAGTTCCAAGCCATGGTTGGAAATCTAAGGTCATCACCTTGTCTCACTTTCTCTAAAAGTGACAACTCATCCTTCCAACAACCTCACAACGCCTCACTCCACATTGAAGGGTTTATCAACCAACATAGGATCAAGCGAGTCTTGATCGATAATGGAACAGACCTGCATATCTGTACACTACAATTAGTCACAGCTTTGGGATATGCAATTGAATCAGTGGATCCCCGCAAGCAGATAACAATCAAAGCTTATGATGATGCAGAGCATTCATCCAAAGGAGTTGTTGTACTACCAATCCGAGTGGGCCCCGTGGTGAAACACATCATATGTCAAGTTTTGGACCTTCCTCTGCCATACAATTTTTTATTGGGGAGACCTTGGATACACACCATGCAAGTTGTTCCATCCACCTACCATCAGTGTATCAAGTTCTCACATAATGGTGTAGAAATCATGATCCTGGGCGATGCAAACCCCTTTGCATATTGTCATAACATAAGTCATCAACCAGAGATTACCGTTCCCAACAATAGAGAAGCCATCTCCTCCACATCATACGTAATTCTAGCCTCTCTTTTCAGTTCAAACACCACTATACCCAAGCAAGAAAAGCTCAAGATGAAAATAGCACAAGAAGGTCCTGGGGAATATAATTTGAGCCAACTCTTTTGTGTGGAACAAATGCCTACTTCTCCTAGAACACATGGAAAACCTCAATGATTACTTCAAACACCACTGGACAAGCCAGCATGTCCTTTGTTGCCATTCATCCTGGGAAAGAGCCGAGAAGAAGAAACAAGAGATGAGGACTTAGCAGAATGGATCTATAAAGATCCCATCACCACCGATATTCCGTAAGCTAAACTTCCCACAGATCAGTATGGCAAAGGCCTTCTCATTATGCAAAGAATGGGTTATGATGGTCAGAGTGCTTTGGGACCTTGCAAGCAAGGAAGACATGAACCGCTGCAGCCGAAATTAAAGCCCAAGGATAATACAGGCTTAAGCTTTCAAAAGGAGATCCTTCCTAAGGTCAGATTCAAAGGAAAACCCAGCCAACCTCTATATCAGCCTAATACAAAGAGGTCAACTTTGATTATAAAAGCAACATCGTGCACCATAGCAATTGCCCCATTGAGGCTAAAAATCATCCCACCAAACAAACCAGTAACCCCATCACCAGCAGCAATAACATTAAAAACACCCTTAACATCAACAACTTTATCAGAACCCACAACAGTATCTACGACATCAGCAGTTCCAGTAAAAGCAGCAGAATCAATGCTACCGATACTCCCCGTATCAGATTCATTGATCCCCATAATCCTTCCTGCAGCACCAATCATTTCATCTACAAAACCGGTCACACCTGCAGTGTTTAACTCAAAAGATATCGCAATATGGTATAGCAATCAGATACTGGAAAGTGACTCAAAGACCGACTCACATGAGTGGGAGTTTGATTCAATACATCTGAATACTTTAAATGAGGAAGACACATCACCCCTTCCACCTCACAAAGACATCCCTGTTTATGGAGAAGCACAGATTAAAACCTCTTGGGTACCTGAATTGGAAACATCTTCCACAGACCCTACGTCACATCCTACGCCTGATTCTGACAGGGAGAGTACCATCAATGACCTTCACCACAACGTCTTAACCCTCACTGACACATCTAACGAACTTAACCTAATCGATGAGGTAATGCCCATTATCCATCCTGAACTCATCGAATGGAACCAACCTAATCCCCCATGCCTTGACCACTTCCAAAATGATGAGGCGATCATTGATTTTTTGGAATTACAGGATAACATACCAAGTGGGGATCACAAAGCTGGATTTTCCATAGAACTTAATAGCGCAACATACTTTGGGGTGGATGCCAAACCTTTCAGCTGCAAAAATATAACAATAAAACATGGATCTTCCAGTGAAAACCACATTGTGGCACTGTTTGATCCCATAAAAGTAAAAATAAAGAGTGTATCCAATGGTGAAAACCTCTCTGAGGTGCCTGAGGATGAAAGGTTTGATATCCTTCCCTCTAGTACATAGCAGGAATGGTCAACGATTCTCATTGAAGAAACCAAAGAATACAATGTGGGGACTCCTGAAATGCCTCACCACATACATCAGGCATCTGTTTTAACTCCAGAGGAATAGCCTAAGTTTGTAGAGTTCTTCCAGAAGCATCAGATCAACTTCGCATGGTCATATGCAGACATGCCTGGGCTTGATCTTGATTTAGTCATGTATCACCTCACCATAGCAGAAGGACCGTAGCAGAAGGAGCTAAACTTGTCAAGCAGAAGCTTCGCAAGATGCATCCTCAGATCGCAGTACTAGTCAAAGTAGACCAATTGATTATGCAGATTGGATATCCAACATTGTGCCCGTCGACAAACCAAATAGGGGCATCCGTATCTGTATTGACTTCAGAGATCTGAACAAAGCATGTCCTAAAGATGACTTCCCCCTACCAAACATCAACATAATAGTGGACCTAATAGCAATACATGCCATGCTTTCTCTCATGGATGGCTTTTCAAGATACAATTAGATAAAGATCGCACTAGAGGATCAACATAAGATGACCTTCACATGTCCATGGGGAACATACTGCTAGAATGTAATGCCTTTTGGTCTAAAGAATGCAAGAGCGACCTATCAACAAGAAATGACCACTATCTTCCATGATATGATGCATACCATAATGGAAGATTATGTTGATGACTTGTTGGCAAAATCACTAACAAGAGAAGGTCATATGAAAATATTAGAGAAAATCTTTGATAGATTGGAACAATATCATGTTCGACTCAACCCAAATAAATGTTTCTTTAGAGTAACCTCAGGGAAGCTTCTAGGGTACATTGTCTCAAGCAAAGGCATTGAGGTTGACCCAGCAAAGGTCAAAGCAATCATGGACATGCCACCTCCCAAGAATATCATACAACTAAGGACATTACAAGGACGGCTACAATCCATCCAAAGATTCATTGCACAACTGGCAAATAAGTGTCACCCCTTTACACACCTGCTACATAAGAACATCCATTTTCAATGGGATGCCAAATGCCAGCAAGCATTCCAAATGCTTAAAGACTATCTCATGAATACACCATTGCTGGTCCCACCAGATCCGAGTAGACCTTTATTACTATATATTTCAACAACTAATATAGCATTAGGTGTACTACTGGCACAACATAATGCAGAAGGGAAAGAGTGTGTTGTTTACTACATCTCTTGCACACTGGTTGGCTATGAACTCAATTACACCCCTATTGAGAGAGCTTGCCTAGCAGTAATATTGGCAGCCACTAAACTGAGGCACTATCTGTTAACACAAGGTACAACTCATTGCAAAGATTGATCCACTCAAGTACTTACTCAGCAAAGCAACATTGGCAGGCCGCTTGGCCAAGTGGTTGATGATTCTCAGTGAATTTGACATCGAGTATGTGGACTGTAAGGCTATCAAAGGCCAAGTTATTGTAGATTAGTTGGCCGATGCTCCCCTCATGGGCAATCATCCTCGAAACTACTCACAATAATGGTTCCCACTTTTTTGCCACTTTTGACACTGAGATGTACATTTTTAAAATAATCTTCAACTTCCGAGAACTATAACTTTTAAACTATTAAAAATTTGAAGATGATATAAATTAGTGATTTCTAGCATTTTGTTTGTAGATTCTATATACATTTTTTTCAAATTTTTTTGAAGGATTCTTTAAAAAAATTTCCATCTCCCTCGAAAAGTAGTTTTTTACAACAAACTACATTTTTTAAGAGTGAGGTGCCTCCCGAAACGTATAACTTTTTTTCTATAAATGATAAAAACTCAATTCTTTTGAATTTTGGTTTGTAACATCAATATCCAGGGCTTGCATTTGGTTTTATAGTGATATGTTCAATATTTTTCATTTTATAAAGTTTTGAAGTCTGACTAGTCATAATTTAGACATAGGTTTACGTTTGAACACATAACTTGTTCTATATAAATTGAAATTCAATTTTTTTTTTTTGTTAGAAAGAAGACATCAATACCAGGGGCATAGATATTTTTTAGAATTTTTTTGAATTAGTTTCTTTTTTTTCCCAATGCGTTGAATAGAGAAGTTCATGTTCGATGAAAAACCAATTTTCCATAAAATTAAAAAAACAAGAACATAATAAATTCAAAATATAAAAAATTATACTCGTTGGAAAGCTTGCTCTGAGTACTAAAATCTAATATTTTTGGGTTATCAAGATTATTTCATTCGTGCTTTGAACCAGAGCTCCGAAGTCATTAATTCTTCAGAATTCTGAAATTTTTTGGGAGAAACCTCAAATTAGAGGGTTCGAATGAACAATACTTTGAGCGAATGGGGTTCGCTCGAATCCATTATGGTTCGAGCAAACCCCCATTCGCTCAAAGTACTGGGCTTGATTTTGGCCCGTACAAAGTCACCCACGGTTCGAGCAAACCCAGGTCCACAACGTGGTTCGCTCGAACTCCCAGGGGTCGTTCGAGCGAATACCACTATTTCGCTCGAACACCTAGAAAATCGAAGTTCCCACTTTCTCCAAATTCCTTCGTTGGCAAAAGTGGGAACCAACTTTGTGAATTCACCCCCTCTCATTTCCAATTTTCCAGATGAAGAGATATTCATGATCACAGTAGCACAACCATGGAAACTATACTTTTATGGTTCATACACTAGGCATGGCTCAGGGGTAGGCATTCTGTTTATCACACCTCAAGGTGACAGCATCTCGAAGTCTTAGAGGCTTACATTTCCATGCACAAACAACATAGCTGAATATGAGGCCTTGATCACAGGACTCAGGCTAGCCATACAATGGAAGTTACAAGAACTACAAGTATATGGCGACTCCCAACTGGTCATTCGACAAGCAACAGATGAATATTAGACCAAGGTTGACAACTCATGCCGTACAAGAAAATGGTGGACAGTCTAAAGGCATCATTTACTACTATCACCTTTGAGCAAATACCAAGAGATCAGAATCAAGCTGCTGACGCTATGGCTACTATTGCATCTCTTCTAGATCTTCCAAAAAATTCAACATGCTATGAGTTCTTGGTCGAATAGCTTTGGATTCCTGCTTATGATATCCCTGAATCTGAGATGATATTTCGCCTTGTCAGTTCTGAATCCCCATGGTACGGTGAGTTCTACACCTACCTCTACGATCACACCCTTCCTCCTAACCAATCGAATAACCAACGTAAAACCTTCATTTGCCAAACCGCTCGATATACCATTATTGTTGAAACCCTATACTGACGCAGTCTTGATGGTACTCTCCTTCGATGTTTGGAACTGTAGCATCGTAAATTGTACGCACTTGCTAGGGTGGTACAATTTCAAACCTAGTTTAGCACCCGCCTTGGCGCATTTTGCATTTTGCATTGCATTTTCCCTTTAGCACTTAATTAATTAAATTAATTAGGTCTAAGGTTCTATTTTATCATCTCCCATATCATAAAGTTGGGCCCTTTTCATTAAAGTGTGCCCCTTTCATTTTATTCCTCTAATACATCATTTAATCAAAAACCTAATTAGGTCCTATTTTGAACTTGGGGGCTTGATTTCGGGGGTCAAAACATCTCGAAATCAGCTGTAACTTCGGGATTCTCTCTAAAATCATCATATCCGACGGCCCTGAAAATTTGGTGAAAAGTTGTTGGGACCATGGCGCCCGGAGAGGACCATGGCGCCCGGAGTGCACATGGTCCCGGACATTTTTCCCGAAATTTTAGGAGCGCGATCCAATCATAAAATAAAGCTTAACCCCAAGAAATTGGCAGGAGATTCAATCTCTAGGTCGGCCAAAAGTTGAAATTAAGACCTAGGGTTTCATATATAAGAGCTCTCTTTCTTCATTTGAAGGGATCCAGAATTTTGGTTTCAAGGACCTTCTATGCAGCGAAAGACCAGATCTTTGAAGACTTCAACAACATTCAACATCCATCCATCAAGCATTCATCAATTTCATTCATTTAGGGCTTTGAAGGCATTGAAGAGCAATAAGGGATCACCGACTGAAGATTGGCTTGTACCCCTCCCTTGGGGTTGGGTATGATTTCATGTTGTTTTCATGTCTTTGCATAAGCTTCATTTTATCATTTGTATTCATGCTTTAGATCACTTTGCATCTTGATTTGGAGCACTTACATTATCATTTACAAGCAATTAGGGTTTACTTTCTAGGTTGCTCTAGTTTGCTTACTTGCATTTTAGGATCTTGCACACACACAAGGTCTGCACACACATTACTTTTATAATACAATTTGGCTATTCGTGGAGGTGGAAATCACCAAAGCGGGGGTTTGACTAAGGCAAAACCCTATATAGCCACCCACCACACCTTTTCAGATATAAGTGCAGGTTTCAGAATTCGGACGACGTCGCAAGTTACAGATCCGGGAGAAGCAGACCGAGACAGAACTTCACACCAAGTTTCAGAGCAAAAGACTAAGACAGGGGCATGGGGTGCCCTGGTCCTGCCAGGACAGGGGCGCTGGGCGCCCTGGTCCCTGGGACAGGGGCGCTGGGCGCCCTGTTCCTTCTGTCAGACAGCAGTTTTCAGCATTTTTGACAGCTTTCTAGGTTGCAAAACAGTAGTTTCCGGAGCAGTTTCAGGGGCAGAATCAGGACAGTGGCGCCCGCGCCCCCGTCCCGAACATTTTCACTCAGATTTTAATTCCAGGTACGCATTTGCATTCTTGTCTTATTCTTGTGTTTATAGCTTTCCATTGTTTAAGTTCAATTCTGCAATCTTGTTATTAGTTCGTACTTGCACTTTGGGGTTAGGAATTGAACTTGCATCATTCTATCTATCATTTGCAACAAAGGAATAGAAATCCTAATAGGTAGCCCATGGCTCTCTCTTCCACAAAAAGAACTAGCCAATTGTGTGATACCTCTAGGCTCTTTCGTATTCCACAAGTGTGTGATTGAAAGTGAGATTAGGGCATGTTTGCTTAGTGTCACTTTTTCCCCCACACATTTTGGTGAACCCGACGTGAATTCCAATCTTCTCTAATTCTGATTTATGTTTTCAAATTTGAGTGTTTATGCTATTTCAAATTCAAATTTGTATTTACAAGTCTTAATTTCTTGCAAGATTCAAAAATTTAGAGGAAATTTTTGCTAAAACCCTAAAGTTGAACTTGTGGATAGCTTAATTGGGATCAATAATTTCAAATCTGATTTAGGAACTCATTTGAATCATAAATTTCATTTTCTAAATCTACATTCTAAGTGCTTGCATTGGTTAAAATTAAGCATTTCCTTCTATTTTGCATGTGTTATCATTTGAAAGAGGAAAATTGTTGTCATGATGCATTCATTTCATAGATGTGATAATGGGTTAGCTTCCCTTGTTTCAATTTTTCCTTCTCCTAAAGAACCTCCCCCCATCTATAACAACATTTTAGTGCCTAAAAGAGTTGCTACCAATCCCTTTGAGACTCTCCCATGCTCTAAGGATGAAGACTTTAAGAGTGATCTTGGCAATTCTCCTAAAATGTGTCCTTCCTATTTAGCTATCCTAGAGGAAGAGAATGATATCATAAACACCTTTCTTATTGTTACTTCATCTTCCCTACATGATGCCTCTCTAAGTGAAAATGTATTGATGGACATTGACTTATTTTCTCCTAAAGTTGGTCCTTCCAATGGGGGCATGTTAGTGCAACAAGAGGTTATGAACACTTCTTTCAAAGATCTCCTTCCTAAGCATGAATCTTTGGAGAAATATGTTCATGTTCCTCCTGAAAAACACTCCCTTCATGAGGATCCTTTTGTGCAAGAAGATGACATTATCCCTTCATTTCCTAGTGATGGCATTTCCTTTTCCAACAAAATTCCCACTAGAGATGATGAATTAATGATAAAAGCTTACCCTTCTCCTAAAGTTTGTCTTACCCATAAGCATCCCTTAGAGAAGGAAGATGAAATAATAAGCAATTTCCTTAATTCTCTCTCCCCTAAAGATCATATTGAACATATTTTGAGGAAAGAGGATGAGTTTAACACATCTATTGATGCTCTCCCTCCTAAGGATGAGGAATTAATAAACAATGTTATCTCCTCTCCCGAAATTGACAATACTTCAAACATTCCTTTCAACAACCTCAATATTTGGGATGAACCATTAGAAGAAGGTGTAGATTATTCTCTACCCCGTGAGAGAACCCTAGCCAAAGGGGATGAAATCAAGATTGAAAACTCCCTTGATAGTTTCCCACCTTCCTTGAATCTCAATCATTCTCCCTCTAAAAATAAAGCATCTCCCTCTCCTCAACTTGGTTCTACTCATAAGGAAACCCTAGTTCAAAGCAAGATGGTTAACATCTCTTTCAAAGATCTCCCTGTCAAAAGTGAGACTTTAGAGAGTAATGTTGATCCTTCTCCTAGAGAGTTTATTCCCCATGTAGATCCTTTGATGATAGAGGATGATATGACCTTTCCTAGTATTACTCTTCCTACTGGAACATCAATGCCTACCCCTTGTCTCTCTCCTAAAATTGATTTAATCCGTGATAAGATCTTAGTGCAAGAGAAGACTATCAATAATTCTTCCAACACTTTTGTTCATTCCTCTAAACCATCCTCAATCAATTTGATACGTGTGAATGAAACACCTAACAAACCTATATTCACTGTCCAAGGTGCTTGTCCTTTTCAAAATTCTCAACCTTTAAATAAGCCTATCTTAGTGGTTCAAGGTGGTTATGCTAATGATTCCTTTTGCACTCCTAAGAAACCTATTATTACTATGCAAGGAGGTTATTCTACTAAGAGCCCTTATGAGTATGCTAAGCAACTGACTAGAGAGAGTTATAATGCAGTTGCTCATACCTATAACACAAGAAACAATAGGCAACCTAATCCTCCTCCAGTTATCCCAACTTCACTTCCTCCTTCCCAACCTATTCTTCCTCAATCTCCTCGTATTTCACAAATGCTTAGTAAGGACTATGATCTTATAGAACAACTTAAAGCTACCCCTGCTAAGATATCCCTTTGGGATTTGATCCAAACTTCTTCCGCTCATCATGGAATGTTACAAGATGCCTTGAAAGATTTGAATGTTCCTCCACCTAATACATCTAGTAATATAGTGTCTTTGGTTAACTCTATGATGAATCCTAAAGCTCAAATTGTGTTTACTCAAGATGAGTTGCCTACTAATGAAATTCAACATCAATATGATCCCTTGATGATTGTGGTTATCGTAAATGACACTGCTATAAGATGAACACTGGTAGATAATGGTTCTGGCCTTAATGTGTGTAGCATTAATCTATTGCATAAGATGAATGTGGATACATTTCTTATTGAGCCTGACTCTCATCCCATTCGAGGCTTTGATAATGTGGCTGAGTCTTCATTAGGTATTATCACCTTACCCATCACAGTGGGACCTGTTACTTTGCCTACTCCTATCCATGTTATGTCAGGAAATCTAACATACAACTTGTTATTAGGGAGACCTTGGATTCACAGTATGCAAGCTGTCCCCTCTACATTGCATAGACAAGTTAAATTTATTTATAATAATAAGACGTATACCTTGATAGGTAATACTAATTTTCAAGCTTGTTTGCAAACATCTACTTCCAAAGGGAGTTCTTCTAAGCCTTCCTCTTCTAGTGATGACTCGTTAAACAAGATACCTATGGATGAATCATTACCCTCTAATAATCAAAATTCTTTGGACGAGTCTGAAGTTCCTGAAGAAGATTCTTCTCAACTTGAATCTGCACATGAAAAGGCTTTTGATCCTGAGAAGGTTCTCGCAGAAGATGATTGGGGATCTCTTGATTTCAATCCCACCTTTGTAGGTGAGTATAGGGTTCCTCCTAGAGAGCTTAAAGTTAAAAAGAAGGAAGCAACTAGAGATCAATCAGTCTTACCTGAACCTATGAGCAATAATTTTGTGGCCGCTTCTTCTCCTCACACCTCTAATTCTAAAGGATTTGATTCTTTGTCTTATGAAAAACCACCTTCTCTTTCTGAAATGGCTAATCTTTATGGTCGTGGTTTTCACATTTTAGCTAAGAGTGGCTATAGTGGAAATGGTTGTGGCGCAAATGAACAAGGAATTAAAGTTCCTTTAGAACATAACATGCATGAATATTCATTTGGACTTGGATATAATCTTTCTAAGCCCACCAAAGCATCTAAAAGACCATCTCTCAATGTGAATGCAATATTTAGTAGTGATGATGATCTCACTTCAACTAAATCATCTTCTACTTCTATCAACTCTCATTCCCCTTATAAGGAAATTTGGGCGATGAACAAATCTCTTTATGACTCCCCTCAAATTTCTAAATCCACTTATGAATCTTTATCTCCTATTCATCATAAAGTCCTTTCCTCCAGGGATAAGGCTCTAATAAATTACACTCATCTCTCTTCTAAGATTTCTCGTAACTTTCCTTCTTCAATTTTTATCATTTTATACATGTTTTTGATCTCACTTATAGTTGAGCATTCAGCATGTCATATTCAAATACCTCATTCAATCTATCATGTATTTAAATAACATTAATGGCTATTATGTTGCTCATCATTATGTGACATTGGTAGCTCATTTACTGGGGGCTCATTGTCATTCATGATGGTACAATTTCAAGTGCAATCATATTTTTGAAGCAACATAATAGCCTAATTTTCTATGTTATCTCTTGTTCCTATGGGGACAAGAGTGATTTCATACATCTCTTCTTTTTATGGTTAAAATTTCCCTTTGGGGTAATAGTGTGGAAATATTGATCATCTCTTTCTTTAGAATCCTCTTTTCCTAGATATGGGAGAAGATGTGTATTCTCTTTCTTATCCTACCCACTTCTTATGAAGAGCATTTTACATACACTAATGTCTTGCTTGCATGAACTCATGTGAGTATGTAGTACATTTTGCTTATGTCTAAATCTCTCCCTAGAAGATTGTGTAAGTCCTTCTCATTGTCCTTATCCTTGGGAGGCAATGATCTTTCATTATTTTTATCTAAGGATCCACTTTTTCCTATTTCGTGGATGGTGTGAACTTTATTACTTGATGTTATTCCTTGTATGCATTTGTTGTTGTTTGTTCAAGGATTCTCTCTTACAAGAGGTGTAAGTCCTTGACTACAACCTCTTTTGCACTTGGTAAAATACATCCATAATGAATTCACTCTCCCAATTGGGTTAAAAAGAGCATCATCCTTCATTAAGAAGCACTTTCACCTCGCAAAAGAAGGAAATATTGCATTCTTATTCTCTTCTTAGACAATTCCTCTCGGGGATAGGTGTCTTTTGTACAAAGATCTCTTCTCCTCTAAGGATCTCCTTTACACATACTACAAGATATCCCTTTTCAACTATCTTATCCTTGCTTAAAGAGTGCAAAACTCTCTTGCTTGGATCTATGACATTGTTGCATTTTTGGGGTATCTTCTTTTGTGATGAAGGCAGGTATCCTTGTTCTACTTTACTTATGACATAAACATTACACTTTTTGAGCAATGGGTCATTCTCGGAACCAGAGCACAGACTCTTAGAGCGAGATGTCTCCATTTTTCTTTTATGCAAGGTGATTATTCTCAGAACCAGAGCACAGACTCTTAGAGTGAGATGTCACGCTTTTGTACTATACATATATAGGTTGTAGCATACTCGGGCATAGACTCCTATGAGGTGCTTCTAACCTCACTTACACACACATGCATGAGGTTGAGTGGAACTAGCGGCATAAGGCTAGACTTTCTCACTCTCCTCCCTTACATGGATCACCTAGACAGACTCTAGGGGCTAGTTTTCCATGTCCTTTTTCCCATGGATCACCTAGACAAGATCTAGGGGCGAGAAGTCCATGTTTTCTCCCTCACTATTCTTCTCATGGATCACCAATGTGTGTATTCATGCTTTTTTGCCTTTCTTTTCTTTTCTTTGCATTTTGTTTCCATTTACATACTTCATCTTATGTTAGAGAACTCTCAAATCCTCATACTCTTTGTTGTGTTGGAATTGAGATTTAGTCCTCTTTCTTACCAAATGATTCTCCATTAGTTTTTGATCTCATATCAAATCTTCTTGTGAGCATTTGTCATCAATATTCTTTAACAATTCGAAGTGGTAAACATGATACCCTGTTTCAACTCACTAAAATTAGCAAGCCGAAACAGGGGGGGGGCATATAGCTACCCTCTAATTTTCATCACCTTCCTTAGTAAGCATTAGGTGATTTTGTGATCTAACGTGTGTTTTGTAGGGTGCGGTTCCTAACTATGTACTGCAGATGCCGCTGGGGGCTTCGTCCGACAACTTATGGATATATCCTTTTTGAAATAATGTTTACTTTTCTGTACTTTAGCTTGCATATGCACGTAGTGTTCATATGACCGCTAAAGTGGGGGCTAAATGTAGCATCGTAAATTGTATGCACTTGCTAGGGTGGTACAATTTCACACCTAGTTTAGCACCCGCCTTGGCGCATTTTTCATTTTGCATTGCATTTTCCCTTTAGCACTTAATTAATTAAATTAATTAGGTCTAAGGTTCTATTTTATCATCTCCCATATCATAAAGTTGGGCCCTTTTCATTAAAGTGTGCCCCTTTCATTTTATTCCTCTAATACATCATTTAATCAAAAACCCTAATTAGGTCCTATTTTGAACTTGGGGGCTTGATTTCGGGGGTCAAAACATCTCAAAATCAGCTGTAACTTCGGGATTCTCTCTAAAATCATCATATCCGACGGCCCTGAAAATTTGGTGAAAAGTTGTCGGGACCATGGCGCCCGAAGTGCACATGGTCCCGGACATTTTTCCCAAAATTTTAGGAGCGCGATCCAATCATAAAATAAAGCTTAACCCCAAGAAATTGGCGGGAGATTCAATCTCTAGGTCGGCCAAAAGTTGAAATTAAGACCTAGGGTTTCATATATAAGAGCTCTCTTTCTTCATTTGAAGGGATCCGGAATTTTGGTTTCAAGGACCTTCTATGCAGCGAAAGAGCAGATCTTTGAAGACTTCAACAACATTCAACATCCACCCATCAAGCATTCATCAATTTCATTCATTTAGGGCTTTGAAGGCATTGAAGAGCAATACGGGATCACTGACTGAAGATTGGCTTGTACCCCTCCCTTGGGGTTGGGTATGATTTCATGTTGTTTTCATGTCTTTGCATAAGCTTCATTTTATCATTTGTATTCATGCTTTAGATCACTTTGCATCTTGATTTGGAGCACTTACATTATCATTTACAAGCAATTAGGGTTTACTTTCTAGGTTGCTCTAGTTTGCTTACTTGCATTTTAGGATCTTGCACACACACAAGGTCCGCACACACATTACTTTTACAATACAATTTGGCTATTCGTGGAGGTGGAAATCACCAAAGCGGGGGTTTGACTAAGGCAAAACCCTATATAGCCACCCACCACACCTTTTCAGATATAAGTGCAGGTTTCGGAATTCAGACGACGCCGCAAGTTACAGATCCGGGAGAAGCAGACCGAGATAGAACTTCACACCAAGTTTCAGAGAAAAAGACCAGGACAGGGGCGTGGGGCGCCCTGGTCCTGCCAGGACAGGGGCGTTGGGCGCCCTGTTACTTCTGTCAGACAACAGTTGTCAGCATTTTTGACAGCTTTCCAGGTTGCAAAACAGCAGTTTCCGGAGCAGTTTCAGGGGCAGAATCAGGACAGTGGCACCTGCGCCCCCGTCCCGAACATTTTCACTCAGATTTTAACTCCGGGTACGCATTTGCATTCTTGTCTTATTCTTGTGTTTATAGCTTTCCATTGTTTAAGTTCAATTCTGCAATCTTGTTATTAGTTCGTACTTGCACTTTGGGGTTAGGAATTGAACTTGCATCATTCTATCTATCATTTGCAACAAAGGAATAGAAATCCTAATAGGTAGCTCGTGGCTCTCTCTTCCACAAAAAGAACTAGCCAATTGTGTGATACCTCTAGGGTCTTTCGTATTCCACAAGTGTGTGATTGAAAGTGAGATTAGGGCATGTTTGCTTAGTGTCACTTTTTCCCCCACACAGGAACAGGATGAGATAACAAAGGCCTTGGAAGAGGTACATGAAGGAATTTGTGGGACTCACTCAAGTGGCTCATCACTAGCCAAGAAACTCATACACACTGGATACTATTGGCCATCCATGGAAAAAGACTCCTACTACTTTGTCAGAAAGTGCAAGAAATGCCAAGTTCATGGAGAACTGATACATGCACCAGCACAGGAACTGCAACCAATCACAACACCATGGCCTTTTTGTCAATGGGGACTTGACCTTGTGGGTAAAATCCATCTATCCTCATCCAACGACCACAAATTTATTATTACCGCCACCGAATACTTCACAAAGTGGATCGAAGCTGTTCTACTTACCCAAGTCACCTGCAAGCAGATCACCTCATTCATCCTTAATTACATCATCTGTCGGTATGGTGTACCCATGTCCATCATCACAGATAACGGTCTTCCTTTCAAAAATCAGGATGTCCGTGAACTCTGTGAGAAATTTCACATCCAATACCGCTTTTCCACTTCCTATTACCCACAAGGCAATGGTCAGGCCGAAGCATCAAACAAGAACATATTAAGAATCCTCAAGAAAATAGTCAATGATGTCGGTCGTGATTGGCACGTTCAATTGAATCCAGCACTATGGGCATATCAAACTAGTATTCGAACCCCTACAGACGCAACTCCTTACTTATTGGTCTATGGTGTAGAAGCCATCCTTCCCATCAAGGTTGAGATACCATCTCTACGGGTTTCCTTGCATAATTTGATAGATGATGAAGAATACGGAGTATCACGTCTTCAAGACTTGGAACTACTTGATGATAAATGACAAGCTGCATACAATCACCTCAAAGCTTATCAGCAGCACATGAGTAGAAGCTATAATCATCGAGTTCGACCTCGTACATTTGAGGTAGGTGATCTTGTTCTAAAAGAGAATCCTCGTAACCAACCAAACAGAGAACATCAGGGAAAGTTTGAATCAAACTGGTTGGGTCCATATGTTATCACTATTGTATTTGGGTCTGGGGCATATCAGTTGGCTACTTCAGAAGGAGAATCGCTAGCGGATCCGATCAATAGCATGCACCTCAAACAATTTTATATATAAGCTGTATAGAGTATCAGGCTCCCACGCATATCGGGAAAAACACCAAAAACATTCAAATAAATGTCCTGAAGAAAATACAAAAACATCAAAATAGTAAAGAAAAATCATGCATCCAAACGGTGAACAAACTACTCCGATGGCACCTTGGGTAAGTGCGATGGTGAAAACCTGGCAAAAAGGCACCACTCGTAAAGGCTATGGCTCCATTGTCTTTCAGACTTGTTGCGATCACATCCACTACATTCACTCATCCATCCATCCAAACCATAGCTCGTTATTGATCTGCAATTAAGGATAGTACTTCATGCGTCTTGCATCTCGCTTTTTCAGAGTCATGCCTAAAACTGGGGGCAATACCCTTAACCTATTTGATGGAAGTGGATTCTGTATTACTTGTGATTCATTGATTCTTCATTCAAAACTATCTCACAAAATCCAAAAACATTCAAAACTATTTCACAAAATCCAAAAACATTCAAAACTGTCTCTCCAAATACCAAAAACATTGGAAAATTATCTCACAAAATACCAAAAACATTCAAAACAATCATCAAAATACCAAAAACATTGAAAAACTATCTCACAAAATTCAAAAACATCATAAAACATAAAAAATCAATCAAAAACATGACAATGCATTGTACTTACGCATCAAAGTAGATACCACACAAACATGGTGAAATAATCAAATGATGACCACTTATCCAATCAACATCAAACACACAAACTGTCTAAACAAGGATGCATCCTTCTTTACCAAAACAAAGACAAGATGACATTTTCTTTGATAAGAAAATTCTATTTAAGCTATCAAATACTTGGTTGATTTGTAGGTTATTCATTCGTTTATATAAATTTGGTTCCTACAACATTGTTTGTGTATCTTCTGCAAATTATTCCGATGAAGTACTGGGGCATGTACTAATGGTGTCTATGTGGGAAGTTCACTAAGCTACGTGATCATAGGCAAAATACAGTCATAGGTCACTATGGCTTGTTGACTACAGTGTATACCTCGACCATATGAGCATGAACCATTATCAAGGATTCATATTCTTTATTCTTTATCTATGCTATTTGCTTACAGGTACAATGCTCCATCTTTTGTTCCTACTACCTCATCCAAAGTCGACGATGGTTTATCTCTGATTACGGTATGAACTTGTCTCAAGATATGATCGACAAAAGATCAAGGAGGACGTTCCAAGTCATGCATGAAAGGAGATAATCCTTGTCTGTTCTGCAAGCAATACTCAGGTCAACTTGATCCATTATATCAAGTTGCTTGTATTAACTTGCTATATCAAAATCCATGAAAGGAATACTTAGGTCATCTTGAATCATTATGTCAAGTTGTTTGTATTTTTCTTACAACATTTTAAAGCTCAATGATGAAAATAAAGCACTATGGATCGTCATTCCATCTCATCTGTATATATTACATTCTGTTGCATTCCATCCATCCATACATTCATAAATAGCTACATATCATGCATACGTAGTAATGACAATGGATACTCTATTTTCCTCTTCTTCCATAGAAATGCGTCATAGGTCCTCCATTTCTTCTATCTAACATCGAACCCCCCTCACCCTCCCCATGTTGGTAATCAGCATCACATACCCTACATCATCTCCCATCAACCCAATCAAGCCAATTACTCTGTCTACATAGGCACATCGACTCACACACACCTAGACTATCAACAGATACTCTGATCAAGTATCTTCGGGTCTCAACAGGTAATCGATTATGGAAAACCTAGACTACAACAGGCATTTATCATAATGACCTAGTCTCAACGGGGCTGCTATGATTCACCACAACCATCCATCACGCGCACAAACTATCAATTGATCAACCAATCAAACACAATCATAACAGACAATTACATCAATTGTCTAAGTCTCAACGAGTATTTTGCTTCAAATACCTTGACTTCATCGGGCAATTACATCAATTGTCTAAGTCACCATCAGGTCACTTTAATTCACTCACTCAGACTTTATCCTATCCAAGCGAACAACTGACATCAACTGTCATGCTTTGACTCGACTAGGGCAATTAAACCAATTGCACCAGGTTGTCCAACCAATTTTGATCAATTGTACAATATCAATCAAAATCACAACACCACATTTGCACCGTATCTCCTGCATAACCTACAGGTACTCACTGGCTTGCCATTTCTCCTTATTCACTCTGTTTTCTTCCATTCTTTCACTGTTATTGCTAATTTCTTTTATTCTACCTCCCCTCCACTTCTTTCTCTTTATCGAGAGATCGCCCGATTTTTCAAAAAAAATTGGCCCATCTCTCGAGGGGGCATACCACCCATTAAATTAACATTTCTAGGGCATATTTCTTCACACCTATTTTTCTTTCTTTGAAACGACACAATAAAACCGCACCGTCTCAAAGAGGGGCAAATGTAGTCACATAAATCTGTCCACTTAATTAAATGAATATTTAGTATTTATTTGATTATTTAACCATTAATCAATAATTAATTAAATTAATATTTAATTAATTCATCTTAACCCTCTTCTCCTATTAATTAAATAAATTATTCGATTTATTTGATTTAATTCACTTAACCAAATTCAAACCATTAATTAAATAAATAAATCACATTTGTTTAATTAAATCTTCTCTCACATTTAAATAAATTAATATTTATTTAAAACCCCCAAAATCTCATCTCTCACATTTAAATAAATTAACATTTATTTAAATCACCTTTATCCTCCATGCACTTGCATTTTCCTATAAATGCAAGTTGCACAACTATTTTAAATATATTATTTATTTAAAATCCTATTTATCCTCACCCACTTGAAACCTTTAATGGTTTTCCCTAAAGTCTTCTTAAGACTTTAATGGTTTCCCTTAAAGTCTTCAAACTTAATGGCTTCCTTCTAGAGTCTTCTTAAGCCTTTAAAGGTTTCCCTTAAAGTCTTCAAGCATTTAATGCTTTATCTTCCTTTTTTCTCATTTAAATAAATTAATATTTATTTAAATATCTATCCAAATGCAAATTACACTATTTAATTGAAATAAATGATTTTATTTTAATTGAAAATCCGAAAATTCCCCCTACTTGCATTCTCCTACAAAATCCACTTGCATGCCTAAATCCCCTCTAGATTCTTCTAACCCCTTCCTAATTACCCTAATCCATCCCCTAAATATTGTCACATTCCTAAGCAACTTGGAGTCACTTCTCAAAGCCCTCAAAGTCTTTGAAAGGCATTTAAGACTTTAAGTCTTCAAATGGTTAACCTCTAAAGTCTTCCAAACCATTAAAGGCTCTTACATAACCATTTATGGTTAACTCACCTTTTACCTTTGGTTAGAGACTTTCCTCTAACTTAACCATTATTTTGACTGATGGGTCTCTTCAAAGCATTTATTTCTTTGACTAAGGTAACCATTTAACCCTTGCACATTCATTTATCCCTTGGATAAAAGGAATATCCATTAACCTAACCCTAACCCAACCCGCCAAGGTAACCATCATGTCCCCTCAAGCATTTAATGTTCCTTATCTCTCCTCTCAAGCCTCCTCATGGTGACACTTGTCAGCATGGGATTGGGTTGAAAGTCTCACATGGATTGAATATATTTCAATCCTAACCCTTGTTAAGATTGCTCAATCTTAACCCTTCATTTCGCCATTTCTTCTATAAATAGAACCCTTCTCCTCAAGCAAAGGAGCAATCTTAACCCTTCATTTCCCCATTTCTTCTATAAATAGAACCCTTCTCCTCAAGCAAAGAAAGAAGCATTAGAGTATTGTTGTTATACTGGTATTAGCATAGAGATTTTTCATAGCATCACTATCTACACTTGCATAGCATTTGTTTATCATTTTCAACCATCTTGAATCTCCATATGGCATCCATGGCTAGTGCTAAAAGCTGAGAGCTACACTCATGTGGAACTTGGAGAGGAGAGGAACAAGGGAGGAGAAACTATGAGCATCTTGATTAGCATTTGGAGGAGTATAGTTTATCTATTCTATGTTTGTATGCTTTCTATTTCATGCTTAATATCTCTCTTGATATGCCTGTTTAGGATAATTTTTTGTTGCTAACACTAACATTTGTTTCTTGTGCTCTTGTGTGTGTTGCCATCAAACAGATTTTCTAATCTTTTTTGCAGAGCATCAAATGACACCTAAAATTTATGCTTGTAGGTGTTAAGATGGAGCATTCATTACAAGGAGTACATGTGGAATATTTATCCACATCTATATCCTTTTATTGAGTGTGTGTTATTTATTTTCAAGTTGATTAACTTTTTAATTTGAAATGTGTTATTCATTATAGTTCATATGTAACTCAAGGTGGGAAAAAAATTAAAGGTGAAAAACACGCACCTCAAACATTTTCCATTTTTTGAGCTCACATTGGCCTATTTTCCCCACATGTAGTGACTAGTGTACAAATACCATATTTCTACATGAAAGAACTATTATCTAGCGACATAGAATATCATGGAGCATCAAGGAAATACCTTATGACATGATTTGTAAATTGCATCTATGGGACATTGACATCTATATTAACTAGGAATTTTGCATGATTTCTTGGCATGCTAGACTTGTATAGATCATTGAATTAATTCAAGGGGTTCGGATGATGGAGAATCTATTACACAATTTTTTAACAATATCTTTAGATACCACTAAGATTACATTTATAGGTTCAGATGCTTAAGGGGTTACTGCAAATCAAGAGTACAAAGCTTGAATATGTAGGCAATGTTTGAAAAATTGAATCTACTTGATCATATTTGCATACTAAAAGGTAATTTACACAATGCATATTTGAGAAAAGGTAGTACATAATTATTTTTTAATCTTCTAACACATTTATGAATGTAAAACATAGAGATAAATCATAAAATATCATACCATAAAATATTTGTCATCAAACTCTAGAGTTAAATATATTTATTTTCTTTATTAATTTCAATGCGTAAGCACATTTATCAATTTAAGTTCTTAAATAAATTTAGTTTCTTTATTAATTTAAGGGAATCTAGTTTTAATATATGTATATACATAATTTTAGTCTTAGCTCCAATATCTAAAAGTTATTTTTTATTTGCTGATGCATTAATGTGAGTCCATGCCCTTTATACTAAATCAATATCAAACATAATACAACATTATTCCTTCCATACAATACAAAAAAGGAAAGAAAGAGCATGAAATATTTACAAAATTACTAAACAAGTATGTAGCAATAATTACATATTACCTAGTTGCAAGTGCTAGTTCCTAAATTAAAAGAACCAAGCTATTCAAAAAGAGAATGGTTAATCTTTCTTGTCAAGGAGTAGAGATTCATTTTGTGCTAATATTTTTCCAACCTCAAAGAGGAGGTTTTATTCTTGTTCATAGCTAGATGATATAATCAATACTCTCTTCCTTATAACTTGTAAGTAATAAAATCTAAAATTAATGCAAATCCCTTTAATAGGGGAGCATTCATTATCGTTATGGAGGAAGAAGAATAAGCACTATTGATTGGGGTTTGAGGAGATATGCATTAATTCATAAGTGATGGATAAGAATGATATGAGAAGAATGGGACTTACAATAGGAACAAGGAAACATACTTTAGGGGAAGCTTCCTTTTAGGTATAGTGCCATATCAAGGACAATCATCCACCATTTATCCGATGGCATAACAAGCTAGATATCTAAAAACATTGCCTTCACAAGTCAAAATTTGATTCCAAATTCTATCACCAACATTAAGACCAATTTCTAATTCTTTAGAAATCTATAATTCCACAAGGATGAAAGCATATGGGATTTACAAATGAAACTCAATTTTTAGGAAGTGATTTAAGAATTTTCTAATGTATTTTTGATGAAATCCAAGAAAGAGGAAAACTTGAATACAAAAAAATATTTAGTAGATGCACCCAAACTAGAATAGTTAACACTACAAGGAGTGAAACCAAGTGATAGGAAGGCTACCTAGTTTGCCATCAATTAGGTTTCTTTGATGGTTTGCTTCTATCCCTTTCTGGGTTCCAAGTCTACCCCTCTAGACTTCTAAGGGCTTCCAAACCATTTGTTTGCTTATATCACCTTCCTCAAGCTGACAAAGTAAGCCTTTTCACTAAATCCTTGCAAGGGTGAAGGACACACACATTCTTTCTCTCTTTGCAAAACCACCCATCTTGTTTGGTTTAGCAAACTTTCCCCCTTTGGTTACACAATGTCTCGATTTCAGGCTTGTAGCCTTCTGGATCTTCTTCTAGTTCTCAGCAGTTTCCTTCCCCTACAAATTATCTCCTTCAAACTATTGATATCTAGCCAAACTATCACCAAGCTCGCCTAGGCTTAGTATGCAGAAATGGTGATTGCCATTTCCTTGTCTCTTTCAAATAAAAACCTACTGTACATATCTGGCTCTGCTTGACAATCTCCAATGATATTATGGAGTTTCAAAATAGTAACTCTCAGAACAAAGAAAATAAAAAATTACATTAAAAACATAAGTGAAATGAACATATATTAAACACTAATTGAATTTACCAGAAAATGGACTTCTCTATTGCATTTTAGAAAAACAAAATGTGTTCTCCGACGTAATCGACAATCAACGATTAACGATTCACCATTAGCCTCTTACAGATGCCCATTGGGTCTTTTTATACCTTCCATCCTTTGTTGGGAACTCCTCCTATTGGATGAGATAAATCTCATTACCAACGGTTTCCAATTGCAATTGTCTGACAGGTTCCATCGGAACATCGGGGTAACATCCAAACAAGGTTACCGATGTCCGATGACAACCTCCAACTTGTCACATGTCCTATCGGGTCTTCGGTGTAACAACAAAATGGGGCTACTGATGACTACACACACCATTTTGTACTTTTCATTGGGTCATCAGGGAAACTTCACAACTGTACTTCCGATGGCCGATGACAACTTAGCATGAGAGTCGGTCTCATCGGGTTATCGGTGTAGGGTGAAAACCCCTCTTGTCGATCTCTGATAAAACCACCTTTGAACGCGCTCCAACTCTAATACTTACTCATCGGGTCATCGGGGTAATATGAAACTGCTCCTTCCAATGCCCGATGGCTCCACTCCATGCCTATGCTTTCTCATCGGATCGTCAGGGTAACTTGAAACTACTCCCCTCAATACCCGATAACAACTCTCCAAACACCGATCGACTTATCAGGTCATCGGGGTAAGTGTGAACCACTCTTACCGATTCTCGATACAACCACTCCAAACTTTGGCGACCTCATCGGGGTAAGACTTGCCGATCGGGGTAGGTCTTGCCGATAAGGAAAATTTCAAAAACTACAAAGAAACAACCTGTGTGGGGGAAAAAGTGACACTAAGCAAACATGCCCTAATCTCACTTTCAATCACACATTTGTGGAATACAAAAGAGCCTAGAGGTATCACACAATTGGCTACTTCTTTTTGTGGAAGAGAGAGCCACGGGCTACCTATTAGGATTTCTATTCCTTTGTTGTAATAGAAAGATGAAATGATGCAAGTTCAATTCCTAACCCCAAAGTGCAAGTATGAACTAATAACCAGATTGCAGAATTGAACTTAAACAATGGAAAGCTGTAAACACAAGGACAAGACAAGAATGCAAATGCGTACCCGGAGTTAAAATCTGACTGAAAATGTTCGGGACGGGGGCGCGGGCGCCACTGTCCTGATTCTGCCCCTGAAACTGCTCCGGAAACTGCTGTTTTTGCACTATGGAAAAGCTGTCAAAAATGTTGTCTGTCAGGAGGACCAGGGCGCCCAACGCCCCTGTCCCAGGGACCAAGGCACCCAGCGCCCCTGTCCTGGCAGGACCAGGGTGCCCCACGCCCCTGTCCTGGTCTTTTGCTCTGAAATTTGGTGCGGAGTGCTGTCTCGACCTACTATTCCCGGATCTGCAACCTACGGCGTCGTCCGAGTCCTGAAACCTGCACTTATATCTGAAAAGATGTTTGGGCGGCTATATAGGGTTTTGCCTTAGTCAAACCCTCGCTTCGGTGATTTCCACCTCCACGAATAGCCAAGTTGTATTGTAAAATGTATTGTGTGTGCAGACCTAGTGTGTGTGTAAGGTCCTAAGATGCAAGTAAGCAAACTAGAGCGACCTAGAAAGTAAACCCTAATTGCTCATAAATGATAATGTAAATGCTCTAAATCAAGATGCAAAGTGATCTAAAGCATGAATAAAGGATATGTTGAAGCTTATGCAAAGACATGAAAACAACATGAAATCATACCCAACCCTCAAGGGAGGAGTACAAGCCAATCTTCAGTCGGTAATCTCCTATTGTTCTTCAATGTCTTCCAAGCCCTAAATGGATGAATGAAATTGATAAATGCTTGATAGAAGGATGTTGAATGTTGTTGAAGTCTTCAAAGATATTCTCTTTTGCCGCATATGAGGTTCCTGAAAACGAAAATCGGATCCTTTCCAATGAAGAAAGAGAGCTCTTATATATGAAACCCTAGGTCTTAATTTCGACTTTTGGCCGACCTAGAGATTGAATATCCCGCCAATTTCTTGGGGTTAAGCTTTATTTTATGATTGGATCGCGCTCCTAAAATTTCGGGAAAAATGTCCGAGACCATGTGCACTCCGGGTGCCATGGTCCTCTCCGGGCGCCATGGTCCTGACAACTTTTCACCAAATTTTCAGGGCCGTCGGATATGATGATTTTAGAGAGAATCCCGAAGTTACAGGTGATTTCGAGATGTTTTGACCCCCGAAATCAAGCCCCCAAGTTCAAAATAGGACCTAATTAGGGTTTTTGATTAAATGATGTATTGGAAGAATAAAATGAAAGGGGAACACTTTAATGAAAGGGCCCAACTTTATGATGTGGGAGATGATGAAATAGAACCTTAGACCTAATTAATTTGACTAATTAAGTGCTAAAGGGGAAATGCAATGCAAAATGCAAAATGCGCCAAGGCGGGTGCTAAACTAGGTGTGAAATTGTACCACCCTAGCAAGTGCGTACAATTTACGACGCTACATTTAGCCCCCACTTTAGCAGTCATATGAACACTACGTGCATATGCAAGATAAAGTATAGAAAAGTAAACATTATTTGAAAAACAATATATCCATAAGTCTATCGAACGAAGCCCCCAGCGGTATCTGCAGTACACAGTTAGGAACCACAACCTACAAAACCACATGTTAGATCACAAAATCACCTAATGCTTACTAAGGAAGGTGATGAAAATTCGAGGGTAGCTATATGCCCCCCCTGTTTCGGCTTGCTAATTTTAGTGAGTTGAAACAGGGTATCATGTTTACCACTTCGAATTGTTAAAGAAAATTGATGACAAATGCTCACAAGAAGATTTGATATGAGATCAAAAACTAATGGAGAATCATTTGGTAAGAAAGAGGACTAAATCTCAATTCCAACACAACAAAGAGTGTGAGGATTTGAGAGTTCTCTAACACAAGATGAAGGATGTAAATGGAAACAAAATGCAAAGAGAAGAAAAGAAAGGAAAATAGCATGAATACACACATTGGTGATCCATGAGAAGAATAGTGAGAGAGAAAAACATGGACTTCTCGCCCCTAGATCTTGTCTAGGTGATCCATGTGAAAAAGGACATGGAAAACTAGCCCCTAGAGTCTGTCTAGGTGATCCATGTAAGGGAGGAGAGTGAGAAAGTCTAGCCTTATGCCGCTAGTTCCACTCAACCTCGTGCATGTGTGTGTAAGGGAGGTTAGAAGCACCTCATAGGAGTCTATGCCCGAGTATGCTACAACCCATATATGTATAGTACAAAAGTGTGACATCTCGCTCTAAGAGTCTGTGCTCTGGTTCCGAGAATAATCACTTTGCATAAAAGAAAAATGGAGACATCTCACTCTAAGAGTCTGTGCTCTAGTTCCGAGAATGACCCATTGCTCAAAAAGTGTAATGTTTATGTCATAAGAAAAGTAGAACAAGGATACCTACCTTCATCACAAAAGAAGATACCCCAAAAATGCAACAATGTCATAGATCCAAGCAAGAGAGTTTTACACTCTTTAAGCAAGGATAAGATAGTTGAAAAGGGATATCTTGTAATATGTGTAAAGGAGATCCTTAGAGGAGAAGAGATCTTTGTACAAAAGACACCTATCCTCGAGAGGAATTGTCTTAGACAAATATAACATCTTCTAGAATAAGACAAAGAAGAGAATAAGAATGCAATACTTCTTTTGCGAGGTGAAAGTAATTCTTAATGAAGGATGACGCTCTTTTTAACCCAATCGGGAGAGTGAATTCATTATGGATGTATTTTACCAAGTGCAAAAGAGGTTGTAGTCAAGGACTTATACCTCTTGTAAGAGAGAATCCTTGAACAAACAACAACAAATGCATACAATGAATAACATCAAGTAATAAAGTTCACACCATCCACGAAATAGGAAAAAGTGGATCCTTAGATAAAAATAAGGAAAGATCATTGCCTCCCAAGGATAAGGTCAATGAGAAGGACTTACTCAATCTTCCAGGGAGAGATTTAGACATGAACAAAATGTACTACATACTCACATGAGTTCATGCAAGCAAGACATTAGTGTATGTAAAATGCTCCTCATAAGAAGTGGGTAGGATAAGAAAGAGAATACACATCTTCTCCCATATCTAGGAAAAGAGGATTCTAAAGAAAAGATGATCAATATTTCCACATTATTACCCCAAAGGGAAATTTTAACCATAAAAAGAAGAGATGTATGAAATCACTCTTGTCCTCCTAGGAACAAGAAAATTGGGCTATTATGTTGCTTCAAAAATATGATTGCACTTGAAATTGTACCATCATGAATGACAATGAGCCCCCAATAAATGAGCTACCAATGTCACATAATGATGAGCAACATAACAGCCATTAATGTTATTTAAAGACATGATAGATTGAATGAGGTATTTGAATATGACATGCTAAATGCTCAACTATAAGTGAGATCAAAAACATGTATAAAGTGATAAAAATTGAAGAAGAAAAGTCACAAGAAATCTTAGAAGAGGGATGAGTGTAATTTTTTAGAGCCTTATCCCTAGAGGAATGGACTTTATGATGAATAGGAGATAAAGATTCATAAGTGGATTTAGAAATTTGAGGGGAGTCATAAAGAGATTTGTTCATCGCCAAGATTTCCTTATGAGGGGAATGAGAGTTGATAGAAGTAGAAGATGATTTAGTTGAAGTGAGATCATCATCACTACTAAATATAGCATTCACACTGAGAGATGGTCTTTTAGATGCTTTGGTACGTTTGCAGGGATTATAGCCGAGTCCAAAGGCATAATTGTGAAAATTAGTCTCTAGAGGAACTTTTATCCCTTGTTCATGAGCGCCACAACCATTTCCATGATACCCATGCTTAGCAAAAATGTGAAAACCACGACCATAACGATCAGCCATTTCAGGAAGAGAAGGTGGTTTTTCATAAGACAAAGAATCAAACTCTTCATAATTAGAGGTGTGAGGAGAAGAAGTTTGAGAAGCGGCCACAAAATTATTGCTCATAGGTTCAGGTAAGACTGATTGATCTCTAGTTTCTTCCATCTTTTTAACTTTAAGCTCTCTAGGAGGAACCCTATACTCACCTACGAAGGTGGGAGTGAAATCAAGAGATCCCCAATTGTCTTCTGTGAGAACCTTCTCAGGATCAAAAGCCTCTTCATGTGTAGATTTAAGTTGAGAAGAATCTTCATCCAAAGAATTTTGATTATCAGAGGATGATGATTTGTCCATAGGTAAAGAGTCATCACTAGAAGAGGAAGATTTAGAAGAACTTCCTTTGGAAGTAGATGTTTGCAAACAAGCTTGAAAATTAGTATCACCTATCAAGGTATATGTCTTATTGTTATAAATGAATTTAACTTGTCTATGCAATGTAGAGGGGATAGCTTGCATACCATGAATCCAAGGTCTCCCTAATAACAAGTTGTATGTTAGATTTCCCGACATAACATGGATAGGAGTAGGCAAAGTAACAGGTCCCACTGTGATGGGTAAGGTGATAATACCTAATGAAGACTTAGCCACATTATCAAAGCCTCGAATGGGACGAGAGTCAGGCTCAATAAGGGATGTATCCACATTCATCTTATGCAATAGATTAATGCTACACACATTAAGGCCAGAGCCATTATCTACTAATGTTCGTCTTATAGCAGTGTCATTTATGATAACCACAATCATCAAGGGATCATATTGATGTTGAATTTCACTAGTAGGCAACTCATCTTGAGTAAACACAATTTGAGCTTTAGGATTCATCATAGAGTTAACCAAATACACTATATTAATAGATGTATTAGGTGGAGGAACATTCAAATATTTCAAGGCATCTTGTAACATTCCATGGTGAGCGGAAGAAGCTTGGATCAAATCCCAAAGGGATATCTTGGCAGGAGTGGTTTTAAGTTGTTCTATGAGATCATATTCCTTACCAAGAACTTGTGAAATCCGTGGAGCTTGAGGAAGAATAGGTTGGGAAGGAGGAAGTGAAGTTGGGATAACTGGAGGAGGATTAGGTTGCCTATTGTTTCTAGTATTATAAGTATGGGCAACTGCATGATAACTCTCTCTAGTCAATTGCTTAGCATACTCATAAGGGCTCTTAGAGGAATAACCTCCTTGCACAGTAATAACAGGTTTCTTAGGAGTGCAAAAAGAATCATTAGCATAACCACCTTGAACCACTAAGATAGGCTTATTTAAAGGTTGAGAATTTTGAGAAGGACAAGCACCTTGGACAGTGAAGAGAGGTTTGTTAGGTGTCTCATTCACATGTATCAAATTGATTGAGGATGGTTTAGAGGAATGAACAAAAGTGTTGGAAAAATTATTGATAGTCTTCTCTTGCACTAAAATCTTATCACGGATCAAATCAATTTTAGGAGAGAGACAAGGGATAGGCATTGATGTTCTAGTAGGAAGAGTAATACTAGGAAAGGTCATATCATCCTTTATCATCACAGGATCTACATGGGGAATAAACTCTCTAGGAGAAGGATCAATACTACTCTCTAAAGTTTCACTTTTGAGAGGGAGATCTTTGAAAGAAATGTTAACCATCTTGCTTTGAACTAGGGTTTCCTTATGAGCAGAACCAAGTTGAGGAGAGGGAGATGCTTTATTTTTAGAGGGAGAATAATTGAGATTCAAGGAAGGAGAGAAACTATCAAGGGAGTTTCCAATCTTGATTTCACCCCCTTTGGCTAGGGGTAGAGAATAATCTATACCTTCTTCTAATGGTTCATCCCAAATAGTGAGGTTGTTGAAAGGAATGTTTGAAGTGTTGTCAATTTCGGGAGAGGAGATAACATTGTTTATTAATTATGCATCCTTAGGAGGGAGAGCATCAATAGATGTGTTAAACTCATCCTCTTTCCTCAAAATATGTTCAATAGGGGAGAGAGAATTAAGGAAATTGCTTATTATTTCATCTTCTTTCTCTAAGGGATGCTTATGGGTAAGACCAACTTTAGGAGAATGGTAAGCATTTACCATTAATTCATCATCTCTAGTGGGAATTTTGTTGGAAACGGAAAGGCCATCACTAGGAAATGTAGGGATAATGTCATCTTCTTGCACAAAAGGATCCTCATGAAGGGAGTGTTTTTTAGGGGACACAAAGGCATCAAGGGCATCATTCAACAAAGCATGATCATATCTATTAAAAGGTTTATCTTTTGATTCAAAAGGAGATATCTCTTCATAGAGGGGATCATTGAAAACAACCATGTTACTAGATTTAGTGGAAGAGCTGATAGGAATGTACCCTTGAGAGGAATCATTCGACTTATCTTTCTCATCACAATGAAATGGCATAGTAACAATGTTTATGAGTTTTTTGTAAAATGAAGGTTTGGTATATTTAGGTTTCAAAAATTCATCTAAAGCTTCATCTAACTCATAATCATCACAAATATGAACATCTTGCAAATACAAATCTGACATTTTGAAATTGCATAAAATTTTAAACACACAATGCAAAGAAACACACTTTTTTTCTTTTTTCTTTTTAATGAAAATGAAATGAAAACACACTAAATCTAGATCTAGATCTAACAAATGCAATGCAAGAGGAAGCAATGATAGATTCACGTCGGGTTCACCAAAATGTGTGGGGGAAAAAGTGACACTAAGCAAACATGCCCTAATCTCACTTTCAATCACACATTTGTGGAATACGAAAGAGCCTAGAGGTATCACACAATTGGCTACTTCTTTTTGTGGAAGAGAGAGCCACGGGCTACCTATTAGGATTTCTATTCCTTTGTTGTAATAGAAAGATGAAATGATGCAAGTTCAATTCCTAACCCCAAAGTGCAAGTATGAACTAATAACCAGATTGCAGAATTGAACTTAAACAATGGAAAGCTGTAAACACAAGGACAAGACAAGAATGCAAATGCGTACCCGGAGTTAAAATCTGACTGAAAATGTTCGGGACGGGGGCGCGGGCGCCACTATCCTGATTCTGCCCCTGAAACTGCTCCGGAAACTGCTGTTTTTGCACTCTGGAAAAGCTGTCAAAAATGCTGTCTGTCAGGAGGACCAGGGCGCCCAGCGCCCCTGTCCTGGCAGGACCAGGGCGCCCCACACCCCTATCCTAGTCTTTTGCTCTGAAATTTGGTGTGGAGTGCTGTCTCGACCTGCTATTCCCGGATCTGCAACTTGCGGTGTCGTCCGAGTCCCGAAACCTGCACTTATATCTGAAAAGATGTTTGGGCGGCTATATAGGGTTTTTCCTTAGTCAAACCTCCGCTTCGGTGATTTCCACCTCCACGAATAGCCAAGTTGTATTGTAAAATGTATTGTGTGTGCAGACCTAGTGTGTGTGCAAGGTCCTAAGATGCAAGTAAGCAAACTAGAGCAACCTAGAAAGTAAAACCTAATTGCTCATAAATGATAATGTAAATGCTCTAAATCAAGATGCAAAGTGATCTAAAGCATGAATAAAGGATATGTTGAAGCTTATGCAAAGACATGAAAACAACATGAAATCATACCCAACCTTCAAGGGAGGAGTACAAGCCAATCTTCAGTCGGTAATCTCCTATTGTTCTTCAATGTCTTCCAAGCCCTAAATGGATGAATGAAATTGATAAATGCTTGATAGAAGGATGTTGAATGTTGTTGAAGTCTTCAAAGATCTGCTCTTTTGCCGCATATGAGGTTCCTGAAAACGAAAATCGGATCCTTTCCAATGAAGAAAGAGAGCTCTTATATATGAAACCCTAGGTCTTAATTTCAACTTTTGGCCGACCTAGAGATTGAATATCCCACCAATTTCTTGGGGTTAAGCTTTATTTTATGATTGGATCGCGCTCCTAAAATTTCGGGAAAAATGTCCGGGACCATGTGCACTCCGGGCGCCATGGTCCTCTCCGGGCGCCATGGTCCTGACAACTTTTCACCAAATTTTCAGGGCCGTCGGATATGATGATTTTAGAGAGAATCCCGAAGTTACAGGTGATTTCGAGATGTTTTGACCCCCGAAATCAAGCCCCCAAGTTCAAAATAGGACCTAATTAGGGTTTTTGATTAAATGATGTATTGGAAGAATAAAATGAAAGCAGCACACTTTAATGAAAGGGCCCAACTTTATGATGTGGGAGATGATGAAATAGAACCTTAGACCTAATTAATTTGACTAATTAAGTGCTAAAGGGGAAATGCAATGCAAAATGCAAAATGTGCCAAGGCGGGTGCTAAACTAGGTGTGAAATTGTACCACCCTAGCAAGTGCGTACAATTTACGATACTACACAACCAAACAAATGGACTAGAGCCAGTCCTTATGTATTTACATGACCACTGGAAGGTCTCACAAGCCAAAATTGGTTAAGGGCATTTCAACCCTTAGGTGCTTCTACACCATACTCCCCCAAAAACAAAGAAGTCAAGTGACTGTGCTCGGTAGCAAGGAAAGATCGATTCCTGACTTAACAAAATTTGATTTAGGGACCCAGGTCGCTTCAGAATCAGGTTTATGCATCCACTTGACTATATGTTCCATGTAGATCAGTTGCCTAGTCTTCTTGAGAATGTGAGAATCCAACACTTTCTCAGCCTGAGGCATGGATGGAGAAAGTAATGGCAGGTCAACAAGTGACTGTTGAGCATTTGAAATGCACGCATCCTCCTTGGGAAGTTGCCCCTTGTAGGCAACCAAGTGTGCAACATTGAAAATGGGAGACAAAGCAATATCCGATGGCAAATCAATCTTATAGGCATTAGAGCCATACTTGGCTAAAACTTTACATGAGCCTATCCGCCTCATTTGTAGCTTGTTGGGAACCCCTTTCTAAGTCGATCCCTCTTCAAATGTACCATCACCAAATTGCCAACTGAAAATTGCACATCTCTCCATGTGGCATCAACTCTGGCTTTAACTTGTTGTGAAGAATCTTGGAGAGCTCACTTGACTTGCTCATGAACCTCCTTCATAGATTGAGAGACATCATCAACTTGACCACTTCTGTGTGATAGATTACCAAGATCTTGTAATTCCATAACACCTTGTGGCTGCATACCATACACTATCTCAAAAGGACTCTTCCCAGTAGACCTATTGACCCTATCATTGTACGCAAACTCTGCTTGGTGAAGAACCTGATCCCAACTCTGTCCATACTCTTTTGTAAAACACCTTAAAAGGTTTCCAAGTGTCCTATTGACCACCTCTGTTTGACCATCCGTTTGGGGATGATAGGCTGAACCAAAAGACAAATTAGTTCCCAGTCTTTTCCAAAGAGTTTTCCAAAAATGTCCAAGGAATTTGACATCTCTATCTGAAATAATACTAACCGGCAACCCATGGATTATTATAACTTCTTTGTAAAACAAGTGTGCAATGTGACTAGCATCATGAGTAGTTTTACAAGGAACAAAATGTGCCATCTAATTGAATTTGTCAACAACAACAAAAATGCTATCACAACCAAGCTTAGTTTTGGGTAATCCAACCACAAAATCCATACTTACACATTCCCATGGTCTTGTAGGAATAGGTAATGGTTGGTAAAGACTAGCACTAGTATTTGTACCTTTAGCTTTCTGACAAACCATACACTACTCAACATACCTTCTGATATCCCTCTGCATTTTGGGCCAATAGTAGAACCTTTGAACAAGTTCCAATGTCTTATTAAGGCCAAAATAACCACTCAAACATCCATTGTGATTTTCTTGGATAAGAATTCCCTCATCGATTTTTTGGGAACACACAACTGTCCACCTTTAAACAACAAACCATTCTGCAAAGTAAAATCAACATATTCACTATGAAAGTGATTCTAAAATTCTTGACAAACCTTGTAAATGGCTGCAAAATATTCATCATTGGGGTACAAATCCTTGAAGTAATTGTCTAATCCAAATATAATAATAACTTTAATTGAAATCTCAACCCGAAGTTTGGACATTCATCTGGTAAAGTTACTATTTTCATGGTTAGTGTTCATTTAGTTATCAACCCAGGGACGTAAAACTTGAAATGGGTCTGCACTATATATGCACTAAGCTCTTTCAATGGTTGTTTTGCATTGTTGCAGTGACTAACATTATGCAGAAAGGAAAGGAAAGAATGGAAATCATAGAAGGCTACAGGAAAACTTATAAAAACAAAGCTGGAATGATCTAATGTAAATAACATAAATCACTTTGTTCTGGCTTGGCTGTAGGAACAGTCAGTGGATCTATTTCCAGTGGCTGTAGGAACAGTCAAGGCACAAACTTCTACTATAACTAAAGAAGAACTAATTTCAATGAACATAAACACGGGATCACTCACCAAGTGGGCCTCCTTGGATGAGTGATATCAAGCTTCCAGAAAAATACTTTTAACAGATCAGAACAACATATCTTTCATTCATTGCTTCCTGAAAATGATTACATGTTCTAAAAGAAAAACTCTAGAATGCTTATCAAAATTCTCTACTCTATTCCTTTCTATTCTCTCCCACTTCTAAGAAAAAGGAAGAGCTTATTATAAAGAAAAGATCAATTACAATAGACAACTCAAATCACGCCCAGAAGAAGAGGTGGATGATTGAGAGATGAAGAAGATAACTAGAGCTCGACTGCAGGAAACGTGGATCTAAATCGAACCATAGTATTTGCATGCCATAGAAATATTTTGCAAACTCAATGCCCACTAGAGTTAAACTTCCGTAGTGATGCTTGGCTGCTTCGCTCATGCCATGCCTTGCGCTTGCTCAGCTCCTCTTCACTTTGATGTCCAGTTATTTCTTACGTGATTCATCCTTCTTCAGGTGCAAAAGGAGAATATCCACTACGGCATCATTTATTATCTGCACTAAAACAAAAACAACATACAAGGACATGCATACGTATTTTATTTAATTAATACATTCATTAATTCACATATGACATTACCCTAAATAATCCGCATAGCAACAGGAACAAATCACTTGGCTGCAGGAATAGACTGGCAAAGTTCAAACATGATTTCATAAGTTCAGGTTTAACACATGGAATACATATAGTCAATTCACAATACTTCACTACTACTATGCAACCCAAAAGATGTCAAAAACCTAAGAGTTTTGATGATAAAAACATGACAAAGTCTCAACTTATCATGCCCCCCAACTTTAAGAGTTTGTTGATCCTGTAGCAAAAGGAAATTTTTTTATTCTCCCTGTAACTCTTAAATCACCAACAATGCCCTGACCTGTCCCCCTTGAAGCCAAGTTCCAATAAAATCCTTTCATTTTCTCCAGCCTAGACCATCTAGTTGTTTCTTTTGTGACTGCATCATAGTTTTGCTCTGTAGGCTGACATGCCAAAAGCGACCACATAAGGATTTGAGGTTGAAAGATCAATGGTAGCTAGTTGTTGGCTTTCTCCCTGCCTAATTGTATGTATATAGGGGCTCTTTGCATGGCTGCATGAAAATTTTGTAGTGAGTAAGATTCTCCCTGTTTTAACTGTTTTGGTAGATTATTCTAGCGCTGAGTTAACCCTTCTATTGCAGCTATCCTGTCAGTCTGAACCAAATGCTCATATGCTTGATAGACTTCCTCTCTCATTGGAAGCACTAATTTCCTAACATCATCTCTTACCAGTAACTTCTGCCAATCATAATAAAGAACCCTTGGTGCTTGTGATTCCCTTCTTAATGGTAATGGACAGTCAAGCTCTAATTTTTCATACTCCCTGGCTTGTGGCCCTATGATAATCTCATTTTGGATCCATGACATTAAAGTTTTGATATGGATATCTCCAATATACAATAAAGGGTTCCACTCCATATTTGAGGATACAACATAGTTATGTAAGTATAATTCACATAGCAAATTCTTCATAACAGGTGGAGATGTTTAGTAAGCATAAAAGAATTCTTCAGGTGTTTCTAAAGAGGGATTAAGGTCCCTAACAATGCGACTTAGTTTGAAGTTCAGATACCACTCTTTAAAATGTACTGCATAAACTCTTGGAGGTTCCCTACACTGCATCAACTCAGGAACCATAAAGCACCCCCCCAACTTAACCTAGCACGTGTCCACACAAGTTGACAAGATTTCGGGTAGTGGAGAAGATTTAAACAGGATATAATCATAATGAACTAATAAATGCATAATTAAAATAAAACACAATATACACGTACCTGCGATTGTATGACAATGAAGGAGAAGTGAAATGAAATGAAGATAAGAATGTGGGATGGAATGTAGTGGATGAGATTTTATGTACGGAGAAGAATATTCCCATATAATATGGAAATATTTTATTATGAAACGGCAAATATGTTCACTGCAGAGGCTGCAGGAACATTACCTTTATTACCTTGCTCAATTGCAACAGGAAGCTCATGAGTTGTTGCAGACTCATTGTCAGTTGCTGCAGGAACCTTGCTGGTTGCTGCAGGAACCTTTGTGTCACTTTGTGGAGCAAACTGCTACAGGAACTCTTCTCTAGTAGCTAGCTTATGATATAGACGTAGTCAGTATCCATTTACTAAGAGTTTAAATCGAACAGGATCAATTATGGACAAACGAACTGCTCCATTCTGGAAAACTTCTTCTATCTCATAAGGACCTAACCACCTAGTTTGAAGCTTTCCCATAGCATCTTTATATCTGGAATCATACAGTAGTGCCCAGTCACCAACTTTGAATTTCTTTTCCCTGATAAATTTAGCATGCCATTTTGCTCTTTGATTTTGAATCAATTTTGTTTGTTGAACAACTATCTTTCTCCATTCATCTAGAGCATTTAATTGTTGAATGCGTTCTTTCTGTACTTCAGACAATGTCATATTTAATTACAAAGCTGTCCTCAGGGTTTTATGCTCAAATTCAATAGGCATCATTGTTGTTTTGCCATAAACCATCTCAAAAGGTGTGAAACCAATTGGTGTTTTCCAAGTTGTTCTATATGCCCTAATTGCTTCTGAAAGCCGGTGAGACCAATCTTTCTTGTGAACAGACATTGTTTTTGTAAGAATAGCCTCAAGCTCTCTATTTGTAACTTCTACCTGTCCATTAGACTATGGATGATATGGAGTAGATTTCCTATGCCCTATATTGTATTCATTGACCAAAGCCTTTATCAATATTGAAGTAAATTGAGGTCCCTGGTCTGAGACAATTTCCCTTGGTACTCCATATCTTGTAAATATATCTTCATAAAGAAACTCAACCACCTTCTTATCTCTTGCATGTGTCATGGCACAAACTTCTACCCATTTTGTTACATAGTCTGTACATACCAAGATATAAGATTTGTCATTAGAAGGTGGATCAATTGGGCCAACAAAATCTAATCCCCATTTGTCAAATGGTGCAACTGATATTTGAGGATATAATGGCATCTCATCAGATTTTGTAGGTTTTCCCATTCACTGACATCTGTCACATTTCTGTGTGTACTGAGCTGCATCCTTATGTAATGTGGGCCAATAGTATCCTGTATTGAGTATTTTCAGTGTTGTTCTTTTGGCAGCAAAATGACCTCCACATGGCTCATCATGACATGCATGCAGGATGACATATGTTTCATCTTCTTTGACACATCTTCGCATGACTTGGTTAGGTCCAGTATAAAATAGACAATCAACAATCCATGAGAAGTTAAAACTTTTTTCAACTAGCAACCTTCTTTCTTTAGGAGAGAAATAAATTGGCATCATAGTTGTAGCTAAATAGTTGGCAATATCAGCATACCAAGGAGTGTGAGCTTGAATGAGAAACAAATGTTCATCTGGAAAAGTTTCATCTATTATTGTAGAATCTTCTTGCAATTGAAGACGTGAAAGATAATCTGCAACCACATTAGACTTCCCCGGTTTATCAACAACTATGATATCAAATTCCTGCATCAACAATAACTAGCGAGCTAATCTACCAATGATTGATAGCTTATTCATGAGATATCTAATTGCAGTATGATATGTATGCACAAATATGGGGTATCCTGTGACATAGTGTCTAAATTTGTTAAGTGCATATATGACAGCTAGCATTTCCTTTTCAGTAACTGTGTAATTCAATTCAAGTCCCTGCAAATTCTTGCTAATATAATATATTGCATTTTCCAATTTGTCAATTCTTTGTCCTAGCACTGCTCCTATTGCATAATCAGATGCATCCGTATGGATTTGGAATGGTAGAGACCAATTTGGCCCTTTAAGAACTGGTGCTTGAGTCAAAGCATGCTTAAGCTTTAAAAAAGCTTCATTGCATGTTGGGGTCCATTTAAATTCTGCATCTTTAGTAAGCAGTGAATATAAGGGACTTGCAATTTTACTGAAATCTTTGATAAACCTCCTATAGTATCCAGCATGAACAAGAAAAATTCTCACATCTTTTTGCTTCACAGGGTCATTAATATGTTGAATGACCTCAATCTTTGTTGGATCCACCTGAATGCCTTATACAGATATATGATGACCAAGGACTATTCCTTCTTCCATCACGATGAAACACTTCTCACTGTTTAAAGACAAATTGTAGTCTTCACATCTCTGCAAAACTTTCTTCAGATTACCCAATGCTTGATCAAATTCAGAACCATAAGTTGTAAAGTCATCCATGTAAATTTCCATAATATCTTGAGAAATATCAGAAAAAATACTGATCACTGCTCTTTGAAAAGTGGCTGGAGCATTACACAACCCAAAAGGAAGAACAAAATATGCATATGTGCCCCATGGGCAAGTAAATGTTGTCTTCTCTTGATCCTCGGGGGCTATCTGTATCTGATTGTAGCCACTAAATCCATCAAGGAATGAAAAATATCTCTTACCAGCTAGAGAATCCAATACCTGATCCACAAATGGCAATGGAAATGATCTTTTCTAGTTGCTAAGTTCAGAGCTCTATAATCAACACATACCCTCCATTTGCCTCCTTTTTTAGGGACTATCACCAGAGGTGATACCCATTGACTGTCAGAGATAGGATAAATAAACCCAACTTTCAATAATTTCTGTAATTCTTCTTTAACTATCTACTTCAAGGCAGGATTGACTCTTCTTTGAGGTTGTATGAGTGGGCAAAACTCATCCTTTATATAAATACGGTGAGTACAAACTGCTGGATCAATCCCATTCATATCCTTGTAATCCCATGCAAAAGCATTTTTATGAAGTTTCAACAAGTCCACAAGGCCCTCTTTTTGAGTATTTGATAGATCTCTATTGATATTCAAATATTTATTCAATTCCACCTCTATCTTAATAGTAAGATCAATCTGGTTTATATCAGAAAAATGAGAAAAAGATAATTCCCGCGGCAACAGAGTATGCAATATATCAGTGGCTGAAGGAAAGTCCAAACCTGCAATATTCAGAACCAGTTCCTACAATTTTTGCTCTTCTCTAAATTCATTTATCAGTATTTTATAAAGAATTGATTCTTCATCATATAACTGCATGAGTGGTCCTTGATTAATCATCATAAGGTGATTAATAGAGTGAATTTCTTCATATTGTTCTCCCAAGATAGGGCAAACGGCTTGTTGTTGTTCAAGTTGGGGTTGTGCTGGAGAATACAAAGCTAATATTTTTGTAGAACTCCCATCTGAAATAGTCATATCCCCTGATCTACACCCAATATATGCATCAGTTGTGGCAAGCCAAGGTCTACCCAAAATGACCGGATATCCTCCCAATGTTGCTTTTGGAGATAAAATCATAAAGTCTGCAGGATATTCCCAGGAATCTAGAATAACTATTACATCTTCTAGATACCATCAGGTCTCACTGTAGAGCCATTAACAAGTTGTAGAACTGTGGGTGTAGCCCTTAAGCTATTGATCTCCACATGTTTCATTACTTCCCTTGTCATTACGTTAATGGCTGCCCCTAGATCAATTAAAACATTTTTTATTTGACTGCCATTAATGACTATACTCACAACAGGACTACCTGGATCAGAATACTTTGGAATGGCAATTTTACCTAACATAATATCAGCCAATTGACCGATAACATGCACTGTTTGTGGATCATTTTTCTTCCTGCCAGGTTTCTTTAGACATGCTTCTCTCAATGCCTTACCATATATGGGAACATCCTTTATTTCTTGCAACAATGAAATTTTAACACAAATTTGTTTCAGTTGATCAATAATATCAAAGCTTTGTTGTTGTTCAGTGGGAACTTCTTTTTCTTGCAATCTATGGGGAAATGGTGGCAATATTTGATTCTGGGGTATTGTATCTGTTGGATTAGAGATTTCTTGCTCCTCCTATACCTCAGTGATAATTGGATGAGAGGGATTAGGTAAAGTTGTTCCAGATCGGAGGTGAATGCCATCTAGTGATAAAGAAGATTGGGTTGGCCATGATTGTTGTCCCCTCCATTGAGAAGCAGGTTGCCAATTCCCTTGAAACTAGTTTCCTTGGCCCTGGGGTGGATACCAGTTCCCTTGTGGTTGCTGCCACTATGGCATTTGATTAGCAAAATGCTGCCCTTGGCCTTGTGAACCATACCAATATGGATAGTTACCAAGATTTTGAGAATGTTGTGGTTGCCATTGGTTATTTGGTGCATAAGAATTACCACTATAACCGGAAAAAGAAAGTGGATCGGGTGGCATACCTTGTCTTTGAAAGTTTGATCTTTTTTGAGCAACATAGAAGACTTTTGTCCTCACCCTGAATTGGTTTGAAGCCAGGTACCTCCACGTTTGCAACCATCTTACATCTGCAATCTTTCTTTCGCTGTTTACAATGAGGACAGAATTCTGCAAGGAATGCATCAGCTTCTTCACGCTTCTTCTTAGCTGCCAATGTATCCAACTGGGTAGCCATATTGTTTATAATGTCCTCCTTGAAGTCCTTTAACAGATGACTAAGTTCCAATCTAGAAACTCCAGTTCCAGATGCTGATAATGGTGCCCCTGGTTTAAATCTCCTATTCTTCTTAGAAGTAGATCTAGAATACTTCTTGCAAATTTGTTCTATTTTAGCCCAAGTGGATTGTGTAATGTCACCTCCTCCCATAAGATCTAAGGAATCAGTGCATTCATCACTGATACCCCTCAAAAATATCAATTTGAGGGAATCTTCATTGAGAGTGCTGTGCTTGGACTTTTTGACACTAAACAAAAACCTTTCCAAATAATCTTCAAGACTCTCATCTTTAGTTTGTGTCATTCTAAAGATATCATCCCCATGACGATCAATACCTCTACAATAATATTTGTATTTTGCAAGAAACAACTGTTTCATCTCATCCCATGTGTTGATTGTGCCACTTCCCAAGCTCATAAACCATCTTAAGGATGACTCCTTCAAAGTGGCAGGAAATTTTTTGAGTCTATGGGCATCTGTAGTATAGTCAAAACTCCTACAAAGAACATCAAACTCAAACAAAAATGTATCTGGATCCTCTGTCACCAATCCATAGAATTTAGGGAGTGAAGATGTTGGAATGTTCTTGAGGCTAGCATTATCATGTTGATCAGAGATGAGAAACTCAAACATTGGACTTGGTGGTGGTGGATTATTCCCACCAGGAGGAGGGTTCCCTTGCATTGGAATTGTAGGGGTTGTTACTATAGGAAATTCTTCTTCTTGAGGACCAAAAAGGAACTGAAGACTACCTTTTGGAAATTCAAATTCAGGGTGATTCAAATTTTGTGGGGCTTGGTAAAGTTCAGCAAAAGGATTTATATCTCGAAATTATCTTTTGCATGATTAGGATGAGTGGGCAGAAATCTACCTATGGGGTCTTTTCTTCTACTATGCATGTAGATTCATGAAATTTTCAAACAATTAGGAATCTCAAAAACAATTAACTAGAAAAAAATAATAACCATGAAAGGTTCTTAGTTTGACACCATCCCCGGCAACGACGACAAAAATGTCTACTCCAACTATAATAATAATAACTCTAATTGAAATCTCAACCCAAAGTTTGGACATTCATCTGGTAAAGCTACTATTTTCATGGCTAGTGTTCATTTAGTTATCAACCCAGGGACGTAAAAATTGAAATGGGTCTGCACTATATATGCACTAAGCTCCTTCAATGGTTGTTTTACATTGCTGCGGTAACTAACATTATGCAAAAAGGAAAGGCAAGAATGGAAATCATAGAAGGCTACAGGAAAACTTATAAAAACAATGCTAGAATGATCTAATGCAAATAACAAGAATCACTCTGTTCTGGCTTGGCTGCAGGAACAGTCAGCGGATCTATTTCTAGTGGCTGCAGGAACAGTCAAGGCACAAACTTCTACTGTAACTAAAGAAGAACTAATTTTAATGAACATAAACACGGGATCACTCACCAAGCGGGCCCCCTTGGGTGAGTGATATCAAGCTTCCAGAAAAATACTTTTAACAGATCAGAACAACATATCTTTCATTCATTGCTTCCTGAAAATGATTACATGTTCTAAAAGAAAAACTCCAGAATGCTTATCAAAATTCTCTGCTCTATTCCTTTCTATTCTCTCCCACTTCTAAGAAAAAGGAAGAGCTTATTATAAAGAAAAGATCAACTACAATGGATAACTCAAATCACGCCTAGAAGAAGAGGCAGATGATTGACAGATGAAGAAGATAACTAGAGTTCGGCTGCAGGAAACGTGGATCTAAACCGAACCACAATATTTGCATGCCATAGCGATATTTTGCAAACTCAATGCCCACTAGAGTTAAACTTCCGTAGTGATGCCTGGCTGCTCCGCTCATGCCGTGAATTGTGCTCACTCCACTCCTCTTCACTTTGATCTCCAGTTATTTCTTACGTGATTCATCCTTCTTTAGGTGCAAAAGGAGAATATCCACTGCAACATCATTTATTATCTTCACTAAAACAAAAACAACATACAAGGACATGCATGCATATTTTATTTTTAATTAATACATTCATTAATTCACATATGACATTACCCTAAATAATCCGCATAGCAACAAGAACAAATCACTTGGTTGCAGGAATAAATTGGCATGGCTGCATGAATAGACCGACAAAGTTCAAACATGATTTCATAAGTTCAGGTTTAACACATGGAATACATATAGTCAATTCACAATACTTCACTACTACTGTGCAACCCAAAAGATGTCAAAAACCTAAGAGTTTTGATGATAAAAACATGACAAAGTCTCAACTTGTCAGTAATCAACTCCAATACTCTGAATCTGCACTTCTTGCACTGTTAGTAGCCTTCTACTCAAAGCATCTGCTACTTTATTACACTGTCCTTTCTTATGCTTAATAGAAAAAGTATATGACTGCAAATACTCAACCCATTTGACATGCCTATGACTCAACTTATCTTGTGAATTCAAAAAACTTAAAGCTTGATTTTCTAGTGTAAATAACAAACTCCTTAGGTAACAAGTAGTGGCTCCACTTCCAAAGAGCTTGGACAAGAGCATATAGCTCGAGATCATAAGATGAATACTTCTTCTTGGCATCATTGAGCTTCTCACTAAAGAAAGCTACAGGTCTATTCTCTTGACTCAAAACAACACCAATTGCTATATTACTTGCATCACATTCAATTGTGAACAACTTATCAAAACTAGGAAGCACGAGTACTGGTTGTGTAGCTACCTTTTATTTCAAAAGTTCAAACCCTTTGTTAGCTGCATTGGTCCACTAAAACTTAGTCTTAACTCCTCCTTTGATGGTATCCAACATGGGTGCACAAATCTCATTGAACCCTCTGATAAACTTCTTGTAGAACTGTGCCAAACCATGAAAACTTCTTACTTCACTTGTTGTCTTTGGTGTTGGCCATTTTGTGATGGCTTCCACCTTTGATGTGTCCATCTTCAAATCTCCTCCTGAAACTACAAATTGAAGATAGACAAGTTCCTGCTTCATAAACTTACACTTCTCCAAGTTTATTATTAGTTGCTCATCATACAATTTTTGCAATACAATACTAAGATGCTCTAGATGTTCCTCTTTAATTTTACTGAAAATCAAGATATCATCTAGGTATACAACAACAAATTTACCAATAAAATCTTTCAGCACTTCATTTATGAGTCTCATGAATGTACTGGGAGCATTACTAAGACCGAATGGCATAACGAGCCACTCATAAAGTCCTTCATTGGTTTTGAAGGTTGTTTTCCATTCATCGCCTTCTTTTATCCTGATTTGGTGGTATCAACTCTTGAGATCAATCTTAGTGAAGTACTTTGCACCTCCCAAGCAATCCATCAAGTCTTGAATTCTTGGGATAGGAAATTTGTACCTGATAGTGATTCTATTTATGGCTCTTGAATTCGTGCATAGCCTCCATGTTCCTCCTTTCTTGGGTGCTAACACTGTCGGTACGACACAAGGACTTATGCTCTTCTTTATCATCCCTTGGTCCAACAATTCTTAGACTTGTCTAGCCACTTCCTTGTTCTATTCTGGAGTCATCTTATAGGCTGCTTTGTTGGGTAATGATGCTCCAAGAATAAAATCAATCTAATGGCTTATGGCTCTAATGGGAGGTAGGGTTGCTGGTGCTCCATCACTTATGATCACTTTGAAGTTGTCTAGTATTTGCTGCACTTCATGAGGTATTTGAACCTTCTTTTCTTGCTTTGCTTCCGTTGGTTTCACTATAAGAGCAAACCCCACTCCTTCTCCTTCCTTGAGAGTGTTAATGAACTCTTTTTCACCTACCAATAACACATTTGGGCCTTTAGTTTTACTGCCCTCTCCTTCATCACTTAGGGACTGAATATGGTATGTAACTCCATCCTTTTGAAAAGAATAAGAGTTCTTCTCTCCATTGTGAATGACCTTTCTGTCAAACTGCCATGGTCTACCAAGAAGTAGATGACAAGCATCCATAGGCAGGATGTCACACAAGACTTTATCCTTATAACTACCTATGTTGAACTCTACCCATGTTTGTTCATTTACTACCACATGCTGCTCCTTGTTGAGCCAAGTGACCCTATATTGATTACTATGTGGGATTATTTTCAACTTCAGTTTACTTACTGCTTCCTCTAACATAATGTTGTCAGTAGACCCTGAGTCTATCACCACTCTACAAACCTTACCAAGGACCTTGCATTTGATTCTAAACAAAGCTCTTCTTTGAGTTTTTTCTTCTTTGAGTTTGTTCTTCTTTGATCATTTCCTTAATCAGGACTCTTCTCATCATTAAATTTTCTCCATCTTCAGGAGCTAAACTCACATCTTGTGTCTTGCTTCTTTCTGCATCTTCTTGCGTATATGTCACTTTTCTTTCACTTTCTTGTGATGAAGAAGATTTCTCTGGACATCTATAGGCAGGGTGACCCAACTTTTGGCAATTGTAACACTTCATGGTGGAGAAGTAGGACCCTCTTCCCGGTCCACTAGATCTACCTCTTCCTGGGTTGCTAGATGATCCCCTTCCTCTATAGTTTCTCTTGCTATGTGAATCCTCACTTTGCTCTATAAGTTTGGACTCTCCTTGGGACCTTTGATCTGCTCCTCTTCCACCAAAACTGCCTCTTTGGCCTCTACCATCTTTTCCTTTGCCTCTTCCTCTAATGCTTTGTTCTTGCTTTTTTTTACTCTTTTCCTCCACCTTGAGTGCCAATTGATAGCACTTATGCACATTGTTAGGACATAACAAACTCAACTCCTCTTGAATATTCCATCTCAAGCCATTCAAGTATTTGGCTACCTTGATGCTCTCATCCTCTACCACCTTGGATCTTAGACACAACTTTTGAAATTCCTCAGTATAGCTACTCACATCCAAGTCTCTTTGCCTAAAATTTTGTGTCCTCTTGTGCAACTGGATTTCATAATCTTCAGGGATATATGCCTCTTTCACCTTGACTAACATGCCCTTCCAAGTAGCTTTGGGATTCTTGCCCTCTTTTTGCCTCTCTTCTTGAATAAATTTCCACCAAGTCAATGTTGCCCCTCTCAATCTAGACTTAGCTACCTTCACCTTTTGAGCTTCACTAATTCCGTCACACTCAAAGTGATTCTCCAATCCCTCTATCCATTCCAGGACTACCTTAGGTTCCATTTTCCCACAAAAAGTGGCACTCCTTCTAGGGATTTTCCTCCTAAGGCTTTAATTGCTTTCAGGAAAGGTTCTTCAGGTAGAACAGGGTTTGGTGCAGGTATCCTATCCTTTTCTACTGATTCTTTTCCCTTCCCTTCATTGACCTGGATTGTCACTTTCTCATTTTTGTCTTCAACTACATTTAGTTTGCTCTCTAGTTGTAATAATCTTTCTCTCAGGAGTCTATTCTCTTCCTCCTGATCTTCTTCCTTCTTTGCTAACTTTGCATTGGTCACCATTCTGATACTATTTTCTCCTATAGATTCAGTGTTTGACATCCACTACTTTCTTCCCAAGTCTAAACTTTCTCTGATACCAATATGATAGGGAGGCTACCTAGTTTGCCATCAATTAGGTTTCTTTGATGGTTTGCTTCTATCCCTTTCCGAGTTTCAAGTCTACCCCTCTAGACTTCTAAGGGCTTCCCTACCATTTGTTTGCTTATCTCACCTTCCTCAAGCTCACAAAATAAGCTTGTTCACTAAATCCTTGCAAGGGTGAAGGACACACACATTCTTTCTCTCTTTGCAAAACCACCCATCTTGTTTGGTTTAACAAACTTTCCCCCTTTGGTTACACAATGTCTTGATTTCAGGCTTTTAGCCTTCTGGATCTTCTTCCAGTTCTCAACAGTTTCCTTCCCCTCCAAGTTATCTCCTTCAAACTACTGATACCTAGCCAGACTATCACCAAGCTTGCCTAGGCTCAGTATGCAGAAATGGCGATTGCCATTTCCTGGTCTCTTTCAAATGAAAACCTATTGTACATATCTGGCTCTGCTTGACAATCTCCAATGATATTGTGGAGTTTCAAGTCAGAGCCATATGATTATTGAAAACAAGGAACAAAAACTGAAAGGGAAAGCTTTATTTACAGATCCCAAATTTATTCACGGCTTCAAAACAGTAACTCTCAGAATAGAGAAACTAAACAATTACATTAACAACATACGTGAAATGAACATAAATTAAACACTAATTGAAAACCAGAAAATGGACTTCTCTATTGCATTTCAGAAAAACAAAATGTGTTCTCTAAGGCAATCGACAATCAATGATTAACGATTCACCATTAGCCTCTTACAGATGCCCATTGGATCTTTTATACCTTCCATCCTCTGTTGGGAACTCCTCCTATTGGACGAGATAAATCTCGTTACCAATGGTTTCCAATTGCAACTGTCTGACAGGTTCCATCGGAACATCGGGGTAACATCCAAACAAGGTTACCGATGTCCGATGACAACCTCCAACTTGTTGCACTTCCTATTGGGTCTTCGGTGTAGCAACAAAAAGGGGCTATTGATGACTAATGACTACACACACCGCTTTGCACTTTCCATCCGGTCGTCAGGGAAACTTCACAACCAAACTTCCGATGACCGATGACAACTTAGCACGGGAGTTGGTCTCATCGGGTTATCGATGTAGGGTGAAAACCCCTCTTGCCGATCTCCGATAACACCACCTTTGAACGCGCTCCAACTCCAATGCTCACTCATCGAGTCATCGGGGTAATGTGAAACTGCTCCTTCTGATACCTAATAGCTCCACTCCATGCCTATGCTTTCTCATTGGGTCGTCGGGGTAACTTGAAACTACTCCCCTCGACACTCGATAACAACTCTCCAAACACCGATCGACTTATCGAGTCATCGGGGTAAGTGTGAACCACTCTTACTGATACCCGATACATCCATTCCAAACTTTGGCGACCTCATCGGGGTAAGACTTGCTAGTCGGGGTAGGTCTTGCCGATAAGGAAAATTTTAAAAAATGCAAAGAAACAACCATACAAATGGACTAGAGCCAGTCCTTATGTATTTGCATGACCACTGGAAGGTCTCACAAGCCAAAATTGATTAAGGGCATTTCAACCCTTAGGTGCTCCTGCACCACCAAGATTTCAGGGTTTAACACATAAATGAGTGCTAACATGGAATACAACCCTTTTAGAGGAAGTTGATCTCTATCATTTGTAAGACAACATATGATAAGGAAGGACCCTATCACACTAACAAATTAAAATTCCTAGCTCTAATAAGGGTTTCCAACTTTTTGTTTTCCATCTCTTTAGCTCCACCAAACTAGGCTAGTAACTTGGTGAAATCTACATATCAAAGTATGATCTAGATAAGTATTTTAATCTACTAAGATTTCATCCTTGCATTCCATGATTGTGTACCCCATTTGTTAAACTTAGCCTATGTGGGAAAAAGACTAATTTGGACATGGGATCCTTAATTTAGGTCATTCTTCGAAGAAGGACGAAACTTAACTAGTACTTAGTGAAGCTATCCTATTAGATGGACTAGAAAAATTCTTATGTCAATGTGCAACACAAGTGAATGAAACTTATTTAATCTTCCATTTTTTGTAGGATTAAATGGTCCACTAGAAGAATCTTCTAAGGTCACCTCACATGATTTAGAGCCATTTATATTATTGACCTAACATAATAAATCATCTTGCAATTTTTAGGGGCACATGAATCTTGCTTCAAATAACTGGGTTTGATTGAAACCTTAGTGATAGTACCATCACAATTATAAACTACTATAACTATCTTTTAATTGTAACTGAAGTGATTGAGCTTTTCTAAATTAAATTTTTTATTATTATTGCTTAATTAATGTATCTAGATATATATGCAAGGTGGTTTTATTTTACCATAAGGAGAAATTTAACTAACAATACTATACTTTATTATTACATTGTTTAAAAATTAAAACCCTTATGTAATATGAGAGCATGGACATCCTAAACTAAATTACATTTAAAAAACATGTATAAAAGTAACATTATATACAAACATAATCGACACAATTAATTAAAAATTGATGGTTTACACTTTTTATGAAGGCAAATATAAATATCGATAATTAAAAAAATTAATGACTTGTTAATAAGGCAACCTCGTAATAAGTGCCATAATGATTAGAGATACAAACAACCCCCAATATTATATAAAGAGACTTATCTATTATCACTTTCTAAGCTAAAAAACTAAATATGTAAATAACTCCCTATATTGATTTGTAACCTTAAAGAAACATCATATATCAAATTGCATCACCCAATTGATCTTATCTTTAAAAATGAAATACAAATCTTAATCATTAACTATTGAACACTGATAAATCCATCAATTATCAAATGGGGAATAAAGGAAATCAATTTGGAAATAAATTATTATTCTCAAAGGCAGAATTGAAGGATGGTGACTCATTCCTTGTGAAGGTTGGAAACTACTTCAAAAAAATGGCTATAAAGGGCAAATGAATTCATTGAGAATCATTGAATAAATCATCAATTCATAAAGGAAAAAAACATTCATTCAAGCAATGGTCACTTGGTTTCAAAATTAGAATGAATCATGGATAGAATAAACCATCAATTTCAAAAGGAAACAAGCATTATATGACTTTTCTAATAAAATTAAATTATGTTTTCCAGAGTAATGATGGTGTAAGAAAGGGTGTGACTCTTCCATAAAGAAATCAAGGAAGGATTAATGAAGGCAGAATCATCAATTCAACAATTCATCATCACTTATCATTTCATTCAACTATATACATAATTAGTAATCCATTCAACAATACATTAAATCAGTATTCATTAAATCATCAATTATTCAAATCTCAATCAAGCAACAGTCAATCAACTATTCAAACCTTAATTACTCAAATATCAATAATTCAAACATCAATTCATTGAAATATCAATAATTCAAACATCAATTAATTTAAGCATTTACTCAATCCTTCAAGAAATGTCAATATAGAGAAATCAAACATGGGATGGGGTCCTTGGTATCATCACTGTGTTGCCCGTAGTTGTCCTGGGTGACAAAAAGGGTGTCATTTAATTGGCCTTGTTATTGGCAGTTTGTAATACATTTGCAAATTTTTTTTTTGGTTAAGTATTGCCGGCAATGTGGGTCCTATTCATGCGATGATGTGTAGATGAGTGAGCATTTTTTAAATGACTTTGGTTGATATTTTTCCGGAGATGTGGATTTCAAATAGTTTTTAAAAAAACAAAAAGTATTTTGTTTGATGCAAGTTAAAACTCTTTTCAAAAGCTTTTCTCCGGTTGAGTTTTGCGAACCCTAGCCCATGCTTGCTGCCATGAACATTTCTCAGGCCGTTACAGAGGGATTTTTTGGTCAATATTTTTTATGGGTCTCAGATATATTTATCTACAGGAAATGGCGATTCAAATGATGCTTTGTATGGACGATATTGTTGGGATTTTGTGCAGATCTTTCGGGTCAATTTGCCCAGGTGCATATCTTCGAGAAACAGGTAACATCTTTCTTATTATTGCAGTTTCTTCATGAAATCTGGAAGGGTGAATGGTAAATGGGAAGAGTAAAACGTTTTTTTTAAGAAACAGAAATACAAAAGTTTTTTATAAGAACGGTTTCCAGTTTAATTTTGGTTTGTCATAAATTGAGAAATGAAAAACAATAATGTTTTTCCTAAGTTTCGATATTCTTCGGAAGCCAAACAAAAAGACATTGCAAGAAGTTTTCTGTTTTTGGAAAAAGAAAAATGAGACAGTTGTATCTCGAACAGTTATTTTGTATGTTCAACATGTTACATTTTAATCTTTAGTAAAAACCCTAGTTAGGGTTTCCTAACCTTATACGAGGGTTATGGTTGAAGACATTCATGGCAGACATTTTTCTGTTATATATAGTTATACCTGAGACAAAAATTTTGGGAAACAGATTTCATTGAAAATACAGAGCATATAATCACAGTAACAGAGTTTTTGTTTTGTGCATCACTGTTATAACAAGCACATAGAATCCGGTTGAAAATAGAGCATTGATATTTTTACAGAGATTGAGATTACTCTCTCTGGTTGTTATACAGAGATCTGAAAAGACTTATTGATAATTTTTTGTAGCTGGAATAATTGCACGATATTGTTATATCAAACTCGTTCCATTCATTGATAATTTTGTGATTGCAAACTGTAGTGCAATTATAAGGTTACCAGTGATTGTAACTTGAGATGGTTTTCTGAAATTGTATGAAACATAGGGGGTTGGTGCTCCTTGAAGTTTGAGACTTCAAAAACAGTGTACTGAGTTGGTGCTCTTCAGAATAATAAAAAGAAATTTTACCGAGTGGTTTTTCTACCCCAAGAGGGTTTTCCACTCATGAAAATCTCTGCCTCATTAGACTGCTCTGATATGTTTATCTTTGTCTCATTCATGAGTTCTATTATCTGCATTTCTTTTGTCATTTTGATCCCAAGCATGTCATAGTCAAAGTGCAAAACTGTTCATTGTTATTTTCAATGCTGCAGTATATGTAATGATCAAACTTATTCTTGCAAGAGTCAGTTTCTGTTATAAGCATTAAAAGTTAAATCAATTTATTTGTATTGAATGGTCATAAATACATGCTTTAATAAGATTCAATCCTTCTCTAAGTTCAAGTGTGAACAGTTTTTGTTTTTGTGCAAGATGAGTCAAAATTTATATTGCCTCTGATTCACCCCCCCTCTCCGAGTCAATCCACTTCCGACACACTGTTGAGTTAGTGACAGAGTCTTTTAACTCAACAGATTTGCAAGATTGGCAAGGATGTTGTGGCAGCCTTAAATGAGCCCCTTCAAAGGCAAGGGTTAGACATGCGAGTTACAACACTGATCAATGATACTGTTATTCTAGGGACTGAGACTAATGCATGTTATGCAGAAAGAGTAGATGCCATTCCAAAGGGGAAGGGACTCTTCAAGAATTCTGTAACATGGTTATAAACTTGGAATGGGGAAACTTTTGGTCTTCACATCTTCCTGTAACTGAATTTGACAAAGCTCTGGATGTAGAAACATTAAATCCTGGTTATCAGTTATTTGAGAAGTTAATATCAGGAATCTAGCTTGGAGATATTGTAAGAAGAGTATTGCTGAGAATGGCTGAAGAAGCTTCTTTATTCTCAGACCAAGTTTATTATTACAAAGGAATTTATTCCTTTTGATTTTCATAATAAATATCTTATACATATTACGAGTATACTGATTAAGTTGATATACTGTAGATTTTTAAAAAGAAAAACTATTGTTCACCATAACTTAAATTTTAAAGATTGTTCTTACACACTTATTTACCACGACGATAGACTAAATATTAATGCCTAAATATCCTACAAGCACTTCAAGCCATTCTAATTTAAATTAGACTTTGGCAAGCAACCTGTTGAACAAATTACCTTACTATTGAAGAACTAATATATGTGATGTTGTAGGCGTGGTGTGGGGATCACTTGCAATTTTTGACGCTTCTTCAGTACCACTCCATATAGATAGTCCATGTCTAGTTCCTTTGCGCTCATTCCATCAGGAAGACTCCAATCGAAGGAGTGAAGCAGTGAAGCCAAAATAAAATGAAGCATCTTATCAACCAAGGGAAGCCCTAGGCATATTCTTCTCCCTGCTCCAAATGGTAGAAACTCAAAATCCTATCCCTTAAAGTCCATCTTAGCCTTCTCACCCTCCAAAAATCTCTCTGGCATAAATTTGCAGGGCTCCTTCCACACAGCAGGATCCCTTCCCATTGCCCACACATTAACCCACACTTGTGTGTCTTTGGGGATCAAAAATCCCTCCATTTCAAAAGAGCTTGTTGCTCTATGAGGGACTAAAAGAGGGGCCGCCGGATATAATCGGAGCACTTCTTTCACCACTGCATGTAGATAAGGCAAATGCTCAATATCACATTCTTCCACTCTTCTATTGTGACCCACGACCTCCTCCAATTCCACTTGGACTTTTTCCATCTTATTTGGATTATAAATGAATTCTGCCAAAGTCCATTTAGTGTTGCACCAGTTGTATCACTACCAGCCACTAATAGATCCTGCCATATCAAAATACCCCATGTCAAATTAAACTTAATACACAACAAGGTACTTCAAACTTTTATACCAAAAATTGAACTTACAAAAATTATAGCTCTGATATCTGTCAGACTGAGATCATGGCCTCTCATATCTAGCAGCACGTCCAAAAAACCCTTCTCTTTCTCTCTTTCATCATTCAGCTCTCTGCTTCTCCTCGCCAGTCTATTGCTTATCCATAGATCTAAGAAATAATGAGCTCGTTTTATATGGGCTGCTATTTTACGGTCGACACCATAAAGACCCAGAAACCCAAGCCATGGAAAAAAATCAGCCAAATTGGGTTTTTCGATAAGCTTCACCCATGAACTAAAGGCGTTAGCGAGCTCAACAAAATCGGGATCATTTGGGTCGACTACCTTTGTACCGAACATCATATTACTTAACATGGTCAGACCTGTGTGGAATATTAAATCAGCAAAGTTCACACTCTTTCCCTTCAGACTGTTCTCCTGGAAAATCAATCGAATCATCTGGAAAACTGAATCTCTTCTGACATGTTCCGAAGCTTGGAGTTTCTTGGGAGACAAAAGCTCTGTAGTGCAAATACGTCTGAATTTTCGCCATTGGGATCCATTTTGATCCCATATTATTGAGGACTTGTGGTAAGAGAGTATTTTGGCTGCATGAATGACAACCCGCCCTGCAAAGATATTGTCATGGGTTTTGAGCACCTCCTTGGCCATGGCAGCAGAGGACACCACCACAGTTGTTTTCATGCCAAGAAAGAGAGTCATCAAGGGACCATATTGCCCAGAAAGGGTAAACAGTGCCTCGTTGGGTTTTTTCCCTAGTAGCAACAGGTTTCCTATAATAGGCCAAGCAGGTGGCCCGGGTGGAAGGGGAAGCCGCTTCGTGTTTCTTTTCCATAGCATCAATACAGAGAGTAAGACCAAAACACAGCTAAGAAGCACAGAATAGCAGTTCAATAGATGGGTGTCCATGATAATGGAGGATGAAGTTCCAGCAATGAGGTTTCACTCCCACTAATCCATGAGAATACAAGATAAAATTCCAGCAATGAGGTGCCTCTCCAACCACTCAAATCCTCATATTTAGCCGATGGGCATGCCCACGGGGACTGTATGATGTCTCCTTCCTGATTAACGCCAAAATTCTTAGCTTAAATATGATATAGGTCAGCACATTAAACCACAACTCACATGGATCTTATCCTACAAGTGATATCACAGTTTCCAATCCCTGCACATAAGAACTTACCACGGATGAAGATAATGATGTGACCAACCCTTGACAGCGTAAGATTCGTGTGGTTAAACAACCACCATAAATCTCCATTCTATGGCCACCAATAAAGCTACTGGTTGTGGAGACAGACAGGAATTCAGAATTGTCCCGTCATAGTCACCCTCTCTACTGGTTGTGGGGACAGACAGGAATTCAGAATTGTCCCGTCATAGTCACCCTCTCAGAACGCACTTAGAACGGCGACGTCTACTCAGCTCCTACATGCATCAGTATCCTAGGCATACAACATATGTTACACATCTTATATATTCAATATATGTTACATATACATATAACTACATGAGATGCATCCTAGGATTCTATGCATACAATACATGTTAAACAATTTATGCATGTTATACAATTGAGAGGTAGAGAGGAATATATATATATATGAAGTGAATATATTCATAAAGGTAGAGATAGGGATAGATACAAGGGTAGACATAGATGAAGAGATAATGAGATAGAGGTAGAGGGAGAGAAGAAAGAAAAAATATGGAGTGATAGAGAAAGAGAGGCAAAGATATATAGATATAAAGGTCTAGGGAGAGGGAGAGAGGGGGCGGAGAGGGATGGATGGATGGATAGATAGAGGAAAATATGTTTAGATATATGGAGAAAGATGAAGATAGAGGTAGAGATAAATATTTAGGGAGAAGCGGAGAGGGAGATATATAGATAGATGATGATATAAAGATTTAGAGATGGATAGGGAAATATATAGAGAGATAGAGGTAGAGAAATATATGGATAGAAAAAGATAGAGAGAGGAGTGAGAGAGAAATAAAGAAAGATGGGGGGAGATTCTGAGTGAATAAGAAAAAAAGGATAATTAAATATATGGAGGGGGAGGCAGAGATAGGGAGATAGAGATGGAGTAACTTAAGGGCACGAGAGAACAAGAAGGTGATAGAGATAAACAATATAGAGAGATTTATACAAAGAGTGAGAGAGATATATAAATATAGGTAGAGAGAAACATGGATTGTGTGTCTATACAAGTGAAAGAGAAATATGAAGAGAGATAGAGAGGGAGATAGAAATATATAAATAGATAGAAAATGAAGCAGTCATTGGTGAGGAGGGACCTCAAAAAGATCAATCCGGACCTGTCAACAAGAGTAAACACAATAGAAACACAAAGATATGATGGAGGTAATGTAGAACATAATGTTTTATTGTATGAAAAATTGATTACATCCAACCGGTAGCAACCAGATTATAGCATATCGACTCACAGGCCTAGTAGAACATACATAATAGGTCACAATCAGGACCTTAAATCTTAAGATCTATCTTCTACGCACAGTATAGCTACCTCCTTCTTCTATTGATTACATTCTAATGCTCAATTATAATTATATATATCGATCCAAAGGATCAAGTCGGCCCAAAAGGGATCAAAACCTGAAGAACAAGACCTAATGTGTAAAACTAAACAAGGATGACCTTCGCCAAGAGATTCCTCCATAAAATCGAAAGGATGAAATGTAGATCGTGGGAAAAGGTTGACCACATGACAAGGAACATCAGGATCAATGCCCAAGGCTTTGCAAGCTTCATAAGGGTTCTGGTAGATCACCAAAATAGGTCTAAGCAGCCGGTAACAAGAATTGTCAACTGGTAACAGGAAACTATCAAGGAAACCGATAGTGATATCTTGTCGGAAAGTGATCCAAATGTAATGCGGTTAGGAAATAAGAAAGATGATCAAGTCTTCAAGTAGAATCCAACTCCACAGAATCCAGTGAGTAAAATACGGGACATGTAGAAAGAAAACTGAAACTGCAAACAGAAAGAAAAATAGAAAGAAAATGTTTTCGGTTGATGCAAGATTTCTATGAATCGGCGGTGCTCCTGCATCAGACATCCAGGGTTATTGAAAAAGTGAGCCTCTCACTTTGTCGAGGTCAGAGGAAAGCCAAGGCGGTCTACCTCTTCTTGAGAAATCCAAGACAAATCTTCAACTGGTATGTCCTTCCACTTCACAAGATACTCCTTATACTGACTGCTTTGGGTACTATGCCCAATCCTACTATCCAAAATTTCTTCAATCTGGTCCAGTTCCTTCTGGGGTAATTGTTTCTCCAAGTCTGCAACATTGTCCTCACTGAATTCATGTTCATGATACTCATGGAGATTTGCAATGATAAACACAGGTAAAATACTCAGACCATCCGGTAACTCCACTTCATATGCATTTCCAGAACAAAATTTTCTCAAAATCCTGCAAGGTCAAAATTTCTTCATTTGCAACTTGTTATAAGTTCCAACTGAGAATCTCTCTTTTCTTAGATATACCATCACTTCATTGCCAACTTCAAATTCCTTATGTCTTCTCTTATCATCTGACTTCTCCTTATACTTGTTTTTCATGTCTTCCAAATGTTGCTTAACCTGAATATGCAAGGCTGCCATGTGATCTGCAAAGTCTTCTACTTTTGAACTTCTCTGGTCTTCACTGCTAATATCTCTCAATTCTGATATACCTCTAGGATGCACTCCAGTAACAATCTTAAAAGGTGTTCTTCTAGTACTCCTATTCACTGAATTGTTGTAGGCAAACTCTGCTTGTGCAAGGATCAAATCCCAACTTCTAGTTTTATCTCCCACTAAACATCTCAACAAATTTCCCAAACATCGGTTAACAAATTTCGTCTATCCATCAGTCTATGGATGAAAAGTAGAACTGAACTTCAAATCTGTTTTCATCTTCTTCCAGAGTGTTATGCAAAAATAGCCAGCAAACTTAGTGTCTCTGACTGAAACTATGCTCTTAGGTAATCCATGCAATCTCAGCACTTCCTTGAAAAATAGGTCTGCTACATGCAATGCATCTGATGTCTTCTTACAAGGTATGAAATGAGCAATCTTCGAGAATCTATCCACTACCATAAATATAGAATCATTCCCTCGCGGTGTTTTAGGCAATCCAAGTACAAAATCTATGCTTATATCCTCCCAAGGTCTTACCGGTACTGTCAAAAGGTTTATACAATCCCACATTCTAACTACTACCCTTTGTAACTTGGCAAATTCTACAACTTTGCACATATCTCTTAATATCCTTATGAATCTGGGGCCAAAAGTACTGCTCACTCACCAATGCTACTATTTTGTCCATACCAAAAGTCCAGCAAAACCTCCACTATGTTTATCCTTTATCAAATTTTCCCTCTTAGAACTCTTAGGTATGCGTGCAATTGAACTCCTCTGAATAAAATCCCATCCTGAATGAAATAATCCAACCACTAGCTTCTTTCTACCATAACCGGTTCTCTTCATGCTTTCCAAGGTTCTGCAAAATCCAGGTCTTCATCATATAATGTCTTCAAATCCTAATACTGTCACTCTCATCTCTGTCAACAAATTCCTTCTCCTACTCAATTCATCAACAACTTTGTTAGATTTCCCACTTCTATGCTTCAACACAAAGGTGTTACTGCAAGAATTCTACCCATCTCATATGCCTTTGATTCAACTTACTCTGATTGTTCAAATCCTGCAAAGCTTGATGATCCATATACAACACAAACTCCTTAGGCAACAAGTAATGTCTCCACTTCTTCAAGGCTTTAAATATGACATAAAACTCTTGATCATATTTAGCCTGGTCTCTTGCAGCAAAATAACTTCACTCGATATTCTAGCCAAAGCGCGTTTGACCAAGCGACTTTTGTCAGGGGCTGAAAGTCCCCTGACATTCCAAGTAGTTATCTTCATTTCGCACCAAGGGAGAATCAATCTCCCTTGGCTTTTTTCAAGAAATCCAACACGCTAATAATCCCTTTCTCTTTGGCCCTGTCTTCTCTCTTCTGGTAGTTGCTTTTCCTACCTTTGACACCTTTGGCCTTTCCCAACAAAATGTTTGCGGATTGACTAATACTTTTGGGATCGATGTTGTCCAATTTGTCATCCAAATGAAACTCATCTTCGGAATCCAAATCATAGTTGATTTCATTATCTGAAAGGCCTTTATGATTGATAGGATCCAGACTGGATGGGGACAATCTAACATCAACCTCTTTTGCATTTTCTGAGCGTGCACCACAACAATTTTGCTTAGGGGATGGCGGTTTAGATGCCAGAATTGGAGTTTTGGCAATGACATCACCTTTGTTTGCATTTGTAACCGTTAACTGACTGTTCAACTTCTTGACCCACTTCTTGGCATTTCTTGCAGGTTTGACAAAGACTCTGCAATCTGCACTTTGATGGTTCTTTAAACCGCATCTCCCACAAGTCGGTCGATAAGCTTCAACTTCCACATGTTGCATCCAAACATTGTCCCCTAATAAAAGTGACAGTTTAGAAGGAATCTTTTTCACAGCCATGATCTTCAGCCTTGCATACAAGTATGAATCACTTTCCATAATTCCATTATCAATATCAATCAGCGTGCCCAACGATCTTCCAATTTTTCAAGGCATGAATCATTCCAATATTCAAAAGGAAGATTGTACAAACGAATCCATACAGGATGATTCTATACCACCAAGGGTAATGGACTAAAATTAGGTTGTCAAGGCTGCAAATATAACGGGCACTCCTCCATGAACCAATTCTGTTGAATCAAAATTTTATTTCTCACTTCTTCATCCATGAAGATGACATTGAAAAATCCTTTAGGCATGAATTTGATAACCACTTTGGAATCCCAATTGCTATACACCCAATCTTTAATTTGATTTCTGTTGAATCTGAGTCCAGTGAATTTGTTGATGACTGCGTGTTTTATCCACAAATCCAAATCTTCTTCAACTTCGCTTGTGATGTTAATTTCCACATCTTTCGCTTCTGCCTCTAATGGCACTTCTTTTTTACCAATATAACCAAGATCCAAAGGTTCGCTCCAACCGTTCATGTTAGATTTTCCACCATGTTGAAACTGTCTCTGAAACCCTCAACCTTCCCTCCACCACTTGGTTTTCCTCTCGTTGCCCATGTTTTTGATTAATTATTCCTCTTGTTACTATATGGTTAATTATATTTTCAATTCGTGTCATCATCTTCAATAATTAATTAATTTTGGTTGCATTATAGATAATGGTAATCTAAGGGGAAGGATGTAGTACTCACCCTTTTTAGTATTTCGTATTTTTCGATTGTGATACTATTTAATCATTTGAATTGTATTATTAATTTACTATGAGATAAAATTAATAAGGTGGGTTATTATTTGATTATTAATTTATTGTAAAGATTAAATTAATATGGTTATAAATTATTAATTTATTTGGGAAAAGTAAATTAAAAGGATATTTAATGAATTATCTTATATAGACAAAATAATATGTTAAATATTTATTCATATCATTGAGGGTATGTTTAAAAGTTCAACATTTTGTTTATTTTTGGTGCATTAAGATAATTTAATTTGTTTCATAGATAAAATTTACAAATTGAATAACTATCCTCACAATACTATGAATACAAAATGGTTTCATATATCATGTTCATATAATTCTTTTGAGAAAAATAATTTTATTTATATATAAAAGAATTATGACATCAAGTTTCACAATCAATTAATGTTGTTAAATCTTATTTCTGGATTGGATTGTGTTGAGTTTTTTTATCAATATTTTTTATCACACACACTCTTTGTTCTATCATTTGAATAAATGAGTGCTTGAGGAGAAGAGATAACAAAATGTGATCCAAGATATCAATGAAAAAACTGCAATACAGTTGAATTTAAAATCAAGATTTAATAATATATAAAAGAATAGTTAGTAATTAGTAATTCAATTATCCTACATCTCTAGTTGAATATTTAAAAAAAATAGAAAAAATATTTATAAAAGATAAAGGATGAGATTTTGAGAAAGATAATTAAAAGAAAAATATAATTATTGATATATTTTTGGAAGAAATAAGAAAATAATAAATTTGATACTAGGAATCATAAGGAACTAGAAGAAAGCTTGGGATAGAGAGTTTAATAATTGACACTGCTAGTTTCAAATCATTAAACTCATAAAATTAAAATTTTAAATTATATAATTAAAGTTGTACTTAGCTAACAAAGTGAAGCTCTGGGATAATATCAAAGATCAAAGATCTGTATAGGATTAGTAGCAACTTGGCTAATGCCCTGAAAAACATAAACTAGTTCCTTTTTTGTGCTTTATCTGGTCTAGCTGATTTTTGCTGGTTTTTTGGGGCTTTTTAGCTGATCTTTTCTAGTTGTTTTGCTGGTTTTTCTCATGTTAGTTCCTTTTGGTTTCTTAAATGCTTTCATCTCATAAGGATATATTGTAAAGGGTTTCAGGGCCCCTTCAAAACCCGTTTTTACTTTAATAAAAAACAAAGTGAAACTCAAAACTGAAAAATCTTGAAATCAAGACTCTGGTTGGTGAATAATACTAATGATAATTAGTATTACGTTTCACATCTACATGGTGGAAGTGTTTTGTATAGGGCTATGTTTGTTGAATTATAATTTTTGTTCCTTCAATTTCACTATTTTTTCTTGGGAAATATGTTTTAGATGAATTCTTATTATTAGTTCCCGCAAGAGGTAGGATACTTATGTATCCATTGCATTCAATTTTCTATTAGCTTGATCAATCATATTACAAAATTAAATTTTTTAAATGAAACTTCTAATTAATACCTATAATTTCTTAAAATCCCATGGTCGTTGTATCATATAGACATGTACATTTATTTACGATACACTAATTTCTTTTCACAAAGAAGAATAGTCACATGCTATTTGGTGAAGAATTAATATTTCAAATATTTTATGTTACCCTTATCTTTTTCTTCATATCGATTGGTATTTCAATCTATACCATATATAATTGCAAATATATTGTTATTTCATTTCATAAATTATATATAAATTTTAAATACAATTTAAAAGTACAATTTACTTTAAAAAATGACATAATATATCTTTTTATTAAATTTTTAATTTTTACTTAGAATTTATTTATCTATTTATAGTTTTTGATAATTTTTATACAATCTTAAATTAAAAAAATTAAAAAAATAATCTTCATGAATTAAACTTTAAAATTTATTTCTATGTGTGTGTTCCCTCAAAAATTTCAATTTAACAAATTTTCAAATATAATAATTTAATTTTTTTAATCTTAAATTATTATCAAAGAATCATAACCTACTTTAAAAAAAAAAACTACCTGTCTTTTTTATATTTTAAATGTGGTTAACAAGATGCAAAATAACATAATGATTCTTATTTTTATTATTTAAATTTTGAAATATATCTTTTTTCTCCACTTAACACTCTTGTCAAACCCATTTGTAGATATAATTATTTTATTGAAAAATTAATAAATATTTTAATATGATCCTTTTTTTTTTGGATAGGGAATAGGCCGATGCCGCAATATTTCATACCTTAGAATTTCACTTTAGATGTCCTTACCCAGTGTTTTAACCACTTAAGCTCAACCCGTTTAGAATTCCACTTTAGATGTCCTTATTGGGAATTGAACTTGGGTCTCCACAGTGAGAACCCAGTGTTTTAACCACTTAAGCTCAACCCATTGGACATTTTAATATGATCCTTTTTGAATTGGGTGGAATAAATATTTTAAATGGAAAGTGGATGATTTATGTAGTAGATATAATTATTTTATTATCAAATTTTATTCAATTGAAAAATCAATAAATATTTTATTATTTTATTATGATCCATAATATTTTAAGTGAAAGGTGGATGATTTATGTAGTAGATGTTTATTTTACTAGAATAATTTTTTTTCATAAAAAATGTTAACATTCCACTTTAGATGTCTTTATTGGGAATTGAACTTAGGTCTCCACAGTGAGAACCCAATGTTTTAACCAATTAAGCTCAACCCCTTGGACAAAAAAAATGTTAATATTTTAAATTAATGTATTTTTCTTTTTAAAATCTATCTAAAATATGTTGGAGAAATATTTTTGAGGTGTACATTCCACTTCATAATGATATATTGATAAAAATAGGCGTTTCATAAAATATATCTTTTATTATTTTGGATAAATTGAAAAAAAAATATATATCTTAATTTTATTTAACTTTTAAATTATTTAAGATCAATTTTTTTTAATTTTTTAAATTTTTACTTAGAGTTCATTTGTTTATATTTTTAATAATTTTTACATGTTCTTATATTTAATATTTCTTAGTTTTATTTAATTTAAAAAATATATATCTACAAAACTAATTGTTTAATAATTTTAATCATGAAATTATAATGACTTCTTTTATAGAACCATGAATCAAACTTTAATATTTATTTCTATATTTTTTCCATTGATTAATTGATTTCTCAATAATAAACAATATGTGTTCCCTCTAAATCTTCAATTAACAATTTTTTAGAATAATAAACAATATATGTTCTCTCTAAACCTTCAATTTAACAAATTTTCAAATATAATAATTTAGTTTTTTTTATCTTAAATTATTATGCAAAGAATTATAACTTAATTAAAAATAAATTCTTACATACCTTTTTATATTTTTAGTTTGATTAACCAACAACAAAATAACAAAATGGTTCTTATTTAATTATTTAATTATTAAAATAATATTTTTTTTCCCTAAATGTAAAGTTTGTTGTACATAATTATATTTATCTGTCTATTTTTATCTCTCCCTCTACCTCTCTATCTCTCTTCCTCTTCCTCTTCCTCTTCCTCTTCCTCTCGTCATTTATTAACACATTAGTAAAAAAATATATTAAATTAATTTTTTTATATAATTTACTGAACTAGCTATAATAATATAAATCACATTTTAAAGGTTGAAACACTTGCAACACCATTTCATGAAATTGAAAATTAAGTGTTAGAAATATGTGAGATATTAAATGAATAAAATTCTAAAGTTAAATTTGTTATATTTTATTAAATATATTTATTTATTATTGTATGTGATATTTTAAATCAACATAATATAAATTCTTGAATATTTAATAAAAATATTATTTATATTATAAAACTACATAATTATATTTACTAGTATGTTATATTTTTAATGCTTGTGGAGCCATGTTGACTTTCTCTAGCACTTTAATAATTACATATTTATATTTACTATGTTATATTTTTAATGTTTTTGGGATAATATTGACCCAAAGTGCTCTAAACTTAGTTTCAATTTGTAAATATGGATCTTGATACTAGATCAAATCCAATGCAATGCACATAGAATCATGATCTTGATACTAGATCAAATCACTCCTACATGGTCAATAATGTTACACCAAGATTATATAATTTCTAGTGTTTCTAGTTTAGGTATGAGTCCATACATAAAAGGAAAATGATTACACCACCTAAAACTTATCAAGATATCATTTTACAAAAGAATCATAGTTATCTCTTTCTAATTTTACCACAAAAGGATGAATAGAGAAACCTATGATACCTCCTCAAATAAAAAATTAAAAGATCAATAAAATCAATACACATAAAACATATCAAACAAATTCATCTCATCTAAGACGGTCATTTTCAAGTGCCAAGATGTCCAAGTAAATGACTAGAATGTGAAATCACAAAAAGTAAAATATAAAATACGAGGGAATATTCTAGAAAATAATTGTGTGATCTATGAAGATTTATGAACCACCTTTTCAATGCCACATGAAGCATGAAAATATATGCTCTCTATCAAAAGTTACGAGGCTTTAAATTTACATAGCTTGATTTAAGTTAAGAGGACAATAAATCATACTAGTGGAAGATTTAATAAAAATAAGAATCAAATATAGATCAATATTGGAATCACATTTTGTGGGTTGCGACTTTGAACAAGAAAATACCAATATAAAATTAGTGTAGTACTAATTATTCAAGCTTCAACTTAGTGTAGTACTACTAGTTGCGATCACTAAATCATCCAATGATTCTAGCAAAGAGCACAACAAAGTAGTACATGTATTGACAAGTTCATAGATATAACTTATGACTTTAATGAATTTAGTTAAATTTAACCAAAAGAGAGTAGTTGAATCTAATCCTATCAAGTTGAAAATATAAAGTGGTAACCTAAAATTGATGATAATGGTTAAATATTGCAAGGCTACTAAATTGTAATTCCATAGAAGTTACCTTCATTATCTAAATCAGTGGAGTCATGTATTCATTATCTATTCTCTCTCTCTCTCTCTCTCTCTCTCTCTCTCTCTCTCTCTCTCTCTCTCTCTCTCTCTCTCTCTCTCTCTCTCTCTCTCTCTCTCTCTCTCTCATGATTATTTTTATGATTTTGATGGAACTTATACTAATGCATCTTTAGATGTTAAAAAGTATTGTTTGAGTTGCATAGGCATTATGATGTTTTATTTTGTAGAATATTTCTTATACTTTGATTTAAGTGGATAATATTTCTTAAATGATGCTTATTATTAAAATAGACCCACCTATTAATAATATTATAGATCTATGTGAGTTTTCTTTAATTATAGTTAAGTTGCTAAATTGTATTTATTTATAAGTTTTTTTGGAAGGTGAAATGTAAATTAAATAGTTTGTAATTGTAAATTTTCATATTTGTAATTGTAATTGTAAATTTTCATGTTTGTATATATATGCAGATTATTTTCATAGAATGGATGAGTTTGAGATAGATGAGCTATTAGGTCTAGCACCACCTCCACCTCCACCCCCTCTAGCTCCACCTCCACCTCCACCTCCACCCGATCAGATGAGGCAGACAATTAAGACGAATATTGATTCTTTGATTAGAGATATCCATACTGTTAGACGTGAGCCTCATCCACCTCCACAGTTGTTACACCTTGCAAATAGTATGCAGGGATTATACAGTCTATACAGGCTTTAGATAGCAAGCTAGATAGCTATCGTAGTTGATGGGAGGGATTGCATGCATTTTACACTGATGGCCTAACATACAAACAAGTCAATGAATTAAAAATAGCAAAAATAGATTTGAAACAATATTTTGTGAACCGTAAGACGAGTGAAGAGATAGATCTGAAGAAGCCACGAATCTCAATTGGATGGTGTAGGCACCCAGGCATAGCTAGACACTTTTGGGAGTGGTGGTGTCCAATAATGAGGTCCCGATGTATTTTTTAAAGAAATTATGGGCCGAATTTGAATTGGGCAAAAAACTCAATTACTTTGATATCAAATCATTTCAGGGGGTTGGGAGAGGCATGCCCCAGGATAGGCCAGGAGCAAAATTGAGCGACAGGGTTAGAAATCGTGTGCACGATGATCCATTGGTTCTTCTTCCATCACCAGTTGTTCCAGCACCTGCCCATCATCGAGCAGTGGATTCTACTTTAGTTTCATTGAGTGCCCTGTCGAGCAATTTGGTACAACAGTTGCATGAGGTGAGGGTTGCCCCCAACTTAGCACATGTTTGCACGAGCTGTGGAGATGTATGTACGGGTCCATAGAGTGAGGCTGCCCCTAGAGGAGATGGTGATTTTGATGATGCTGATGCTGCCCATGGTGGTTATGATGATGTCGAGGAGGCTACACATGCTGATGCAATCTCTTCATATGATGATCTCCTATGGCCAGACGATGATCAACCTACAGAAGTACAAATTTATTTATATAATTTATAGTGCAATATTAAATTCCTTATATATACACATATGAACCATAACATGAGTCAATTTTTTCTGAATAGAGGATGGATCATACTATGTCATTGAGGAACCGACATCATGTTACCTCAATACCTAGAGATGTTGGTGCCCCATTTACGGTATGCACTTTCATCTAGATGCATTGTATTGATATGTACATTTAAAATAAACAATAAATTTTTCAATGTAATGATGTGTATGATATGTTTTTTCAATTTTGTAGGGTGCTTTGTGTAGCACCGAGGTGGGTAGTTCTTCATGTGACCCGTGGACCGCTGAGGCTTAGACTCATATACCACTAGTATGTTTTTCATCCATTAATTTGAAGTGTTTATATGCTTACTGATTTATGTACAACTTTGATTCATGTTCGTTATTTTTTGCAATTGTAGGCTTCTAGATTGTTTGATGTTGCATCACATGTACGCCTTCGACCATCAATTACTTTGCCTGCATCATTGTATGCTTTTCTGCAATAATCTTGTAGTCTATATATATACTTTATAATTTATGTATATATACAAGTTTGATTCATGCTTTATATATGTTGTTCAGGTCGATACCACTACCAGTATTGGTATGGCTATGGGATTGAGCCAGATGCAACCATCGACATTGTCATTTGCGGTGATGATTAGAAAAATAATTTCTAATTTGTTTATACTATGTACCTAGCTTTTATAGGGATTATCAAAATTGATGTACAATGTTTTTTTTGCAGGACTTGACTACGACCACTTTTCTTGTTTATGATAGTGCAGGGGAGGGTGGAGTCACTGATACTGCACAGGAGGGTGGAGACACTGATACCGCACACACACAGGATGATGCATCTCAGGACCACGTGCAACAGGATGATTCATCTTAGCCACCTTCACATGGAGTGAAGAGGACTACAGATGAGATGCACGCGAGTTCTTAGATTATATATTTTAGATCATGTCATGTTATTGTATTATGGACTTTTTATGATGACACTTTTTATGTTATCCGGACTTGTAATTATGTGATTATATATAGGACTTGTTGTTGTGTGATTATATATAGGACTTTTTATTATGTCATTTTGTTGCTATTATGATATCAGGTCATGTTATGTGGTTTGGCACACTCTAGTGATTATATATGTGATGTTGTTTTGTTATTTTGTTAATTGGACTTGTTTTAATGTCATTTCCTTATTATTATTTTTTCAAGACTTGTTATTATGTCATCAGGAATTGTTATGTGATTGTATATAGGACTTTTTATTTATGACTTGTTATGTGATCTATTTATGACTTTATATTTTAACATTGTGATTGATCATCTTATAGTGCAACAGTTTATAATTCAATTAAATAATTATCCCAATTTACAATAACATCATATTCTTAAAATAATAATAAAATCAAGAACTTACAATTAATCTATGAAGATATTAAACGATAAAATAAATATATCATAAAAAATTAGAATTCAATTGTAACACAACTACAATGTGCACAAAATAACATTAAGAAGATAACTAATACAACGTTGTTTATGAAACCAAAATTGTATCAAATGTAGACAAATACAATGTCAAAGGGACAAAGAAAAACAATTATCATGATTAAATATAAAAGAGTTCACACAAGGAACACAAACTTACATGCATATAAATTTGATATAAAAATTATAAAAGGATTATTAATTATAAATTAATCTCATAGAGGAATCCAATAGATTGATGGAACTAAGGCAAACCAAATTATTAGGAAGGTTTGAAGAACATTATTCAATGATTTGCTAAGCTTTGTAAATTTCCTAGCCCTTGATGTTTGAGTGATACAAAATTAGATGTCATATACATTTGATTGGAAGTAGACATAGATTCTTTCTTGTCAATTTCTTTTTGATATGCATAATTCTTTTGATATTTTGAAGGGTTGGAATAAGTAAAGGAAGCCCTTCTATATGGAATAATTACATTGAAAGATGGTAGGTGAACATTGTGACCTCATTTTCCATAATATAATTCATTTATATAGTTATAACAAAGCCATTGGGCAATGAGTGTATAACAACCTCGAATGCAAAATGTGTAATAGAGTAAGAGCTACAAACATAGTATCCACTTTCCTCTTAAGTTGACTACACTACTTTACTAGTGTATTGAAGGTTTATAAGTGCGGATAGTAGTGGTATGAAAAGCATGGATAGAATGGAGGATGGCTAAAGAGAGTGAGAGATAGGAGGCAATAGATTGGTAGTAAAATAAAAAATCACACTATAAATATAGATTTTTCATACAATGATAAATATAGTTGTCATATTTTAGACATAATTCTATCTTTGAACTTACAATTAATCTATGAAGAGATTACGATAAAATAAATATATCATAAAAAATTAGAATTCAATTGTAACACAATTACAATGTGCACAATATAACATTAAGAAGAAGATAAGTAATATAAATTTGATTCAACCTAATGTACCATCTGCATCCTCTCTCTTCTGCAATGCGTCTATGATTGCCTCATGCTCTTCTACTGAAAGTGTCCATAATACCTTATTAGCAGGTCTACCTTTGTATCTTTCTAATTTGATGTTTGTTGCCACCACCAAATGAGAATAGTGTATAATCTTCTTTTCTGATTGGTAGTCTTCATAAGCTGGTAAGCCATTCCTTCTTGTTAAGTATTTACATAGGTGCGAACTACCACAACAGACCCAACTGGATACTGAAAACCATCATCATCTACTTGATCACATATCAACTTTTTCTTACGTTCTACACATCTAGCTAGCCAATACTCAACCTGCTCATCATTATCCTCAGGTGCAACAACAACATACACATGTCCTAGAAAACAAATTTAAGTACATGTAGAAATAAAACTTGTTAGAATTTATAATTCAAATATGTAATCATAAATAAAAATATATAATTTAAATTTATAAACAAGAAATTGAATTAAATTACCAGGTTGTATGAGGTCTGAAACACGATCATAATCTTCTGATGCAAATGCATGATCTGGGTCTTCATTTCTTCTAACATCTTCATATTGTGTCTCACTAGGTGTTAAGGATTTGTGTTGCCATTCTTCGACCCATTTTGTATTATCGCATTCTTCCCATTCACCTGCAACACAAAATTGACAAAAGCATGCAAGCTCTCTAGTCCATATAGTCCAAGTGTTAGAATTAGAACTCTTAAATGAATGCCATCTAGCCGACCCATTGATTGTATCACAATCATATCGTGGAAGGATATTCTCCTCTTTAACTAGCCACAAGAAACGTCTAATTATAGAGTTATGACTTGATCCTATGGATAAATTTGCACTACACCAATCCACAATTTGCATTTTTAAATTTAGCCTTTTCCTCGAATTTGAGTTGCTCTCTGCAAAGGGCTCTCTTAACACATGCACCGGCACCGTCATGTTCTCCTTTCCCGTGTCCAGCCTAAAAAAAACTCCACATGTGTTCGATATTAGTTTTCTTATGAATCCTACTCAACCAATAAAACATTCTAGCATTCTTGAATTGCCCTATGCAATTATCAGACCATATTAGATGTTGTGTCATCTGAATTTCTCTCTCCCTCAAATTCTGAAAAAAGGTCTTGAAGCAAAACTGGACAAACTCAGATGAGTGTAATTTATTATCACTCATATAGAAATGGTACTCTCTCAAAATTTTGTGATCCTCTTTTGTACTATCGGGTGCATGCCTATAGACAATATGGACAAAAATCGATACTTGCACTGAATTGTAGTATTGTGATTGGACCTCATCCTGTGGTGCAAGCGTGTAGTTCTCTGCAAAGTCAACAACCAAAAGTATACTACCAATAGGAAATCTATCCTTACATATTCGAAACTGACCATCGAGCCATCTAGAATTTTGAGTGTGTTTAACATATTTACGTACGATGTTACTCTTGAATTCATTCATAAAGGCATGAACACTAACTTTTTTAGCGATTAGATCGCATCGTTTTCCAACATTTCCATCCTTCAGTGGATACTCAACAGTTTTAAATCTTTTAACATCAACTAATTTTTGTCCAAAATCATTTGAAAGATTTTCATGCAAACATTCATCCAACAATACAAGATTGCCATATATATCACATACACTAGAAACACATGCATTGAAAAGAAAATTTTGCTCATTTAGTGGGTTGCAAAACAAACTTGATATAAACTTCTCTATAGTTTCAGGTGGTATATTTATACCACATTCTTGGAACATTCCATTACTATGCATGGTAACACGTATATATCTAAATACATCATAATGGTAGCGAAATTGAACATGACTTTTGCAACAACATGTGACTCTTTCCTTGTTAATTTGAACATACCAAGGTTTAGACTTTTCAAAAGACCTTTGACAAATGCTAATAGTCAACACCTTATCATCCAAATTTTTTTTATACAATTCAGTTCGAGTCATGTCCAATAGGTGTTTTGGATGTGGATCATGAATTTTTTACCCAACTCTTAATTTAAGAACATCTCTAACATTAGGTGATACTCTCATATTATCGTGCCAGAATTTTTCGATCAAATTTTTGACTTCACCAGTAAGTTTCATATCAAACCTTGGTAGTCTACCACTAAAGTCCACAATTTGTTTGCCCGATCACTTTCAAAATTAACTCTTCTTTTTATAGCTCTTGACAAAGTTTTGCGATGAATATTAAGATATCCACTTATGTTACTCATCATTTTTTTATTAGAAGTTGTTTGGCTTACTAAAGTTGTTGTTATTGCCCGTTGTGCCACATTTTTATCTTTAGAACAATTTTTCTTTCCAATTGTATCAAAGGTGCTAGCAACAGTCAATACAACTTGTTTTAAAGTCTCGTCCTTCTTCTTGGGTTTGACATAAAAGCCTAACTTCTTCATCCCTTTTCGCATTTTAGTCATTTTAATTATTTGTACCATTAATTGACATTGAAACCCAAATTTCTTATTATAAAAAAAATGTCTAAACAATCTATTTGCATGTGTCCTAATCTGTCTCCATGAAACCAAGCCAAGAAGGTTGTCTAGTACGTCACTTGAAATTTCAAAATTTTCATTCATTTGATTATCATTCAAACATGTTTCATTTGCAATTGGTGTTTCCATGTCTACATACACATTATTGGTTTTAGTTGCAGGGGAATTTTCAATTTCATTTGGAGTTTCAAATTCGGTTTCAATTTCAGTTTCAAGTTGAGATCTAGTTTCATTTGGGGTTTCAATTTGGATTTCAGTTTCAGTTTCAACTTGAGTTCTAATTTCATTTGGGTTTGATTTTCAATTGGAATTTCATTTAATAAGTAACCTGCTTCTACTAAATCACCAATTTCTTCATGAGAAAAAAACATAGGGCTGTGAAGACATACATGTATCCAATAATGGATTAGAAGATGCACCTGAATTAAATGGTTCTATCGTGTTTCCTTCGTCAGCATTTATGGTCTCATTGATGTTCTCCTCTTCTGAAACGATTGTGGAACTTGAAGCTCCTTGTCTCATTCTTGATCTTCTCTCTCATTGATGCATTGCTTCCTTCTCCCTATTTGCTACAATCTCCTTAGTTGTCAAAACCTTCCTTTGCCTCTTCCTGCATTGATTTGATCCCATGTCTACACCAAATTTTGAATTCGAATCGATCTCCTTACCAAATCGACAATAAGACAAACAAAGAATGATTAATCAAAACATTCTCTTTGTAGATCATACCTATCAGGCAATGATTGAAAAATCATTCAATCATTGGGATTTGTGCTTGTAAGCCAGATTCTGGCCCAACGGATCTTTTCAAAAATGGGCACCCGTTATTTAATAAAACGGGTGCCCGTTATTTAATAAAACGGGTGCCCGAGCCCGTTTCGCTTTCAACGGTACAAAGCAAAACAGGCACCCGTTTATTAAAATTAGGGGTGGGAAACAACCCTTAGCATTGTTTTTTGCTTTAGGATAGGCTTGATGGGACCAAGCCTATGCTTGGACCTCCAAAAAAATGACTAAGGTAAAATGACATCAGATTTCTACCTTGGCCTAATTTTTTAAGAGCCTTTCTGATTGAATTTTGTATGAAATGAAAACCCATTAGATTTTACAGCATCCTGATTTCAGAAATCTAAATTTCATAGCGATAAGATTATTTTTATTATTTTTGTATTATTTATTAATCAAAAGTGGAACCTAAACCTAAAATACCAAGGTTCACTAAAACTTTAATAACTTTTTTGTTTTTAGGACTTTAGAAAAATAAATTATATGACGTCAATCTACATACAATTCTTTTGAATATTAAAAAAAAAATGAAAAATATGAAATTTTCATCAAATTATGGTGGGTGTACACTCGATGTTTTGAAAATATACTTTATTGTCAATTAAAAATTAATAAAAAAATATATATTTAATGAAAAAATAAGAAAAAATATTCTCATCAATATTTGGTGTCTTAGATATCATTTCCTAGAAGGATTTGCAAAAATTCATTTGTTTGCATCAAAAAATAGTGGTCGTACACATGTGGTATGGTTCTGAAACAGGCATTTTGAAAAACTAGTTTTTAAACATGCCTACTAAAAAGGGATTTCTAGAATGTGGGTATTAAAATAAATTACATAATTGAAAAGTAGACTCTGAGCACTACATTTTCTATTGCTGAATTTTTTTCAGATTCAATCTCTAAGTGCATCAAATTTTGACATCAATCGACATAAAATTTGAAAAACAGAGAAAACACTTCCACTTTTTGCCCAAAAGTGGGACTCAACTTCTTGCAGCCACCCATCAAATTGCATCACCCAATTGATCTTATCTTTAAAAATGAAATACAAATCTTAATCATTAACTATTTAACACTAATAAATCCATCAATTATCAAATGAGGAATAAAGGAAATCAATTTGAAAATAAATTATTATTCTCAAAGGCAGAATTGAAGGGCGGTGACTCATTCTCGTGAAGGTTGGCAACTACTTAAAAAATGGCTATCAAGGGCAAATGAATTCATCATCAATTCATAAAGGAAACAAACATTCATTCAATCAATGGCCACTTGGTTTCAAAATTAGAATGAATAGAATAAACCATCAACTTCAAAAGGAAACAAACATTATATGACTTTTCTAATAAAATTAAATTATGTTTTCCAGAGTAATGATGGTGTAAGAAAGGGTGTGACTCTTCCATAAAGAAATCAAGGAAGGATTAATGAAGGCAGAATCATCAATTCAGCAATTCATCATCACTTATCATTTCATTCAACTATATACATAATTAGTAATCCATTCAACAATACATTAAATCAGTATTCATTGAATCATCAATTATTCAAATCTTAATCAAGCAACAGTCAATCAACTATTCAAACCTTAATTACTCAAATATCAATAATTCAAACATCAATTCATTGAAATATCAATAATTAAAACATCAATTAATTTAAGCATTCACTCAATCCTTCAAGAAATGTCAATATCGAGAAATCAAATATGGGATGGGGTCCTTGGTATCATCACTGTTGAGTTAGTGACAGAGTCTTTTAACTCAGCAGATTTGCAAGATTGGCAAGGATGTTGTGGCAACCTTAAATGAGCCCCTTCAAAGGCAAGGGTTAGACATGTGAGTTACAACACTGATCAATGATACTGTTATTCTAGGGACTGAGACTAATGCATGTTATGCAGAAAGAGTAGATGCCATTCCAAAGGGGAAGGGACTCTTCAAGAATTCTGTAACATGGTTATAAACTTGGAATGGGGAAACTTTTCGTCTTCACATCTTCCTGTAACTGAATTTGACAAAGCTCTGGATGTAGAAACATTAAATCCTGGTTATCAGTTATTTGAGAAGTTAATATCAGGAATCTAGCTTGGAGATATTGTAAGAAGAGTATTGCTGATTGTACCTTTCTCTCATGAATTCATTCATGGATTCTCTTTGGTTCTTATTCTTTAATTGAGAGAAATCTAACTGGGATAAAGGATGTCCTTTTGTGACTGATCTCCTTCCATCCATAGATATTCATCTCCCTCTTTTCTTAATTCAAAGCCGCCAACTCTCTCCTTGAGAGGAAAGTTTTTTTTTGTATGGGTTCTTCCACAACAGAGTCTTTAATTTGTCCCCAGCAGAGTCGCCAATCTGTTGGGTCTCAAATCAACAGATTGGATAGGTTCTAGAGAAATTCCAACTCCTATGATCAAACCCTCCAATTGACTTGGCCAGCTTATAGAGTGAACCTATTGGGTTACTAACTCTCTCACTTTAGGCTCAGCAGGACCTAGGCGGGTATACCTATTCACTAGTTGTTTTCAATGACTAGTGCCTTTTATAGCAGATTAAGTATCTTGATCTGGCTTCCTCCTATCTCAGAATGGCATAAGTTCCTAGGATGGAGATATAGGAGATGAGTTCAAGATTGTTTTTGTAGAAGTTATTTGATCTTTGTGCTTAGAATTTTATATGTATACATTATTGTTAACTTACTCTATATTTCCTACTCAACTACTCCTATTGTTGTTTGTTCAGTTGTGAATTTTGTAAACTGCAATGAGGGTTGTACTTAATGATCAGTGCCTTTTATGTTTTGGGCTACAGAGTCAATTACTTCTTTAGGGACTTACTATATGTTGTATGAGACAGTGATTAAACCTATCCCTTATAGGTCTGTCAATTGTTATTTCCTTATGACTTCAATTAATCACTTGTATTATTAAATTGCTTGTGTGTATTTAACCCAAACTTTATGAGACCACACAAGAAAGAATTATCAGGAACGATTACAATCCACAGATAAATCTTTTAATTCAATTTGAAATAACATAGAATAAGTACTTCACTGAAAGAATATAAACAATCTTATCTACTATGATAATATCACACACAAATGCCACAAAGAGGAATACTCTGCAAATTTGGAACATGAACAAAGATTTGATCTCGTATTGATTCTTCAATCTTCGATTACAGTTGATTAGCCAAAGTCGTCTTTCTATCTGGTAGTATTTCTAATTATCTCACTCTTACAATACAAAAATCCTTCGCTTTATATATGTAAACGAAGGGTCATGACAAGAGTTGTGTCCTTTTGTTTATACATTAATTAGGAAGACGTCTTTTTAACTAACCTAAACACAAGAAGACTAAACATTCCCATGTGTTCGATGTACTTGTCATCTTTGTAAAGCTTGATAGTGTCAACCAATTTCTTCATTTCAAACTCCTGTAGATTGTATCCCGACAAGATGTAATTCGCCAATGCTGTTAGGTCTTCTTTCTTTTGCAGTTCCTGAAATGATTGCTCTTTAATATTTACCAATTCTATCTTCCACTAATCCAAGGTAATCAATATACCTTCGCTATAAAAAGAGGGCACCCTAGGGGTATTCCCTTCATCCAAAGTTTGTATTTCCTTCTCCAACATACTCCCAAATTCTTCATGGGGTCCTGTGAAAGTATCAATCTTTGCCTGCTCCTCTGGTGTGACATCAGTGATTCCTTTGACTCTAGATGCAAGCTGCTTATGCTGATCAAAAGCCTTCATAGTTCCAGTATATGTAAACCAATATTTTTCTGCAACATGCATCATTGATTTAAAACTGTGATCAATTATGTCATTGACCACCTTATACATCTTCTGCTTCATATCTTCAACCTGCTTGGTAGCCTTTTCTGCTTTGTATTTCCAGTACAAGGCATCTGAGATATCATCCAAGCTTTGACCTTTGGGATATGCAGCATATTCACTTATGGGAGTTCCTGTCTCATGTTGCAGTATCCTTGTTTGTAGCCTCTGGTTTTCATCTTTAGTCTTTTCATATAAACCCTTATAAGTAATATTTTCCCTGACCAAAAACTCTGTCTGATCCACATTTAGCCTGGCTACATCCAAATTCAATTTTGTTGTGACCCTAGGGTCCGGCTTCCCTACCTGATAGACCATAAGGTGTCCAAAGGTTTCTTCTGTATCCATAATAATTGGCCTTTTCCCTTTCGGATACAGTGCCCATTGCAAAAGACCTTTTTGATCAGGATCATATCCTAAACTTGTAAACAATTTATCTACTTCTTGGGGTAGTACCTGTTGGTTTGGGTCTTGCTTCTTCAGGAATCTATCAAACATAAGTGCTGAATTCATGTCCCAACCTGAAAAGATGATGACACTAGCCTCTTTTAGCATCTTCCTACCTTTTTTAGGGGTCATATCCTTCATGAGAGTATCTATCTCATGCTGCAACCTTTTCATCTACTCTTCTTCTGGTTTCCCAGCCATACTTCTTCTCACATGAGCCCCTTTGTACTAGTATAAGAATGAAAGGATTTCTTTTGAGGAAGTGAATCCTTCTTCTGCAACAAAATCTTCATGTTCTGTCATCCTTATATCAACCACTTCCCTAATATTGAATTCACCAGTTTCCATATCTACTTCTACCTCAAAGCCAGGGGGATAGTCTTCTCTAGGGGAGTCAGTAGGGATGCTACTAGCAGTTGATTTTGGTGACATGTGAGCTAATGACTCATTGTCTCTTCCAATTTTGATAAAATGGAGGAACTGTGGGGGCACTCTATGCATAATTTTTGCCTCATGCTAAAGCAGTTTTTTATCTATCTCCAAAGGATCTTGGAGGTCTCCAAGTAAGTTTCAATCCACTTTCCCCCTCACTCTCTTCCACTTGAAAGATTCCCAAGTCATCTCAAATCTTTCTCTCAAGGCCTTGGCTTCCTCCCTTTCAAGATTCCTGATTAAATCATCTGGCATTTGAGCCACATGTATTCCAGCCCTTAGTTTCTGAGATGTCCTTGCAGCTTTCACATATCCCTCAGGATCAAAGTTCTCTCTAGGATTACCCAAAGTCATGCCATAATAATCTAACTTATTCCAAAGTAAATGATAACTTTTGGAACTTTTGACAATAAAATCAAAAAATACTAGTAACCCTGGCACAATAAATTGTTTACCAAAATTTGTGAGATGTTTGGCACTGACACCAGACAATTGTCTTACAATCTCCAGACTAGCCACCCTGTTTGGCACTGTAATTGGGAGCATATATGGCTTCCCTTCATACTCGAATATTTTGATTTCTGTATGATTAGGGTGGTAGTACCAATCACCCCAGTTATGATCAATCTGAGACTCTGGAGAGAAATATTTCGGCCTGAGGAATCTTTTGATCTCAAGGGACAAAGTATAGTCTCTATGTTGTCTGAGGGCTGCACTGAGTGGTTTTACAAAGCATTCCTGGAAGTGCCAATATTGGTTGTTTGTAAATATTTGGTCCCATGCAAAGACCCACAGCTGGACTGGTTTCTTCAAACCACTTTTATCATAAGCTCTGATGCTAAAATCATCTGACCAGAAATTGGACTCTTGTCCACAATAAAGAATAACATGCAACAACAAAGAATACAATGAGAAATGAATATTTACAAGGTCTCCTTTTAACTTTTCCAGCCCATGATTTAAGGCTTCTGCAACATAAGTGGCATAATCAAACGACCTAGGGTCTTTTGATTGCAAGTCAGCACATAGAACCATAACCCCAATATCCATGAGAGGATGAGCCTCTAAGCCTAAGACTTGGGCTGCAACATAGTATGTATACTTGAAGTAAGGATGGAATTGGTTGACATCAAAGGGAACCTTGTCAGTTTTACTGAAAGGAATTATGGATCCTCCGACCTTTGGCTAGTGAATGGGTAATCTTCATTTCCTATAGATGTCCTCTAAATTGAAAAACTCTTGTGACAATTTCTGCATGTCAATCTTCTCCTCTACATCCTAGTCTAAATCAAACACCATATCAATTGTCTGTTTGTTGATCGCCACCATAGGATTTCCTCGGTAATCATATATGGTCTTGGTTTCTGGATTATAGGAATTTTCTAGGGCTTTCATTAATTCAACATCTACAAATACATTCGGCACTACCAGTTTCCCTAAGTTTCTCTTCCACAGGTTACTTATGGGCTCAGGAGCCTCCCTTCTCTTGTAACCAAATAAAAACAACTCATGTTCTCTGATCCCAGTCCATATGTCTCCTAGATGTTCAAATCTATCTTCTAACCCTTCCTCTTCATTTTTTATTTTCTTGGACCTTACACTGGAAGTTGGACATTGGTCCAACAAATCCTGACCTAAAGTTCTACCCTCTTTCTTCTGTCATTTGGGTTTTTCCTCAAGGTTTAATTCTTTTCCTTTCCTACTCTTTTTAGAAGAAGATGAGGGTTCCATAACTTCAATCAATGTGGGATATCACACTTACTTTGAGAACTGTTAAACTCTTCTGTCTGTTTGAACTATTCCTTTTGAGCCTCAACTAGCTCCCTGCAACTTTCTGGATCTTGGCATTTATCTGGTTCTCATGAAAATTCGATCAATTTAGCTGTAATTTTGTGAGAAACTTGTATCGGACACAATAGTTAATGTCTCTATGTTTGCAACGGTCACTCAAGTGTTTGAACTTAATTGCAGATGTGACACCTTCAATTCAAGCTTTTAATTTCTTCGCGGGAACCAATGTTTAGCTGAAGTGACTGTGAATTAGCTTTTCGTCGAAACCCTTGTCTTCAGTGGAGTTCTTTAATCTTTCATCGAAAGTTATTCTTCATCGACACAACTTACTTTATGTTCTTTTGGGATCAATGAAAGCTTTGTATCGGCAAAAACTGCTTTTTCATTGATATACTATCTGCTTGTTAGAAAATCCTTCCTCTTGGTGAAAAATACATGTCGTTAAGTTATTCCAGGTCCTACTCGATATCAAATTTTCATCGATAAGACCATAACTTCGGCTGATGACTTAAGTGCTTCCTCGATGTATCATTTTCATCGACAAACACTATCGATGAGAATATATTTGGTTTCTTCGATATCATTTCATCGGTAAATGTCTCTTGTCGAAAAACCATCTTTTAGTTTCCCCGAAACCATCCTTTCTTCGATGAGATCTTCGTCGATGAGTTTGTCATGACTCTCATCGAAATTGTATTTTGATGAGTTTTATGCTTCAATGAAACTTTATGCTGGCCCGCCGAAGTCCTTTTTTTTTTTTTTTTCGATGCCTCTCCTTTATCGATGAAACCCTTCTGTTTTTTATCGACATATTGCTATCGATAGGATTTGTCTTTTGATGGACATTTTTAGGTTTCACCGGTAGCTTAATTTCCTCGACATCACCTTTTGTTTACTTTCCGCTTTTCGATGAAATTGGAGCATTGATGAGTCATTTCTTTCATCTACCAAAAGAGATATTTCATCGAAGTCATTTTAACTTAGTGCTTTACACTTTATGTTTCATTTCGATGAAACTATCCTTTCGGTGAGACTCTTCTTGAGGTGTTCGACGTAATTTGTTGGGCGATGATCTTTTAGTATTGATGAAACATTTTAAGTTTCATCGATATTTTTCATATGACCCTTCTAAGGGGAAAAATATAAACAGTCTCCTAATTTTGCACCAACTTTTTACACCTTTAGGAATATTTTTAAATTTAAATCTATTGTTCAACAGTGGCTCTGACTGAGGATGGAGGTATACTGCGTAATGCCTTCAAGAATTCAAAATCTCTGGTTCCTTATAATGGAAAGAAAAATAAATACATGGTATTTTACAAGTATACTGTACATGCAGGTTTTAACCCCTCCTTTTTTTTTAGGAAAAGAAAGTCTTCAGGTATTGTCCATGCACAGGCAGCTCCTGACTTTCTCCTGTTGTACTCTGAAAGCAATATGCATCCTCTCCAACTTTATTTGTTATAACAAAAGGTCCAAGCCACAAAGCTTCAAACTTTCCATGCTTTCCTCTATCCCGATTTCTTGCATCCCACATCAAGACCAAATCCCCTACTTCGAACTTTCTATGTGAAGCCCTTTTGTCATGCAGTGTCTTCATCTGATTTTGGACTCTCACATTTTGTTTCTGAGCTTCAGCCCTTACTTCTTCAGGTTCAATCAGTTGTACTAATCTTTCTTGCAATGGATCCTCTAGTTCAATTCCCTCCTAAGTGATAAACCTCTATACAGGCAATAAGTTATCTAAAGGCAATCTAGCTCTAGTTCCATAAACTAATTCAAATGGTGCCTTTCCTGTGGACTTCTTCACAGTTATTCTATCCGCCCATAGTGCCAGAGTTAATTTGGAATCCCAAGCTTTCTTATTATTTCCTAGCAGTTTCTTGATAATTTTCAGGATATTTTTGTTGCTTGAATCTGCCTGTCCATTCCCTTGAGGATGGTAAGGAGATGAATGTGATATCTGAATGCCATACTCTTTGCAGAACTCATTGAATTCCTCTGATCTAAAATGCATTCCATTATCAGTTATGATCTTTGCAGGGACACCAAATCTGGAAATAATATTATCCATTAGAAACTTTATTACCACTTTGCTAGTGGCTTGCCTAGTAGGTACAACTTCCACCCATTTAGTCAAATAATCAATAGCAACAAGTATCCATTTATGTCCTCCACTTGACTTATCTGAGATTTCACCTATGAAGTCTATCCCCCATTGTTGAAATGGTTGTTCTACTTGTATGGGTCTTAAGGGCAATGCCCCCTGATATTTCAGCTTTCCAGAGAATTTTTGACATGGCTCACACTTCCTGACATATGCATGTGCATCATTGAAAACAGTTGGCCAGAAATATCCACTCCTCAATATTTTGTGGGCAGTAGTTTTGGCAGAGAAGTGACCTCCACACATTCCACCATGCATTTCATGTAATACTTTTTTTGCTTGATTTTTGTCCAAACATAAGAGTAATATTCCATCCCGGTTCTTCCAATACAAATCTCCATTGACTATCACATATTTAATAGCCTTTAACTTGAGGGTCCTTTTTTGAGCATCTGTCATATGATCTGGACATTTCATGTGTTTGAGATAATACACAATATCTGTGTACCAGGATGTGTGTTCAATGCTGAATTGGGCTTCTTCCCATTCAACTTCATTTACTTGGGCTTCATCAGCATCTATTCCTGTCATGAGCTTGGCCAATCCTTGCCCCTTTATGACCTATGATATCTTGATTTCTATATTGAACTCCTGCACTTGGTTGATCCACTTACATCTCTTCCCGGTGACCTCAGTCTGTCTGAAGATATCTTTCACTGATGCATTGGGAACATATGCTATAACTTTAGCCCCTACTAAGTATGGTCTGAACTGCTTTACTGATTTAACCAGGGCATAAGCTTGCTTTTCATTCAACTCATATTTTATTTCTGAGGGGCTTAAAGACTTGCTGAAATATGCAATAGGTTGCTCATATCCCTCTTGATTCTTTTGCAGCAACACTGCAGCTATTGTGTGACAGGAGGCGAATGAGAATATTATAAAAGGCTTGCTAAAGTCTGGAGAGATCAATACTGGTGCTTCTGAAATTGCTCTTTTGATTTCTATAAAGGAGTCTATTGCTTCTGCAGTCCAATCTATTTGGGCTCCTTTCTTTAACATCCTTACTATGGGTTTTATTATGTCTGCAAAGTTTAGGATAAACCTTCTCCCAAAATTTATTTGTCCCAAGAATGATTGGATGGCCTTGATGGTTCTGGGAATAGGAACCTCATTGATAGCTATCACTCTTTCAGGGTCAATTTTTACCCCTTCCTTGGATACTATGTGTCCAAGTAGCTTTCCCTCTTCAACACCAAAGTGGCATTTTTTAGGATTCAAGGAAATCCCATACTCTAAGGCTTTCTTGAATACCTTTTCAAGATGATCACAATGATCCTCAGCTTTCTTCGAGTATGCAGTTAGGTCATCTTGGTATACTACCATGATTATATCAATCAATTCTGCAAAGGCAACATCCATTGCTCTCTGAAATGTAGCACCAACATTAGTCAATCCGAATGGCATTCGTGCATAGACATAAGTACCCCATGGAGTTGTAAAGGCCATTTTATATTTTTCTGCCTCTTTGAATTTCACCTGATTATAACCTGAAAACCCATCCATCATAGACAATAACTCACATCCCGTCACTTTCTGCAACATGTTATCCATATTTGGCAATGGATAATTATCTTTTAGGGATGATATATTTAGGTTTCTAAAGTCCACACACAATCTAATGTCCCCATTCTTCTTTCTGACTGGCACCAAGTTAGAGACCCATGTGGAATATCTGCAGGGTTCAATAATTCCTGCATCCTTCATTTTTATGATCTCTTCCCTCATTTTTGGTAACAAGGTTGGATTAATAGGTCTCTACTTTTGTCTGAATGGTTTAGCTTCTGGCTTAAGTGGTATCTCATGCTAAAAAAGATCTTCCCTGTAAGCTTTGAGATCTTCATAAGACCATGCAAACACATGTTTATACCTTTTAAGCAACATTATCAGTTGTTGCTTCATGGCAGGAGTTAACCTCTTCCCAATGAAAACATCTCTAGGAGCTTTTTCACTTCCTAGATTGATTTGCTCCACATCACTTTCTCTGACAGCCGATCCTTTAGTCTCAATCACATCCTGAGTACTGAAAGTCCTTTCCAATGCTACTAGGCCCCTTGGTAATTTGTTTGACTTTAGTTGTATAATTTCTTGTCCAAATAAAGGCTCTTTACCCTCAGTCTTTTCTACAAAATCATCGAAATTTATAGCCTGAGACTGATAGTGATCAACACACTGTAAAAATTTCAGCAAGTCTGCATCATCTTGGAACACTTGCCAGTTGTATAAGTTGTCAGGAACAGATGGTCTAACTTTTATTTCTACTTTAGATATCCTAGTCAATGTTATATCATTATCCTTCAACGCAATGTTGGCCAAAAAGTCTGCCATGATGTTCTTTGATCTGTCTATCCAGTTTATTTGAAAAGCATCAAAAAGCTCTATAGTATCCCAAACAACATTTCTATACTGTTTTAATCTTAAGTGTTTTGAGGCATATTTCTCCTTCACTTGTGAGACTATCAACTCTGAGTCACCACAGACACTGAGCAATTTAATTCCATGCTTAACTGCTATGTTAAGACCAGTGAGTAAAGCTTCATACTCTGCAATGTTATTTGTGCACTCAAATAACAACTTGAAAGAATATTTGTAGGTTTCCCCTGTGGGTGAAATAAATAGGATTCCAGCCCCACTTCCTTCCTTGCTACAAGACCCATCAAAGAACATTTTCCACACTTGATCATCTTCTTTAGCTAGACACGATTCAATGGGGGTCCACTCTTCAACTTTAGGTTTTGTCAATTGCACTTGGAAATTGTCCATATCAGTTTGCAAAAAGCATATTTGATTTGTTGATTCTTCCATGTCTTCTATGATATATGTGGATCGGGGTTCTCTATCAATTTTTACCTCCTATCCATTGATTGGAATTGTAGCATATGATAAATCCAACTGGACATATCCACCAATCATGTTCGACCATTGCCTAGATAGCAACATTCCATAGTTTGGAGGAACATCCACCACTGTAATATCTGTTTTGTATGATGCTTCTGGACAAGCTGCCAACTTGAACTCTACATCCTTTATGACACCAACCACTAGGACCGATCTGTTGTCCATGGCATAACACTTCCCAAAGGTAGTATCAACTTCCAATCCAAGCTCTTTCATCACTCCAATAGACATAGCATTTATGGTTGCTCCTGAGTCGATCATACAATTCTTTATTTTCTTATTGTTTACCACCAAAGTGAGATAAAATGGATCTACCTGTGTTGGGTTTTTAGTTATAGTGGACCCTAAATATATAACTGGGGCCACTTGTTCACTATTGTCACCTTTTGGAACCTCTTGTTTCTGTTCATTTACCTTTTCTTCTTGGATACCTGAAATCATCTCCAGAGTCTTTTCTCTGTATTCAGGGAACTTCATTATTTCCATCAATGGAACAGAAACCTTTAATTGTGTTAATGCATTTGAAATATCAAATGAAGTAGAGGGTTGTGCTAAGGGAATTTTTGTTATTTCTTCCTTTTGAACACCAAGATCCTTTTTATTATTCTTTGGTACAACTTCTCTAGTCTTAGCTGTTTTATTTGTTTGCTTAGGTGTTTCATCAGTTTCTTTTATAAAAAGACTAGCAGGTTTACCTTGCTCTGGATTCACCATTCTATTTCTCAAATTGTAAGTCCTTTTTTCTTGTGCAATGACAGAAGCTGTAATTTTTCTTTTTTCTTCTTCAGTGGGGATTCTGAGCTTAACACCTTCACCTATGTTGGTAATTACAGACAACACAGAGCACTGATCAATGTTCATGGAATCTGATCCTCCTTCCTCTGCAAAGGATATCATATTAATAGTCGGGTCACCCATATGCTCATCATAGTCATTCTCTTCCTCCTGCAATCCTCTTGCTACAACACACAAAGAAGGAGCATGTGGCATATTGCAGGCATAACACCACATGTCATCATCTTGAGCGTAGTTTACTATCCTTTTCAAAGGATCTGGGACTTGTTGGTTATCTTTATGGTTTCTGTCTACTAGTTTCCCATCCTTCCCTGTAGTGTTATAGGGCATGTCATGCAACCTAGGCCTTTCAGGACGATAGTATTGCTGCTTCTCTGTTTTGTTTACCCTCACAGATAGATCTTTTAGAGCATTCAAAACTTTGTCAAGCTTATCCTCATCCTTGTTAGCTTTGGGTGCTTTAGGATTGTACAACCTTGCATCTTCTCTTTTTCCCACTTTACCAGCGGCCTTCCTGTTATTTTCTATAACAATGGCAGCTTTCATAACATCCCGGAGGTCTCTAGGATTTCTAATTTTCAACTCATAGTTTGTTTTACTATCATAAGCATTGATGTAATATAGAATGCTTACCTCAGGTACTGGTTTCATCCTATTGGGAATTTTGTTTAGAACCCTGTTAAATATTTTGTTAAAATCTACCACTGATTCATTTTGCTCCTTCTTGATGCTAATGATCTCATGTAAAGAAAATTCAGGGCTGTTATGGTCTCCATATTGTTCAAGGAATAGGCTTTTGAACTCTACAAGACTTCTAATGGATGCATCAGGGAATGTCTAAACTAGTCTCTTGCATCTTCTGTTAATGACTGCATAAATAACCTGATCTTAACATCTTCATGTGGCAAACCAAAATCCTCTATTACTGCATCAAAAGCCTTACAATGAGCTTCCCCTGTAACTGGATTACTTCTAGTAAACCTTGGTATTGCAGTCCTAATTTCATTTGGGATAGGATATGGGTATACCATCATTCCTGAGAAATCAAACTGCCTCATTCGTTCCATATTCATTAGCCCATGTCCCCCATGGGGATTTCCAAAGTTTTCGTTCATGTTGTTATATAAGGGCATTTTATTTTGATAAGGAAAAGGGTATTGATTCTGGTATTGGTATTGAAATTGATTAGGGGGTGGACATTGATTATAAAATTGACCTTGAGGTGGAAACTGGTTATGAGTAGCAAAGTTATTATGTAAGTTTTGCTGGACTGGTGGTGCACTTGCATGCACATGATCATTCCTTCTATCACTGAACAAGGGGTTCTCATAAGCCTTAAAATCATTACTGTTTGTTTTATTCACTCCCTGATTTGTCTGAGCATATTTTTCTCTGTAATCGTTTACATCTTGATTAAAGTCATCCTCACCAACATTTATGCCTAATTTAGCACATAACTCCAAACATTCCTGAGTCCTAGAATCTCTCATTTCAACAGCTACCTCCATCATCTTTTTAGTTAGATTTGCAAATCTATCTACAGGACCCGACATATTTGATCCCGATGAAGTTGATGTGTTCTGTCTAGACCGTGCTTCATGATATTCAAAACCAGGGGGAATTTGATGTTTTCCCTTTTGGGCTCTATATGCTACAAACAAATCCTCATTCACTGGGCTTGAAGTAGTTGCTTTATCTTGTTCTCTTAAGGGTGAATGTTGGTTCTTTTCATACTTATACTGATTGTACCTTTCTCTCATGAATTCATTCATGGATTCTTTTTGGTTCTTATTCTTTAATTGATAGAAATCTAACTGGGATAAAGGATGTCCTTTTGTGACTGATCTCCTTCCATCCATAGATATTCATCTCCCTCTTTTCTTAATTCAAAGCCGCCACCTCTCTCCTTGAGAGGAAAGTTTTTTTTTTGTATGGGTTCTTCCACAACAGAGTCTTTAATTTGTCCCCAGCAGAGTCGCCAATCTGTTGGGTCTCAAATCAACAGATTGGATAGGTTCTAGAGAAATGCCAACTCCTATGATCAAACCCTCCAATTGACTTGGCCAACTTATAGAGTGAACCTATTGGGTTACTAACTCGCTCACTTTAGGCTCTGCAGGACCTAGGCGGGTATACCTATTCACTAGTTGTTTTCAATGACTAGTGCCTTTTATAGCAGATTAAGTATCTTGATCTGGCTTCCTCCTATCTCAGAATGGCATAAGTTCCTAGGATGGAGATATAGCAGATGATTTCAAGATTGTTGTTGTAGAAGTTATTTGATCTTTGTGCTTAGAATTTTATATGTATACATTATTGTTAACTTACTCTATATTTCCTACTCAACTACTCCTATTGTTGTTTGTTCAGTTGTGAATTTTGTAAACTGCAATGAGGGTTGTACTTAATGATCAGTGCCTTTTATGTTTTGGGCTACAAAGTCAATTACTTCTTTAGGGACTTACTATATGCTGTATGAGACAATGATTAAACCTATCCCTTATAGGTCTGTCAATTGTTATTTCCTTATGAGTTCAGTTAATCACTTGTATTATTAAATTGCTTGTGTATTTAACCCAAACATTATGAGACCACACAAGAAAGAATAATCAAGAACGATTACAATCCACAGATAAATATTTTAATTCAATTTGAAATAACACAGAATAAGTACTTAACTGAAAGAATATAAACAATCTTATCTACTATGATAATATCACACACAAATGCCACAAATAGGAATACTCTGCAAATTTGGAACAAGAACAAAGATCTGATCTCATATTGATTCTTCAATCTTCGATTACAGTTGATTAGCCAAAGCCGTCTTTCTATCTGGCAGTATTTCTAATTATCTTGCTCTTACAATACAAAAATCCTTCGCTTTATATATGTAAATGAAGGGTCATGACAAGAGTCGTGTCCTTTTGTTTATACATTAATTAGGAAGATGGCTTGTTAACTAACCTAAGCACACGAAGACTAAACATTCCCATGTGTTTGGTATACTTGTCATTTTTGTAAGGCCTGATAGTGTCAACCAATTTCTTCATTTCAAACTCTTGTAGATTGTATCCCAACAAGATGTAATTCACTAATGCTGTCGGGTCTTCTTTCTTTTGCAGTTCCTGAAATGATTGCTCTTGAATATTTACCAATTATGTCTTCCACTGGTCCAAGGTAATCAATATACCTTCGCTATAAAAAGAGGGCACCCTAGGGGTATTCCCTTCATCCAAAGTCTGTATTTCCTTCTCCAACATACTCCCAAATTCTTCATGGGGTCCTGTGAAAGTATCAATCTCTGCCTACTCCTCTGGTGTGACATCAGTGATTCCTTTGACTCTGGATGCAAGCTACTTATGCTGATCAAAAGCCTTCATAGTTCCAGTATATGTAAACCAATATTTTTCTGCAACATGCATCATTGATTTAAAACTGTGATCAATTATGTCATTGACCACCTTATACATCTTCTGCTTCATATCTTCAACCTGCTTGGTAGCCTTTTCTGCTTTGTATTTCCAGTACAAGGCATCTGAGATATCATCCAAGCTTTGACCTGTGGGATATGCAGCATATTCACTTATGGGAGTTCCTGTCTCATGTTGCAGTATCCTTGTTTGTAGCCTCTGGTTTTCATCTTTAGTCTTTTCATATAAACCCTTATAAGTAATATTTTCCCTGACCAAAAGCTCTGTTTGATACACATTTAGCCTGGCTACATCCAAATTCAATTTTTGCTGTGACCCTAGGGTCAGTCTTCCCTACCTGATGGACCATAAGGTGTCCAAAGGTTTCTTTTGTATCCATAATAATTGGCCTTTTCCCTTTCGGATACAGTGCCCATTGCAAAAGACCTTTTTGATCAGGATCATATCCTAAACTTGTAAACAATTTATCTACTTCTTGGGGTAGTACCTGTTGGTTTGGGTCTTGCTTCTTCAGGAATCTATCAAACATAAGTGCTGAATTCATGTCCCAACCTGAAAAGATGATGACACCAGCCTCTTTTAGCATCTTCCTCCCTTTTTCAAGGGTCATATCCTTCATGAGAGTATCTATCTCATCCTGCGGCCTTTTCATCTGCTCTTCTTCTAGTTTCCCAGCCATACTTCTTCTCACATGAGCCCCTTTGTACTGGTATAAGAATGAAAGGAATTCTTTTGAGGAAGTGAATCCTTCTTCTGCAACAAAATCTTCATGTTATGTCATCCTTATATCAACCACTTCCCTAATATTGAATTCACTAGTTTCCATATCTACTTCTACCTCAAAGCCAAGGGAATAGTCTTCTCTAGGGGAGTCAGCAGGGATGCTACTAGCAGTTGATTTTGGTGACATGTGAGCTAATGGCTCACTGTCTCTTCCAGTTTTGATAAAATGGAGGAACTATGGGGGCACTCTATGCATAATTTCTGCCTCATGTTGAAGCTGTTTTTTAGCTATCTCCAAAGGATCTTGGAGGTCTCCAGGTAAGTTTCCATCCACTTTCCCCCTCACTCTCTTCCACTTGAAAGCTTCCCAAGTCATCTCAAATCTTTCTCTCAAGGCCTTGGCTTCCTCCCTTTCAAGATTCCTGATTAAATCATCTGGCATTTGAGCCACATGTATTCCAGCCCTTAGTTTCTAAGATGTCCTTGCAGCTTTCACATATCCCTAAGGATCAAAGTTCTCTCTAGGATTACCCAAAGTCATGCCATAATAATCTAACTTATTCCAAAGTAAATGATAACTTTTGGAACTTTTGACAATAAAATAAAAAAATACTAGTAACCCTGGCACAATAGATTGTTTACCAAAATCTGTGAGATGTTTGGCACTGACAACAGACAATTGTCTTACAATCTCCAGACTAGCCACCCTGTTTGGCACTGTAATTGGGAGCATGTATGGCTTCCCTTCATACCCAAATATTCTGATTTCTGTATGATTAGGGTGGCAATACCAATCACCCCAGTTATGATCAATCTGAGACTTTGGAGAGAAATCTTTCGGCCTGAGGAATCTTTTGACCTCAGGGGACAATGTATAGTCTCTATGTTGTCCGAGGGCTGCACTGAGTGGTTTTACAAAGCATTCCTGGAAGTGCCAATATTGGTTGTTTGTAAATCTTTGGTCCCATGCAGAGACCCACAGCTGGACTGGTTTCTTCAAACCAATTTTATCATAAGCTCTGATGCTAAAATCATTTGACCAGAAATTGGACTCTTGTCCACAATAAAGAATAACATGCAACAACAAAGAATACAATGAGAAATGAATATTTACAAGGTCTCCTTTTAACTTTTCTAGCCCATGATTTAAGGCTTCTGCAACATAAGTGGCATAATCAAATGGCCTAGGTTCTTTTGATTGCAAGTCAGCACATAGAACCATAACCCCAATATCCATGAGAGGATGAGCCTCTAAGCCTAAGACTTGGGCTGTAACATAGTATGTATACTTGAAGTAAGGATGGAATTGGTTGACATCAAAGGGCACCTTGTCAGTTTTACTGAAAGGAATTATGGTTCCTCCGACCTTTGGCCAGTGAAAGGGTAATCTCCATTTCCTATAGATGTCCTCTAAATTGAAAAACTCTTGTGACAATTTCTGCATGTCAATCTTCTCCTCTACATCCCAGTCTAAATCAAACACCATATCAATTGTCTATTTGTTGATTGCCACCGTAGGATTTCCTCAGTAATCATATATGTTCTTGGTTTCTGGATTATAGGAATCTGCTAGGGCTTTCATTAATTCAACATCTACAAATACATTCGACACTACCAGTTTCCCTAAGTTTCTCTTCCACGGGTTACTTATGGGCTCAGGAGCCTCCCTTCTCTTGTAACCAAATAAAAACAACTCATGTCCTCTGATCGCAGTCCATATGTCTCCTAGATGTTCAAATCTATCTTCTAACCCTTCCTCTTCATTTTTTATTTTCTTGGACCTTACACTGGAAGTTGGACATTGGTCCAACAAATCCTGACCTAAAGTTCTACCCTCTTTCTTCTATCGTTTGGGTTTTTCCTCAAGGTTTAATTCTTTTCCTTTCCTACTCTTTTTAGAAGAAGATGAGGGTTCCATAACTTCAATCAATGTGGGATATCACACTTACTTGGAGAACTGTTAAACTCTTCTGTCTGTTTGAACTATTCCTTTTGAGACTCAGCTAGCTCCCTGCAACTTTTTGGATCTTGGCAATCATCTGGTTCTCATGAAAATTTGATCAATTTAGCTGTAATTTTGTGAGCAACTTGTATCGGACACAATAGTTAATGTCTCTATGCTTGCAACGGTCACTCAAGTGTTTGAACTTAATTGTAGATGTGACACCTTCAATTCAAGCTTTTAATTTCTTCGCGGGAACCAATGTTTAGCTGAAGTGACTGTGAATTAGCTTTTCGTCGAAACCCTTGTCTTCGGTGGAGTTCTTTAATCTTTCATCGAAAGTTATTCTTCATCGACACAACTTACTTTATGTTCTTTTGGGATCAATGAAAGCTTTGTATCGGCAAAAACCGCTTTTTCATTGATATACTATCTGCTTGTTAGAAAATCCTTTATCTCGGTGAAAAATACATGTCGTTAAGTTATTCCAGGTCCTACTCAATATCAGATTTTCATCGATAAGACCATAACTTCGGCTGATGACTTAAGTGCTTCCTCGATGTATCATTTTCATCGACAAACACAATCGATGAGAATATATTTGGTTTCTTCGATATCATTTCATCGGTAAATGGCTCTTGTCGAAAAACCATCTTTTAGTTTCCCCGAAACCATCCTTTCTTCGATGAGATCTTCGTCGATGAGTTTGTCGTGACTCTCATCGAAATTGTATTTCGATGAGTTTTATGCTTCAATGAAACTTTATGCTGGCCAGCCGAAGTCCTTTTTTTTTTTTCGATGCCTTTCCTTTATCGATGAAACCCTTCTGTTTTTTATGGACATATTGCTATCGATAGGATTTGTCTTTCGATGGACATTTTTAGGTTTCACCGGTAGCTTAATTTCCTCGACATCACCTTTTATTTACTTTCCGCTTTTCGATGAAACTGGAGCATCGATGAGTCATTTCTTTCGTCTACCGAAAGAGATATTTCACCGAAGTCATTTTAACTTAGTTCTTTACACTTTATGTTTCATTTCGATGAAACTATCCTTTTGGTGAGACTCTTCTTGAGGTATTGGACGTAATATGTTGGACGATGATCTTTTAGTATTGATGAAATATTTTAAGTTTCATCCATATTTTTCATATGACCCTTCTAAGGGGAAAAATATAAACAGTCTCCTAATTTTGCACCAACTTTTTACACCTTTAGGAAGATTTTTAAATTTAAATCTATTGTTCAACAAACTAAAAGCGTTAGCGAGCTCAACAAAATTGGGATCATTTGGGTCGAATACCTTTGTACCAAACATCATATTACTTAACATGTTCAGTCCTGTGTGAAATATTAAATCGGCAAAGTTCACGCTCTTTCCCTTCAGATTTTTTTCCTGGAAAATCAATCGAATCGTTTGGAAAACTGAATCTCTTATGACATGTTCCAAAGCTTGGAGTTTCTTGGTAGACAAAAGCTCTATAGTGCAAATACGTCTGAATTTTCGCCATTGGGATCCATTTTGAGCCCATACTATTGAGGACTTGTGGTAAGAGAGTATTTTGGCTGCATGAATGACAGCCTGCCCTGCAAAGATATTGTCATGGGTTTTGAGTACCTCCTTGGCCATGGCAGCAGAGGACACCACCACAGTTGTTTTCATGCCAAGAAAGAGAGTCATCAAGGGACCATATTGTCTAGAAAGGGTAAACAGTGCCTCGTTGGGTTTTTTCCCTAGTAGCAACAGGTTTCCTATAATAGGCCAAGCAGGTGGCCCGGGTGGAAGGGGAAGCCTCTTCATGTTTCTTCTCCATACCATCAATACAGAGAGTAAGACCAAAACACAGCTAAGAAGCACAGAATAGCAGTACAACAGATGGGTGTCCATGATAATGGAAGATGAAGTTCCAACAATGAGGTTTCACTTCCACTAATCCATGAGAATACAAGACAATATTCCAACAATGAGGTGTCTCTCCAACCACTCAAATTGTATAATGTCTCATTCCTGATTATCGCCAAAATTCTTAGCATAAATATGACACAGGTCAGCACATTAAACCACAACTCACATGGATCTTGTCCTACTAGTAATATCACAGTTTCCAATCCCCACACATAAGAACTTACCACAGATGAAGGTAATGACGTGCCCAACCCTTGACAACGTAAGATTCATGTGGTTAAACAAGCACCATAAATTTCAAGTCTACGACCACCAATAATTCATGGGACGCATCTATTCTGGTTCCAAATTGATAATACGGATTGACTAACATGCATGTTAGTCGTGCGTTTTACACCGTCGATTTTGCAATTAACGGCTGTGATTGACTAACTTATCGCTAACACGTTGTACGAAAGATCCGTTTTGGAGCAAAAATAGACGTAGCCTAATTGATGTGGTGTAAGGGTCACCATATAAATGAATTATTTTAGATGAAGAGGTTGTTGTCATATTATTAGAGAAGAAGAGGTTGTTGTCCCATTCATTATTAGAGAAGTAAATAGAGGTGGTTGATTCATTTCTAACTCTTATTTTTTCTTCAATTAAATTTTACTTCAAGAATAAAATAATAGTAAAAGTTATGAGAGAGAAATGACAAGATTATTATATACAGAGTTGTTGATTGATTTCTCTCTTTTTTCTCCAATTAAATTTTATTTTAAGAATAATAATCATAAAAAATATAAGAGAGAGAGAGAGAGAACAAGATTATCCTATTTCTATACAATACATCAGTTTTGTTTAATATTATACTAGCAATCACACCATGGTAAAAAAGGTCTCAATTGAGAAGTTATAGCTTCAAACCAACTGTGCATCTACTTATAGGGATCCAAACACATTTATAACAAAACCTATCTATTAGGAAGATAATTAGGCTTCATTACCAACAAGCTCGTGTTATATTTGCAACAATGAGAGAGAGGGTGGCAGGGGGTAAGGAGATAGAGATAGAGAGGAAGATAGAGAAGGATATGAAGAGAAGGATATGAAGAGAGAGAGAGAGAGAGAGAGAGAGAGAGAGAGAGAGGTGTGTGTGTGTGTGTGTGTGTGTGTGTGTGTGTGTGTGCAAAAAGGTAGAGATAGGGATAGATACAAGGGTAGACATAGATGAAGAGATAATGAGATAGAGATAGAGGGAAAGAAGAAATAAAAAATATGGAGTGATACAGAAAGAGAGGCAGAGATATATAGATATAAAGGTCTAGGGAGAGCGAGAGAGGGGGGGAGAGGGATGGATGGATGGATAGAAGAAAATATGTTTAGATATATGGAGAGAGATGGAGATAGAGGTAGAGACAAATATTAAGGGAGAAGTGGAGAGGGAGAGATATAGATAGATGGAGATATAAAGAGATAGAGAGGGATAGGGAAATATATAGGGAGATAGAGGTAGAGAAAGATATGGATAGAAAAAGATAGAGAGAGGAGTGAGAGAGAAATGATGAAAGATGGGGGGAGAGTTTGAGTGAATAAGAAAAAAGGACAATGAAATATATGGAGGGGGAGGGAGAGATAGGGAGATAGAGATGGAGTAACTCAAGGGTGAGAGAACAAGAAGGTGATAGAGATAAGCAATATAGAGAAGTTTATGCAAAGAGTGAGAAATAGACATAAAGATAGGTAGAGAGAAAGATGGATTGTGTGTCTATACGAGTGAAAGAGAAATATGAAGAGAGATAGAGAGGGAGATAGAAATATATAAATAGATAGAGAAGGTGGGAGAGAGAGAGAGAGAGAGAGAGAGAGAGAGAGAGAGAGAGAGAGAGAGAGATATAACTTGGAAAAGATAGAGAGGGTGAGAGAGAAAGATAAGTTGACAAAAGAAGTGATATACAAAGAGAGGTAATGAGAGAGATATATAGAGGGGCAAGAGTGAGAGTTAAAGGAGGCGATAAAGACAAGTAATAGAGAGAGAGAGAGAGAGAGAGAGAGAGAGAGATAAGAGTGAGATAGAGAGATAGAGATGGGGAGGGAGAAACGAGGAGTGTGTCAGAGAAACATTGAGAGAGATAATATGGGAGTAATATGGAGTATGTGTGTGTGTGTGTTAGTGTGAGGGAGATAGAGATAGAGATAGAGAGAGAAATAGAGAGAACGTCAACATGATAACTTTAAGAAACCCCCTTGTCAAAAAATTGTACAAAATCTTGGCAAATATATATTTTTTTAAATAATGATTATTTTAATTGGCGAATCTTTCCTCTTTTTAAATATTAATTTTATTGGCAATTTTTTTTGGTAGAAAATATTGGTGAATCTTGAAAAATAATAAGAATATGGATTAATTACTATTGCAAATCTTTTCATTTAAAAAAATAGTTTTTATAGAAAAGTAAAGGCCTGAAGGTGGAAATCATTAATGAGTTTAAGGGGTAGAATCTACTTTATTTAGCTTCTACCATTAACTTAAAATAATCTAATAGCCCTCTTTGTATTTTGTGAGATAAAATGTACCAACAATTTTTGATACTCATGGGGCCAAAATTTTCTTTTAGATGATTGATTTTCATTGAGGCCATTACAACTTGTAGGTGCAATTTACCTCATAGAATACAATGAAGGTCATTAGATTAAATTTTAAATCAATGGTGGCAACTAATGATTGTTGATATAACCCTAGAGTAACTAATAATTATGATATATTATTGGCAAATTAATCTAGATTTCTACAAAAAAATATAAAATGTTGGCGAATATGATCCAATCATGTACCAAATATTGTGGCGAATCTTTGAGTTAAAAAAAAACTAAAAAAATAAATTCTCTGCAGATTTAAATAACACTAAAATAAAAATTTGTAAAAATGTGGCGATTGGAGTCACCTCAAAAGCTGAACTTATTAGCCAAATCTTGATCCCCAAATTTTAAAAATAGCCAATTGACAAATATTAGCTACTAAAGTTTTATCAATTAATTGAAAGACCCTCATTGTTAAGAGCCATGAGTTTTTTGCGTGCATTTAGGGCTTCCTATCATTGTTTACTATGTGTTCTTTCAGTTTTTACGCTTCCATCATGGAGAATGGAGTCTTACCATGAGAAGGAGCTCATGCCAAGCCTTGCACACATCTATTGCATTATTAAGGAGCAATCTTCAACAACATGCTAAGATTTATACGTGGAAATGCGGCCACAAAGTTACAAGAAAACAATTAAAGACATGTTTCAAGGGTTTAAACGTGAGAAATGCCTCAGATAACATAATGATGACCACTAAAAGACTGCATCATGATGGTTGAATATACGTAAGTGAGATCTCATTTCAATCCACTGGTGGTTCATACATGTCATCAAAGGGATAGGTCTGATTTCCTTATCTTTAATCTTTTGTTTCATTTCAAGAGAAAAGTTTTTTTGTAGGCATTAGTAAGGGTTTCTTAGGTTTTGGGTCAAGAAGTCATTTTATTTGCAGTCATCCATAGTGATCGAAGGTTCATCAAGAATTAGAGAGCATCAGAAGACCGTCAAGATGGAGCAGTAGTCAAGAAGATTGGTCTTTGATTTCAAGATGGCACCAAGGTTTTGAAAGTATAGATGCCAATGACACAATGAATCATCATATTGTCCCATCAAAATGCAAAGGATACCTGTCACATCATATTGCAGTCAAATGAACATAGTAACGCAATTAAAAAAGGGGTAGAAATTAGTCTGAGACCATCAAAGAGATACCTTGATCTCAGTCACACACAGTCAAGACATAGAGACAAAGTACAATCATTAAGCACTGTCAAGCAGCACTTTCAGATTCACAAGCCATTCACAATCATTAAAAGTAGAAAGCAGAGGTTTGAAAGCATTTTTGACAGTCCAAGGGTAGTGAATACATAAAGAAAGAAGGTGGCATTTGATGCCATTACAATGCATTCACCATGAAGAGAACAATTTTTCTATCCATTAATGGTAGAACAAAAGAAGAGATAGCTATGTATATCAAAAGGAGGACTTCATACAAGTCAATATCAACAAAACGAAAGCCATGGTATTTTCTAATAGGATAAAACAAAACCAGCTTAAGTTCTACTTTGAAGGAAATGTCCTTGAAGAAGTTACTGATTACAAGTATCTCGGGATTGACTTCAGCAAAAATTTGAGTTGGGATTGTTGCAAGAAGAAGAGAACTTTGGGAGGCTGGAAAGCATTCTATGCTCTTCAAAATAGATGTAGAGAGGTAGAATTGTGGGATTGGAAAACTATCCAAACCCTTTTTGGGCTTTTAGTACTTCCGGTTTCTCTCTATGATTGTAAATTGTGGGCCAACAGCACTTCTGTTTCGCAATGGGAGCAAATTCAGAAATGTTTGATAACAAATAAGTTCAAAATTAAAAGTACAGTTCCTTATGATATCATGTTAGCTGAAACCGAGGCTGCCCCTATTGAAGCTATTGCTATGATGCATCTCTTATGTTATCTAAAAAGAATTGAGCGAATGAAAGAAGATAGATGGCCCAATATTATTTTTACAGAGACATTATGCAAAAGAAAGAAGACTTGGATGCAAAAAAATAAAGTACGGATGAGCAAATGACATATATTTTTTAATATGTGACCCTCGAATAGCAAGGAGATAAAAAAATCTATGTTGGATAAATTTCACAAGCAGATGTGGGGTAAAGGGCTAGGGAGAAAGAAGAAGTATTACATTTGTTGGCATTTTGATGATGTTTTGATTGTCATTGATGGACACACTTTCTTAATGTATGAGTTATGCTCAACCGGTAATTGTTCCAATCGGTATTATGTATTATAGTCTTTAGACTATCGGTGTTTTGCAGAAGATGTTTACCGGTCACAAATTGACTGAAGACCTCAAGCGGTTCGAGGATCTCAAGCAGTACGAAGGAACAAAGCGGTAGTTAAACATTTTCCAGTCTTCATTTTTGACAACTGGTAATTGGTATATTGTATGAACCGGTATTACTCTGTGATGAGTTACCAATCGGTATTTCTGTGATGAGTTATCATCCACCAACATTTTGACGGTGATTTTGTGTCGTGTTACCAAATGTGTCTAGATGCACTAAACCTAGGAACTTGTAGTTTAATCCTATTGGACCGACATGAAATTAGTTTCCTTTATAAGGACATCATGTCTAGGGTTTGAATAAAAAAAATAAAAAATGTATGATGTATGAGAAGGTTATGTGCAATCTTTACAGAGAAGATTAGGTATGTGTGAAGAGTTAGAGTGTGGAGATGTTGAAGACTGAAGTAATGTTGAAATGCATTAACAATGAGCTATCAAGGATCTAATCAAGCATATTGTGCTAGTATCTTGATCACTCACTTGTTGATTACTCACATCTTCGACAAGTCTGAAACCCTTACCGGGTAGGCCTAGCAAAGGCTTTGTAAATCCTCTAACAAGGTGGTTCACAACTGTGGATCTGAAATCTTTTAGCAAGGTAGTCTTTAACATGACTTATCTCCTAAGGGTAAGTGCACAAAGTTGTGTCCACTTAGTGTGGAAGTTTTACACTTGGAAAAAAAAGGAAAATCTCACAAAACGCATGAGAAACGAAACGGGATCTCGTTTCCTGTCGGGATCCCAAGCCAAAATTTGAAACGGGATCCCATTTAGCTTCGGGATCCCGAAACTAGATCTAAAAATGGGATCTCGTTTCAAAAACAAAATGGGATCCCGATTTTTTTTTATTTAAAAAAAAAATAAAAAATTAATAAAAAATACAAGCTATATATACATGAAATATAAATTTATATATAAGTCGCATTTCTCTTTGTCTTTTTTTTCCTTTCTATCTCACTTTGTCCCCTCTCTCCCAAAAATCTAAAATTATGTCTCTACCTCTCTCTCACGTCCTTGACTCTTTACTCTTTATCTTCCCTATCTCTATACACCTCCCCTTACCCCCTACCTGCATAACACAAGTCCTATTATGTCACAATAGGTCCTATTATGACATAATACCCCTTAACAAGTCCTAGTAAGGGGTATAAAGTCATAATAGATCTTCTTAAGGGGTTTTATGATATAATATGACCTATGATGTCATAATAAGACCTATGATGACATAATATGACCTATTACATCATCATAGGTCTTATTATGTCATTAATAGTCCTATTATGACATAATACCCTTTAACAGGTCCTACAAAGGGGTATAATGTTAGGTCCTCTTAAGGGGTCTTATGACATTATAGGACCTATTATGACATAATAGGTCCTAATATGTGATAATCGATCTTATTATGTCATAATAGATCCTACTAAGGGGTCTTATGTCATAATAGGTCTTGTTAAGGGGTCTTATGAATAATAGGACACTATTATGACATAATAGGTCGTATTATGTCACAATAGGACCTATTATGTCACAATGTGACCTATTATGACATAATAAATTATATTATGACATTATAGGTCCTATTGTGACATTATAGGTCCTATTGTGACATAATAAATTATATTATGACATTATAGGTCCTATTATGACACAATGTGACCTATTATGACATAACATGTCATATTATGACATTATAGGTCATATTATGTCACAATAGGTCCTGTTATGACATAATACCCCTTAACTCTCTCTAAAAGTACCATATCTCTCTCAACCAGCTTATCTTTCTCTACATATGTCATAATAGGTCCTACTAAGGGATCTTATGTCATAATAGGTCCTAGTAAGAGGTATAATGTCATAATAGGTCCTCTTAAGGGGGTCTTGTGACATAATAGGTCATATTATGTCATAATGAGACCTATTATGTCACAATGGGACCTATTATGACATAATAGTTCATATTATGGCATTATAGGTCCTATTATGTCACAATAGGTCCTATTATGACATAATACCCATTAACAAGTCCTAGTAAGGGGTATAAAATCATAATAGGTCCTCTTAAGGGGTTTTATGACATAATATGACCTATGATGTCATAATAGGACCAATGATGACATAATAAGACCTATTATATCATCATAGATCCTATTATGTCATTATTAGTCCTATTATGACATAATACCCTTTAACGAGTCCTAGTAAGGGGTATAATGTCATAATAGGTCCCCTTAAGGGGCCTTATGACATAATAGGACCTATTATGACATGACAGGTCCTCTTAAGGGGTCTTATGACATTATAGGACATATTATGACACAATAGGTCCTATTATGTGATAATAAACCCTATTATGTCATAATAGGTCCTACTAAGGTCCGTCTTATGTCATAATAGGTCCTAGTAAGAGGTATAATGTCATAATAGGTCCTCTTGAGGGGTCTTATGACATAATAGGACCTATTATGACATAATATGATATATAATAGGTTCTACTAAGGGGTCTTATGTCATAATAGGTCCTAGTAAGAGGTATAATGCCATAATAGGTCTTCTTAAGGGGTCTTATGACATAATAGGACCTATTATGACATAATAGGTCGTATTATGTCACAATAGGACCTATTATGACATAATAGGTCGTATTATGTCACAATAGGACCTATTATGTCACAATAGGTCATATTATGACATTATAGGTCCTATTATGTCACAATAGGTCATGTTGTGACATAATACCCCTCAACTCTATCTAAACATACCATCTCTCTCTTCCAACCAACTTATTTCTCTACAAATGTTATAATAGGTCCTACTAAAGGGTCTTATGTCATAATAGGTCCTCTTAAGGGGTCTTATGATATAATAGGTTGTATTATGACATAATAGGTCGTATTATGTCACAATGAGACCTATTATGACATAATAGGTTGTATTATGACAGTATAGGTCCTATTATGACATAATACCCCTTAACATGTCCTAGTAAGGGGTATAAAGTCATAATAGGTCCTCTTAAGGGGTTTTATGACATAATATGACCTATGATGTCATAATAGGACCTACGATGACATAATAGGACCTATTACATCATCATAGATCATAATAGTTCTTATTAAGAGGTATAATGTCATAATAGGTTTTTTTGAGGGGTCTTATGACATAATAGGACCTATTATGACGTAATAGGTCGTATTATGACACAATATGACCTATTATGACACATTAGGACCTATTATGTACCAATGGGACTTATTATGACATAATAGGTTGTATTATGACATTATAAGTCCTATTACATCACAATTTATAAGATCTTTTAAAATCTAGAATCTGTATATTATAACTCCTAGAGATCTGAAACCATTCTCAAACATCCTGCTAATATATACATAAAATATAACTTAAAGTATAAGAAAGGAAAAAGACAAAGGGAAATATGACTTAAACTTAAATTTAATATTTCATGTATATATAGTTTTTTTTTTTTTTAATTTAAAAAAAGGGAAATAGGATCCTTTTTTTGTTTTTGAAATGGGATCCCGTTTGCTAAACATGTTTTTAATTATTTTAAAAAACGAAACGAGATCCCGTTTTGTAAATGGGATAAACGGGATCCCGTTTCTAAAAAATTCAACTTTGGTTCAGTTATAGCTTTAGTTTTGGCTTGGGAAATGGCTTGGAGAGCCGACCCTTAGGCTTGGACCTGGTTTGACCTGCAACTTGAAGGCCAAATCAATCTTCATATAAAATAATGACTTCAAAAATATATCTGAACACCAAATTTTCAAAAAAAATTTAAACAATAAAAACACATTATAGTAGAGACTGTCTAGATTCTAAATATGTAATTTTAAAAAAAAAATTGATCAATATTTTTATTTTAAAAATAATTACTAATGAAAGAGGTCTATAAACTCGAAATAACATGGTTTTTTTGTTTCTAAGATTTTTTTTTTAAAAATTATATGACATCAAACTAGAGACAATTCTATATAGTTTAAAAAAAATAAAAATAAAAAAATGTTAAGTTTAGGTCAAATTATGCTTGCCGTACACAAGAATTTTTCAAAACAATGATTATGCCCAATAAAAAATTAACAAAAAAAAATATGCAGAAAAAAATTATAAAAAATATTCTCATCAAAGGTGAGTGAGTTATAGATCTTTTTACAAAAGGATTTATAAAAAAAAATTCATTTAGGTCAAATTATGCTTGTCGTACACGGGCATGGTATGGTCCTGAAAAGTGACTTTTAAACTATAGGTTTTAGTAATGCCTATTCAAACTTCATTTTTAAAATCTGGGTGTATATGGTGAAAATGGATAACAATAATAACAATATTGAAAGGCTAAATGAATTCAACCACAAAACCCTAGCCTAACAATCAACAAAGATCCACCATAACATATGAAGATTACCTAAGACAATGCAAATCACATGAAATCACAAAGATTATACCATCACATGTCCAATAGGGTTTTGATCTCCATTCTTCCTATCTCCATTGATCTTGCTTGATATATTTGCTCTCAGATTTTATATGCACAAGAGCTCAACAAAGAACGGAATGTGGTTGCAAGTAGGATCGTAGTGTAGTCGAATCCTCCAGATTGTCGATTAGGGTTTGATAATGAAGAAGGCATCTCCTTAAATAGAAGACACAATATGAAATGGAGGGATAAGATTGAGAGGTGTAAAAGGAGGTCGGCTATGATTAGAGGGTAGGTAAAAGAAATAATAAAATAATGAAAGAGGTAGGTAGTGTAGGAATTAAGAGATGAGTGACATGTGTCATGTGTAGAAAAGGATAATGAATTAATTAAATAAACACAGATTTATTTAATTAATAGAAGAAGTAGGATAATTAAATAAATAAGATATTTATTTAATTTAGGAAAAGGATAATTTAAATCAATAAATGTATTTATTTAAATGAGAAATAAGGCTAGAAGAGGATAAATGAATTAATTAAATAAATAAGGATTTATTTAATTAATAGAAGAATTAGGCTTAGGTAATTAAATAAATAAAATATTTATTTAATTAGACATGACAATTTTAGGTGTCTACACTGGGTATTAAAATAAATTACATATTTGGAAAGTAGACTTTGAGCACTACATTTTCTATTACTAATTTTTTTCAAGATTCATTTTTTAAATGCCTCAAATATTTAGGTCAAACGGGATGAAATCGAAAAAAAAGGGAAAAAACTTCCACTTTTTGGCCAAAAAATGGACAACTTCTTGCACTTACCCCTAACAGAGATCTAGATTCCTAACAGGATCTGTTCTGGTGAAGAACATTGTATGACCTTAACCGGTCTAACCTTAACCGGTCTGGTTTCTATTCTGCAGATAGTTACTTGTGAGTTCTGCTCACTATGGTTTTTCCCATTTGGGTTTCCACGTCAAAATATCTTGTGTTATGGTGATTGTGTTTTTGTGGGTGAATGCTTTGTTTTCTATTTAGTTTGCATTTATCTTAACCAGTCTATTAGTGAAACTGTTATACCGGTTATTTGCTAAACTGTTTAAAAGTTTGAGTTCAGTAATTTTTTGGTATACTAATTCAGCCCCCCTCTTAGTATTCATCTATTGGTATCAGAGCCAACCTTTCTATAAGTCTAACCACTTGGAAGGAGATATGGGGGAATACACTATGAGGTAACTTACTCATCATCTCACTCAGACTGAGAGAGCCTATGATGAACTCAAATTCAAGTATAAAGCCTCTTTGGCCAAAAGAAGAGAGCATGCTGAGAAACTAATGGAACTTACTAAAAATAGCTCTTCTGATGAAGCTGACATGGATGCCCTAGTTGAAGAAGTTGAAAAATTGAATGAATCTAAAGCCAACCTGAGAAAGGAGTTGGAAGGACTGACTATTAGAATGTGTCAAGAAATTGAAAACGGAAGGAAAGCCAAAGATCTGGTAAAAGACAAAGATCATGAGATCTCCAAGCTGAAGCAAGAAATCAGTTCCCTTACCGCTCATCTCCAAGAGAGTAAAGTGGAAAATGAAGAAATGCAAGGTGAACTAAACATGGCTATTTCTGAGAATGCAACCTTGATGGAATCTAATGCTTCTATTTCCAAGGAACTTATTGAGTCAAAGGAGATACATGCCAAATTCAATCAGAGTACTGCTAAGCTAGAGCAAAAGCTTGAATCGACAAAACCGGTAAAGAATACCACTGGACTTGGTTTCTCTGGGTATGAGGAAGGTAAAACCTCTAGAACAAAAGCTAAAGCATCAAAGAAGCAACCAACATCCAAGGATAAAGGTAAGCAAAAGTTTAAACCTGTTTGCTTCAATTGTCTCAAGGAAGGACATACTGCTAATGTGTGTAGAAGCAAGGCCTACAATAATTTTTCTTATTTTCTAAACAATAAGCCTAGATCCAATAGATTCAATGGAAATTGTTATGCATGCAACAAGTTTGGGCATAGAGCATTTGAATGCAGGTCAGTCTTGCACAATACTGGGAGATACCCTCCAAGGACTCAAGGAGTTATCCTGGAACCCTCTGTGAACCGGAATCCCAATCGATATAATGCCTATGACCATCGGTCAGGTGGTTATCAAGCAACAACTAGTTGAAGAGCAACCTGTTTGATCTGTCATGGTAGCGGTCACACTGCTGCAACATGCAGAAGGAAGAATGGTAGTACGAATAATGGACCATGGAGAACACCTGGAATGGTATGATATCATTGCAAAAAACCGAGACACACTACCAGAATCTGCAAAATGAGAAAGAACCTATCGGATGATATACCGACCACTCCAAAAGGGAAGATTGATGGCGAAACCATTCAAGCGGGAATGAATAAAACTTGGAAAAAGAAACCTGAAGAAGTGTCACAGGATGAACCAGTTTCTGCACCTAGTGTGGAAGTCTATGAACCGGCAAACTGGGCTTCAGAAAAGCTTAGGGGGAGCATATTGGTGAAATATTTGAACCCCCATGTTATATCGGTAAAGACCTTAATCAGTATACGTTACATGTCAATCGGCAGAAGACTTGAAGTGGTAAAAGGCAAAATTAGGGTTTGTACCCTAGCGGTGATGCATTTATTATGGTAGGTGAAAGATTGTTTAAAAGGGATTTTTGATGCTATTTTCACTTATTTGTTTTCGAGCGAAGAATTTTCAAGAGCAGAGCGACAAAGATCGATTCGTCTAGCGATTCTGAGTGAATTCAAAAATCTTGTAGAGGAATCCAGCAGACTTTCAATCTATCGGTGAAGAACACTAAGTGGTGTTCTAAGCAACCAAAGTGGTGTGTTGTGAGTGACATTGGCAAACCCTAAATTTTGATTTGTGAAGGTATTTCTTGAATTTCTTTCTTGTCATGGCTTCTGCATCGTACTCCAGTTCTAGTGCACCTATAGACTCAGCTGATTTTATTCAAAAGAAGATGAAATACAATGCCCTATCCCAGATACCCTCCAGAGTTATAATTGAGGAAGATGTTTTAGGATATATTGATTGTAAATTAGAAGACCTAGGATCCCTAGTGATCCATTCCGAGCTAGGTCTGTTCTATGGGGATGACAAGATAATCAAACCGGAATATAGCATCCTGGAGAGGAAGAAACTACACAATGCGGATTATTTTCTGGAAGAGTTTACTGAAGATCACATCTGCATCATTCTGAGCAGAGTGCACAGTGATAAAATGTATCTCAAGCGGACGCATGATATCACACCGCAAGCAATTCATGTTGTCACTATTTTCTGTAACATTGGAGAGGTGCCAGCTCTAAGGAAGGTCACCAAGACTAAAATGACTAAACTCACAGGTTCTTTGAGCGACCAATGGGCGATGACCGTTAACACCATCAAAGATGATTTGGTTAAGTATGCTTGCATGGTGATTGGCTACCAGATGTTTTATGGCAGCATAATGAATTATGTCCCTACTGCTGCAGTGAATGCCACCTACAAAATGATTAAGGAAGACGCCTCATTTGATTTGTGTACCTATTTGCAGAAACAACTTCTATTGAACCTGAAGTCCATCAAATAGGATAATGCTTTAAGGTTCAGGTTTGGACAACTTTTGGTCGGCCTATTTTTCTACTTTCAAGGCTATTTCCCTGGAGTAGGTGATGTTCAGTGGTTTGTTGACCAACCGGTCACCAAGCAAATTAGGGAAAGTCTTCAAGCAGTGGGAACCGGATATCTTGAGGTTTTGAATAAATATTTTGATGAATTCAAGTGGAAATTGAGCCAGAGGATGAGGATATCTGGAGATATTGTGAAGAAGTATGAAGATGACATTTTCTTCACCATAAAAGTAGATGAATGCATAATGGAAGTGGTGGAACCAAGAAAGGAAGCAGTTGAGCCAATGGGGTATGAAGTAATGTATGATATGTTGATCGGGTATGCCTCTACCTTGCTTACCTCGCCATTAGATGCAAAGAAAAAGATAACTGACACCTACTTAGAGGGGGTAACACCGGTTGAAGATCCTACACATAAAAAGGGCAAGGCAGTGCCATCAATATCGGCACCAGTTACCTCAGCTAGTCCAAAAGTGACCAAGCGGTCACCCGCTAAGAAGAAACCGAAGGTGGTCCCTACTAAAGTCTTTGAGAGGAAGCGGAAAACCAAAAACAGCTCACCGAAGTCAAAGGATACTGAACCAGAAGTACAGCCTAAGAAGACCAGGCAAATGAGCAAGAAAGAAAAATCTATCGGGAATGCACTTGCAACGTCATTACCGGTAAATATAGACATCTCTTCTTATAAACCGATGACACATTGTCAGAGGACTTTAAAGAATATTAAGAGAAAGGTGCTTGATGATTTTTCTTATAGTGAGAAAGATGAAGTAGAACAAGAGGTTATTAAATATTTGTGTGTCAATGACTGGTCACCATCTGAAATCAGATCGGTCACACCTGATTCTTTATACAATTCTTTGGACAATAAATGGCACATTACCATTGAGAAAGAACATGAAATAAGGGAGAAAGTCTTTGCACAATACTTTCCTGATGCCTCTAATTCTGAATTATTTGAGATAATGGATAAGAACAAAGGTCTCTTCTTCATGAGAAGGAGAAGACTCAGGCTGCTAGAAGGCAGAGCTTCTGAAGTGGAGAAGGACACTCATCTACATGCAAAAGTTGTTGTTAGATTACATCAAGTGTTTGAGGCCAATATGAAGGTTGAACAAGAACCGGACCTATCCTTAGGTAAACCGGATGAAGTGTTTAACAGTGGAGGAGAAAGAGTTACATAACAGGTTGACACTATTGATGTGGATGCATTAGATATTGAGGATGTCACTTCTGATAAAGAAGAAGCTGAGAAAGAAAGACATGACAAAGAAAAAGAAGAGAGAGAGAAACAAGATAAGGAAAAGGCTGATAAAGAGAAAGCAAAGAAAGAGCAAATGGAAAAAGCAAGGCAAGAGGAAATAAAGAGGAACAAGGAAGAGAAAAAGAAAGAGGAACAAGAGAAAAGAGGAAGAGAAGAGGAAACAAGAAGAGGAGAAGAGGAAACAAGAAGAGGAGAAGAAAGAAGAGGAGAAGAGGAAAGAAGAGGAGAAGAAGAAAGAAGACAAACAAAAGAAAGAAGAAAGAAAGAAGGAGGAAGAGAAGAAAAAGAAGGAAGAGAACAAGAAAAAGGAAGAAATGGAGAAGAAAACACAAGAAGAAGAACAAAGGAAGAAAGAAGAGGAAAATAAAAGCGCTGAAGAGAAAAAGGAAGCAGAGAAGATCAAACAGGCCAAGGCAACCGGTGATCAAATCAAAGCAGTTGACACCTTCAGTCCTATTGACCTTCAATCTACAGATGAATGAAAGCTGCTTCAAAGCATAAATCTTGCACAGGAAAGATTGGAAGCATTGAGGAGGAAGAAGGAACATGATGTCATTCAAACTGCTATTGACACCCTCACCAATTTGATTCCCGGTACTAACCTCCCCAGTACCGATTCCTCTTTAGCCAAGATGAAACTTCTTTGCACTGTAGTAGAGGACCAAGTACAATGCTTGGAAGATGTTGCTGGAACCACTGCCAAGAAGAACCATGAAAAGGCACTCAACACTGCCTTAGTCAAGAAACTAAATGAGCTTAGATCACAACTTCTGAAACAACAGAAGGATATAGGTGTTGCTATGGATGAGGGCAAATTACTGCTGAGTAAAATCTGCCAACCCCATCTATTTTGTGATGATGTGCTTAAGCAGAAAGATAAACTCCAATAGGAGTTCCAGGCATACATCATCAACTTCAAGATGCCATATGATTCATTTACTACATATGGGCAAATGGTCCATCATTATTAGCTGCATATTGCTAGGGTGGAATCAGAAATCTACAATTGGACAAAAGATTTGTAGGAGCTTCAACTGGTCTTATTTCCTAGACTGCAGGTTCTTCAGAAATGTTTTCTCAATCTGGAAGCCATCACAGTAACTCAAGAGATGAGTACCATTGACGCTATGGAAGAACTGATATTCTAGATGCAGACAGAAAGTGAGGTTGCTACCTCATTACTTGAGTCATGGTCATTGGCCATGAAAACTTTTATGCAAGATTTTAAATCTGTTTTTGACAAGTTTCATTCCTTATTGTCATAAACATTTACCCAATTTTTAATGATAATGAGAAACAGGGGTTATTCTGCATTACTTTGTCATTGTGGGCAAAGGGGGAGTAGTATTTAAAATTTTGGTGAATGTTATGTATACTTTCATGTTACCACTTTGGGGGAGTAGTATACATTGTAATTTCTGCAAAAGGGATAGTGTATATGCTTAGGGGGGGTAATTTTGATTATGACATATTTTTGTTGTTAAAATACTTAGATGTCAAAATTTTCATTAGTGTTGCCATCAATGCCAAAGGGGGAGATTGTTGGCATTTTGATGATGTTTTGATTGTCATTGATGGACACACACTTTCTTTGTGATGGACACACACTTTCTTAATGTATGAGTTATGCTCAACTGGTAATTGTTCCAACCGGTATTATGTATTATAGTCTTTAGACTATCGATGTTTTGCAAAAGATGTTTACTGGTCACAAATTGAGTGAAGACCTCAAGCGGTTCGAGGATCTCAAGCGGTACGAAGGAACAAAGCGGTAGTTAAACATTTTCCAGTCTTCATTTTTGACAACCGGTAATCAATATATTGTATGAACCGGTATTACTTCGTGATGAGTTACCACCCGGTATTTCTGTGATGAGTTATCATCCACCGACACTTTGGCGGTGATTTTGTATTGTTTTACCAAATGTGTCTAGATGCACTGAACCTAGGAACTTGTAGTTTAATCCTATTGGATCGACATGAAATCAATTTCTTTTATAAGGACATCATGTCTAGGGTTTGAATAAAAAATAAATAAAAAATGTATGATGTATGAGAAGGTTATGTGCGATCTTTGCAGAGAAGATTAGGTCTGTGTGAAGAGTTAGAGTGTGGAGATATTGAAGAATGAAGTAATGCTGAAATGCATTAACAATGAGCTATCAAGGATCTAACCAAGCATATTGTGCTAGTATCTAGATCACTCACTTGTTGATTACTCACATCTTCGACAAGTCTGAAACCCTTAACCGGGTAGGCCTAGCAAAGCCTTTGTAAATCCTCTAACAAGGTGGTTCACAACTGTGGACATGAAATCTTTTAACAAGGTAGTATTTAACATGACTTATCTCCTAACAGAGATCTAGATTCCTAACATGATTTGTTCTGGTGAAGAACATTGTATGACCTTAACTGGTCTGGTTTCTATTCTGCAGATAGTTACTTGTGAGTTTCTGCTCACAGTGGTTTTTCCCATTTGGGTTTCCACGTCAAAATATCTTGTGTTATGGTAATTGTGCTTTTCTGGGTGAATGTTTTATTTGATATTTGGTTTGCATTTATCTTAACCGGTTTATTAGTGAAACTGTTATACCGGTTATCTGCTAAATTGTTTAAAAGTTTGAGTTCAGTATTTTTTGGTATACTAATTCACCCCCCCCTCTTAGTATTCATCAACATTAATGAGTTCAATCCCACTTTTGATCACCATCAAAAAACATTTATTGGGGCTAATATTTTGTGGAGAGCCAAAATTCTCATCGCTCAATTAAGAACTAACTCTCATCAACTTCGTTGTGAGACCGGCTGATGGAAAAGACCTAAAGAAGTTTGGGAAGAAAGAATATGTATTTTTTGTACATCAAGGCACGTGGAAACTGAAAGACATTTCATTCTTGAGTGTGCTGCCTTCAAGGACATCAGGATAGTTATTTGGATACTTTGACAGTCAGCTCCTTGTATAATTTTTTTAATGAGGGGTTTGTTGGGAAGATGGGGGTACTCATTACTACCTTGCATAAAAAGAGAATGGAACTGCAAAAGTCAGTTTGAACTGTTGTCTGGTCCCATAGGTTATTTTTAACCTCGTGGACGTTAAAATTTCTTCTTCTTCTTCTTCATAAAGAAGGAGCATGCATATAGATTGTTTTTCATTGAATGATATTGTATTAAAAAATCAGTAGCATGTAAGGAAACTTAAGACAGTAAAGCAGTCATTCAGAAGTGTAAAGAAGCAGAGCAGTGAAAAGAATACCATGAGACAACAACCAATCACAATCTTTGAAATAGTGATAGGGTAGCGGAAGATTCAAAGTATCACAAAAATAAAGCATATCACTGTTATGAGACAGCTCATCCAAAGAGCCCTTATCTAGACACAGAGGCTTTAATGCAATATAAGGTGTGAACAAAACCCTAGCGCAAAGGGTTAGAGCATGTTGTGGAACAAATAGACAGAGACATGATCACATCGGACTTTCATATACATTTCACGATGAGAAATGCTAATGGAAACATGAAGGCAAGATTTAGTGTTGATACCTCATAGCAGTCCCCAAGCTTAGACTCTCAATTCATTCATGACACTCAAATGTCATGTAGCTTCAGATCAGATCAAGAGAGGATTGACACCAAGATAGTGATAAGAGACTACCCGAGGATAGCATACTGAGCATTCAGAAGCCAAAATATAATGTTTTCAAGGAAATCATAGATCAAAGGAAAGTAATATTAAACCTTGGAGTAGCTAAGAGATATGACAGGAATCACATTGAAGACCATCAAAAATTCATGGAGCAGCCCTCAAAGGCCATGAGTAATATACCCAAAAAAATGTTTTGGTTGTCATCAAAGAGCAATCAAAGTGATCACCTAAAAGAGAATAACAACTACAAATGCAGTCCCAGATCCATTAAGAGCAGTAGATCTTTGCTTCAAATAGCAATCCAAAAGATACTTTTCATCAGACGATTGACAAAGACTAGGCAAAGTGGACTAGGAAGAGTCACTGCCAAAAAGACGGATAAAAAAAGAATGCCATGTTACAGTCAAAAGAGACTACTACAGTGATAGCAGTCCTTACACAATAGGTGCAACCATAATACAGTGAAGAAAAAGAGCTTCAGATTAGGCACAATTGTGTAACCATTTGCAAAACCTTAGCCTATGTGGGAAAAAGACTAATTTGGACAGAGAATCCTAGATTTAGGTCATGCTTCAAAGAAGGATGATACTCAACTAGTACTAGATTTAGTTCATGCTTCAAAGAAGGATGATACTCAACTAGTACTTGTTGAAACTATTGTATTAGTTTTTTTGTCAATGAGCAACACAAGTGAATGGAAATCCTTCAATCTTCCATTTTTTTAGGATTAAATGGTCTACTAGAAGTTATTAGGCCAAATAAACGTTGGAAAGTTATGGAGACTTGGAACAATCTTTTGTAAATACTAAACTACCCATTTCTATAGTCTTCTTTGATCTTAAATATCCACAATCTCCCAAGGGCACTACACATGATTTAGAAAATTGATGACTTGCTAATAAGACAGCCTCAAAATAAGTGCCATAACTAGAAACACAACAATCTCCAATAATTATATAAAATCAAATATGTAAATCAACTCCCTATATTAATTTGTAATCTTAAAAATTATATATCAAATTACAACATCCAATTAATCTTATCTTTAAAAAAGAAAGACAAATCTTAATCATTAACTATTGAACAAAAACTTAAATTTTGAAGATGAAGATTTTATCCAAATTTTAAAAGTTCTCAAACACTTATTAGTTCCTGCCGATAGGCAGGATTACTTATGCATTAATTAGATGCAATTTATTCTTTTTGTTGTCCAATCATGTCATTGAATTAAAAAAATCTATTAACATTTCTATAGTTTTCTTATTTTTACATATTTGAATAATATTATCAAAATGATTTATTTCTTTTCCTATTGACTTATATTTGCTACAGTCATTAGCATAATTCAATTTTTTCCCTTTTATTTGTAGAAAAATATTTATTTCTCTAGTCTTAATAGTTCGGTCTGAATAAAATGGGAAAAAGTAAATCTAGAAAGATCTAAAAAAGTCAAAAATCTTATCCTCTTCTTTAATGCAAGGAGAAAGGATCCAATCAAATGTAACCAGTTGAATGCAGAGAATGATATGACTTATGCATCCGTTAGATGCAATTTATTCTTTTTGTTGTCCAATCATGTCATTGAATTAAAAATCTATTAAAATTTCTATAGTTTTATTATTTTTACATATTTTAATAATATTATCAAAATTATTTATTTCTTTTCCTATTGGCTTATATTTGCTACAGTCTTTAGCATAATTCAAATTTTTCCCTTTTATTTGTAGAAAAATATTATTTCTCTAGTTGTAATAGTTCGGTCTGAATAAAATGGGAAAAAGTAAATCTAGAAAGATCTACAAAAGTCAAAAATCTTATCCTCTTCTTTAATACAAGGAGAAAGGATCCAATCAGATGTAACCAGTTGTTAGAGAAATCTGGACAAATCTTATCCCATTGAATGTGTCTTTGAATACATTGAATGTGTCTTTGAATGCAAAGAATGATATGAAATTCTATTGAGCCCTTTGTTGCGCTGCAATTTGGTAGCCTTTTTCCTGCAAAAATATCAACGACCATAGCATGAAGCTTTTGTGCAATAATGTAGCTATTACAAATTCACTAGCCAAGGGTTTTTCTTTTTAAGAATCATATTTAATATTTTCAGTTTGCCCAAGTTTAATTTATGGCTTTTGATCAATTCATTTCTTATGTTAAGAGGAAACTAGAGTTTTTTACGCTCTCATAGTTTTTTGACTACACCAGAATTGACATTTTTTTATGTTATTGATTGTTGATTATGTTTGTTGCTTGCTCTTTTGGCTTTTGTTATGGCCAGGCGAAGGTGCAGCGGGTGGTGGTTTCTTTGTAAGCAGGTTTACCTGTGTTTGGGAGCTTATGTTATGCTTTTTTGGTTAAAATTTGGAAGGGAATGTTCCCTGATTTTTACTTGAAAAAGGTTTTGTTTATTTTTTCAATTGCATATTTCTCTTCTGCTCTTGGTATAGGATAAAATGATACAAATGGTCTTTTTATATTTATGACGGAGTACTGAATTCACCAAGGATGTCAGGGATTTTGGAGATTCAATTCTCAGATACCTTAATTTGTTTCTACAATCCTTCTAATATTTCAAAGTCATTACTGTTAAATTGTTTGGAAGTCTTTCCTTTTGCTATAGTCTAATTCTTTTGGGAAAAAATTGACATTTTTAGCTAATTCTGTTCTGAAATTTTTTCCATTATTTTGGTTAATATTGTATGGAGATTTTCTTTATTTTTTTAATTAAAAATTATAGAAATTATTGTTAAATGTGTAGAATATTTTCATAGCATCCCCAGTTCTTCCATAGGCTATCTCCCAATATTTCCTATCAAAGTAAACATTTCAGATTCAAAATTATAATAAATTTACACACAGAAATGAACTTATTGTTTGGGTTAAGTAAAAAATTTAAATCTTGAAATTGATTTAGTGGTTTGGGGAAATGGCCATGGTTTTGACAAATTAAAACTGTTCATATTTTAATATGAAAGTTTACCTGAGACTAAAATGCTAACTCAAGAAAAAATGGAAATATTGAAAATTTTGCATTTATCACTTGAAATCATTTATTACTATTTATTAGGTAGTCAATTTTTCTTGATGCTTATAGTTTTACTATTTACCAGGTAGTCAATTTTTCCTGATGCTTATAGTTTCAACCTGTAGTTGAAAGACATGGTAGAGTGCATCAAAGCTGTTGATCTAGTTGTTGTTGTGGTTGAGGAAATATTTAGACACTAGGCAACTTATGCTTTCCCCACTCCGTATTATGTCGGGTTACTTTTACTTCTTTAAGACCACTTTGACCAGCTGTTAAAGAATTGGAATCTACATTCCTTTTGTCCGTGCACTACAAGAATGTTGTACCCATTGATAGATACAGATACAGTAAATTCTGGAAACATACTATTATATAATTCCCTTGAAACGTACAATATTTCACTACATCAAATGTTAGCCATAAGGAGCGTAAATATTAAGTCCCTTCTTCCTTGATGAATGTCATCACATTCCAACACTAGCTATTAGTGATAACATAGTTATAGAGTGGATTTAATCATAATTACTTTTGTGATTGTATATTTTGCAAGGTTAATTTAAATCAAAACGGTGCAATTATCTTAGGAACTATATAAATACATAATGGTAGATGAAATGGTCATTAAACTGTCACTTATTTCCAGACCAATATTAAGTTTGAACTTAACTTCACAGTATTTTTAATAGTAAAACCATGCACAAATTCCTAATTACTAGAGATTAATTATTTATAACATTCCAAAAGAGGAAAGCATTATTGAAATAGATACTATACATACAAACAGGAAGCCCAATGAAATACAGTGATCCATAACTTCAGAAATACCAACAGAATAGCGAATAAAATTTCCAAAAATCATAAATTCATCATTTTTCATGAAAAATCAAATTATTACTTTTTTCAATGTATTTGTATTGGTTGAAAAAAAAAGCAACCAAATTATGTACAGATAATTATGAAGTATAATGCCCAAGAAATGAGTGAGCTGTAGGAATTTATATGACCAAATACAATACAATTATACAACATCTATTGAAAATATTGCAATTAAGAAAGACAGAGATGACCAAAATAGAATTTTAATTAAGAAAGACAGAGATGATCAAAATAGAATTTTAATGAAGAAATGGATTTTACCTAGCTCAAGCAGAGTTGTTGGTCCCTGGTCTTTTGATGGGTACAATTAATTATTTTTACATTAAAAGATAGTATATTTTCTCTTTTTTCAACAAAATTCAAACTCTATAGATAGAATTGATGAGTTCTAAAATTCTATCAAATTAATCTTATATTATGATTTTTTCTTAAATGAAATTAATTTCAAACTATTATTTCAACTTGTAATTCTAAACTACAAATTAATTTAAATACTAATTTAATATAATATAACTTTATATTTAATAATATAGTAATTTATCATTATGAGTTGTCTTATATTAATAGCAATTATTTTGAAGAGTGATATCACAACAAAAAAATTTAATTGAAAGATGATCATATGCAGCTTTAATAGCAACTATTTCTTACAGTAATATCATGATTGAATTTTCATATTAAAAGAATATCCATTACTACTTTCTATGTCAAACCATGTTCAATAAAAAAATAGCATTTGTATTTATAAGACCAATTACAAACAAAACTTTCTATAATTACTTCTCATGATTTGCTTAATTGCTAATCAAACAAGTATTTTTGTAAAATTCATAACTTACAAATAGAGGAGATTAATGATAGGTTGTTGTCTTAAATTTGTTCATTCAGCAAATTTTACAATTCCTTTATATGGCATTTATTTGGTTACTCACGAACTCTGATGATACAGAATGCATATGTTTCAAAGGACTCAACCTCAAAGCCTAGTATGAGGAGACCTCATGTCCTCCATTGTCCCAATGATCAAGCTAAACAAAACACTTCATACAAAAAATTACAACACTAATCTAAAACATCTCAGCAGGAACTTGACGCGTCTCTTGTTTACCATGATGATAGACTAAATATTAATGCATAAATATTCTAAGTACTTAAAGATTTTGGCAACCGATCTGTTGAACAAATTACCCTACTATTGAAGAACAAATATGTGGTGTTGTAGGCGTGGTGTGGGGATTGCTTGCAAATTTTGACGCTTCTTCAGTACCACTCCAAATAGATAGTCCATGTCTAGTTCCTTTGTGCTCGTTCCATTAGGAAGTCTCCAGTCGAAGGAATGGAGCAGTGAAGCCAAAATAAAATGAAGCATCTTATCAGCCAAAGGAAGCCCTAGGCATATTCTTCTCCCTGCTCCAAATGGTATAAACTCAAAATCTTGTCCCTTAAAATCCTTCTTAGCCTTCTCACCCTCCAAAAATCTCTCTGGCATAAATTTGCAGGGCTCCTTCCACACAGCAGGATCCCTTCCTATTGCCCACACATTAACCCACACTTGTGTGTCTTTGGGGATCAAAAACCCCTCTATTTCACAAGAACTAGTCGCTCTGTGAGGGATGAGAAGAGGACCGGCCGGATACAGTCGAAGCACTTCTTTCACCACTGCATGGAGGTAAAGTAGATGCTCAATATCAGATTCTTCCACTCTTCTACTGTGACCTACGACCTCCTCCAATTCCACTTGAACTTTTTTCATCTTATCTGGATTATGAATTAGTTCTGCCAAAGCCCATTCTAGTGTTGCACCAGTTGTGTCACTACCAGCCACTAACAGATCCTGCCATATCAGAATACCCCATGTCAAATTAAACTTTATACACAACAAGGTACTTTATACAGAATACCAAGAAAATTGAACTTACAAAAATGATTGCTCTGATGTTTGTCAGACTGAGATCATGGCTTCTCAAATCGAGCAACACGTCCAGAAAATCCTTCTCTTTTTCTCTTTCATCATTCAGCTCTCTGCTTCTCCTCGCCAGTCTATTGCTTATCCATAGATCTAAGAAATGATGAGCTCGTTTTAAATGGGCTGCCATCTTATGGTCTACACCATGAAGATCCAGAAACTCAAGCCATGGAAAAAAATCAGCCAAATTGGGTTTTTCGGCAAGCTTCACCCCTGAAGTAAGAGCATTAGTGAACTTCACAGAATCGGGATTATTTGGGTCGAATACCTTTGTACTGAACATCATATTACTTAACATGTTCAGACCCGTGTGGAATATCAAATCAGCAAAGTTCACGCTCTTTTCCTTCAGACTGTTTTCCTGGAAAACCAATTGAATCATTTGGAAAACTGAATCTCTTCTGACATGCTGCGAAGTTTGGAGTTTCTTGGGAGAGAAAAGCTCTGTAGTGCAAATACGTCTGAATTTTCGCCACTGGGATCCATTTTCAGCCCATATTATCGAGGACTTGTGGTGAGAAAGTATTTTGGCTGCATGAATGACAACCCGCCCTGCAAAGATGTTGTCATGGGTTTTGAGCACCTCCTTGGCCATGGCAGCAGAGGACACCACCACAATTGTTTTCATGCCAAGAAAGAGTGTCATCAATGGACCATATTGCTGAGAAAGGGCAAATAGGGATTCATTGGGTTTTTTGCCAAGCAGAAAAAGGTTTCCTATAAGAGGCCAAGCAGGTGGTCTAGGTGGAAGAGGAAGGCTCTTCGCGTTTCTTCTCCATAGTAGTACGGAGAGTAAGACCAAAACACTGCTAACAAGCACAGAATAGCAGTACAACAGATGGGTGTCCATGAGAGTAGAGGATTAAGTTCCATCAATGAGAATGAGGTGTTACTACCACTAGTTATATCTTTCTAGCACCTTCCATCTGCTTCTCCATTAGAATACAAGACAAAATTCCAGCACTGAGGCGTCTTTCCAACCAATCAAATCTTTTTCTTATCCATTTGTAGTCTTAAGAGATCTGAAACTTGTTTCTGTTTTTGAAGAGGTGTGATTTTTTTCACCCATTATATGTAATATTGTTTTATGATTGATAAATTAAATATATACTAGCAATTGCACCTTGGTATGCAATGGTTATGCCGAAAAGACATGGAAGGTCAATAATTAGAGCCCATTGTCAACTTGCTCATGTTATGTTTACAATATAGAGAGATAGAAAGATGGATAGGTAAGGATAGAAAGAAGGAGAGATAGAGGGGGAAGAGACGAACAATGAGAGAGGGGTCAGAAGATAGCAAATAGGGGATAGAGATAGAGATGGAGAAGGAGATGGAGAAGGAGATGGATATTGAGAGGAGAGTGAGAGATAAGGAGATGAGGATAGAAAGATAGAGATGGAAGAGATAAATATATAGAGGGAGACTAAGGAAGAGAGTGAGAGAAGAAAGATAGAAAGATAAATTTAGAGATTGGGAATGATATAGAGAGATATAGGGGTAGACAGAGGTGGGTAGATAACAAGATATATATAGAGGGAGAAATAGAAGAAATATGGAGAGATAGAAATGAATATATGCAAAGAGATATAGATATAGAGGTATAGAAAGGAGAGGGAAAGAGAGGGGGAGAGAGATAGATGGATAGAGAGAGGGGGACATGTGTAAAGATAGAAGAGGAGAGAGAAAGATAGAGGGAGAGATGATGAGGAAAATAAATCAATAGAGAGATGTAGATAGGTAAAGAGAGATAAAGATAAAGAGACATAGAAAGATAGAGAGATGTGGAGGAAGAGGGAGAGGGATAGATAGTGAGAGATATAGATGATGATAGAGTGATAGAGATATAAGGATATATAGAGAGAGGGTGAGAGGGAAAAAAACAAAGAGACAAATTGAGTGTAAAACAAACATGGAGAAGTAGAGATAGGCAAATAAAGATGGAGAGAGGGACAAAAAAAGAGGGAGAATAGAGATAAATGAGAAAGGAAAGAGAGATATAGAGATATATAGGAAGATAAAGGGAGAGAGGTAGAGATAGGGAGGGAGCTAGGGAGTGAGAGAGACAAAGAGAAAGAGAGAGGGGAGACATAGAAAGAGAGGGAGGGAAGAGGGGGAGAGAGGGACAAAGATAGGTATATATGGAGATAAGGAAGAAAAGGGGTGAGAGAGATAGCTAAATGTATAAAGAAAGAGAGGGGGAGGAGAGATATAGATGGAGGGTGATAAAGAGATATATAGAGGGATATAGAAATAGAGAGAGATAGAGAGAGAGGGGGGGGGGGTATAAATAGAAATATATATATATATATATATATATATATATATATATAGAGAGAGAGAGAGAGAGAATAAATGTAGATAGATAGATATGGAGAAAGTTAAAGGAATCTAATGAAACAAAGAGAGATGAAGAAAAAGAGAGATAAACATAAAATTATATAAAGAGTTCGAGATAAAGATAAAGGTAGAAAGAGAAAGAGGACAAGAGGGAGAGAGATGAAGGTGTTTGCAAGAGGAAAATCAAAGAATGGAGAAAGGTAAATATATATAAAGAGAAGAATATATATGAGAGAGATAGAGTAAAAGAGAGAAAAAGAGACGGAGAGAGTGTTAGTTAGATGAATATTGATAGAGAGATGAGAATATAGAAAGAGGGATTTAGAGAAGGAGATAAATAAAAACAAAGAGATATATAGGGACATATGATTGTGAGAGAGAGGTAGATCGATAAAGAGGTAAAAGAGAGAAAGAGAGAGAGAACAAGGATAGATATAGAGGGAAGGAGACATTGACACTAGAGAAATTGATATTTTGTTGTTGTTTTGGTCAACAATCAAAATATGGCATTTCTCCATGGGAAGTGTCCACCAATCCAATAAATCATGTGCTTAAGGACTCAACAATTCACCTTTAAGACCTCTTAGATGTACCCATTACATATAACACTGACATATTTTTCCTAGAAAATGAAATACATCCAATTAATAAGAAAAGGGAGTAGACATTGATGAATAAATTAGATGCATGATTTTATTATGATGATGGGATCTAGAACACAGGATTGACAATGGTGGAATATTGTGTGGGACATCTCATGTTTCTAGTAGTTTGAGAGATAGTGTGGTGCATTTGCAAAATTCAAAATTTTATTGAATATTATCTTTAACAAGATTTGGAAATTAGATTTATAGCTTCACACCTTATGAATCATTTTTTCTCGATAAAACTCCATAGATTAAGCAACCTTGCAATCTAACAATGCCCATCTAGTTCCTCAACATCTCACAAAATGTATAAAATTTATGCATATTTGAAGGAAAGTCAATTGATTAAACTCTCCAAGTTAAATCATCCCAATAAGTCACAATGGGTCATGCTAGGTTCTTGTTCAAATCGCATGGAACTTAAAACAATCCATAAATCACAAGATAAGTCGACTTAAAGAGAATCAATTAATGTCAACAACATTGATCACCAAGGACTTACATTCATAACCATATGAAAAGTGTTTTGCCTTGTGATTTTTTGCATTTATCCCACCTTCATAAATGAAATATATGCATGCATTCAAGATAGTCTATATATTGCACCAAGAAAGTGAGAAAAGGATTGCTTAACGACATTGCCAAATGAAAATAGATACGAAAAAAATCCAATCTTAATAAAATTATATAGCCATCAATTTTAGAAAATGTCTATAATTTTGTTAAATTGATTACAAATGTTAGTATGGATGTAAATTTTGATCTTTTTTATTTACATTCTTATATTTAATTATTACAAATAATATAAAACATTAATTTATTTATATTACCTATTAATTCAACATAATTATACTTGTATATACATATTATTAAATTAACTAAAAAGTACAAAATTCACTTCCTTTACCATTTTATCTAAATCATATTTTAATTATTTGTATTGTTATTTTGTTCGTACATTGTATATCCGTATGGGTTGTTGTCGTATATGGTAGGCACTAACACGTTGCTATCACATTGTACGAAAGGTCTATTTTGGAGCCAAAATAGCTTCGGCCAAGCGAGACACATCTATTCTGGCTCCAAAACGGCAGTACGGATTGACTAACACGCATTTTACACTGTCGATTTTGCAATAAACGGTTGCGATTGACTAACACGTTGCTATCATGTTGTACAAAAGGTCTGTTTTGAAGCCAGAATAGCTTTGGCCAAACAAATCTATGTAGAATATATATATATATATATATATATATATATATATATATATATATATATATATATATATATATATATATATATATATATATATATATATATATATATATATATATATATATATATATATATATATATATATATATATATATATATATATATATATACGGTTGTTATTAAACTTCATAGCCAGACAACCTTTTGATCAATAAAGACATGACAAGAATCTTAATTTTTTTTAATAAAAGCTGAAAGCAAACAAATTATATTAAAAGTGAACTTAACTATATGAATATGAATAAAGGTGATTGCAAGGTAAATGTATAGTGATTTAAGTACGTAAATCTACAAATTATTTTTTTCAATTTGAGTGAACGCTCATGCGTACACGAGAAGCTTGGAAGGAAATGGCTGCAGGTTTAATAGTACCAAACAAAAATCGAGACTGACAGAGTTGGTGTGTTCGATGGATGTTCTTTCTATTTATAGACAAAATCAATTCAATTTTTGAAAGCTTTAAACAAGACAAGAAATAAAGTTTAGGTGTAAGAATTATGTAAATATAAAAGTATTATATACGCTAATTTAGAGTCTATAGATGTAATTTTTAAAATAATAATTCAAATTAAATAGAGTTGAGATTTAATAAATCTAAATATAAACAAAATAGTTAAGAGTGTTTTTTTTATTTTTATTTAAATGAGTAACGATAAATATCTTGATATATTATATTAAATGATTAGAATTTAAATTTAATAATTAGATTTAAACTATATAAATTGATATATGTGGAGTCACTTTGCAGATTTAAGTCACCAAGAGGAGGCATTGAGTAGAAATAGATAAGAAGACTGTCAAATGATAGATAGAGGAGTACATAGGGAGAGTATGTAGAAGAAAGAGAGAGAGAGAGAGATGCACTTTAGCTGGGAATAATATGAGTTTCAAGAGAGGAGTGAAATGTATAGTTGAATGCACAAAGGGCGTGCATAATTGGACTTGACAGAAAAAAACAAAGAAAGATGTAGAGAAGAATCCGTGGAAAATAAAGGAGCACATCGAATTGGGCTCAATTATGCAAACAAAACAATTGATTAAGATAGGAGGATGTTGATTTAAATAAAGAAGATTTGTTCTTACTAGGCTTGATTCTAAGAGTGTTCTAGAAAATCATTTCTATATGCCATCTCTACATGAATTTTTCATCTTTCTCACTAAGGAATAGGACATTGTAGATGGACACTTTAAAATTATGTAACTCACATTTTTTAGTTGGCGAGAAATATATAGAAGAATATAAATGATAAGGATAAGAAATAAAAAATAGGAGAAAAAGGATTAGAAAATTGTTGCCTTAGGGTTTCTTTAAAGACCTCTTTTTCGAAGGTGACAAACTAAAATAAAAGTTCAAACTTGTGTTCCTATTGTAAAATTCCTAGGTATGATGATCATAAGTGCTTGAAGAAACAAATAGATCACCTAACACATATTCTAAAGAAGAATGACATTAGTATTTTGGAGAAAATACAATAAAATTCATATGAGGGGGTCTACTAAACCAAAGGGTACCATCAATAAGAAGAGAAATGAAAAGGCCATCATTGTCTTTTGTTCTTCACCATCTATAAACAGTTATTGAAGGGTACGTGCACTACATGGATTTAGCTCAAGACGATTTCACACCTTTGGAGATTCCTTCTCCAAAAACAATTTTGATTGCTGGAAATGTAATTCTATTGAAGTTTCTTGAAAAAGTTTCAATGATGTAGAGGATGGTATATTTTATTATATTATTTATGTTCTACTATTATCAAATAATCTCTTAATACCTTTTAATAGGATTTTTAATGATATTTTTTGTAGACACCTAAAATTGTCATGTCTAATTAAATAAATATTTTATTTATTTAATTACTTTAGCCTAATTCTTCTATTAATTAAATAAATCTTTATTTATTTAATTAATTCATTTATCCTCTGCTAGTCTTATTTCTCATTTAAATAAATACATTTATTTATTTAAATTACCCTTTTTCCTAAATTAAATAAATATCTTATTTATTTAATTGATCCCACTTCTTCTATTAATTAAATAAATCTTTATTTATTTAATTAAGTCATTAGCCTTTTCCACCCATGACACATGTCATTCATCTCTTAATTCATACACTACCTACCCTTTCATTATTTTATTATTTTCTTTACCTACCCTCTAATCATAGCCGACCTCCTTTTACACCTCTCAATCTTATCCCTCCATTTCATATAGTGTCTTCTATATAAGGAGATGCTTCCTTCATTATCAACCCTACCTGGCTAATCAATTGATGCACTCGACTACACTATGCTTTGCACTTTCATATTGTGATCCTACTTGCAACCACATTCTGTTCTTTGTTGAGCTCTTGTGCACATAAAATCTAAGAGCAAATATATCAAGCAAGATCAAGGGAGATAGGAAGAATGGAGATTCAAACCCTATTGGACATGTGATGGTATAATCTTTGTGATTTCATTTGATTTGCATTGTCTTAGGTAATCTTCATATGTTATGGTGGATCTTTGTTGTTGTTAGGCTAGGGTTTTGTGGTTGAATCCATTTAGTCTTTCAACATTGCTCTTATCCATTTTCACCATAAACATTTTGGCACGCCCAATGGGACTCTTGTCCCTTTTGCATTTAACATCTTTGTTGTAGATTTTGTGATTTGAAGTTGCAGATCTGACATTTTTCGATAGCATTTTGATATTTTCGCGTTTGCGTACTTTCGGATCGTGTTTTTGGATTTCTATCACGTCTGTGCACTTCCAGATCGTGTTTGTGACTTTCTGCCACGTCTATGACATCTGGAACCGCATCTGCATCTGCGACATTGTTTCATCTTTTTTTGCAGATTCCAAAAATCGCGTCTGTGGGGTTTGTAGGTGCGTTTGCGTCCAGAAGTCGCGTTTGCATTACGGAGTCACATATGTGTCTCACAGAAGCGCGTTTGTGTCTCAAAGCCACGTCTGTGTATTGTACCTGCGTTTGTGCACACTGATTTCATTTTTAGGGTTTTTTTTCATTGATTCAATTTTAATCATTCGGTTTTTCAGATCTAGTTTATTTTGAGCTAACATCTTCAGATCTAGCTAACGAAATTGGTGCAGCTTGTCTTGAAAGCAAAATCATTTTGTTGAAGGCCCTTATTCTCACAAAGTCTTTTGGATTTAAAATTTACCTAACTTGTCTGCTTGCAGGAAGGGGTGATTATTTCAAACAATCCAAACTACTAATAAATCTTTGTTGCAGATCCTTGGCAATGGTTTTTGATTTTTATTGTGTGCCTTGTTTTCATAGACTAGCAAACACTTTAATTGGTGCACTAAAATTGAATCATTGTCTTTTGTGTCTTGAGCAATAGGCTCTTTTTGTTTAAATCTTTAGAGGGCCTGTCTTCCCGTGTGGTCATTAGGACTACTAGTGAGAAGAGAATGACCCAAGTGGTAGCGAGGAAAACCCACCTCTTCCAAACCACTATAAACAACTATATTCATGGTGAAAACTATGGATAACGTGTGCTGATTAGTTCATACCGACACTATGTCTCCCCATAAACCTGTTTGATCAAATTTATTTGATCAGTTGTAGGGCGTAACCCCTACCGATAGGGAGCCTTCTGTATTTACAAAGCTGAAAGTGCCGCATGTATGGCCACACGAGCGGATGCCCTTACTAGCACCTTTTGTTTTAGAAGCCAAAATCCTTCTAGTTGTTGGGGCAGGAGGTCGGACCTCTGGTAGCGGCCCACACACATACGGTTCTTAGTAGAGATACAAAGTTCACCACGGGGAGTTTTCGTGGGGACTGATGCTTGGCTGACCCGAGAAGTGAGTGTCGAGGGTGGAGCCAGTGAGGTAAAGAATCTAAGTATCCGCTCTGAATAGCGTAGCCTCGGGGGTAAAACCTCATGTGGGATCAACAACTATTGTCTTGGCCAGCCATAAGAATTGTGCTTGACTTATTTTAAACATTCAAAACATTGTGTCTTTTATGTCTTCAAGTGTATGCAAAACAATTTTACATCGAACAACACACTTTCTTTGAGTCATATTTTTGAGTCTAGACACTTGCAAACATTGAGTCCTCATCAACGCGGTGTCCTCTTGTCATGAAAAAATAGTCAAACAGTCAGATTTGGTCACAACAAAACAACTTCACAGATTGGAAAAACTTGCACAAATTTTGCAAAAACGCGTATGTGTCTGACATAATAGCGTCTGTGTTGTATAACCACGTCTGTGAAGGGCAGAAATGTGTCTGTGTTCTCAGAATCAACATTACATTTACAAAATCTCATAAACGCGTCTGTGTTAAACAGAACCACGTCTGTGTCAGGAAATCGCGTCTGTGCAGTATACAGGCACGTTTGTGTTCAGAATTGAAAAACTTTTACAGTCCAACAAACAAACACAGTCAGTTTCGGAATTCTTGAGCTTCCTAGGTTATTTCTCCAGGGTTTCATCTAGCATTCAACCTGTCTTTGGATCTCACACAGTCCATCATTGCTTTACACCTTATATTACACTCACATTTGTCTAAACTTGAGTCAAAAGGTCACTTGCTTGTCCTCATCTTGCTTTGTCAACACACTACATACAACAACATTTTGCTAAGTGGTCCCTCATCAAGGTCTATCACCTTTGGGTCTCATTTGGTCTTAATTAGAGTCAAGGTCAACTTACCTCATCAAGAGAAACTATCATCTCTTTGGAAGCCACACCTACTCTAATACATACATACTTGGTCTTACACTTTGGACATTGCAAGTACACCTCAGATCTGATTACATTTCATCCAACTCTTGGTCTTCCATAGTCTTTCCATTTTCATCTAGTTTCACACATCTTGGTCAATACCTAGTTCATGGTTGAAACCCATTCCCAAAAATCTAGGAGAGAAACTAAAGAGGCTCAAGAGTCCGCAAACATGAGTTCCTATGAGTATGACAATGATATCTTTTTCAATTCTGATCATACTACATTACCTAACATGGATGCTTATAGAAACATGCCAAATGTTGAGAACATGGACACTACAAACAACAATGATACACACAATGACAATAAAGACAACTTCTCCGTACATTCGGCAGATGTGGAAGAATCCATTATGGATCCCTGTTTTAATCGATTGATTGAGGAAATAATGAGGAGGGATAGACAATAATTCTTACAAATGATGTCACAAAGTGGAGCCAAGATCCCTCATGATTTTGACATATCTCAAATAATGGAAAATAGACCTTTGCAACAAACTCACTCCAACATGGATCAAAGGAGACCTAATAGTGGAGGCAATAGAGGACCACATCTTGTGCCTGAATCACCATCATATTTGTTTCAAAAACCAGAGGTCCCATACACACATGGTCAAGCATATGATACTCAACTTTGTAGACCATTATGGAAGTCTTATGCAGAAAAATACATTCAAGCACATGCTAATTTTGGAGACCTACCACTAAAGCAATTGGATATCCAAAGGCATGCTCAAAATTTGGACACAAGGAAACCCTGTGTCAAATTTGGGGGCAACACATTAGAACATGACATGTCTGTAAAGTATGGTATACATGGACAAAACAGATATTTCGTTCCTCAACATGAATCTATACCAAGTGGTCCATATACGCAGCACCATTATAGACCTCATCCATATGAACATGTGTATGATCAATATCATCCATATATGCAGCATGCTCATCCTCCAATTGGTGCCTCAAGCATGGGGTATGGTCCAAGGAGTCGATCTCCACCTAAGAACAATTTGGAGCAACAAATCAGGGACTTACAAAAGAAAATGGAGGACATAAATACACCAAAGCCAACATACACAATGAGAGACATATGTCCTTATCCATTTGACAAGAGCATTCCAATGCCTCCTTTTCCTACACACTTTGTGACGCCTAAATTTGATAAGTATAGAGGCAAAGGGGATCCTAAGGCACACATAAGATAATTTTTCATAGCCTGCATTGAGGTAGCAACAGAAGAGACATATTTGATGAGATTATTCCCACAAATCTTAGGTGATCAAGCCATGGAATGGTTCTCCCAACTTCCACCTGGTATTAAGTCATGGGGTGACTTAGCAGAGGCATTTATTCAACATTTCTCCTACAACATAGAGACAGACATATCAGTCACTACTTTGTGCAACACCAAGCAAAAAGATGGAGAGTCTTTTTCATCATTTTTTACAAAGATGGAGGAATCTAGCCAGCAAATGCTCTTGTGAAATTCCACAAAAACAAATGGTGGAGATGTTCACTCAGAATGTTAACAAAGACATTGGCTATGGTATAAGGAAAGCTTGTTTGTCCACCTTCAAGGACGTCATTGAAAAAGGCTTAGCGACAGAAAAAGTCCTAATTGAACAAGGAGTCATTAAGATATTCAAGGAAAACAAAGATGACTTTAAAGGAAAAGATAAGCCAAGATTTTGGAACAAAAACAAGAACACACTCAATGATGGTGTTGTTGATGCCAATACGATATGACCAAAAATTGTTTTTTCGGGATCAAGCTCTACAAACAAGTGAATACTCAAACAACTTCCAAATCACGAAGGAAGTACACCCCATTGGGAGAACCACTAGAATCAGTTTTCAAGAAGCTAGTGGCAAATAAGATAATAACAATCCCAGATCTACCTCCATATGAACCAAAGGTTAAACCAAATTGGTGGAAAGATGATGAGTATTGTGAATTTCATAAAAGCAAGGGACATAAAATAGGAAATTGCCATCGACTGAAGAACATCATACAAGATCTTATTGATAGATGTGACATTGAGATTGAAGGACACTCATCCAATCAAGAACATGAAATGTTTAAGGAACCATTCCCAAAGCATGACAAGGAAAAAGCTGCAGCCACAGAAGACCAGACTAACTATACCAGAGCATCTTATAACTATGATTCAACTATCAAACATATCTCGATGGATAATTATGTCTCTACCATTATCATCAAGGACAAAAACCCTGAGAATTCTACCTAGAGACCCAAAATTGTCCTAAAACGAATTGGATCTTCTTCTGAACCTACCTCTGAATGTAATGTCACAACTCATCGAGGTAAATTCACTTTGCAAGGTGCTCCAGCTAAAAATACCACTTCTTCATCAACCAAGCCTGAGTATGACCTTGTAGAACAGTTAGGAAAAACACCTGCGCTTATTTCCATCCCTGAGCTTTTACGCATATCCCCCGTACATAAAGCTATTCTTGACAAAATCTTGAGAGACATTGTCGTTCCTACTGATCTGAATGTGGACCAGTTTCAAGCCATGGTGGGATACCTTTCCATTCCACACTCTCTTACATTCATAGAAGCCGATGACGCCTCCGTAAGTCAGCCACATAATGCACCATTACACATTGAAGCCTTCATACACAAACATCAAATAAAATGAGTTATGATAGATGGAGGAGCAGGTCTAAACATTTGTACATTGAGCACTATTAAACAATTGGGATATTCTGATAAAGCTGTGAATTCTACAAACAAAATCACCATCAAGGCATATGATGATGAAGAGCATTCATCCAAAGGCACAGTCACCTTGCCTCTCAGAGTTGGGCCAGTTACGAAGGATGTGGTTTGTCAAGTCCTAGACCTAGATCTCACATACAACTTATTGCTAGGATGTCCTTAGATTCATGAAATGAGGGCAATCCCATCTACATATCACCAATGCATTAAGTTTCCTCATAATGGAGTTGAAATAATAGTTAATGGTGATCCTAATCCATTCATATACTGCAATAACTTGAGATCAAAAACTGAGACCATCATTCCTAGTAATCGCGAAGCTGTTCCTTCTTCTGCATACATTGATCCTGAGTCATTAAAACCTTCGACATCAAAACAAGGAGAGCTTAAAGGTAAATTTCAGGACAAGGGCATGGGTGAATACACTTTAAATCAGACCATGTACTTACAACAAGTCATGAGTTCACCAAAAGAATATGGAAGACACATCCTAATAAATAGGTATCTATCATTGTACTCAAATGGGACCCTACTATCTTTCAAAGATGGGGTGAATTGGAAGAGGAAGACTTATACAAAATGCTTTACAAAGACCTTGAAGATGATACACAAGATCACATCAGTATACCATGTGAGAAATATGGCAAAGAGTTCAAGATTCTACAAAAAATTGGGTATGATGGCAAAAGCCCTCTTGGGTTAAGAAAGGAAGGCATCATTGAACCTTTACAACCTGAATTGACATTCAAAAAGGAATGATCAAAGGGACTTGGTTTCGTGACTTCCAAGGTCCACACTCGAAGGACAAAAGAAGCATTACAAATCAAAGATGCCAAAATTCAACAAGAGAATCGTTATTCCACAGATTCCAACGAATGGGAATGGGGTTCAGACAAATCCTCCAGTAACTACGAGCTCATTGAGACATTCAGAGAGCCAGATGAACTCACAGAAGAAGAGGAATTTTATAAAAAATTCAAAGTTGGTCAAGAAACAACCCCTAAGGATTTCGCATAGTCATTGTCCCTAGGTCCTAGGTTGAAATCACATAGAATGAGAACACCTGTTCCAGAATGCGCTACTAGTGATGATAATTTGGATTCATTCATGATCGAGACTGATGAGGAGAGTGCCAACGATGACCTTGATAATTACCTTGACATACCTGAATATAACGGCATCTTCACTCTTAGCCCCGCTAACTTCGAAGACATTAAAGGCCTTCCCCTCATTCACCACCAATTTATTGACTGGGATCATGAAGGACCTGCACAGTTTGACACATTCCAAAATGATGAAGCTTTTATTGACTATCTTGGCATACGAGACGATCTTCCCCCTGGGGACCATAAAGCGGGATACACTATAGAACTCAATAGCGTGGCATATTTCGGTGAGGGTGTCGGGCCTTCTAGTCACAAAAATATGAAAATAAAAACAAACCAAGGGTCTTATGGCGAAAACCACACTGTGGCACTGTCTGACCCCAAAAAAGTAAAAAGAAAGGATGTATCTAAGGGTGAAAACCTCTCTGAGGCACCCGAAGATGGAAGGCTCGACATTCTCCCAGCATCATATGAGGAAAAGTCATCCATGTTGGTAGAGGAGACTATCAAAACAAATATTGGTACAGAAGAGGTTCCACACAACATATTCCTGGCCCAATCTTTGACGGAGTCAAAAAGGTCAAAATTCATAAGTTTCTTCAAAGAACGACAAATCAACTTTGCATGGTCATACGCTGATATGCCTGGATTGGATTCAGATTTGGTAATGCACCATTTGACAGTTAAATCGGGGGAAAAACCAGTGAAACAGAAATTAAGAAAGATGCATCCACAAGTCGCATTATTGGTCAAAGTAGAGCTTGAAAAATTATTGGATGTCGGATTCATATGCCCAATTGACTATCCTGAATGGATCTCCAACTTAGTACCTATCAGTAAACTAGATCATAGCATCAGAATATGTACAGATTTCAGATACATCAACAAGGCTTGTCCTAAGGATGACTTCCCATTACCAAACATAGATTTGATTGTAGATCTCACAGTGGGTCATGAAATGTTATCGTTGATGGATGGATTCTCTGGTTATAATCAAATAAAGATCGCGTCTAAGGATCAACACAAAACATCATTCACTTGTCCTTGGGGAACTTTCTATTGGAATGTCATGCCCTTTGGACTAAAAAATGCAGGCGCTACATATCAAAGAGCCATGACTACTATCTTTCATGATCTAATGCATGTAACTATGGAAGATTATGTCGATGACCTCTTTGGCAAATCAATAGATAGAGATACACATTTGGATATACTTTCAGTCATCTTTGATCGGTTGGAAAAATACAAAGTATGATTAAACCCCAAGAAATGTGTCTTTGGAGTAACCTCCGGGAAGCTCCTAGGATTCATTGTATCAAAAAGAGGAATCGAAGCCAATCCAGCAAAAGTCAAGGCCATCCTAGAGATGCAACCACCAAGAAATATCAGTCAACTTCGGTCTTTACAAGGGAGACTTTAGTCCATAAGAAGATTCATAGCACAACTTGCAGATAAGTGTAATCCTTTTCAACACTTGCTACATAAAAACATCAAATTCAAATGGGATGATAATTGTCAATAGGATTTCCAGATACTCAAAGATTATCTTCTGAATCTGCCATTTTTTATGCCACCGGTTCTAGATCAGCCTCTGTTACTATACATATCAGCTACTTCAATAGCACTGGGGGCACTCTTAACACAATAAGTTGCTGAGGGCAAAGAAAAGGCAGTGTACTATATCAGTCGCAAATTAGTAGGATATGAGATAAACTACACACCTATTGAGCATGCATGTCTCACTGTGGTCTTTGCTTCATAGAAATTACGACATTACATGCTAACTCATAAGACTAAGTTGGTTGCAAGGATCGATCCATTGAAATACCTTCTCAATAAAGCAACGCTTACTGGGCGACTAGCCAAATGGGTAATGATCCTAAGTGAATTCGACATCGAGTATGTGGACAGAAAAGCAATAAAAGGACAAGCCATCGCAGATCAATTAGCAGATGCTCCCATGATAGATGTTGTTCCTCTAATTTCAGAATTTCCAGATGAATCCATTTTAACAGTGTCACATGCAAAACCATGGCAATTATACTTTGACGGCTCATACACATAGCATGGGGCAGGAGCTGGTATCCTCTTTATAACTCCTCAAGGGGATTCTATACCAAAATCATATCGATTATCATTTCCTTGCACTAATAACATAGCGGAATATGAGGCATTAACAACTGGATTACGGATTGCAGTTCAGTGGAAGATCCAGGAACTTCGTGTATTTGGGGACTCTCAACTTGTAATCTGTCAAGCAACTGATGATTACCAAACAAAGGATGATAAATTAATGCCTTACAAAAGAATGGTGGATGACCTTAAACAACATTTCACAAAGATAGACTTTGAGCAGATACCAAGAGAGTAGAATCGAGCCGCAAATGCCATGGCTACAATTGCTTCACTGATCGATCTACCTCCGAATGAGACCCGCTATGAGTTCTTGGTGGATAACCTTTTGGTTCCTTCATATGAAATCACTCCTACTGAGATAATATGTGTCATCAGTCCTGAGTCCCAGTTATATGGTTCCATTTTCATATACCTTCATGATAATACCCTACCTCCTGATCTATCCAATAACCAACGTCACACTTTCATTTGCCAATCTTCTCAATACATCATTTTAGCCGATGTCCTATACCGTCAAGGTCTAGATGACACTCTTCTTAGATGTTTAGAAAGTGACGAAGCTCAGATTGTGTTATGTGAAGTACATGAAGGGATATGCGGTCCACATTCTAGTGGTCCTACCTTAGCCAAGAAATTCATCAGGACTGGATATTACTGGCCCAATATGGAAAAAGAATCATATCAGTTTGTCAAGAAATGTAAGCAATGTCAACTTCATGGAGACCTCATCCATGCGCCAGCACAAGAACTTCAACCAATTGCAACTCCTTGGCCCTTTTGTCAGTGGGGACTCGATCTCATAGGCAAGATTCACCCTCCATCCTCCAACGGTCATAAATTCATTATCATTGCCACAGAGTATTTCACAAAATGGATTGAAGTCATGCCTCTCATGCAAGTCACTAGAAAACAGATTGCTACGTTCATTCTCAACTATATCATTTGTCGATACGATATTCTTGTTTCCATTATCACCGATAACGGGCGTCCCTTCAAAAATCAGGATGTTCGTGAACTCTGTGACCGCTTCCATATTTCCCATCGTTTCTCCACACCATATTACCCCCAAGGTAATGGTCAAGATGAGGCATCTAATAAAACAATCCTTAAAAATTTTAAAAAGACAGTCGACGACGATGGCCGTAATTGACATATCCAAGTTAATCCTGCACTTTGGGCCTACTGCACAAGTGTCCGCACACCTACAGGAGCGACACCCTATTCACTTGTCTACAACACTGAAGCCATCTTGCCTATTGAGGTCAAGCTACCCTCTTTACAAGTCTCTTTGCAAAACATTATCATTGATGAAGACTATAGGGTCTCTCGCTTACAAGAACTTGAACTATTGGATGAATGAAGACAAACTGCTTTTAATCATCTCAAGGCTTATCAACAACGAATGAGTCGCAACTACAATCACAAAGTCAAGCCTCGCACATTTGAGGTAGGTGATTTGGTTCTCAGAGAAAACCCCAAAAATCAACAAGATAGAGAGAAGAAGGGCAAGTTTGAACCAAACTGGCTTGGTCCTTACATCATTATAGCAGCATATGGATTTGGTGCATATCAGCTCTCAACCATAGAGGGTGAACCTTTGGAGGATCCTATCAATAACATGCACCTTTGTAGGTTTTACACATAGCTCTTTAGAGTATCCTAGTTCAAAAAATACAAAAAAAAAAAAAGTAAAGAGAAATAATTTCATCCAACGGTGAAAACCACTTCGGTGGCGCCCTGGGCAAGTACCATGGTGAAAATCAGGTCACCGGTGCCATGCATAGAGACATTGCTCCTCCCTCCTTCAGGATTCACTTTCATCCTTTCACTTTGCACACACTCACATCCTATCCATTCATAATAAACTTACCTATTCCCATCATGGCTTGTTATTGATCTACCCAGGATTGGTTAGCCATTCATAATAAACCTCCCTTTTCACCCCTTTCCATTCATAATAAATCAGCTCCTATCTATGGCTAAGGCAAATCCTATGTCTAGTGATGGGTGTGGAACTGAGAACATCAAATGTTTCGAGGAGTACAGTTTCTTCCACTTTTCTTCAGTCTATTCGCGCACAATCTGCAATAAAACAGCACTTGCATCACCAATCTGCAATAAAGTTTCGTCTTCTCCGCAATAACGTATCGGTTTCATGGATTCAGTCAATTTCAGATGATACACAGCAACAACAATGTGCTTCAACAAATCAAATCTTTCAACAGACTCAGACAACATATGGTTCAGTGCTATCTATCATTTTTGTGAAAGTAAACATTGTGACCACAATCAAATAAGACTTATACAAGTGACAAGAGACACTAAACTTGAGGACTACAGTGGATGTTGGTGTCGAGTCTTGGTTTTCTTTTGATTTTATCTTTTTGGTGGCATGTCTTTTAGCTTTTCTAGGATGTCTCTGACTAGAGATTCTATCTCCAGGATGTCTTTGACTAGAAAGGTGAGGATGGGGTATCGTCACCTATTTTTCTTTGTTGTCTGGGGATTGTCTCTTAGTAATACCATGACTTGTCCAAGGATATGAGGACACTGTGAGTCTAGTATGAACTGGGGCATTCTTTGTTTGTGACTGTTTTATCTCCATGCAAACAGGTACAATGACTTTCTGGGTCAAATATATGCCTCGATTGTCATAACCTACTTGTCATAATAAAGCTCAATGATGATAATGTACAAGAAGCTCTTTCACTTTCATATCTTCTATCTTTCATCCCCCTTTCTTGATTGACTTCCATCATCCTTCTTGAGTCCGCATAGCTTGCTATCACATGACTGAGTATAATGACACACCAAAAACATTTGTATCTCATGTAGTTTCACCTGCATTACCACATATAAGCATTCCATACATACATATAGATATCACAATTGCATCACATCCTGCACACAACACATATTAGCACATTTTACATTCTCATCATGTAAATAATCATTTGCATTATCATATTCATTTGCATTTCATACATTCACATTCACATTTGCATAATATATAAAATATAAAAGAACAAAATTATTGCATTTCATCATGTACATATTTGCATCCATATCATAACCATCACATAAAACATACATCATTAAACATCTCATCACATAGGTACACATGCATATAGCTGCCGCAAAGATGAATCATCTGATATATATATATATATATATATATATATATATATATATATATATATATATAAAGTGTCATGATACAATGTTGTCAAAATCATATGGCTACAATCACCTGCAGGTGTCTACATCATCATACAAAAATGGTACAATACTGATACATAGGGAGCCCTCTACGGCTATGATGAACTCCCTCCCTCGGAGCCGCCTGGCCTTGACGGAATCTAGGCCCTAGAAGGACCCACCCCAGGATCATCCCTCCTGTCCCCTCTATCTGGTGGTGGTGGAGGACCCATAACCCCATCGCTAGATGCCTGTCACCTCTGGCTCCCTCCCGTAGTCATCGTTGTCCACGATGGTCTGCGGAAGCTCCTCGCCCGCTGCTCTGGTGGCACTGCCCTGTAGTATAGGTCACGCTAGTTACCTATCTCCTCCCCTACCTATAGAACATAGGCATATCCAGCCCATGTATCCTCTGCTGCCTTCCTCCCAGCCCTCAGTGCTGTCTCAGCCTCAGCATAGCACTGGATAGCCTAATCTTGCTCATGCTCTGTCTCCCTCAGTCGCCTCCTGAGCCTAGCGGTCTCCCTCTCCAGGTCTTGGATGTCATTTGCCTGTCCCTGGCAGATCTCCCTTAGCTCAACCAGCTCATCCTCCTCCACCTCGGCCCCCTGTGCCTTTGCCTAAGGATCCCCCTGTACTGGTGTATGTGCCTATACCTGTACCTACCTTTGTTCCTGTCCCTGCACCTGTCTAGGACCCTGTGTTGCTGGCACCTGTAGTGGCAATCCACCCCAACCCCTCACCACCCGAGCCTGCCTCTCCTCCCCACCCTCTCTCCGTGGAGCCACCCTCCTCTCTCCAACTGCACCCCGCCTCCTCCGTCGGCCTCTACCCCCACCATCTCCATCATCATCCTCATCCCCACCACCATATCCATCTAGAAGCTCCCCTGGGTTTGCTAATCATGGAAAGGGATGCTCAGCCCAATACACCGTGTACTTAGCATCCATGCTTGCATCCTTAATATCTGACCACATATCCCATGGCATCGGTACCATCTCTACTAGTTGCCTCACAGCCTGATCATATGACAACAGTGGCCCAAAGTGTACCTGATCCCTGACTGTCCAAGCATACATCCCGGAACCCCGGGGCATCTGTTGAATCTGGCCAAACTACCTACATACTCTGTCAATCAGCTGTCTCTCCAAAACATAGGGCGTCCACCCAATCAGATATCTGCTCTGGAAGGTGTACAGGAGATCCATTGCGTCCTCCTCCCACTGCTCGCACCCAAGGTATGGCCTCCATATAACAGTGTTGATCTCATCTAGGACCCGACGCCAATGCTCCAACCTGCCAATCTGTGGCTGCGATGTAATCATGTCATACAAATGCACAAAGCTACGTCCATGCCCCCTGCCTGTGAAGTGTATAGGTCATGTCACTGGCAGATGTTCATATGCCCACACTTGTAGCAATGTAACCCCGCAGCCCAATCCTACGGATCCATGATAAACAAACTGATGCAGCTTGGAATACAAGTGTGCCAGCACACACGGCCCCGAGGCATATCTGGTGTGCTGTGTAACCAGCATCTCCAAGGTGCTCCCCCATCCCACAACCAAACCTCATGTCGCCCTATCGGGACACAGGAACCCACTGATCACTCCCCCTAGCACTGTTGGCAACGCTAATCTTGTCGCTGTCATGGTGTCCCAAGCCACATGTCCTGCCCTCATCTCCAATCCTGAGTCCTAGAACACTAGTCTCAGGGCATCCTTGTCTCCATCTCGATCGTAAGGAATCAACTCCCCGTCGATCGATATCCGTAGAATCCTGTACACATCCTCCAAGGTGACTGTCATGTCACCCATCAGCAAATGGAACGTGCACATCTCAAAGTGCCACCTCTCACCTAATGCAGTCAGCAAACCCATGTTTGCCTGAAACTCAGGCACATACATAATGTATCTTAGACCCATGCCCTCAATGGCAGCCCTATCCTTGAATGTCAACTCTGTTCGCAACCTCTGAGTCGACAGGAATCTCTCTCGTGACTCCAGCATAGGCAAATACTCCTGCAGTCAAGCAAATCAATCATATCAGTCCTAGTGGCATTCACTGTTCATCACAAAATGCTACTTTTTATCTAAGTGCATATGGTACTCTATCCTAGTGACATTCACTATTCATCACAAAATACTATGTGTTTTGCACTCCCTGTTCATCACAAAGTGTTGCTCACATTTGCACTCCCTGTTCATCATAAAGTGTTGTTCACATTTGCACTCCCTGTTCATCACAAAGTGTTGCTCCTATTAGTACTCCCTGTTCATCACAAAGTACTATGTCTTGGTACTCACTGTTCATCACAAAGTTCCTTGATTTATCCTATCTTAGGGCCTCTGCTTGAGTGAATCCTCTTGAGTAGTTTCCTAATTGGCAACGTATGTTCTATCACAGAATTGTCAATCCTAGCCCTATCTGCTATCCTAGTCTTCCCTAGAGGACCTGCTTGAGTGTATCCTCTCAGCAGCTTATCCAATCGACAATGTATGTTCATCACAGAACTGTCGATTTGACCTAGATGACACAAATGCACATTTTTGACACAAACGCGCTTTCATGACATAAACGCGCTTAGAGACTGCATAAACGCGCTTGCCTATCACAGACGCGCCTGAAACACATAGATGTGCCTATGCTCTGCATAGACGTGCCTAAAAGACACAAATGTGCCTGCCTAGCACAAACGCGCCTGCACAACGCAGACATAATTGCATCCTACACAGATGCCTTTTCCAGCATAGACGCGCCTGGCACAAACACAGACGTGCCTAGCCAGCATAGACGCGCCTGGCACCAGCACAGGCGCGCCTACACGTTTTGGACATTTTTTAACATTTTCCTAAAAATGCATGTATTGCACTACCTAAGATGCATTAATGACAATATTTATTGCAATAAAGTACAAAGAGGTTTTGTGGTACTTACCGACTCTCCTGCATCTGCTGGCCTCTGATATCGGCGAACGCGATCGAATCTGTGAACCAATGCCATCGTTGCTTACTGCTGCTGTTCTATCTCGCTCTGCACTCTGATCTCGTGGATATGTGGATGACAATGAGGATGTTTTCCCCTCGTGGTCTATTTTATAGACTGCCCTAGCCCTAGCCCTAGCCCTAGCCCTAGCCCTCATTTCTCGAGTCAGTCTTCTTTATCCCGTGACTCTGTCACTTTATCCGGTCAATCCTTTTTAGCCATTTTTTCTTATCAAGAGATTGTCTATGATATTTTTAGACATTTTCATCCAATCTCTCGAGGGGGTATATCATTCTCATCTTGGGGCAACTGTGTATCAGTTCATCTTATCTTCTTTGAAACAACGCGACAAGCTGCATTGTCTTAAAGAGGGGCAAAATGTAGACACCTAAAATTGTCATGTCTAATTAAATAAATATTTTATTTATTTAATTACTTTAGCCTAATTCTTCTATTAATTAAATAAATCTTTATTTATTTAATTAATTCATTTATCCTCTGCTAGTCTTATTTCTCATTTAAATAAATACATTTATTTATTTAAATTACCCTTTTTCCTAAATTAAATAAATATCTTATTTATTTAATTGATCCCACTTCTTCTATTAATTAAATAAATCTTTATTTATTTAATTAAGTCATTAGCCTTTTCCACCCATGACACATGTCATTTATCTCTTAATTCATACACTACCTACCCTTTCATTATTTTATTATTTTCTTTACCTACCCTCTAATCATAGCCGACCTCCTTTTACACCTCTCAATCTTATCCCTCCATTTCATATAGTGTCTTCTATATAAGGAGATGCTTCCTTCATTATCAACCCTAATTGGCTAATCAATTGACGCACTCGACTACACTATGCTTTGCACTTTCATATTGTGATCCTACTTGCAACCACATTCTGTTCTTTGTTGAGCTCTTGTGCACATAAAATCTGAGAGCAAATATATCAAGCAAGATCAATGGAGATAGGAAGAATGGAGATCCAAACTCTATTGGACATGTGATGGTATAATCTTTGTGATTTCATTTGATTTGCATTGTCTTAGGTAATCTTCATATGTTATGGTGGATCTTTGTTGTTGTTAGGCTAGGGTTTTGTGGTTGAATCCATTTAGTCTTTCAACATTGTTCTTATCCATTTTCACCATAAACATTTTTAATCAATACATACTTGGTAAGCACCTTGAGGAGAATATTGACAAAGGTAATGCATAGAGAGATTCATAAATACTAGATTTGGTTTAATATGATTTGGTTCATTCATTTCCACATCCTTCCTTTTGTATATCCATACATATATATGTTTTGATAGCTATTGATGAGCTTTATAGGTAAATTGGGATTACTTTCTAAGGTGTAAGACCAAGGTATTTGAGAATTTTAAGAACAACAAATATTTTGCAGATAAATAGTTAAGGAAAACCATTAAGATTTTGCACATACAAAAAAATGACAACCACCATTTTGAGTAGCTTTTCCCTTCGAATGCAATTTATCTGTAGCAAATAGTCCTCAAGAGAATAGTATAAAAAATTAAAAAAATGTAATCCAAGGGAAATGACGTAACCATATCGTACACTCTATTTCTCATGCACCTTAGTAAATTGGGAAGATGAAATATAATATGAGAACCACATTCCTTATAAATTATAGATAGGAGTCACTACATTTAAGATTGGAGTTGCAAAAAATAAAAATAAATCACATCAAAGTTTTTGGTTCTTCATCATGGGCCCATAATCTTGTAGAGAAATGTAAGGCCATGAATCTGCAAGGTAATCCAAGTTGCATATTTTTAGCTTATCTAGATAGTGTTAAGGATTATTGATTACTCCAATGTGCTACACATGATTTATACATTAAGATGAGTTTTTTTTCTTTGAGGGCTTGTTGATTCCCACTCTAGACATTTCTCATTCTCTTTTTATATTAGACTCATTTGGGATTGATTATAGTTTTTCAAATGATTCACACCCACCTAGCTAGATTCCTATGATGAGGAATATTCTTCCTCAACTTCAGATAATAAGTGATAGTAAGGATTCACCTACTTTCTCTCCTAATAATCATTTAGAGGTTGGTGATTGTCCTTCTAGTTATAAAATTTTAGGTCTACTAATCATCATAATATAAAATGTATCTTGTATTTGTTTGTGTTGGGAATATATCAAACACTAAATTTATTTCCATACTTTTAGATGATTCTACATGGTTTCATAGCTATTGTTTTTGATTCAAGGTGTTTTTTAGAGGATCTAACATTCATAAGTGGGGTGATTCTATACAAAAGGAGTATAGCTCCCTAATTAGGAAGCAAGACTGGGATAGATTGTCCCCCTCCCTATATGAAGGAAATATGCCCCCCTTCCTAAATGAAGGAAACAAGTTTGATATAAATAGAAATATTTAAAAAATGTAGTTGATGGGTTAGGGATAAGTATAATACACAATTAGTAGTGTTGGGTTTTTTCTCGGTTTTCAATGTTGATTACATTGATACCTTTTAACCAATTACAAAAATAAACTTCATTTGATTCACACTTGAAATTACTATACCACATCACTAGTAAGCTCACTGGATGGACATCAAGAGTTTTATATTAATAGATACCTTAAGGAGGAGATATAAAGGGTGAAATTTTGGGGTTTTATTCAAGACTCTTCTTTGGTATACAAACTTTGGAAATATATCTATAGCCTAAAATAGGCCACTTAGACTTGGTATGCAAATATTGGTTATTTTATCCTCAAACTTAGTTCTCTCATTGTCATGTTTAGATCCAAACATATACATTCTCGATCAAATGATTCTCTCCTCTCTCTAGTTCTCTATTTTGATGATGTATCAATAACATGAAGGTATTATTTATGCAGTGTGATAGTAAAAATTACCCTTCATGAAAATATTTTAATGAATGAATAAGGATTGTTCCAATAATTCATTGATATTGATATATATCTTAGACTAATTTTGGAATCTCCATTTCATAGTCCAAGTATGATCTAGATTACTCTTTCTATTTTTAGTTCTCAAAAACTACATTTGATATTTATATTGTATATCACACTAACCACAAAGTTCTAAAAATTGTAATTGATGGGGGTATAATTTTAGTAGCTAGTAGTAGGAGGTGTACTCGTGTTGCTTCTTTTCTACACTCTTTCTAATTATAATTTTTACAATGTATCAAAATTTAGTTCCTCTTACTGCATATAACTCTATTTACATTTTTCCTTACAATCGTTAGTATTTCTTTTCAACAATGTCGGATTTTTATTTGCAATACTTTCATACTATGGTAATCCCTTTTCTTATATTAATGATTATTCTTTTAGTAGGGAAGAAATTGACAAGGCTCCTGATGAATTCCTTTATCCCAATCCTTCTAAACAATCATTTTGCCAAAGAATTATCAACATGGTTACTATGTCATTTCATAGTGATGATCTAGAAAAATTGGATGAAACTTATAAGCAAGTTATTCCTATCATGCTATCCTCTAAATCTAGTAACATGGTGATATATGAGAACCCTCTTTATGATGATTTACCTCTCATCCAATCTAACAATCAACTATTTAGTAGTGATGATTTTGCTATGTTAGATGATTTTATTAATGATTTCATCTCTAATAAATCTTAAACAATCTTAAAACATCCATGTCTAGAGGATTGATCAATATGATAAATGTGAATGGATATGTGTTAGAGCATATTTAGCTATTAGTTTCTTTTTAACAACTAGTTATGCTTTTTTGCTTTTTTGGTTTTTTGCTAAAGTTCACTTAGGAGTGATTTTTTTAGTTGTGCACCTAGTTTAGCTTTTATGCATCTAGTTTAGCTAGAGTTGAGATTTATTTAGCTCCTCATGCTTGCACTTTAGTTCTCCTAAAATTAGCTTTGTGCTTTCTTTATAAGCACCTCATTGAACAATTGTAATTCATTCTATATTCTTTGTTTTTGAGTAATATAGCATTCAATTTGTTCAACTCTCTCTTGTGGAAGGTGTTCTTGTTTTCCGTTTGATCTTGCAGAAACTTGTGTTGCCATATTCAACATGGTATCAGAGCTCGGATTCAATAAGCCCCTTCTCAAGCTTTGAGGGTTTTCATTACTAAGAAGTGTTGCAAGGTCACAATTTTTTTTATGGATCTGGCAGTGGGTGAATTTTTTATTAGTTTTGAGGTGAAACGGGCATCACCATCGCATTCACAGCATCAAAAAATCCTAACATTGACTATTGTTTCATCAAAATCCTAATATTGACTATTGTTTCATCAAAATCCAAGCAGTTGAATTTCGGGGTTAATTTGGCCAAGGGCACATTTTACAAAGCAATTTTTGGAGTCATCTAAAAAATATAGTTATCTACAATTGCCATCATGTTTAGAAGGGCCAAGAACTCTAAAATCGTCGGAATTAGAGATTAGAAAAAAAAATTGGTGATTTTTCAAGTGCATATTTTCTTGTGCAAGTACAATTTCATACTTCTGAATCATCATACATCTTCCGACAGCTATACTTGCATAAGAAAAATCCAAGGGCAAAAAGAATTCATGTAGGTTTTTATGTTTACTAAAGATTTGATAAAATTTTCATTGAAAATGTGCTCTTTAAAAGTCAAAAGGTTTAATTTTTTATTTGAACAAAGGCAAATCAAAGGACAAGGCCTACACAGGCTATCCCATCCATACCTCTGTAGGTACCTTGCTTAGCTTAGCATGTAATTAACAATTTTTAAGTGGTTTTTTGTGGGTTTCCTTTATATTTAGCATCCTCTATTTTTACTCCTTCACTAAATTTGCTTGGAGCATCTATTTGAAATATTTTGGGGAGGTAAAAAAAAAAATATTTAGGAAATATTTTTACCACATCAATAGTGCCACATTAGCAGTTTGACTGCCACATTAGCATTTTGACCAACTTTGACCAATTTCAACTCTCAAGCCATAAAAAGCTACATTTGGTTTCTTTCTCATCACTTGGTCATACAGGCTCCATTTTTCTACTATCACATATCGTCGAAAAGATCATTTTGGCACTGATTTGTGCATGGTGTTAGTTTTGTTAGATTTTTCTCCAAGTGTCTGATATAGGCCTCCAAAGTCAAACTTGTTTTTCGCACTTCTGGGGCCATAACTTGGGTAAATAGACTCTATTTTCGACTTTAGCACATCATTGGAAAGATCTCAGAGTCACCTATTCATGTTTTTATGTTTCTTTGCCAGATTTTTTCTCAAGTTCTCAGGGGAATTAATTTATTGATTTTAGGCTTTATCTTCATTTTAGTTGCATTAGGGTTTGTGGTTTCTTTTTGTGGGGCGGTCAAATTTTTTTTTCAAATCCTCTTCACACCTCATCCCTATGGCATACTTTGTTGTTTGTCTGACACCCCATAACTATCACACTTAGAAGGATCAAATGACTAATTTGCTTATGTGCAGAGGTTTTTGGTCTACTTTGGATGAGATCCAACTTACCTTGGATCGTCTGTTTGAGGTTTTTCAACACAAAAACAAGATAGATGAGGCTATGGGATTGATTGTCATACATGTTTATGCTAGTCTCTTGTTTCACCTTAATTTGTGTACTACTTCGTGAGCCATGTGGACTAAGTTCAAGGATCTTTTTGGGAAAGTTAATGAGTTGCAGGATATGCAACTAGAGATGGAGTTGACCACATTGGTGCCTTATTCATTTCCCACTATTGAGGACTTTTTGGAGAAGTTCAAATCTCCCAGATCTTTGTTAAAAGGTTGTGGTAAGGAGAAATTTGACATAGAGTGTGTCTACTTGATATCTGCAAATGAAACTCAATTTTTTAGGAAGTGATAAAAAATTTCTAATGTATTTTAAATAAAATCCAAGCAAGAGGAAAACTAGAATGTAATAAAAGATTTATAGATGCACTTAAACTAGAATAATTAAAACTATAAGAAGTGAAAACAAGATTTCATGATTTAATACATAAATGAGCTCTAATATGGAACACAACCCTTTTAGAAGTAGTAGATCTCTATCCTTTGTAGGATAACATATGAAAAGAAAGAGCCTTTTAACATAAGAAAATTGAAATTTCTATCTCTAATAAGGCTTGCCAACTTTTTGTTATCTATTTCTTTAGCTTCAACAAATTAAGCTAGTAGTAGTGAATCTACATATCAAAGTATGATCTAGGTAAACTTACTTTTTGCTACTAAGAGTTCATCCTTGCTTTCAATGGTTATGTAACCATTTGTAAAACCTTGGCCTATGTGTGAAAAACACTTATTTAGATAGAGAATCCTAGATTTAGTTCATGATTCAAATAAGAATAAAACTCCACTAGTACTTGGTGAAGTTATTGTTATTGTATTTAATACAAGTCTTTTTATCAATGTGCAACACAAGTGAATATATATCCTTCAATCTTTCATTTTTTATATGATTAAATGGTCCACTAGAAGAAGTTACTAGTCCAAATCAACTTTAGCAAATTATGTAGACTTAGAATAGTCCTTTGCAAATCCTAAACTACCCATTGCTATAGTCTTCAATGACCTTAAACATCCATAATTTACCAAGGTAACTACACATTATTTAGAGCCATTTTGTAATCTTGACCCAACACAATCAATCATCTTGTGATTTTTTGGGGCACATGAATCTTGCCTCGGATCATTGGGTTTGATTGAAACTAGTGATAATACTATCACACGTATAAAAGTTACTATTAAATATATTTTAGTAGTAAATAAAGTGATTGAGCTTCTCTAAATTAATTCTATTAAATTATTATTACTTAATTAATGTATCTAGGTATATATGCAAGAGTGGTTTTATTTTTTCACAATGAGAAATTTTATTAATGTTATACATCCATATTACATTGCTTAAAAATTAAAATCATTATGCAATATGAGAGCTTGGGCATCATCAACTCCCTTAGATTGGAAAAAAAAACATATGAAAGTTATATTAAGAAAACATAGATGACACAATTAATTAAAATTGATGGTGTACACTATTATAAAAGAAAATCTAAATAACAATAATTAGGAAAAAAAGATGATTTTTAATAAGACAACTTCTTAATAAATGCCATAATTATTATAGATACAACCATGCTCAATAATTAAATAGAAATACTTATCTATTACAATTTTCTAAACTTAAAAAAGTAGTCAACTTCCCATATCAATTTGTGATCATATACAAACATTATATATCAAATTGATTTTTAAAAAAGAAAGAGAAACCTTAATCATTTACAATTGAAAAACAACATAAATCTCAGAGATTAAGATTTCGAGGAAATCTTAGAGATTAAAGTTTCATCGAAATCTAAGAAATGTACACTCACCTTGATTAGCTGGACCCATTGTGGCATTACACCACTTGACAATAGATTTTGCATTTGTCAACTTTACTTTATATTTGTACTTTAACTCTTCTTGTGCTAAGGATCTTTTGATACACTCTCCTGCACCATCATGCTCCCCCTTTCCATGCCCGACCTCACAAAAATTTCACATATGTTGAACACACTTGATCTTATACGTTCTTCTCAACCAATAAAACATCCAAGAGTTCTTGAATTGTGATGCACAATTATTTGACCATATGATATTCCGACGAAATGAAATACCCTTGCTAGCCAAATTATGGTAGAACATTTGAAAGCAACCTTGCACAAACTTTGTAGAATGTGTGTAATCATCACTGATATAGAAATGATACTCCCTCAATATCTTCTTGTTATCATTTATAGCAGGGATAACTTTAAGAAACCCCCCCCCGGGCAACTGTATAAAATCCTAGCGAATCAGACATTATTTTCGGGGGGGAATTTTCATATCGATGGCGATTTTTTTTTTTAAATGAGGAAAAAAGTATTTTGTATTGGCGATTTTTTTTCTAGGGTACGAAAATGCCATAAATTTCTGGCGAATAATAACTTGTTCTATGGGGAAAATATTTATTGTGGGAGGCGAATAATTATTGTTAAAAGGAACAAATATATAATTGTATGAGCGAAAAAATTTACTCCGAAGGAAAACTTATTTAAATGTATTGGCGATTTTTATCCACCGCTTGAAAATTATTTAATTTTTTTTGGCGAATATTTTGTTATTTATGGTACAATATATAATTCATTGGCGATTTCAGGAATTCATTGCCATTAATAGACATCACATCGCATTAGTACATCACATCACATAATACATTGAGTCCGGACTCTGCACGATGTATCAATAAGCGCGGCCTCTTTGACACATAAAGGGTGACACATACCTAAAATCTATCAATGATTTTAAACCGTTTGATGATCGTAGATCAATGGCTGAAGTTTTATTTTGACCCAATTTTCTAAAGAGAACATAGCTCACCAGAAAGTGCCTGGAATGGAATTGGATTCAATAGACACGTATCAAATATCATGAATCACGATCGATAATTTTGTTTATTTAATATATATCTATTCACTTACGGCAATCCACTTTGTCCCCACGACTTCCAATGTGATACTTGCCAATTTGGTACTGGTTCATAGTTGTTTCCATTTTCGCACAGTAATTTTCGAGGTGATTATAGGTCATTCAAATACGACATGTAATTTTCGAGGTGATTATAGATTATCTAAATAATAGGTGAATACAATATAGTTGGCAAAAGTTGGGGTGAATGGAGACACGTGTCGGCAAGATGTCGGGCGAATTGGGTCCCCTTGGCTAACAAATCTTCACATGCCTAAGGCGAATTAAGGTCATCTATTAAGGCAACCTCAGAGAGTGTAGGCGAAACAATTAAATTTACCGTGTGTCCACCATATATTGTATTGGCGAAATCATTGCATAGAAACATTTAATTGCATAAAACATATGGCGATTGGGCCGTGACTTTGACAGAAATTGATAATGTTCTAGCGACATGGCCACCCCTAGTCGGTACAAAAATATTCGCCATTTCCGACATGGCCGACGTGAAAAATTTGCCATTGGCGAATATTCGCCACTAAAGTAATCTCTGATTTATAGTATTAGTAGCATGAATGAATGCTATATGCAAATATATAGCAACCTATGTGGAGTTGTAATACTGGGATTGGACCTCATCCTTTGGCTTTAGTGTGTAGTTCTTTGCAAAGTCATCAACTGAATCTAGTATCAAGTGGGAACATGTCCTTGTATAGATTTAATTGCAAGTCCAACCATTGAGCTTTATGGGTATGCCTTGCATACTCATACAACATATTCGCACGAAAAATGCCCATAAAATGATAAATTGGAATATTTCACTAACAAATTCACATGTTTTTTCTTATTTGCCATATTTTAGACTATAGATCACTATCTTATATTTTCCATTCCACTACTAGTTCGTTTCCAATAACATGTGCACTCTCCATATGTTCACACATTGGCAAATTTTGCAAGCCATCACAATGAACACATGTGCCATTCAAGCATACATTATTGTAGAATTGTTGACCATCAACTCTTTCATATAAAATAGTAGATATGAAACCCCTTGAAAATCTAGGTGGAGCCTTTATGTTACATTCCTGCAAAACATTGTCAGTATGCAAATCTACACATATATGTCGATAAACATCATAATGATTAGAAAATTCAATATGTACTCTACAACAACAAGTTGTGCATGTGTGAATTATTTTGACATAAAAAGGCTTTACCATTTTGAAAAATATTCGACTAATTTTAATTTGAGGATACATCTCTATAAACTTGGCAAAATATTGTGTTTGAGTCATATCCAAAAAATGCTTCGGATGTGGATCACGGATTTGAATACAAATCCTCCTCCTTACAATATCCCTTTGAGAGACCATTGTGTTATTCTTCCAAAATTATTCAATTAAGGATCTTAAAGCTTCAATAATTTCTTTATCTTTTCATGGTAGTCGACCAGAGAATGCCCATAATTCTTTGTCATTTGAATCCTCAACTCTTTCATGCCTTCCCATGGCTCTCATTAGAGATTTTCTACTTATTTTCATTTCTTTACTTGTCTTTCTAATGAGTCGATATTTCTTAGTTTGAGTGCTTACTATTGTTGATGTGAGAACACATCATGTGTTGTTGATATCTTTCATGCATGATGTAGAACCCACACTCTCAAATGCGCTCATTAGATTTTCACAATTGATTTCATACTTGAATCACTTGATTTTCTTAGCCCAAAAATCTTCACGATGGACCTAAATTTTAGATTTGTCATCATTTCAACAAATAGTTGACATCTTTTGGTCTCATTTAACTTCTCAAAATACAATCTCCAAATTTGGTAAGCTCATATATTTGACAAGTACACTTTGGAATCTTATCAACCATTGGTTGTAAAATATTAGCATCAATATCAATCAAATTCTTAAGCTTTATATGCAAAATTCTAGGAGGTGTTCTCAAAATTTGAGTTGCCTCAATATCAGGAATGTTAACAACATTAAGGATAGATGGCATACCTCCAATGGTGTCACAACCCTCCTTTATCACTTTTTGATTTGATACAATTCTATTATATTTTTTTGGTTGAGCTATTGAAAATAATTGAATGAATATTATAAAAGAATAAATAATGGACCCACATACACACTTGGAGAATATAATTCAAAAGGCATTATTTATTTTTATTTTTATTTTCCCATTCCCAATTATGGCACATGTTGTAGGAGGAATTAGAAGCTTCTAGAGGAATCTTCAATACCTTGCATGTAACTCCCCCCACTAGGATATCTTAATTAATTTCTCTAGATAGTGGAATTAAGGGATTTTTCCTATATATTGTATGCAAGTATTCAGAAGAGGGAGTTGGATATTCTTTGAAGAAAGTTTTCTCAAATAGTTTGTTTTTAGTAGTCATATTTTTCATTTTTGGAGAATAGTTAAGTTTGTTTTGAAGAATTTTTCCAATCTTGCAAGGAAGGATCAAGGAAGGCTAGGTTTGAAGATTTGGGGAGGATTCAACATCAAAAGGCTTCTCCAGGTTCCCTCTCTTTTTGTATTTGATATTTCTTTATGTAAATTTTTATATTTTCAAAGGAAATATCTCCTCCTAGATTCTTTAGTTGAATATAGCTTTCTAAAAGAAATCATTTCTTAATTGTTAGATAGAAAGGAAATCTATTTTTCATTAAAGAAATGCATTGATAAAAAATTCTTTTCTTTTTAAAATACAAATGCAGATTTCTCTTTTATTTGTTATTCTATTTATTTAATCTTTTTAAAAGAAAGAAATCAGATTCTACTTTTTTTATTTTTTTTTAATCTAGAGAAGATCTTGAATCAAAAAAAAAAGAGGAAAATAAATCATGCTTTTTCAACATTTCTATTCTTTTTTTTGAAAATCTTAAATTATTTTATCTCTGTAAATAATCCTTTTCTTTCTATGCTTATAATCATTTGTATTTAGGAATCTCGCTATGTGAAATAGTATATCAAATATGATTTCTTCTCAATGTTCTTGTATAAAATCCATGTGAGAAATATTGTCTTGTTATTTAACTAATTTCAGAAATCTCTCTCTGTGAATATCAATTTCCTGGAAATCTCTTCAAAAAAATTATTATCTCATAAGAGAGATTTGTTGATTATAATCTCTATGAAATAAAAAAAAATTATACATGTACCTATCTCTAAGGAGATTTAGCTCTTTGTTGTATTGCTGCCTTGAATTCAAGCACAGTGTATTTCCTTGGGCTCCTGTAAGATCATCTAAAATAAATTTCCTCTATTATCTTCCACGCCTATGAATAAATTCTTATTCTTATTTTTTTTACAATAACATATATATATATATATACCCCTCTTATATTATTTAACAAACTGGAATAAAAACCATATATATATATATATATATACATATTATTAAATTTATAAAAATGATAATGAATAAAAATAAATAAAACAAGTAAAACAAATAAAAATAAAAAATCTTTCCGCACGAAATAACTTCGGGCAACATGCGGGGGGGGGGAGGCGGAGTTAAAGCATCCGTCAGGGAAGTGCTACCCTCCACTACCCCTGCAGTCATTGTTACAGCAGTGGCCGCAGGGGGAGTGGAGGGGCCCACGGTGTCCCCTCAACTCTACGGGCCTGCACCTACACGACCGCAGGGATGATGGGACCTGTGGCCCCCACTCCCCATTAACTTTAAAACAAAGTCTCGTACCCTTTTTATTTATTTAGATTATATATATATATATAATTGCAAATTAAAAATTGTTAATAATTGCTTTAGTTTAAATTTTAAATTATTAAATTAAACTTAGGAAAATTTATAAATAATTAGGATCATTGTGTAGTAAATTTGTAATTTTAAATTAATGTATATAATTGGAATCTCTCAATCCATTTGAGATTTATTGGGTTACTTGGTCGGTAATTTTAGGTTCATTTAAAACAATTAAGTCATATTATTATGATTTGATCCAAACTAATTGCTCATTTTGAACTAGTAACTCTATAATTAATTATTCTCGTGATAGAAGTAAACATTGCTTAATTTTGCATGTAAATGACACTATTTTTGCATCATACGAATTACTTATATATTAATTTGCATTCATTGATGAGCAAGTTACATTTCCATCATCTTCATGCAAGTTACACGTTTTAATATGTGAGTTCATAATTGTCATTATCATGCAAATATATATTAAATAGTTTAGTTGTAGAAGAATGGTATTTTTATGTAGAAGAATGGTATTTTTATCAAGTGGTACTTGAATGCCATCGAAGTAGTTATTTCAATTAATTAAACTTTGAAATGTCCAATTATGTACATTCAATTCATAATTGTTTTCAATCATGATGTTTTTCATAGCTTCTTAGTTAGAAAACTAAATAAAGGAATTCAGAAAACTAAAACCTAGCAGCATTCAGTATATGCAGTGCCTATGGGTCACGCTTATGGGTAATGTCGTCGGGTTGAACTACTGCACTTAACGCCTAATAAAGTTGCATCAACGATGTTTGTGGCATCATCCCTATAAATCATTGGGGAGTGATAAGGGACACTTGGAAGTTAAAATCCAAGGGGCGGGTAATCCTCCTTGGATCAATAATCTAATAAGATAATCCTTAAATGATTTTCATCCGTTGAGTTAAACCATGGTAAACCCCCTTTAAGGTTGATTGGGTGAAATGCTTTTATGAAATTGATTTAATCTCGAAGAGTTGTTGACGATTGACAATTGGGTCAAGGGTGATGCTTATGATAGGTATCGGGATCTAGTTGTTTTAGGCCACAAGCAATAGGCCATCTTGAGCCTTTGCTTAAGTGCTACCACCGTGGGTAGCAACTGCAGAGAAATTATCTAGGACATTGACCCTAGAAAGGGTTGTGCACCCACTAATTAGTTTACATCAAACCATAGAGTAGAAAATAGAACTACATACTTTATGCCTTGATCCTATGCCGAAACGGGTATGTAGGCAGCCTAGGGACGAAGTTGTCCCTAATACTCAGGTGTTTGTGGATGGGGTCTAGGTTTTGGTTAGAAGAAGGATTGAGAAGAATCCTAATTTGAAAGATAAGTATAATAAAAGGAAAAAGTAATTCAATGCATACTCGAAAGGAATCCCGTATGGATTTGCTTGACTTCTCAAGGCTTTAAGCCAAATTTTGAGGCAGAATTCAAGCTTATATTATGTTATTTTGATTTCTCCTAAGGACGGCGACCTCAGTGCACTCCTATTAGAGGAGTGTGGTACTTAGTGAGTGACTCAGGACCCGAATGGTCCTGATGAGTCTAAGTCTCTGGCCAGAGCACCTCCTATCCCAATTGGATAGATGCCTATCCCATATGGGTAGATGCCTATCCGGTATTGGATAGATGAAACCTCCTGCTCCGTATGGACATATGCCTAACCCGTATGGTTAGATGCTCATCCTGGATGGATGAATGCCTAATCCTAATGGATGGATCCCCAGAGTATACGATTGAATCAAACACAAATGATTAAAGCAAAAAATTAAAATAAAAGTGGTCAAATTTTGTTGGGTTTATTAAAGTGGGTTATTACATGTGGTATCAGAGCAAAGGTTCAAATCTAGGCATTGCGCTCACTTCAATTTACACAACTAAGGGAATGTTTTGCAATGGTAGAGATTAAATTATAAAATATTAAATCAAGAACTAACTACATAATTGAATTTTTAGGTAAAACCCTAGAATGGCTAGAGGAAGAGGGAGAGGAAGAGGAAGAGGAAGGGGTAATGGAAGACATACTACCACTAGGAGACAAAGGGAAGCTAATCATGAAGAAAACCATGAAGAAAACCATGAGGAAGACCATGAAGGGGATCAACATATCCCAGGGAATAATGAAGATGGGGTCGAGGCTATAATCAACCTGCTAACCGAACAAAGGGATAAAATCAACTTCTTGGAACAATCAATGCAGGACCTTAGGGCAAGGCAAAATGACATTGAAAATTGAAGTGGAACTGAAAATAGGAACCCTGGTAGCAATCAGGGGATTATGATGGGCAATAGAAAATAAAATAACATATTGGAACTCTCCAAGGATTTGAAAAAAATCACCCCTCCTAAGTTCGATGGGAGGCAAATTGGTGAAGGAGCTGAAAATTGGTTAAATGAAATGGAAAATTATTTTGAACTAAGAGATTTTAGTGAAAAAACCAAGGCCTTATGGGGTTCCTATCAACTCACAGGGGAGGCAGCTAGTTGGTGGACCAACACCAAGGAGCAAAATGGGTATAGCAGGGATACGATCACATGGGATCAATTTGTTCACCACTTCTGAAAAAGGTGGCTCCCTCAATTGTTCTTTGATGAGAAGGTGACAAAATTCCATAATCTACGTCAAGGGCCCCTATCAATCCAACAATATTGCGATAAGTTCACCAAATTGCTTAAGTATGTACCTATGTACTAGAAAGATGAAGAAGGCCAAGCAAGGAAGTTCATTTTGGGACTAAATACCAACATAGGGGCAGAGGTTGACATGCATGGACCCAAAAACATGAACGAAGTACTTGAAAAGTCCCTGAGGTGAAGAGGAAGATTCAAACCCTAGCAGGGCAGAACTATAATGGGAACCACTCTTTTAAAAGGAAGTAGGAATTCAAGGGGAACACTAACTTCAACAAAAGTCAAAGGAATAATTCTTCCGAAAGAAGGCCACCCCCTAATCAATATCAGAGGAATGGATATAATAATAATAACAGGGGCACTAATAATAGAGGAAACTATAATAGGAATGACCAGCAGAACAAGATAACTTATCCACCCAAGGCCAATGAAACAAGGAATGATCCCCCTAGGAATCAAGGTAGGAGTGGTCCTCCAGGTGGATGCTTTATGTGTGGGGGAAACCATTTTGCTAGAGAATGTCCCAAGATGCAAGGTCAGATTAGGGCCAATCAACTACAATAAGGGCCCCAACAAAGGATTCATGCATCAGTTAGGAACCAAAGAGCAAGATTCCAGAATGTTCTCGTGGAAACTACATGTACACTATTTGAACAACCAATTTCAATTCTAATTGACACTGGGTCATCTGAATGTTTCATCTCACCTGAATTAGTAAGCAAATATGCATTAAAAGTTAATCAAATGGAGTCACCATGGACAGTTCAATATGGGGATAAGGCAACTAGGGAAGTAACTAAGTGTTTGTCGAGGGCAAGGGTACAATTTCCTGAGTTTGAAACAAGGGTAGATCTCTATGTGGCACCCCTAGGATTATATGATGTAATTATTGGAATGAGTTGGTTAACAGATTATCAAACTAATGTAGATTGCTATAACAAAGTTGTTGAATGCTTGGATGATGGGGGGGAAAGGGTCAAAATCCAAGGAAAGTTTAACCCCATTAATATAGAAACCATATCAGCTATGCAATTAAAGAAGGAAAGAAGAAGAGGAGGCCTAATCTATATGGTTGAAATTGATGAAAGAAAAGAGGAAAATACCCCAACCTTTGAAAATACCCCTTTCTTATAAGAATTCAAGGATGTATTTCCAGAAGAATTACCCGGCTTACCCCCTAAAAGGAAGTTTGACTTTTCTATCGACTTACTACCGGGAGTTGAACCGGTATCAAGGGCACCTTACCGAATGAACACAACTGAATTACAAGAGCTCAAAATGCAATTAGAGGAACTCTTAGCCAAGGGATTAATAAGGCCAAGTGTATCACCATGGGGAGCACCAGTCTTATTCATTAAGAAGAAGGATGGAACCTTAAGACTATGCATCGACTATACGATGTTGAACAAGGTCACAATAAAGAATAGGTATCCCTTACCTTGAATAGAGGATCTTTTTGACTAAATGAAAGGAGCAACCATTTTCTCGAAGATAGACCTCCGATCAGGATATCATCAAATCATAATTAAGGAGGAGGACATTCTAAAGACAACTTTCTGGACTAGATATGGGCATTATGAATTCACAGTAGTTCCTTTTGGTGTAACCAATGCCCCAACTGCATTTATGAACCTAATGAATAGTGTACTCCATGACTACTTGGATAAATTTGTTTTGGTATTTCTGGATGACATATTGACTTACTCTAGGAATGAGGAGGAACATTTAGTACACCTACAAATTGTTTTGCAAAGGTTGAGGGAACATAAGTTATATGGGAAACTGTCAAAATGTGCCTTCTTTGAGGAAAAGATTCACTACCTTGGGAATATAATATCAAAGGAAGGAATAGCAATTGATCCAGATAAGATAAAGGCAATAGTAGAATGGTCGATCCCTAAAAACATTTCAGAGGTAAGAAGCTTTATGGGGCTAGCAAGGTACTATAGGAGGTTTGTGGAAGGATTCTCTAAGATAGCAAACCCCATCACCTCATTATAGAGGAAGGGTAAAAGGTTTGTGTGGATAGAACAAAGTGATAAGGCATTCCAAATTTTGAAGGGGAAACTAACTTCAACACCCATTCTAAAAGTACCAAATCCGAATGGACACTTCACAGTCGTAACTGATACTTCTATTGAAGGTTTAGGAGGAGTACTTATCCAAGATGAAGGAGTAGTAGCTTATGAATCTAGGAAGCTAAAGACTCATGAAGTTAATTATGCACCCCATGACTTAGAGTTAGCAACAATTGTGCATGCCCTATAGAAATGGAGACACTTCTTACTAGGGAAGCCCTTCAAGTTAAAGTCAGATAACCAAGGACTAAAGTACATCTTTACCCAACCCCACTTAAATGCTAGACAAAGAAGGTGGTAAGAGTTTCTAAGTAAATGTGATTTTGAAATTGAATATATTAAGGGGAAGGAAAATAGGGTGGCAAATGCTTTAAGTAGGAGACACTTGATGACTATAGCAACATTCAAAACTTCTTTCAAAGGGAAAGTAATGGATGAGTAGGGACATAACCCATGGTATGAGCAAGTCAAATTGACTTTAGATTACGATCCAACTGATCCTAAGGTTGAAGGGTATACATTAGATGAAGATGGGTTGCTCAGATACAATAATAGAATCTATATTCCTAATTCAGGAGACTTAAGGGAAGTAGTCTTGTCGGAGACTCATAATGCCCCTTATTCAGGGCACCTGGGAGTTAACAAACTTTATGCAAATCTAAAGAAGTTATACTTTTGGCAAGGGATGAAGAATGACATAGTCAAGTATGTGGCTAAATGTTTGGAGTGTCAAAGAGTAAAGGTAGAACATAGACATCCAGCTGGATTATTATAGTTACACGATGTACCTCAACACAAGTGGCAAGTTATTAGCATCGATTTTGTGCAAGGGTTGCCCATGTCACCTTCTAGACATGATACGATAATGGTGGTAATTGATAAACTCACTAAGGTGGCACACTTTATACCAGGGAATTCGACGGATGATGCACCTACCTTGGCAAGGCGCTTTGTTAAGGAAATATTTAGGTTGCATGGAATGCTAGAGAAAATCATATCAGATAGAGATGCTAGATTCACTTCAAGGTTTTGGACAACTCTTCAATCAGCTCTGGGAACTCAACTAAATTTTAGCACTGCATACCATCCTAAAACCGACTGTCAAACAAAAAGGACAAATCAAATTTTGGAAGACCTACTTCGCATGTACTGCATGGACCAATAGAAGAAATGGCAAGATTACCTACCTCTGGTAGAGTTTGCTTACAATAATACATATCAAACATCTTTGGGAATGACACCTTTCGAAGCATTGTATGGTAGGCCATGTCGAACACCTTTGAGTTGGGATAGTCTTGAAGATAGAGTAATTGTTGGACCAGATATGTTGAAGGAGATGGAAAGAAAAACTAAGGAAATTAGGCATAGATTGAAGGAAGCCTCAGATAGGCATAAAAGTTATGCAGACAAGAACAAGACACCAAGGGAGTTTGAGGTGGGAGAGAAAGTCTTCCTAAGGGTTAGGCCACACAATAGTTCCATAAGGTTTGGGAAAAGGACCAAGCTTGCACCTTGTTATGTTGGACCTTTTGAAATATTGGAAAGGATTAATCCAGTTGCATACCGGTTGGCCTTACCTCCCTAGTTGAGCCGAATCCATGATGTCTTCCATGTATCTCTTCTTAAAAAGTATGTACCTGATGAGAAACATATTCTGAATTGGGATGCTTCACAGGTCCAGGAAATGGGAGGAATAATGATAGAGCCATTCAAAATCTTGGAGAGGCGCCAGTGCCAATTGCACAATAGAGAGGTTGATCAATACAAAGTACAATGGAATCAGTATGATGAAAAGAATGCCACATGGGAAGATACTAGGGAAATGCAACAGTTGTTTCCTTTTTTGGTTTAAACTAATCATGAACTATAGACTCTTTTGGATATATTCAATAAGTGCATCGGGATGATGCACAAATTAAGGGGGGGAGGATGTCACAACCCTCCTTTATCACTTTTTGATTTGATACAATTCTATTATATTTTTTTGGTTGAGCTATTGAAAATAATTGAATGAATATTATAAAAGAATAAATAATGGACCCACATACACACTTGGAGAATATAATTCAAAAGGCATTATTTTATTTTATTTTAATTTTCCCATTCCCAATTATGGCACATGTTGTAAGAGGAATTAGAAGCTTCTAGAGGAATCTTCAATACCTTGCATGTAACTCCCCCACTAGGATATCAATCAATTTTGCATGGGTCCAATATTGGAAAAGAATCTCATTCTTAATTAATTTCTCTAGATAGTGGAATTAAGGGATTTTTCTATATATTATATGCAAGTATTCAAAAGAGGGAGTTGGATATTCTTTGAAGAAATTTTTCTCAAATAGTTTGTTTTTAGTAGTCATATTTTTCATTTTTGGAGAATAGTTAAGTTTGTTTTGAAGAATTTTTCCAAGCTTGCAAGGAAGGATCAAGAAAGGCTAGGCTTGAAGATTTGGAGAGTATTCAACATCAAAAGGCTTCTCCAGGTTCCCTCTCTTTTTGTATTTGATAGTTCTTTATGTAAATTTTTATATTTTCAAAGGAAATATCTCCTCCTAGATTCTTTAGTTGAATATAGCTTTCTGAAAGAAATCATTTCTTAATTGTTAGATAGAAAGGAAATCTATTTTTCATTAAAGAAATGCATTGATAAAAATTTCTTTTCTTTTTAAAATACAAATGTAGATTTCTCTTTTATTTGTTAATCTATTTATTTAATCTATTTAAAAGAAAGAAATCAGATTTTGCTTTTTCTATTTTTTTGAAATCTAGATAAGATCTTGAATCAAAAAAAAAAGAGGAAAATAAATCATGCTTTTTCAACATCTTTATTCTTTTTTTTGAAAATCTTAAATTCTTTTATCTCTGTAAATAATCCTTTTCTTTCTATGCCTATAATCATTTGTATTTAGGAATCTCGCTATGTGAAATAGTATATCAAATATGATTTCTTCTTAATGTTGTTGTATAAAATCCCCGTGGGAAATATTGTCTTGTTATTTAATTAATTTCAGAAATCTCTCTCTGTGAATATCAATTTCCTGGAAATCTCTTCAAAAAATTTATTATTTCATAAGACGGATTTGTTGAATATGATCTCTGTGAAATAAAAAAAATTATACACGTACCTATCTCTGAGGAGATTTAGCTCTCCGTTGTATTGCTACCTTGAATTCAAGCACAGTGTATTTCCTTGGGCTCCTGTAAGATCATCTAAAATGAATTTCCTCTATTATCTTCCATGCCTGTGAATAAATTTTTATTCTTATTTTTTTTACAATAACATATATATATATACACCTCTTATATTATTTAACAAACTGGAATAAAAACCATATATGTCTGTGTGTGTGTGTGTGTATATATATATATATATATATATATATATATATATATATAATTAAATTTATAAAAATGATAATGAATAAATAAAAATAAAACAAGTTTAAAAAAAAAAAAAAAAATCTTTCCGCAGGAAATAACTTCGAGTAACGTGCGGGGGGGAGGGAAGGCGAAGTTAAAGCAACCGCTAGGGAAGTGGTACCCTACGGTCACTGTTACGGCAATGGCCGTAAGGGGAGTGGAGGGGCCCACGGTGTCCCCTAAACTCTGTGGGCCTGCACTTGCAGGACCGCAGGGGTGATGGGACCCGTGGCCCCCACTCCCCATTAACTTTAAAACAAAGTCTCGTACCCTTTTTATTTATTTAGATTATATATATATATATATATTAAATTGCAAATTAAAAATTGTTTAATAATTGCTTTAGTTTAAATTTTAAATTATTAAATTAAACTTAGGAAAATTTATAAATAATTAGGATCATTGTGTAGTAAATTTATAATTTTAAATTAATGTATATAATTGGAATCTCTCAATCCATTTGAGATTTATTGGGTTACTTGGTCGGTAATTTTAGGTTCATTTAAAACAATTAAGTCATATTATTATGATTTGATCCAAACTAATTGCTCATTTTAAACTAGTAACTCTATAATTAATTATTCTCGTGATAGAAGTAAACATTGCTTAATTTTGCATGTAAATGACACTATTGTTGCATCATACGAATTACTTATATATTAATTTGCATTCATTGATGAGCAAGTTACATTTCCATCATCTTCATGCAAGTTACACATTTTAATATGTGAGTTCATAATTGTCATTATCATGCAATTATATATTAAATAGTTTAGATGTAGAAGAATGGTATTTTTATCAAGTGGTACTTGAATGCCATCGAAGTAGTTATTTCAATTAATTAAACTTTGCAATGTCCAATTATGTACATTCAATTCATAATTGTTTTCAAGCATGATGCTTTTCATAGCTTCTTAGTTAGAAAACTAAATAAAGGAAGTCGGAAAAGCAAAACCTAGCAATGTTCGATATATACAGTGCCTTTGGGTCACGCTTACGGGTAATGCCGTCGTGTTCAACTACTGCACTTAACGCTTGATAAAGCTACATCAACGACGTTTGTGGCATCGTCCCTATAAATCGTTGAGGAGTGATAAGGAATACTTGGAAGTTAAAATCCAAGGGGCGGGTAATCCTCCTTGGATCGATAATCTAATAAGATAATCCTTAAATGATTTTTCATCCATTGAGTTAAACCATAGTAAACCCCCTTTAAGGTTGATTGGGTGAAATGCTTTTATGAAATTGATTTAATCTCGAAGAGTTGTTGACGATTGACAATTGGGTCAAGGGTGACGCTTATGATAGGTATTGGGATATAGTTGTTTTAGGCCACAAGTAATAGGCCATCTTGAGCCTTTGCTTAAGTGCTACCACCGTGGGTAGCAACCGCAAAGAAACTATCTGGGACATTGACCCTAGAAAGGGTTGCGTACCCACTAATCAGTTTACATCAAATCATAGAGTAGAAAATAGAACTACATACTTTACGCCTTGATCCCGTGTCGAAACGGGTATCTAGGCAGTCTAGGGATGGAGTTGTCCCTAGTACTCAGGCGTTTGTGGATGGGGTCTAGGTTTTGGTTAGAAGAAGGATTGAGAAGAATCCTAATTTGAAAGATAAGTATAATAAAAGGAAAAGTAATTCAATGCATACTCAGAAGGAATCCCATATGGATTCGCTTGACTTCCCGAGGCTTTAAGCCAAATTTCGAGGCGGGATTCAAGCTTGTATTATGTTATTTTGATTTCTCCTAAGGACAGCGACCTCGGTGCACTCCTATTAGAGGAGTTTGGTACTTAGTGAGTGACTCGGGACCTGAATGGTCCTGATGAGTCTAAGTCTTTGGCCAGAGTACCTCCTATCCCAATTGGATAGATGCCTACCCCATATGGGTAGATGCCTATCCCGTATTGGATAGATGAAACCTCCTGCTTCGTATGGACAGATGCCTAACCCGTATGATTAGATGCTCATCCCAGATGGATGAATGCCTATTCCTAATGGATGGATGCCTAGAGTATGCGATTGAATCAAACACAAATGATTAAAGCAAAAAAAAAAAGTGGTCAAATTTTGTTGGGTTTATTAAAGTGGGTTATTACAAATGGGATATCAAAATGATGACATACCTTGAAATTGAGATGTAGAAGATGGTGCAACTCCAACATTTGAAGACAATTGTGATGTACTTGCAATGTGAGATGTAGAAGATGGTGCAACTCCAACATTTGAAGATAATTGTGATGTACTTGCAATGTGAGATGTAGAAGATGGTGTAACTCCAACATGTGATAATGATGCTAACGTGCTTATTGTATACACCTAAAAATGGTCTGAAGATAGTTAATTAAATATGCAGTTATTTGATTAATTCCCCTTTCCAATTAATTGAATTCACAAGCAATTTAATTAATTTCTCTATTCATAAATCTAAATGATTTATTTATATAGTTCATTTCATATCCCCCTTTGATTAATTAATTCTAAATTAATTAATGTCCCCCCATATAAATCAATTCTTCTAATTCCTAATTAAGATTAACAAACTCAAGTTTGTTGAGATTAATTACCATTTTTCCAATTATTTGAATTTCTAAATTCAAATGAGCACATGGATCCTAACTTTTAACCACCTAACCTAACCATCCCCTAACTTAACCCATTCCACCTAATCCTAGGTCTAACTAACCCTATCTTATCTTGCACATTCTAACCTCCTTATCCTAACCTCCCATGGTGTGGATATTCTCTCCTTGAGACACATGGCACATTTGCCATGTCTCCTCCCTTGGACACTTGCCCTCATGAGAAAGGCTCCTTGACACTTGTCACCACAGAGATGACAAGTGTCCCTTCCTCCAACCTCTTCTCTAACTTCCTCAATCTTGGCCCTTGATATCTTCAGATCAAATCTGGATTGTCGATTCCTGCCACCTCAACTTTGGCCTTGGAATTCCTATAAATATCCCCAATTTTGGAGCAATAAGGATCCCATCTCATATCAATTTAGGCATCATTACTATAGGAAATTTGCATTTTCAATTATCTAGTAATTAGCTTTTGGATTAACCATAGCATGTTAATCTAGTTTCTTAAATCATGCATTTCATATCATCCACATAGTCAATCATGATCAAATAAGCTACTCAACTCTTGAGTTGTCACTTTGGAGGTCATTGCTCTGCTGAGAGCCCATCAATTCAACACCTTCAAGGTCCTCAAGAATAGAGGAAAATGGGACATTTTAAGGAAGGCTTATGGTTTGTATTTCTAATCTAGTTTTCAATTAAGCTTTTCAATTACATTTTATTGTCTCATTATATGTGTATGCCTCCTATATACCACATTTTTAGCATCACATTAATTGGCGCCCACCGTGGACTATTTCCTAACGTTTGTCCTGCATACGTGTGAACTAAATCAACACCTACATCTGCTTCTTCCCTTTCAATTTCAAGTTGCTCTTGTTTGTTGTTCCATGATAATGAATATTCACCGTTCCCTCGATCTCTTAGATGTATTTGTTTTTCCATGCTTGAAAAAATTGAAGAAAATGATTATTATTTGGATTGTGTTCTTGAATATGTTGCCTCTTTGTTATGTGAAACAATGACCTCTTGAGTTGATTTCAGATTATAACACTGCAATGGATTTGAGTTTGTTGATATTGTGATTTCTTGCCCATTGTATGGATATTTTAAGCATTGATGACATGTTGATGGAATAGCTTGCATGTCTTGTATCCATGGTCTCCCCAAGAGTATGTTGTATGGTAGGTCCAAGTTTAGAACTTGGCATGTTGTGTCTTTTTGCAAAGGTCCCACGCTGAGGGGTGATACCACAATTCCTTTAGAGTAATGTTCTTCTTCACCATAGGCTCTGATTTTTATCTTTTTTCAGGGGATCAACTGTATCTTCTGAATATCCTAGAGCACGGACAAAACTCAAAGAGAAAATGTTCAAACCAGCTCCCCCATCTATTAGGACACGTTTAACGAGCGTTCTATGAATGAGGACTTCAATTTGGAAGGAAGCACTACGGGGACATTGCAATGAATTAATGCTTGGATATGAAGGAGATGAGCTTTGAATAGGATCCTCTGAAATAGGCTTGATGTGTATACTGTTTGGTGAGGATGCTATGGAAGGTTCTTGCAAGCTTTCAGGAGGTGTAGGAATAGATGCCTTTGGAGAGTCAATTGGTTTATGGGGAGATGAGCCATTGCTAGACATAGGTGCATGATTTTGATCTTTCTCAGCCAAATCCTTTAGAGATCTCTTTAATAGTTGCATAAAAGAGCCACCTTTCTTTGGATATGTATTTGAATCTCTGATAGGTTTTGACATGGTTGGATTTTGATTCTGGACTTGTTTGATTTCTTTGATATGTTGGCTTGTTATGTGTTCTTGTCTTTTGTTCTAGTATGTTATGTTGCTATGATTTTCTGCTATTTCAAAAGTTTTTATTTCCATTTCTGCAATCTTCCGTCTGTGAGCTTTAGTTAGAACGAGCATATATGTGTGTTTGATATTGTGCTAGGATTTGATTGTAAAAAAAAATTGTTTTGATAAGGGATCAACTGTCAAGGTAAATGTGATAGCACGATATGACACGAAGAGAGGATTCAAGTGTTTAAAGGTTTGCAAGTTTTTCGATCTTCACTTTTGAAGTGCAATGGTGATGATTTGATAAGAACCAAGTCCAGTAGGAACGATATATCCTACGATGAAGAACGAGGTTATTATGATCAAGCGTTGTAGTTTCATGATAAAGGATGATAGGTCCCGATGAGAAACTATGTTTGAACGATCAGTTTATCTAAGAAAACGTGATGTTGCACTCTAAGGTGTTAGATCTTTAAACTTGCTTGAGGTGAATACTTGAGACCTTTAGCATGTCTAGCTCTTGAATCTGTTTTGACAAAAGATAACCTGATTGAAGGACCCAAGAAGATGACCTAGTCTCTATGTTTGGCTATTTGAGAAATGGGTTGTTTTTGTTTTCTGATTTTGATGTAGTTTACTAGAAACGCTCACAAAATAACCAGGAACTCTGCTATATTGACCAGAAATGCTGACAAACTTACCAGAAACGCTGCTAAACTGACCAGAAACGCTAAGAAACAGACCAGAAACACTGATAGATAGACCAGAAATGCTGACAGACAGACCAAAAATGTTGTTCTGTACACCAGAAACGCTGACAAACAGACCAGAAATGCTGACAGATTGACTAGGAACTCTGCTCTGCAATATAGTTACTTTAAAGTTCAAATAATGATGCGTAGACTTAGAAAATTAAGTGTTTGAGTTTAGGAGATTTCTATTTTGACCCAACTTTGTGATTTTCATACTCAGAGAACAAATATTTAGACCTAACAAGTATAAACTAGGAGATCTAATGTTGCAACATGAGCAATTAGACATGCAACTCACAAGAGTTGTTGATTAGACCAAGGGAGCTGACCTTTAAACCAAGAGAGCTACTGTTTAGACTAAGAACTCTGCTGTTTAGATCAGGAACTCTGTTGTTTAGACCAAAAACTCTAATGTTTAGACCATAAACTCTAATGTGCTCAACTTTGGAGAGTTAATGTTGAAACATGAGAAAGTTAACATTCACACCAAGAGAGCTGATGTTTGGACCGTAGGTGCGACTGTTTGAACTATAGATGCGACTATTTGGACTAACAGTGCTAATGTTTGGACCAAAAGAGCTAATGTTTGGACTCTGAATGCGACTGTTTGGACTGATAGAGCTAATGTTTTGACCAAAAGAGCTAATGTTTGGACTGTAGGTGTGACTGTTTTGACTGAAAGAGCTAATTTGCTATGAAACTTGTGAATTTGACCATTTGAAGTTTGATTTTTCAATGTTTGTTGTGTTTTAATGGATGAGATCTTGACTTGACTTATAAACATAGAATTTAGAATGTATTTTTTTCCCAAAGGACACATAAAGTGTATGTTCAAGAAGCTTTAAAGAAAGCCCAAGTTTTCACGGGTTTTGAACAATTGAAAACACATCAATCAGTCTATCCTAAGGAGATTGGCTTCATTATTAGTTCTTAGCCCACAACTTGGTACCCTGTCAGCTCACACAACCTTGTCACCCCCTAATGGGCACCCGTGTTTTTGCCTTTGCGAGAGCTAGTGGAGTCCCATTATGAGCCTAGCAATAAGGTCTCAAAAGGGGAGTTCGCACATACGCTCAAGAGGGACATATGGTGAGTATCTTATGGAGAGATTCTTCCCCCTCCATGCACTAAGAATTTAATAATGTTTGGAGGTAAACTGGGTAGCTTCTAATTTACTTGGAACTAGTAAGGGATCCGTTCGGTGCGTCGGGGTATAAACTCAATTAAGAGGTCTCCCAGCCTTGAAAACCAAGGTTTGATATACCCAAAGTTATGGAGGAGAGCTATTCCCGAGCACTGTCGTTGACTTGATTTTCATCAAATCACGTTTATTTTATAGTGGGTTGGAGTACTTGCAATGTGAGATATAATAGAAGTTGTGCATTCAACATGAGATTTCGTCGATGGTGTGCATTCAATTTGACTCCTGGTAGATGACGTGCCCCCAACTTTGTGCTTCAATTATCTCATTGCATGAAGGTTTTACATCCATTTCCTTTGTGATGCCAATTCCACATCTCTCTCGTCTTGCATGTATGTTTCATTTTCCTCTTGAATGGGCATGTCTTCTTCTGTGGTGTTCAATTTCCTTTGTTTTCGAAGTCGCCTCATTCTTTTTGTTTTTTTGCATTATTGGCTTCATTCTCATCTGGTGTTAGAATATTTCCTCGTTTCCTCAGAATGATGATGAAAGCTACATGCATGCACAAGATATAGAGATTAGTTCATAACTTTTGTTAGGAAAATTATATACTCTTTAAGATAGTCATATTATCACGTAAGTCTTTTTGGTATATTAATATGAATGCACTCATTGGATTATTCTCTTATTGATGTAGTTATTGTATACTGTGAAATTTAAACAAAAAAAGCATAATGAACATTTAAATTATAAAAACATGAGAAAATCACCTCATTTAATAGAAGTCACACAAAAAACTTCAAATTTTTGTCTTCTACCTTGTCCAACCAGCATAAAGGTGGTCAAATGGTGATGGAATATGTTGTGATATGCCAACAACATGAAAAGGCATTTATTTGTCATTATCAGAGAAAATAGCAAACAAAACCAGAGAATGTGGGGCTGCCTCAAAGGTCAAATGTCCCTTTTTACCATTTTTCAAGGGTAGGCCATTTGGCATGACCAAAATTTGGCACTAGCCATATCTAGGGCTCCCTCATGGGTCAAATGTCCCTTTTAACCATTTTTTAAGGGTAGGCCATTTAGTGCATGCCAAATTCTCTCTATCAACATTTTTAACATTCAACATATATATATATATATATATATATATATATATATATATATATATTGAGAGAGAGAGAGAGAGAGAAATTCTCAATGTGAGACATTTGGCATGCGCCAAATTGAAAATTATAGTTTTTAAAATTTGGTGCATGGCAAATTTGACGTGCGCCATATGTGCCATGTGCAAAATTAATTGCCTTGGGAAACACTAATCCTTAGGCTTGTATTTGCCTTTGGCATCCAACCCAAAGGGTCAAAAATCCATCTTAGGCTTGAGACATATTTTTCTAAAACATGCAAAATTTTCTCATATTTTTGTTCGTGCTCTCTATCAAGTTTACATGTGTTTCAATACAAATAAAAATAAACATGATGACAACGTTAAGCTCTCTCTTAGCTATCCAGTCATATAGTTATTTTCACATTTTGAATATGTTAAGGTCTTCATCTTTATATTATTTTGTTAGTGTGTCCATTTTTTGTCAAATACCAACATGTCGTAGGCATAGAAGAAACTAGACTCCATTATACACAATTTTAAAAAAAAGAAAAAATTATTTTCGATTAGTTTTCACAAATTTTAGGTGGGAGTACCCTCAAATTTCTGTTTTTCAGGATGTGTCCACTTCGAAATTAGTAAAACACACACACACACACACACACACACACACACACACACACACACATATTCATTAAAAAATTAGCCAAAAAATATGGCATAAACTACATGGTGTTAAGATAATTTCTCATTGGAGTGATTTTAGAAATTCCAAAAAAAAGTTGACATTTTAGAGGGAGCACACTAGGTGCTATGTTATGTAAATGTATATATTACAATTTTTTTTTAATAATATAAATGTAGATACCACTAGGTTTTCAGTTATAACTTCAAATATGTAAGGTGAACACATTACTGTAAATCAAGAGCACACAAGTCAAATATGTAGGAAACATTTGAATAATTGAATATACTTGATCATATTTACATGTTAAAAGATAATTTACACAATGCAGGTTTGAGAAAAGGTAGTAGAATATGTTTGTGCAACCAACTTGGTGCAAACATATGAAAGTTAGGGAAGAGGATCTAGTATTTGAGTGTGTACTAATAGTTGTGATAGCAGTTGTTGATTTAATACTCATACTTGCTGATTTAATACTTACATTTGTTGATTTTATTTTCAACTCTTTTTTAATACATTACACCAATAGTTGTAACTTTAAAGTTGTCAATGTTGATGATGACTACCCACAGTTGTTAAAAGCAACCAATCATGTGATGCCACATCAACTGCACAACTATGGGTCTCCCTTTTGCATGACCATTGGTCTCACCTTTTTTGAGGTTGTTTTGGAAACCTTGACAAAAAACATGCGGATGTGGCATCATATTTGATGATACGACCCTGAAACCTGCCAAGTAAACTATTCCCCAATTTAAGAGGGGATACTACTTGTAGGGTACAGATCCTTCCCCTAGAAGATTAGTCTTGCCTCAGCTTGCCTTGGTCACTGGGTTGGGTCGCTGGGATACCCTTGGTATCAAGAAAAAAAAAATTGGAAGTGATTTGAAATTTCCACATCAAATTTTGAAAAGCGCAAAGTTAAGATGCTCAACTACTAGTTCCTCTCTTCTACAACATAAAAGAGCCATCATAAAAATAGAATAATCATCATCCATTCACTTGAACAAATTATTCTTCAAAATTCCATTCTAAATCCAATATTCTACTTTGTCTCATCTTCCTAATAATTGTCTAAGTTCCTTGCTGCGAGTAGTGTGGGAAAAATAGAGAGAGAGAGAGAGAGAGAGAGAGAGAGAGAGAGAGAGAGAGAGGATATAGCTTGTTTATCACTGCCAAGGGAGGAAAACTCTATGCAAGGAAGTGGACTCAAGTGTCTTGGTTGCTGGTGCAAAGTACAGGTGTGAGGACGTGGGAAATATTCTTCACGTTCAACTACGTTAGAATCGAGTATGTTTTTAGTTGCTCAAGAAATCATTATTGTTTCTGTGAAAAGTGTTATAGTTCCTCACTTCATTTAGCAATCTAAATGTGTGCATTTAGGTTCATAAAATTCACATTCTGTCTTTTGTTTTTTGCATCTATTGTACAACATAAAATGATTACTTCAATTTACAATTTAGGAATCGGATATAAACTATAGATTTTTCCTTGTTTGGAGGATAAGAGACTAATCTACTCATAGTCAAATTTTATTTAAGTATTTTCTTCCTATTCTCTTTAGCATGACAAATCAAATTGTGTAAAATCTAGCCATAGCTACACAATATAAAGATTTAACTGTAGACAACATCAATACACCAAGAGCCAAGTTTTTTTTACTTTATGAACAACTCAATCTTGACTAGCTACTAGTCACAAATAATCCCTATCTCTAGAAATAAATTGACCCCTGATGCATTGCGATTGCATTTGCACAAAATCAATTTTGGAAAATATATGAATCATAAATAATATAAATACATTAAAGTGTAATACCATAGGAGTCCTAACAAATCAAATAAGGACTAAATACTAAGTAGATTGATTAATTATGATGTGTTTTTCCCTCTTTTGTAAGTTGAAATGTAGAAATTGAAGACAAAACTAAGAAAATAATGAGCTACAGGTTCGGGATTTTGTTGTGCACCTGGATCTGAGTAATATAAGCTGATTTGGACCTGCCCTACGAAAATGCCTCGAAAAAGAAGGGAATGTGACACTACAACATTGTCCTCCAATTTTTTTGCATTTCAAAATGGGTTGTTTTCTTTCTATGTCTGAAGCTTATTATGAGAAGTACAGATGCATACTTGTTTTGCGCACATAAAAAGAGAGGGAAATAGGTTGGGAATAGGGGCTTGCCTTAGATCAAACCCCGGTTTTGGAATTAACCATGAAATTGAGATAAATGTAATTGAAATGACTGAAAGGAAAGGTTCTCCTTTTGAGGGAGATGCTGAATGATGACTTAAAATTGAATGATTATACCTCCTTGTGAAGTTTTTCTTGCCTCCACATGGAATTAGGGTTTCATGAAATAGGATGTAGATCTCCACTTCAATGCTTGAATCTTGACTTTATTGTTGCTCTAAGGCTTGAAGGAAGACTGAAGATGCTCAATTTCTCTTGAATTCTTGAATGCTTGATCTCTTATGTGCTTGAATTCTTGTTGATTTTTCATGATGTTCAAATGAGAGGGAAAATCCTCTTTATATACCTGTCTGTCAGGAAAATTCGCTAATTTTCTGACATGAGTCGACACGAAGAGGGGAATCTAGCTCACATTTGAAATGTGAAAAAGGGTTTAAAGAGGGCCCATTTTAGGGAGGACCATGGCACCACGCCCTAGTACTTCCCTATTTTGGGTTAGGATCAAGGTGCGCAAAGGAGTGCCAATCAAGTTTTTTTATGTTTGTGATGTCCATGAGCATAATCAGGTCTTCAATCAGGCCAAGGGGCACAAACACTAAGGTGAAGACCCAAATGCGGTTGAAATTGCAAGCGGTGCAATTTTAGGATGCTACACCAAGATATTATATGGGGTGGAAGAAAAGGTGGGTGATGCCATTGTAAGAACACTCAAGGACACATCAACATTAGAGGTTGCCACTATTGCATTGCATACCTCATTTTTTGCTAAGGTTGTTGCTAAAGAAGAAGAGAGGAGGCATGAGATACTCAAAAGTAGCATGCAACTCTTTTTGCCAATTTTAATAAATTATACATTCAAAATGCCAAATTGAAAAAGGAGTTAGCAAAAAGGGATGCAACCTCAGTAATGATAACAGAGCAACAACCATAGAGGTAGCAAGCACTAGTTGGGCTAGGTGAATTGGAAGGGATTCCTTCCTCTTTGATTTATGATTTTGAAATGCTAACATTTAGAAACAAATCACTGGCCACCATTATCAAGAACGATGACAAAAGGCTAGTGTAAATGAGAGAAGAGGGAGAGGACAAGTGCCTAGCAATCAGAAAGGGCACAATTTTATGTGACCAATAAGATGTTGAATAAATTAGATGAGGTTCATGCCTCATATTCTCATATTTCTCAAGTCCACAAGAAATTGCAGGACCTAATTGCATTCTTTCATTCATTAAAGGCCACGTGGCATCTAGGGCCACCACTTTGAAAGACGTATTTTTGGCACTGAAAAATATACCCACTACTCCTCAAATTGTTGGGGGTAGCTTGGAGGAATTATAATGTAATGATTAAGGAGATTCCCTTTGTTGATAACCGAGAATCAACATCGAAGTAAAGAATGACTTCTTTTAGGGGTTTGCAAAAGGGATATTTCCAAAATTTTGAATGATGACAATTAAATCAAAGGTCTAGAAGAATGGAAAAATGATTGTGAAGAATCAATAGCATTAGTATTGGACCAACTAGTGTGGGGGGGGGGGCACCCAAAGGGATATATATTATTTGGTTGTTGACAAAATTTTGTATATTAATTATTTGTACCAGAAGTTTGTGGTTGAGGTGACAGGTGTACTAGATAATAGGTCTATGGAAGTTGTAAATAAATTGCAAGAACTAAGAGCTTTCATTTGGCCAACCACTAAACAGATGGATAAATCACACAAGCAATATTGCACACTTGAGGAAGAGTAGCTAGAAGATGAGTAGCCTTCATTGCCATAATTTTTTTTACCACATTCTTTTTGCAAGTGTACACACTTTTGCCTCACATTCAACACGTACCAACCAAGCAGTACACTACCTTTAGCATAAAATTTTGAATTTTGAACAAGGACAAGAACTGCAAAGTGAAGACACATAAGCTCCACTCTTTTTAGGGATGTGGCATCAATCCCAAAAAGTTGTTATCTCAGCCACCTCTCCCTCTCTCTTTCAAAATTGGTTATGTCTTGTACTTGAAAAAAGATGCCTATGGGCATATTCTATTGTATACAATCATTTTTTGACATGTGTCCCATCGCCTTGAAGCTTGTTTTCCTCCCTTGTGCTATAAAAGGGAAATCAAGGCTGATAGGAAAGGATCCTCAAAATTTTGAGAAGTAGATTGTATTAGGTGCTAGTTTGAAAGATAATAGAAAAGTATTTCTCTGTAGATATAATATGAATTGCTAATACATTGTATCCAATCTCTTTTGAAAATAAATGAAACAATTCAATTTCAAGTTGTTTTCTATCTTGTGTGTATGTGTTGCATGAATTTATGTGTTAAAAATACATTGATTTGTCTTATTTGATGGAGAACATGTATTCTTGATAATAGGTCTTTTTTAATTAAAGATTTCAATTCTATTTCAGGATTATTCTAACATGTATGCATTTAAATAAGATATAACCTGTGCTAATTTCAACTTGCATAGCATGCAAAGCATGAAATGTTCAGTGATGGGTTGTCATGAAGTGATGTATTAAGGGTTTTTGTGATATCATCTGTAGTTAGATTCTATTCTCAATAGGATAAGCACAGGTCTTATTTTCTTAGTTACTTCAGGGACATTCATAATCAATACCATTTCCTTTCTATTTGTAGGACTAGGTGTAGAGTTAGTTTTTATTCTCAGTAACTTGCAAGGTAAATTGGATTATGCAGTAGTTATGTCAAATATAAAACACTCATCATTATACACCTGAGAACCATCCACTTTAAATAGGTCTGATGTTTAGTTTGTATGAGTTTATCATTTTTAGACCTGCAATAGGATTACCCTCCTGATTTTTGTGGAGCTCAAAGAGTAGAAGACATGTATAGCCTTGTTCATTACATTTTCTTGTCTTCAATTTGGTGATAGTGCTCATTAAATGTTCTAGCTTACCAATCCCATAGTTTGGTATTGTGTGTCTCCTTAGGAATAAAGGTAGAAAGTTAAATTGCTAACATAAGGGTTCTCAAAGCTTTAAGTAGCTCGCTTCGCAAATCCACTCGTCAGTTTTGTTCCTTAAAGAATAACTAAGAACCATTGTTGTAGAAAGCCAAAAACCCTTACACACTAATTCATGGAATGTGGTTCACATCCCAAAGTTAACCCTTCATGTACCTTTCATCGTGAGGCATGAAATTCGTTGATTCAAAAGGTTTTTTCAACCTTCAGGGAATGAGATCTGGTGTGCCCGTGTCGTGGAGGGGAGCCAGTGTCACCAAATATTTGCATATCCACTTTGTCTGATGTATTTATTTTATAGTGAAGGGCCTTAGTGAGTAGTATCCTCTTTCAATCGTATTATGTAAACTCATTCAAGTTCTTTCAATTGTTAAAACTAGTGATTTAAATATGGGCTAATCTAGACCCCTTCAAGTCATTACTCTGATTTTTTTTCAGAGGCAAGCAAATCAAACAATCATTTCTATCAAACAATCATTTATATCTACTATGTTTTATGATTACTTATGAAAAATATTTTCAAATCAAATCAAAATGAAACCTCATCTAAAAACTTCAGACATTGCAAAATCAAAATTTTGTCCCAAAGTTCAAACATTGTCAAACATTGCCATGAAAAATGTTATCTCACAAAAACTTTAGAACATGGGAAACATAATATGTTTCAAACTTACAATAGGTTTCATCTTAGAAAATATCGACATAATTGTCCATATCCTAAATTCATTTCCGCGTCATATTAAAACCATTTCATAGTAGCCTTACATAATTGTCATCCTATCCTAAGTCTTAGGTTCATATCTGTGTGGGGGAAAAAGTGACACTAAGCAAACATGCCCTAATCTCACTTTCAATCACACACTTATGGAATATGAAAGAGCCTAGATTTATCACACAACTGGCTACTTCTTTTTGTGGAAGAGAGAGCCATGGGCTACCTATTAGGATTTCTATTCCTTTGTTGCAAATGATAGATAGAATGATGCAAGTTCAACTATTAACCCTAAAGTGTAAGTATGAACTAGTAACTTTGAGCACGAGATTGTAGAATTGAGATTTAAGGATGAACAATTGTAAGGATAAGAGGAGAAATGTAAATGTGTACCTTGAATGGATTTGATTCTGCAAGATCTGCCGCTGAAGCCGGAAGCCTGAAATACCGAAGCTGCTACCTCTGAAACTGCTAAAATTCACTGAAATGGACAAGGACCAGGGCGCCCAACGCCCATGTCTCAGGGACCAGGGCGCCCAACACCCCTGTCCTGGCAGGACCAGGGCACCCCATGCCCCTATCCTAGCTTTCTGGGTTGGAATTCGGTGTGAAGTTCTGTCTTGATCTACTCCACTTGCGGTGTCCTTCAAATTTAGAAATCTACACTTATATCTGAAAAAGGGTTGTAGGCGGCTATATAGGGTTTTGCCTTAGTCAAACCCCCACTTTGGTGATTTCCACCTCCACGAATAGCCAAGTTGTATTGTAAAAGTAATGTGTGTGTGCAGACCTTGTGTGTGTGCAAGATCCTCAAATGCAAGTAAGCAAACTAGAGCAACCTAGAAAGTAAACCCTAATTGCTTGTAAATGATAATGTAAATGCTCCAAATCAAGATGCAAAGTGATCTAAAGCATGAATACAAATGATATAATGAGGCTTATGCAAAGACATGAAAACAACATGAAATCATACCCAATCCCAAGGGAGGGGTACAAGCCAATCTTCAGTCGGTGATCCCTTATTGCTCTTCAATGTCTTCAAAGCCCTAAATGGATGAATGAAATTGATGAATGCTTGATGGATGGATGTTGAATGTTGTTGAAGTCTTCAAAGATCTGCTCTTTCGCTGTGTAGAAGGCCCTTCAAAACCCAATTCCCATCCTTTCAAATGAAGAAAGAGGGCTCTTATATATGAAACTCTAGGGCTTAATTTCAACTTTTGGCCGACCTAGAGATTGAATCTCCCGCCAATTTCTTGGGGTTAAGCTTTATTTTATGATTGGATTGCGCTCCTAAAATTTCGGGAAAAATGTCTGGGACCATGTGCACGCCGGGCGCCATGGTCCCGACAACTTTTCACCAAATTTTCAGGGCCGTCGGATATGATGATTTTAGAGAGAATCCCGAAGTTACAGGTGATTTCGAGATGTTTTGACCCCCGAAATTAAGCCCCCAAGTGTCAAAATAGGACCTAATTAGGGTTTTTGATTAAATAATGTATTGGAAGAATAAAATGAAAGGGGCACACTTTAATGAAAAGGGCCCAACTTTATGATATGAGAGATGATAAAATAGAACCTTAGACCTAATTAATTTAATTAATTAAGTGCTAAAGGGGAAATGCAATGCAAAATGCAAAATGCGCCAAGGCGGGTGCTAAACTAGGTGTGAAATTGTACCACCCTAGCAAGTGCGTACAATTTACGACGCTACAATATCAAAATCATTTCATAATAACCTTTACATAATTGTCATGTACCCCAAGTCCTAGATTTATTTCAACATAGCTTAAATCATATTAGTCTAAAATTCATTGTCTTCCTTACATCTTAGACTTATCTTTTGCATTATCCCATAATCACCTTAGATTATCTTTGCATAGTCTCACATTCTCCTAGGTCATAAGATCACTCATCCTTTTAATCTGCATTACATCCGAATTAAGACATGCCTTAGTTTAATCCAACAAAAAAACCAAAAACATTACTTCATTTGCATTCCCTTTTAGCACACATCCAATTAAATCAAGTTTACACTTTAGTTCATTTCCTTAGCATAAGTCCTCATATCACACTTAGATCATAAGTTAGATTTTTGAAGATCCCAAAAGTATCAAGTCTTAGATTAAACCCTACATTATTGTCAAGAAGTCGCTACCTTATCAAAGTTTTATCCACTATTAATCATTATCACGTCAAAACCCTACCTCATTAGTCTAGTGACAGGCGTGACTTTGTCCTTATCCATCATCTTGTCCCTTTGTTATTTCAATGTCTTTACTTAATTTCAATTTCTTAGGGTTATACCTTTAGACTTGTTGTATTAAAGATTTTCCCCAATCTCAAAAAAATTTTAAAAAAAAAGGTGCATTGTCATCCTTAAGTTGCATTTGTCACTCCTTTAGTCACATTTCGTCTCATCCCTAAATCATAAAATCCAAAAAATGAAAAAGAAAAAAAAAGGCATATAGTGCAATGATTAATAAATCAAGATCTTAAACTTCTAGGAGACGACAAAATTCCCCATATCAACCTTCCACCTCTCATGGGACCATGTCGTCAAAATCGACCTATCAATTATGTCAATCCAACTTATACATGTCTTAAAACTTGGATCAAACCTATCATTTCCAAACAAATGTCAAAAAAATAGAGGAAAGACTAGCTCGAGAAATAGAGATCTTAAAACAAAAAGTGATAAATAGTGAAAAGAGTAGAACCCAAATGTCCAAACTATTTCAAAAATTTAAAGGTCCAAATCCAAACCTTGAGCCAGTTGACATACAAGCTCTCATCACACAATCAGATATACTAGCTCTCCTCTCACAAATAAACATGGAAAATCAATTTCAAACAATGAACATAAATCAAACCTCATTCAATCAAATCCCAGGTCAAACCCCATTCAATCAGGTCTTGAATTTGTAATGGTGAAAAATTAAGGTTTCCACCATAGAAGGAAGAAACCACTAATTTATTATTCGATCACCATTACATTAGGGAAAGATAGGAATTAGATATATCTAAACCTAGGAGGTCTGAATGTTGATCTAATTCCAAGGGGTATTGTATGTAACCTCCTTTTTCCCTTGAGTTGAATTGATTTATTAAATTTGCTAAAATTAGGGTAAATGTGCTAGAATTGATGTAAAAATGCGTAAATAGTGAGCTATAGTTGCTAGATTAAGCCATGAACCTGGATTTGAGGATTGTAAGAGGATTCAGACCTGTTCTCTAAAGGAACTCTTGATTTGCTGGGATTGGTGTGTTGGTCGGTTTGGTCCACCCAACTTTTTGCAGTCCAATGGGGGATTGATTCATCTCTGTAAATAAAGCTTATCCTGAAGATCACAACTCCGTACCCACTTCCTATAAACAAAAAAGAGGGGAAATAGATTGGAAATAGGGGTTTGCCTAAGTCAAACCCTGGTTTAGGAATTAACCTTGAATTAAATTTTGCAAATATTGAAATAAATAATGGAAGGATATACCTTAGATCTGCAATGAATGATAGTGATGCTTTTGTTCTTGAATGCAATCGTGTTGTAATCACATATATTGAATGAAATGGCATGAACATGACAAAACTCTAATCACACGCATATACTTGCATATGAATATTGTAACTTGCTCCACAATGATTGAATGAAGAATATGCAACCTTGAAGACCTCTGAAAATGTTTGATGATGAACACTTCAATGCTTGATTGCTGAATGTGAAGACTTAGATTGCTTAGGATGAAATTAGGTTGATCAAATGCCTTTATGTATGTGGATCTAGGTCAATTCACCAATTAGGCTGACCTCCAACAGTCATATTGAGCCCCTGACTTCATTTCCTGCTAGAGAGATGGGTCTCACCCCCTCCTTGAAAATTGGGCCCCAAAAAGGTGGACCAGAGAATTGGCCACTCTAGTCCAGGACTAGGGCTTTGATGGCACCAAAATCAAGGTCCGGGGAGGAGGAGCTAGCTCTAGAGGGTCATTTGGTAGGTGCATGAGTCATGAAAGTTGGAATTAAGGCGTTGAATGGACCCAAATAGGAGATGAGGGGGATATGCACTGAAGTAGGGGTATAAGAATGAGGTGCAAATTGGCTCGGTGATAATTTACGATGCTACATAATAAAAAATTATTCAACCCAACACAACTAGAGTTTGGTATAATGCAACCAGGACCACCACTATATTTTAAACCAAAATTTTAGGGTATTCAATTAGGTGTTCCTCAAGAAACCACACAACTCCCAATACCACAAGTAATTGTGCAAACAAATCAACCTCTACCAATGTCACATACGATTAGACAATCAACGTTGCCTCCAGTCACATCACACGCTAGTGAATATCCTCTTATGTCCTCAAATACACCATCAAGGGCGTCTGAAACAAAAACAAGTGTGGTTGCAAATAGGCTACCCCTTGGACATCAACCAAACATAGTCAATTTGTCACCTATTGTGCAACAAGATAAATTGACAAATACCCTGCAACATATAAACATTAAGATGACATCACAAACAAGATCACCCAAACAACAAAAATACCAACCTGAAACTTTCAACGTTTTTCTTCAAATACTAGTCAATGTGCAGGAGACTATTTCTAAACATGATCATATACCCATTTCTAGCAATGGATCATCTTCCCATCAAGAAATTGTTCCTCAAGTAGCCTCCATACCTCCCACCATTTCATGATCCCCTAAAATTTCATAAGAGCAATCCACGCCATTTCCATCAAACGATACATCTAATGATGCAACCTCCCAAGGGCTATCTGTTAAGTTATAGCTTCATTCGTATTTTATATATATATATATATATATATATATATATATATATATATATATATATATATATATATATATATTATACATTATGGTTAATAAAGTATTGTGATATATATATATATATATTATATTATAATATTATTATTATTATATAATAATATTATATTATAATATTATTATTATTATATAATAATATTATTATTATTATATAATAATAATAATATTATATTATAATATTATTATTATTATATAATAATAATATTATTATAAAATATTAATATCAGTGACGATGGTATTAGTAATACTCAAGCAAATGTATATCAGTCGCTTGTTAACACAAGCGACTGTTGTTAACAGTCGCTTGTGTTAACAAGCGACTGCAAACTAATGCACAGTCAACCGACTGCTAACTAATGCAGTCGCAGGCAGCCCATCGTGAGGAGTCACGATCTCTCAAAGACGTGACTTATCACAAACTATATATATATCACGTCTGCAGTGAAATCAAAAACACAATCAATTACACGGTCATTGGATTATCGGTCTCACTGCAGCAAACCATTCAGCAGTTCCATAGCATACATATAAACAGCATAATATATATACATATCTGTAGTATTATATATTCTCAGAAACATTATCAATATAATATATTCCCAAGATCTGATTTCCTAACATGGTATCAGAGCCAAGTTAAAGGGAATAAATTTCTATATTATTACTTGATAGGAATACAAAACAAAGATATTATTTAAAGGAGAAGAGTCATCACAAATTACCAAAATGACCACCGGAATTAGGATGGAGGACAGATTGGAAGGAGCATCAAATTTTCTATCATGGAAAATTAGAATCACCACACTCTTATAGGAACTGGAATTAGAATCCTTCATAGAAACAGAAAAAGAAATACCTACAGACGATGTAGAGAAAATGACTTGGAAAAGGAGGAACAATAAAGCCAAGAAATTAATTGTTGATTCAGTTAAAGATTCTATTCTCCCTAGTATAGCAAGATTAACAACAACATATGAGGTTTTCAAGAAAATTCAAGAAACATATGAGATAAACAATACAAGTCGAATATTAACCTTGAAGGAACAACTATTGACTATAAAAATGAATAAAGGTGAAACAATTACATCTTATTTCCTAAGAATTGCTGAAATACGAGATCAACTATTCTCAATTGGAAACACTATAGAAGACATGGAATTATCTCTAATAGCACTAAGGGGATTACCAACATCCTGGGAGAATTTTATTCAATGTATAAGCACACGTCCACCTCTACCAAAATTTGATCAACTTAAGAACGACTACACTCAGGAAGAATCAAGACTTATTACCAGAGGAATAGGTCTAAAGAGAGAAGGAGAAACACAAGCACTCAACACAAAGTCCTACAACAAAAAGAGAAAATCCTTCAAAAGAAAGAGGGGATTCAAAAGAGATTTTTCTAAAATCCAATGTTACAAATGTGATAAATATGGGCACACTCATCGACAATGTCCTGAAAGGCAAAAGACTCAAGCCACCGTAGCTGAAGCAAAAGAAATTCCACTGTTCTTTACAGCTCTCTCAAGTGAACTAAATTCCAATAATAGAACTTGGATAATTGATAGTGGTGCATCAAGACATATAACTGGATTCAAAAATTAGTTTGAGACACTTGAAAATTATTCAACCGAAGAAGTGACTATTGGGGATAACTCCACCTACCCAGTGAAAGGAATAGGGACCTGTACCATAAAGATAAAGAATGGAGTATCTCTACAACTAAAAGACGTCCTATTTGTACCTGGAATCAAAAGAAACTTAGTTTCTATATCAGCACTAGCAGACCAATGATATCGTGTCACCTTTAATGAAGACAAGGTTCTATTATGGCCTAAGAATTCAAATATGAAGAATGCTACAATCATAGGGGCAAGAGATGGTAGTCTTTATAAAATATGTAATGATCAGAAATCTGCACTAACTCATGAAATCACAAATCACAATGAATTATGGCATAAGAGGTTGGGACATCTAAGGTATAATGCTCTACCTTTAATAAACAAAATTACTACGGGCCTTCCACACTTTAAAAATAATCATCCTAGCATTTGCAAAGGTTGTGCACTAGGAAAGAATATAAAAGGATCCTTCCCTACAAGTGAGCACAAATCTAAAACAATCCTAGAATTAATTCATACTGATTTATGTGGACCCATGTCAACACCTTCATTAACAGGATCACTATACCATATTATTTTTGTTGATGACTATTCTCGGAAAACTTGGATATACTTTCTTAAGATTAAAGAATCAAGTGAAGTACTATCTAAATTCAAAGAATTTAAAGCATTAGTAGAAAATCAAACAGATAAAAGAATAAAAGTATTAAGATCAGATAATGGAGGTGAATACATATCTGACATATTTAAAGAATTTTGTAATTCTGTTGGGATTAAGAGGGAGTATACTGTACCATATAATCCTCAACAGAATGGAGTAGCAGAAAGGAAGAATAGATCCATAATTGAAGCAGCAAAAGCCATGATGCTCGATCAAAACCTTCATACTTCTTTTTGGGCAGAAGCTTCAAATACAACAGTATATATTCAAAATCGGTGTCCACACTCCATATTAGAAAACATAACACCAGAAGAAGCATTTACAGGAATCAAACCAGATCTAAGTCATCTTAGGATATTTGGATGTCCCGTATACATTCATATACCTAAAGAGAAGAGGATGAAACTAGAGCCATCAGGTAAGAAAGGCATACTTGTTGGCTATAGTGAAAACACAAAAGGGTATCGAATCTATATTCCAGGACAAAAATCTGTTGAGATGAGTAGAGATGTAAAATTTGATGAAAATAACACATTCAAAAACTTTGAAGAAGATAACATCCTGGAGATAGAAGAAGATCTCACTGCTGAAATTGAGAGGGAGGATATAGAAGAACCTGAACCTCCTGCCATTGAAAATGAGAATACTAATGTAATCAATGGTAAGAAAAGGCCATTATGGGCAAGACAAATAATTAAAGAAAATAATGTAGAACCAAATGAAATATCTCATGAGAGTAAAAGGACAAGAACTCAGAAATGTTATGCAGCTCTTATAACAGAAATCAATAAATCAGAACCATCAAATCCTAAGGAGGCATTATCTAATCAAGCATGGAGAGAGGCAATGACTGAAGAATATCAATCTATAATAAAGAATGATGTCTGGGACATAGTACCTAGACCTAAAAACAAAACCATTGTCTCTTCCAGATGGCTATTCAAAACCAAATATGCTCCTGATGGAAGTATTGAGAAACATAAAGCTCGGTTTGTTGCTAGAGGATTCTCACAAAAAGCAGGTATTGATTATGAAGAAACTTTTGCTCCTGTAGCTCGGTATACATCAGTCAGAACCATTATTGCTATTGCAGCATCTAAAGAGTGGAAGATACACCAGATGGATGTGAAAACAGCATTCCTAAATGGCACTATTGAAGAAGAAGTATACTTAGAACAGCTAGAAGGGTTCATTATACATGATGCATCAAAATATGTTTGCAAACTCAAGAAAGCACTATACAGGTTGAAACAAGCTCCCAAAGCTTGGTATGAAAGGATAAATAGCTACCTTTCAAAATTAGGATACTCTAAAAATGATGCAGATCCTAACATTTACTTTAAAATAACAAATGGCAACATGGTAATTATAGTTCTTTATGTAGATGATCTTTTAATAACAGGAGAAGATCATCTTATTGCAAAATGTAAGCAAGAACTCACTGCTGAATTTGACATGAAAGATTTAGGACTCTTACATTATTTCTTAGGGTTGGAAGTGTTCCAAAAGGAAGGCTATATTTTGCTAAATCAACAAAAATACACTATTGATATCCTAACCAGGTTTGGAATGATGGAATGTAAGCCTTTATCCACACCTATGGAAACAAATTTGCACAAACTCAAAGTTGAAGCAGAAGAATCTGAACCCTCTGATCCTACATTGTATAGAGAAATTGTTGGCTCTCTTATGCACTTGGTGAACACCAGACCAGACATCTGTTATGCAACCAATGTTGTGAGTCACTTTATGTGTGAGCCCAAGGAAATACACTTAATGGCAGCTAAGCATATCTTGAGATACCTACGAGGCTCTATTGGATTTGGGTTAAAGTATGAAAAGGCAGAAATCAATCTTCAAGGGTATTCTGATTCTGATTGGGTTGGAAGTACTACTGATCGAAAAAGTACTACAGGGTGTTGTTTCAGTCTTGGTTCGGCGATGATCTCTTGGTTCAATCGAAAACAGTCAGCAGTAGCATTAAGCTCCACTGAAGCTGAATATATGGCAGCATCCATGGGAGCACGTGAAGCAGTATGGTTGAGAAAACTATTATTTGGATTGTTTGGAAAACCTCTAGATCCAACTGTGATTCATTGTGACAATCAAAGTTGTATCAAGTTATCTGTTAATCCAGTTTTCCATAACAGGTCCAAACATATTGAGATTCCATATCATTACATAAGAGATATGGTAGAGAGAAATATCATAAGACTAGAGTACATTAGTACTGAAGAATAGAGTGCTGATATTTTTACTAAGCCACTGGGAAAGCTGAAGATAGAATACTTCAGAAACAAACTTGGCATGGTCAAGGTGTGATGTATGGTTAAACTTCTCTTATTTATAAGTCTTTATTCATGAATAAATGTAAAAAATGTGTCTATTGCAATATTGTGTAAAATGATCATTTGTGTGTGGGTTAACATTTCAAGGTGACGATCTTGTAAATAGTTAACCAAAGTGTCAAGATAGACTACTTAATTGTGTGTCCCGACTGTGCGGAGATCTTGACTCTTGTTATTACTGGATGTGTAATAACGAAACCATATCATGATAGACTACTTAATTGTGTGTCCCGACTGTGCGGAGATCATGATATTCGAGTCTATTTTCATGACGAGACTTATGTGTCCCAAACTAGCGGATGTCATGATAGACTCTTTAATACTCACTCGCTAAGAGGGAGTGTTAAGTTATAGCTTCATTCGTATTTTATATATATATATATATATATATATATATATATATATATATATATATATATATATATATATATATATATATATATATATATATATATATATATATATATATATATATATATATATATATATATATATATATATATATATATATATATATATATATAATACATTATGGTTAATAAAGTATTGTGATATATATATATTATATTATAATATTATTATTATTATATTATAATATTATATTATAATATTATTATTATTATATAATAATAATAATATTATAAAATATTAATATTAGTCACGATGGTATTAGTAATACTCAAGCAAATGTATATCAGTCGCTTGTGTTAACAAGCGACTGCAAACTAATGCACAGTCAACCGACTGCTAACTAATGCAGTCGCAGGCAGCCCATCGTGAGGAGTCACGATCTCTCAGAGACGTGACTTATCACAAACTATATATATATCACGTCTGCAGTGAAATAAAAAACACAATCAATTACACGGTCATTGGATTATCGGTCTCACTGCAGCAAACCATTCAGCAGTTCCATAGCATACATATAAACAACATAATATATATACATATCTGTAGTATTATATATTCTCAGAAACATTATCAATATAATATATTCCCAAGATCTGATTTCCTAACACTATCCACTATAGGTTTCCAAGCTAATCTAATTCATGATGCAAGTCCCTTTCGTGATTCAAAAATGCAAGACCCAATGCAACCATATGCTCCCATTCCAAAGAGTCCCATGCAAAGTCCATCCTCCTTATGTCAAACATTGATTCCTTTCCAGAATCCCCCATACATATGTAAACTACTATCCCATGTCAAGAGGATAATCATAGGAATAAAGAAATAAGTCTTGAACAAATCAAGATCAAGATCTTAAAGATTTCCCATTGCATCCAACATTTGACCAAGATCTCATTTCCTTTGATGATCTCACCGTCCCTAACCATCTTATCTAACGTGATCCCTTTCTACCTCAAACACATTGTCTATCCAAGTCTTGTTGACACATTACTTCCTAAGCAAGATTATGACACCCCTCCTATCCTTCTAAATGATTCCATCCAAAATCAAGAGCATAAAACCCTTACAATGGAGTTTAATGATCCCCTTTCAAGTCAAGATCAAAGCATCACTTCACCTTTATATCTACCACAAGATCCCATTATCCCTCCAGATTCCACTTAAAGATCCCATCAATCCTCCTGGTCCCCTTCATGATCCCAACATCTTGATGCAAGTCATTCATGAACCTCTTACATATAAAATGGGTTCCTCCACCTTCATCCAATTTGGTTTACTCCATGAGCCTATCATTTCTTCTGTATTGTATCCATCTCAAAACGGACTCGCATCTTGTTTCAAAAGCAACAAATATCGATTTGGTAAAAGGATTTTTCAAATCCAAATATGTATATATCCCTTCATCCCTTCCATTCATTTTACGTCCTTATATCCCTCCAACCCCTATTCAAGATCAAAAAAGGCACACATATTTAAGAACCTTTCACCAATTGAAGAGAGTTCCATATTGTTCCTTTCCACCCATGAGTCACATTTACCTTCCAAGCAATTTGGATGCCAAGCATAAAATCCATAAGTCTAACAAACCACATGTATTCAAGGATCAACATGTCCCATCTAATCGACATGCGAAAACAAAGCAAAATATGATCCAAAAGGAAAAAGAGATATCCAAAAGGCCACAAAGGCCCATTGAGAAAAAGAAAGATAAGTTAAAAGCCATATGAGTTCCTAAGTCACTTGTAGAATCAATGGGTTCCAAGGAACCACAAAAGAAAGAAAAGTTAAAAACTATGTGGATTCCCAAGTGAATCCTCGAAGAACATCCTAAAGAAAAGTTAAAATTGGCATCCAAAATTTCTGTCACTCCTTCTAAATGCCTTCAACCTTTCAAATCCATTTTGGGTCCTCATATCCCAAAATACATATTCCCTCCTCCATCAAAATTTCAAATTTCAAAATTCACTTTTTCTCCATGACTCCACCACCCCTCAAGGTGTGTGCCAATGTTGATCTTGCTAGCATTTCCATCCACTCATGAGCAAGTCTTCCAATCTCCCATCCATTATCGAACACCTCTTTTCCATCCTTCCATCCTTCCTAATCAATCCTTTGCATAAATCCTTACCCTAGTTCCATCCAATTAATTACATTATGTCCATGCCATTATCCTACCAACATATTTGAGCATACCTTCATAGCCATGCACTATTGTAATACACATTTCAAGGGTTCCATCCAAACAAAAAGACGCTTGAGTCCTTCCATCTCCTATCACACATCCATCATCTTCTAGGAAAAAAAAGCCAAAAAAATATCAAAAGATAATCGCCTTGATGAAAACCTAGCAAACAAGAGATTTGTGTGACAAAATAAAAAAAATATAGTAAAGAGAAATAATTCATCTACTAGTGAAAACTTGGCAAACAAGCACCTTAGGCAAGTATCCCGATGAAAACCTAGCAAACATGCATCATGTGTAATCCTTTAGTTTTTTGCATTTCGCACTTGGGGGCAGGTTCCATTCATGTTATCTTAGTACATCCTATCCATCATGTCCTTCATCATTCTTCATTCCTTGTATATACATTATCCTATCTATATCCATATCCTCTCTTCCATCTTTGATCTTGCCAAGGCAAAGGATCTTCCTTAGCATCACACGTCCTATCTGTTATCCCTTACCTTATCACAGACTTCAAGTTCATACCCCTTATCTTATCTGTTTCTATTCTTTCTTATCCTATCCATGTCCTATCTCCATCCATACTTCATTTTTCATCCTTGATCTTGATCAAAACTAAGGACAAAAGGAAAAATGCAAAAATATGGTTTTACAAAAAACTCTTGACATGTTCATTCATGTGGATCACATGCCATCCAACGCACCTTGCTATCATCTTATCTTGTCATGTCCAATCCCTTAGCTTGACAAAAGCATGTTATCCTATCGTTGGATAGTCCTTGGAAGCCAACTCAAATTTGATTTTATAATAAACTCCCCTTATCTTCCCTCTATCCATTACCGTTTCGCTAGTCCATTTAGCCATCCATAATGTCACTGCCTTACTAGACATTGGTAGCATTTTTTTTTTGTCCTACATAAAGAATGCTAACTCAAATGAAAGGAAAGGAAGAAAGATAGACTCTGTGTCAGCATGAAACCTTTATTTTTTTAATCTCTTTAGATAGAAGCAAATGATTCGCAGTGCACCAATTGATGGAGAGCAACAAATGCCTTTTGAGTAAAAAAAGAAATCATCTTATTCTAAGGATTTGAAGTGCCAACCTATTGGAATCTCTCTCAGGGGAGAGGGGCCAGTAGTTGTATAGCCCAATAGTTGTACACCCACTTGTGCTTATACTATCCAGTTTTGCCACATATTTATACTATATATCATAAATAAGTAATTCACATGTAAATTAAAAAATACCCAAATGTTGGTCAAAATGGACCAATATTTGAACATAAGAGAACCTATAAATGTTATACAAAATAGGCATAAATACATTTATTAACAAGTGAAATAATTAATTTTTGGTTTCAAATAAAATATTTAACCTATCCACTATAAGTGCGTCATTTATAAAATAAGATGCTCATTTAAACAAGTACTCTTATCACAGTGAAAAATATTATTCTTATGGGTACAACTATTGGGGTAGCAATGTATATGCATTGGAGTATTTAATATTAATAATTTGTCTATGTTAAATGTAAATGATGAACACAATAAATAGGTTGTTTTTTTTCCATGAAATGTGAGAGATTGTCCAAAAATTTTAGTGTTCAACAATTGGTCCCTTTGTGTTCAATATAAGTTGTATTTTATATAATAATATATTGTTTTTATAACAAATAATTTTTTTTGTTCAACTATTTATCATTTTGTGTTGAATATAAAAGTTAGAGATAACACAAATTTATGATTATTAATAGGTATTTGGTCCATTTAAGTTGCATATAAGTTATATTTTATATAAAAATACCATATTATACTAATTACAAATGATATTTTTTAATTCAACTATAGATTTTTATATTAAGATTTGGTCAAATCTTGGAAAAGTCATTTTGAACAAAAGTCTTACGATATTCCATATGATGGCTACATGTTGATGAAGTTAGCTCTCACACACCTCATCCTTTTTTACATTCCATGTGATGGCCACAAGTTGACAAAGTTAGCCCTTAAGAACCTCATCCATGTGATGGCTACATGTTGACGAAGTTAGCCCTTACAAACCTCATCCTTTCTTACATTCCATGTGATGGCTACATGTTGACAAAGTTAGCCCTCCCGAACCTCATACTTATTGAAATTCTTTGAACAATTCAAATTACATATTATACTATTTACAAATGATATTTTTTAATTCAAGTACAAATTTTTATATTAAGTTTTGGTCAAATCTTTAAAAAATCATTTTTAAGAATTATCTTACATATTTCATGTGACTACTACATGTTGACCAAGTTAGCCCTCACAAAACTTCATCCTTTCTTACATTCTATGTGACATGTTGAACTTCCTACATGTTGAAAAAGGTAGCCTTAGAAATCTCATCCATGTAACGTTGACCAAGTCAGCCCTCATCCTTTGATTCGTGCTCTGAATCACCCCATCCTTTTGTGCTGAAATTCTGCAAACAATTCAAATTCCTTGCATCGACAAACGGAAGGGCTGGTTGTGTTCGCGGCGAATTGTGGGCAAATTCCGGAAAATATTCCAGTTCCTAAGGATTTTGAACCGAAATTGTGAGGTTACTGTGTTTTCCGGTTAAAACTGCCTCAATTTTGTCTGAATTCAGTTATCAGTAAGCCTGTTGTGAGTGTGATTGAAAATGAGCATCATTGGACTGGACATTGGCAACGAAAACTGCGTTGTAGCGGTGGCAAAGCAGTGTGGTATTGACGTGGTTTTAAATGATGAAGCGAAGCGAGAAACCCCCGCAATGGTCTGTTTCGGCGAAAAACAGCGGTTTCTTGGTACAGCAGCAGTGGCCTCGGCTACTATGAATCCCAAATCCACCATATCACAGATCAAACGACTCCTTGGAAGGAAGTTTTCTGATCCGGAGGTACAGAAGGACCTCCGCCTCTTTCCTTTTGAGGCTTCAGAGTCTCCCTTGGATGGCTGTGTTCTAATACATGTCAATTACATGTCAGAAAACAATAAATTCAGCCTGACACAAATCCTCGGTATGATTCTGTCAAACCTGAAGCAAATTGCCATGAAGAGCTTGGAAACCACGGCTGTTTCCCACTGTGTGATTGGAATACCGGCCTATTTTACAGATTTGCAGCGGCGAGCGTATTTAGACGCGGCTACCATAGCTAACCTTAAGCCTATTCGTCTAATGCATGAGTCTGCGGCTATTGCTCTTGATTATGGTATTTATAAAACAGATTTGCCTGAAATCGAGCAAATAATCGTTGTATTTGTGGATGTAGGGCACTCTGACACGCAAGTAAGCGTTGCAGCCTTTAAAAAGGGCCAAGTAAAGATGCTCAGCCATGCCTTTGACAGATCCTTAGGCGGCAGGGATTTTGACGAGGTTCTTTTCAATCATTTTGCCCAGAAATTTAAAGAAGAGTACAAGATTGACATTCTTACAAATCATCGCGCGAGCTTGAGGCTTCGTGCTGCTTGTGAGAAGCTGAAGAGGGTTCTCAGTGCAAACGCAGAGGCGTCTCTTAATATCGAGTGTTTAATGGAGAAGGATGTGCGAGGGTTTATCAAAAGGGAGGAGTTTGAGACGCTTTCGTTTGATTTGTTGGAGAGGATCAAGGTGCCCTGCAAGAAAGCTTTGGAGGACGCTCAGTTGAGCTCGCATAAGATATATGCAGTGGAGGTTGTGGGATCCGGTTCAAGAATTCCTGCAATTATGAGGGTTTTGAGTGAGTTTTTCAAGAAGGCATTGAGTAGAACCCTGAATGCCAGCGAGTGCATTGCCCGAGGTTGCGCTCTTCAGTGTGCTATGCAGGCTGCTATGCTCAGCCGTACCTTTAGGGTTCGGAAATTTGAGGTACGCAGGAAATGAATTGAGATATAATGTCTGAGCAACCCACTTTTAATATCTAACACAGCTTTGTTAAATGTACACGAGTGATTGATAGGCACCATAGCACGTAAATCAGTGTGTTCGGTGATTTTATGTTTATACGCCTGCTTTTATGTTTCTGTGCTTGCTTTAGTAAATGTACAAAAGTGATTGATAGGCACCATAAGACGTAAATCAGTGTGTGCGGTGATTTTGTCTTTTTAACTAGTATTCAAATCTTGTCTATGATTTTATGGTGTAACATATCTTTAAAAAAAAATATTTTATGAAATGGTAGATTTTTTAAAAATATCTTTGTTGTTTATTTTATATATCTATAATTTTGATGAGTGCATATTTTGTTTTATATGATGTTTAATTTAAAAATATTAAATTTATAATTAATATTAATATTTTGACATATTAAATTTAAGATAAAAGATAATATTAACACACTCAAGCCATTTCATTCTATCCTTTGTTGTTATTGTAGATTGTCTTTCGACATTAATTAAGTTGTGAGTTCAGACATTAATTCTAATCCTAATTAAAAAAAAATTGAGTTCATTAATACTATATATATATATATATATATATATATATATATATATATATATATATATATATATATATATATATATCTTATTGAATTTATCAAAAACTTAAAAATGGACTGTTGTTTAACAACAAACTATCATGTCAGAACTTTAGCGAACCGAAAGATGATCCGGACCCACCATAAACCCGCACTTGCATTTGGAGTTAAAGTGCCGCACCTCCAGAACATAAATTTGTGCAACCAAATGCTAGCAAGTCTAAGAGTATTAGCATAGGCACCATAATATTAAGTAGCTATTGAATTTCATCATTTACATAGATCATAATGTGACACCCTAAGAGTATTTTAAAAATCTTTGATTATTGGTTTGAGTTAACCAAAAGTCTAATGAGCTCAACTAATGAGACCAACTTTGTTGATAGACAAGCCCACTATTTTTTCTTTTAATTTGCCAAATTTATATGAGTTATTTGCTTTGTTCCTCAAAGTTTTTCAATCGGAGGATGGAGGGGCGAGGGACTATGTATCAAAAATTGGGATGCAGGGGAATGATGAGGGATGGCAATGTAAATACAATATAGTACTTCAAAAAGTTAATCAATAAAATATTGAAATGTGAAGGAAATTACAATCAAAATATAATATACTATAGTAATTGAAATTTAATATTGTATTTAATAGTGTTCATTGACATCACGTGTAGGTAGCTTCTACTCAGGTGCTTATTAATATTAAAAATTGAGTTGTTTATTGGTGTGAGGGGATTCCCAACCATCTCAATTATATGACTTATTTGCTATGTTCCTCATAGCAACTGGAGGATGCAGGGATGCGGGACTATGTATCAAAAATTGGGATGTAGGGGAATGACGAGGGATGACACACAGGGGCTTCACTGGCAAGGCAATATTATATCACGTGCATTCATATTATCGGGGAAAATAGAGGGATTTTTAATTTGAGCGATGAAAAAATGCAATATTTGGCAAAAATAGGGGGTTTTAATTTAGTCCGTGTATTGGGACGGGGTGACAAAAAAGGAGTTTAAGACAATATTTTTTGAAAATAGAAGGATTCTTTAGTATGCCATGAATGCACGTGCTATAATCTAGGTTCACTAAGTGAAACCCCAGGGATGACACTGCAAATAAAAATAGTACATCAAAAAATAAATCAATAAAATATTAAAATAGGAAGTAAATTACAATCAAAATATAATATACTATAGTAATTGAAATTTAATATTGTATTTAGCATTGTTCATTGACAAAGCTTCGAAGGTACTCAGGTGCTTATTAATATTAATAATTGAGTTGTCTATTGGTGTGAGGGGATTCCCAACCATCCCTGAGATCGTTGAGGGACACCAAGGTTTCCTCTGGTGGATGGTTGGGAGTCCCCACATTATCTCTTGAAAGGGGAAATGTTCTTGGGACATTCCCATCTACGAGCAGTTGGAGGATGGTGGGAGGCATTTCATGGTTGAATTGGAGCCCAAAGATGTCTGCTAGGTCTATGATATGTATTTGAATCATACAACTTTTTGAGCATGAAATAGAACAAATTAAATCAAAATGTTTGTACATTATGAATGGATAAACTTTGATACAGTCCATATATATACATAAAACTAATAGGTAAATATCAAAATCACACAAATCAACAACAACAACAATGGCACGAGTCTTCTAACCATAAACTGGGGAGGATTTTAAGGAAGGAATTTTTTCGTGAGTGTGCAATAGTTGGCAAATTCCATGTCAAGCTAAAAGAAAAAGAAATATTAACTAGCAATTGCATCTTAGTGTTCAATGGGTACGTTGAAAAGACTTGGGAGATTAATTTTAGAAAAAAAAATGGTCTATTTTTTCATACAATTATGTGGTGTACATGAGGGCAGATGGTACATAATTTAGCAAATGATGTTGTCTATGCAACAAAGGTTTGTAAATAGGATCCAAACATAATCGAAATAAAACCTTTGAATTATGATGATAATCAAGCTCCATTAGCAACAAGATCCTGCAATATTTGCAATAAAGAGAGAGAAAATAGGAGAGATAGATGTATAAAAAGGGACAAACAAAGGGGGAAATAATGGGATAGATATAGAGAGGGGATGAGAAAGAGAGATAGGGGATAGAGATGGAGATGTAGAAGTAGCTGAAAGATAGAGAAAGAGAGAAATAGGGGAGGGGATAGATAAAGATTGAAAGGGTCAATATATAGAGTGAGAGAGAAGGACAAAAGTAGAGAGATGATAAAGGATAATTCAAGAGATATAGAAAGATGGAGTGATATGGAGAGGTAACGAGATAGAGATAGGGGAGAGAGATAGAGAGGAATATATTAAGATAGAGATATAGAAGGAGAGGGAGAGGGAGAGGTAGAGGGGGAGAGAGGGAGTGAGGGAAAAGAAGATATAAATAGAGAGAGTAGAAAATGATAGGGGAAAGGATATAGATGAATATATATTTATGATGGAGAAGAAATGTATTTAGGTGACAATAGTTTGCATAAAATTGTTTTTAATAGTAAGGTGCAATTGTGTTTTAATCTTGGTTGGTGATAATGTCTCATGGAACATGAATATTACAATCACACTATGCATTGACCAATGACAACTAAATGCACTTTGTAGCCATAGATGATTAAGATATCTTCAAGATTCTTGTATGATTAGAAATGCCTATCAATTATAGATCCTAAAACCTTAGATATAATAAATTAAATAAAAATAATCATATAAATTTATTTATTAACAAACATTCATCACTAATAGTGCAAACAAATAAAATTAATTACATGATTGACCCTTCTTTCGTACAACTATCATGTTGAATTTAAAGTCAAAATATGATAATGTTTTCTCTTTTCAAAATGGTTGTGCTTTTTCTTTAAAATGGAAGTAATATTGTATTAAATAAATATTAAAATTTATAAAAAAAACTATAAGAAAAGGTTCAAGTCTTAGACACCAAAAGCACTCGTACTTGATAAAGATTTAATTTTTCTTTGAGCATTTCACACCCCTATTTGCAAGAAATAAAACATTCTCAGATTGTTGATGTTTTGATGAATGAAATTTTGTAACAGGCAATGATTTCAGTGGACAAAGTGAATCCCACTAGAATTTGACTATATTTTTACTCTACAATTTGGTCTATGGGGTTTTAGTTTATGCATTATTGTATTATAGTTTTATTTATATTCATTATTGTACATCATAGTTTTGGATGCAAAGTAGTGTAGTGTAACACAAAGTATGTGTTGTACCAACTTAGTTGTTGGAAGAAGAAATAAATTACTTTGGTCAAACATATAAATCCAATTTAAATTATGTTTGCTCATTCAACAAAGGAATTTTTATAAAAAAACCTTTGGAAGGCACAATATATTTAAGATTTCTCCTTTTTATATGGTATAATTTAAATCATGTTTGGCCAACATTTGAGAATCACTATTATGCTTCAAAATGTATTGAATATGTATGGTCATGTTGCATGTGTGAATAACCTGCATGATATCAAACTCATTTGGTGAAAATTATATTTGGGATATGTTCTACTATGCATTGGATGAGTATGGTACCAATTGTTAAACACATTGATTCCAACTATTATGATTAATTATATCTATTTAGGCTATGCAAGATTTGCATTCATTAGAAATTAATGATATCGAAGAAAATCACAAGCAAGAATAATATTGAAATCATAATGTTCAATAGATGTATTGGTTTTGGGATTGGTAAAAGGAACACATATCTGACATTTTGTTAGCTATGTTGCATTGTAGGATATATTTGTTTGATAAAATAGGTGACATGAATTTGTATGAATATTTCATCGATAAATTTGACTCATCAATAATATCTTCCAATGATGAAGCAAGTGATTCATGGTGGTGATTTTCTATGGATGCCTTCTACTTTGTAAATAATTTGTAATTTTGTTTTTTAATTTTAAATGCCTTAATAGTTTGTTGGATTTATCTTAAAGGTTTTCCAAAAATGTTAAAGGAGATCACCTTCCAAAAGTGTCTCCGCATTCCAATGTGGCTGGGCCTAGGATGTAATGTATTTTAACCCTTTTCAACAAACCAATTTTGCTAATATCTTGCAATCAGGGCATTCCTCTAGAACAATGTGTTTTGAGGTATTCTGCCAAACAGTTCAGTTGCCCACATTTTGCATATCCTATAATCACGACATTCTGTACACAATTCCTGGAGGCTTTCTATCAAACAACTCAGGTGTTTTGTCTATGCTTACATGTCTATAGCCTCTGGCAAAATCCTCTCTTTTATTGTGTGGTAGAAGTCCATATCCCGTTCTAAAGCTCCCATTTTGACACTGGCAGAGATTGTGGCCTCTGGATTAACACATCCCAGTTACGTTAGATTGAAGGTTTCTAAATCCTTATCAAAAAACACATTTTGGGCATATCCTGCAATCGTAAAACGAGATCACATTTCTTTGAGGTGAGGCACCCTGTCAAACATTTCACGTGCCTTATCCATGCTCCACATTTTGTATATATGTCTACCAACGCATTTCCAACAGAAACGATGGACGTCTATACCCTATTCGAAAGCTACCATTTCAGTACAGGCTGCTGCAAATGAAAATGCTGGTGATGGGAACCTGTTTGTGAGAATTGGCGATCTGATGGGTATGAGAAAAGGCTCCAGATTGTGTGTGCTTCGTGGGAAGGAATCATCAAATCCGTAGGGAAGAATAATGAGAAAAACTTTTAATCTGACGCTGATACTAGTACTGTCAGAGACTCGGCAGGCAAGTTGCAAGCAACGACTATTTGAATGTATCGACGGTCAAGATGGCTTGCATTGTCTTGCACCTTCTCTCAAACAGTTTGGATCGTTGATGTCCAAATTTAGCTCAGTGCATTTCATAATAGGAGACGCCTTCGGCGTAAATATATGTATTGCATACTAGTATCTAAAGAATAATATAAAAACATAATGCCACATGAATAACACCGGAGTTCGTCTATTCCTTTTTCCGAAAGTGCGCGCCCAAAGTTGACCAACGTATTTATTGGTTATCTAGGTGCATGCACTTTTTCATGATTTTAATTATCACCACTACAAATGCTGAGTTCCATTCATGTTAATGATTGCTACTGCAAATGCTCATTTCCATTCTATAACGGTGCTGAAAAGCAAAGTCAACTGGAATATTTGGCCCAATCGCGTTTCAGTTGCCCGAGGACCTGCGTGGTGTCGTGTGTCCGGAGGACTATAAGCGCATCCTTGTTCACTTATTGATGTGTCCATATTTTAATGGTGTTCTTGTCCCTGTGCTTTAGTCTTATGAAACTGTCATTAATTGAAACAAGTGTCTAATACATTTTGAACAAGTATAATATCATTAGTTATCTGTGTTACCTTGAACTTGACCTTGCCTGACCTGTAAGTTGTTAACATTAGCGGTAAGATTCAAAATCTGGTTAATGCTTAGCTCTAACTGTATAGAAAACCACACAATTATCATAGAATAGACAAGTTTTGAAATATGCCTCTTTTCGTTCAGAATTTTCTTCATCTATTTGTATTTTTCTCCAAATATTTGTCAGTCTTGAATGTGCATTTGGAATTTTCTCGATATATTTGTTTGCCTTCAATTAGAGCTTTGTCACTTTTTTGGAAGTCTCATTTGTATTGTTCCCGTTTTTTACTTTTATGCTGTATAGAAGTGTTCTTTCTTTGTTTTCCAGAAGAGTTATTTCTTTGTTTTCCAGTTTTGGCAAGTAGGGTGGAGTCTGATTTCGTAATTTGGAGTAATATCAGTAATATTGCTGAAATTTAAGAGCTTTTTTTCTGCTTAATGTATTTATCCAAATCAAACTTAATTTAATTTACTTGAATCATCCGCCTTTTCAAATTTAGCCTAAATCATTAAAGATTAAGTTGTGTTGAAAAGGAAGTTTGCTCTTTGAAAGAAATTAAAACCTGCCAAAGATATATTTTATTTATGTTTTATATACAAAATAAAATATGGTTACCAATATCTATGCTGAAGTCTGGCCTTGAGGAGATGGGTTGAAACAGTCATCCGTAGCTTGTAAAATGTCAGAATTTTATCTTGGAGTGAATTGTTTAGGTACTGAAAATTCAGTATTATCTTGCAGTGAATTGTTTAGCTACTGAAAATTCGATTGCCACTGAATACCCAAGGTTACGGTTAGCGGAAAACAGGTGGAAAATCCTGGCAACCTTTGCTATTTGCTTATATAGTAGGCATAGAAGCAAAAATCTGGGAAAAATTCTGAAAAATCGCGATTTCCAAAAAAATCAGACATCTCAACTATTTTTGTCCAATTTATAGTAAAAAATCGTTGACTTTTGGTCAACAATTTATAACAATTCAAATCTCGATTAATCTGCAAAAGAATTCATTGAAAATCACGATTAATCTGGCAAAACATTCTCTCTTTTTTCCCACGACCCACCAAACCCTGAAACGCACCAAAAAAATGATAAAAGGTGGTCGTGCGATGTCTTCTAGCAATGAAATTGCAATGGATTTGGTTGGATGTTTTCGAGCAGCAAAATTGTGTCTGATTGCACATACAACATAGAAGTTGTCGAAGGCCTAGCAACCAAGTATGTTGAAAAAAGATAATTAAGATTTAATTGTGACTTTATTCACTCTTTTGTAAATGTTATGTAGGTGAGAAAATCTGATTTGAAATCTTATGACACAAGATTCAAATAGATCAATCACTCAACAATGAGTATTTGTAACTTGTAAATCAAATATTTAAAACTACACACATGCATGCTATGAAATCTACTCCATTGCCCTCCTATTTCTCAAGATTTCATGTTAAAAAATTATTGCTTTCTATGAAAGCTATGAAAAAATGGAGATTAAAGATGGTTGCAAAGAAATGTGAAATTGAGAATATGCAAGAAAGCAAGATCAAATTAAAAACAATATGCAAGAGCTTGAATGCAAAAGTCGTGGTCTCAAAATGGGAGAGGAGCTCTGCTTGAATAGGCATCCTCGGGTGAATCTAGATTATGGGATGAATGTGGGATAAAGAATAGGGCTTGAAATTTTTAATCCCACATGCATGAGGTGAATGAAAATGGGTAGAGGAGAAAGCATAAATGAATAGTGTAAATGCTTATGCATATATTTGTGAAAATGAATAAATAATAATATTATTATTAAATATATAGATGATAAATGATAGAATGATAGAATTATTAAATGATAAATGGAATATGAGATAATAATAATATTAATAATGGATAAATGATAATGATGGGTAAAAAATAATATTAATGGATAATATTTGATGAAAAATAATAGATAGAATAATGCATGAAAATGAAGTGGATCCACCCGGGATTAAGATGACAAATTTAATGTGTCTACAACTATAGTGATGTCAATTAAAGTTTTGTATTGATTTGTTTGAATTTCTAGAGTTGTTTCATTTGATGTGTTAAGTCTTTTATCTTTTAAAAAGGTCTACTTTACAATTTAGAGAAACAAAATCAGATTTTATTAATTGCTAATTTCAAATTTGTTAGATTATAGCAAAGTTAGAGTTTGACCATAGCATTTTTTGCTCTCATAATTTGCATCTACATATCGATTCTACTTAACTACTTAATCTTCTTGCTTCAACATTCCCTATCTTCTTACACTCAGTTTCATATTTACTTTTGAAAGAGATGAATCACTGCCTTTCTTTCTTGAAGGTAAGCATTTCCTTTATTTTTCTCTCTTTTTATTTAATTATCTACTCTTTTAGCAACTTACGTCACAATCACCCTACTAGCAAACCACCTACAAAAAGGTATAATGGAAGCATTTGATGATACTATATAGAACCAAAGTGGATAAGATAAATTCTATACAGAGTAAGTAATGGTATTTGGTACTATTTTTAAAAGGGAATGTATCTTTGCTAGGGCTATAATAATTCTTAATTTTAATTTGAAAACTTGTTTTTTTGCATGTACATTTTTGCCTTTTTGTGCTCATAATTGAACAACCAATATCATGTCCACATGTTTCAAAAAGTAGACTTAGTTTTAATAGAGAAGTATGATGACAAAGGGCTCTAAATTACAAAACAGTAACTAAGGATTCAACATAAACAAATATGAAATCAAACAATGGGGTGAAATAGTTAAATCCCAAATCACAAGAGCAATGCAAATAAAATAGTTTTGTGAGGGAAGGATTCCTCAAGAAAACATGGAAGTGCAAAGATGAAAGCTCCCAAGTAGCATCTTCGGTAAGTAGGTTCTTCAAGGTTCTCCATGTATTTAGTTGAATTGCTGCTAGTCTAATTTCTTAAGAAAAGAATTTCAAATTCACATTAGATTCCAATAAGGCTACATAATCAATTTTCCATTGTCATGTTGCCCCATAATCATTTTAACCTTCTCAGACTAGGAATGGAAAAGGAAAACATGGATACCAATTTTAGTTTAAAACTTGTTTAGGGAATTCTTCCACGAAGCCAAAGAGTTAAGGATTAATTTCGATTGCTGTTTGATAAATTTTGATTTCAGTTACTTCACAAACGTAGCTAATAATTGATCTCAGGCTTAGACAACTATTTGGTGATTGCTCTCTTAAAAAGTTAAGTGAACATTTGCCTATGCTTGGTCTTTTTGTACACAATAAAGTTCAAAAGATCAATGCTATGAATATAAACAACAAAAGTCTATTTTCTACAATTCATGAGTTGAACTCTTTGTTTTATTTGCTTTCTATATCTCTATGCTATGGAAATGCCTTTAATTTTTTTAGTAAAACAAGTAGTTTTTTTTGTCTCTTTTTTCATGATTTTTCACATGTTTTTTAAAACCTTATTTTTCCCCATTTTTTCAAAAAATCTTGTACTTTTGATTTGCCCATTTTTTCTCCAGAAGATTTTTGCTGCTATGAAGTAATAGGTTCTGTTTATAGTATATAATATAAGTATTATTATCATAGGGCCCGCATATATATTTTCCAATAAACTTCTCAAGAGTAATTTGGAGCAACTTCAAATTGGGTGACAATATGATTAAAATCTGCTGGTATATATATACACATATATGTACATAAACATGTACATATGTATACATATATATATGTATGTATACATATAGATATATATGTATGTATATATATACATATATACACTACACGTATATACATGTGCATACATATATACATATGTGTGCACATATATATACATACATTCTTCCATTCCTTTATTTTGATTGCTAAAGTTTTTGAACTCTTCAGTATTTTTTTGGGTTCTTTATAATTATTAATTATGAAACAATTAGCAAACAAATTAAAATAAACATCTAGTAATTGCTAGTATTCTTAATCCCTTCACTTTCACCAACGCTGAAGTTTGTGTATAATGGTACAAAGTTGTTGGTTGCATGTACATTTCCCCCCTCTGTGTACTTGCTTGTTTTGGTTTGTCATATTTCTGATGCGTGTAATTGTCAGGTTTTAGTTTGTGTGCTTATCCTATAGCATTTTTATGCAGGTTCAAGACTCTTTTCCTTTCTCCGTTGCTCTATGTTCGAAAAGTCCTGCCTCAGAGACAGATGAAGAGAGTGTGCCAACACCATCGGATCGTTTCTTATTTTCAAAGGGTGATCCAATACCTAGTACAAAAGTGCTAAGTTTGTGCAAGAGTGGACCAACCTTCACGCTAGATGCTGATTATGTTGATACAGGGGATTTACCTCCAGGAACATCTCCAAAGATTACCACCTTCACCGTAAATTTCTCTCTCAATTTTTTTCCCATTTTTGCCATTGCTATGTAAAAATTCTCTTTCGAAATTGGCATGGTGGTTAGTTTATCTCTACATCTGGTTAGCAAGGAATTGTTTTTGAAATTGACAGATAATTATATTATTAAAATAACCACCACGTTTGAGAGCTTTACAATTTAAATTTCATCACAGACATTAATTTGATTCTGCCATCATATTTTCCCATTTTCTAGTGTCTGATCTTGCTCCCAAAATTTTTGTGCTTATGTATGCTCGTTTTACTGGTGCTTTGTTTCTATGTGCACTGAGGAGCAATATAAACATTTTGTTTTTGTATTTTCACTATACGAGAATCGAGATATATGACATTTTTGGACAATAGTGGTCCTTATTTTACATCTGAGTTTTCTATTTGAAGATATATACTGTAGAAGTTTACAAACTGATCCGTGCGGCTTTTGATAATAGTTATTTCTGTTGAACTCTTAAGTTGATAGCACACATTTTGATGTTCACCTAGCATTAAACGTAGACCATGGAGAAATAAAAACAAAGAATGTAGATATTGTATTGGACTGCATTAGGCTTGGCTAAAAATTCCTTAGCAAGAATTGTGAATAATGGTCGGTAATATAACTCGAGTATTCTTATTGACATAATGCGAGGGAATATGACAGATTGTCTCTGACTTAAATGCAATCAATGTTCTTTTTTTCTCTCTTTAACCCTCTTTATCAGAATAATCAAATAACTTAATGGAGGACAATAGGATATGTCATTGATACACATATGCTAGATTATGGAAAGATATACATTCAGACCAGATGTTGTTAGCTGAAGTTTCTCCGAGCTCAGTTCCTTATATTACAAAATTGATTTTAAAACTAATTGTCTATCTTTAAAAAGTTATTCTGTGAATTTTATCATTGTTGATCTTTTTATACACCTACCAAAGTCTTTGAAAAGATTTTGCATAACCTTATATACCAATGGACCTTGGTTAGGTTAGGGTTATTTCCTCAGGAGAAACTTATGAAAAAATTGGCTAGGGTCAATGACTAAAGCCTTCGACGATATCATAGTTTGTGCCTACTGTCGATGATGACAAAGAGAACAAAAGAGATGCCAATCGTCAGACATCTCAAGTTCAAGGTTATTTTGATCTGCAAAGACTGAATTAGCTCAGTTAGAGAGGACTGAATTTTGATTAAGTCCTTGTTGGCACTTAGGAGCAGGTCTTTCAATTAGAGGGTGGCAACTGAGTCTTCCTTTTAAAGCAGCTTAGTGGACCAGTTAAAGTGGTTGCATATTAAAATAAGGGTTGTCTTGATCAGCAAATGAGGTAGTGTTCGGTTAGTAAACTGCCAGATTTGGTGGAGATCGGTTTGTCAATCAGATATCACTGAATAAGGAATTGACTTCGATCGATTTAAGGATCACACATGTTGGAGATATAAGAAATGCTGGAAAGGAAGGAAAGGGGTATTGTTGTTGTCGCAAACCAAAAAACTTTCATTCTAAGAGTGATGCAGCTTTTGGGAACTGGGATGAAAACCTGCAGGTGTTTTTACAGCAAGTTCTGAGGGTGAAAACCCTCAGCTACAAGTGAGTATTGTAAGGCGACAGTAGGACAGGCTAGGGCATGGAGATATGACGTTCAGCTGGCATGTTTGCAGATTCTGGAGGCTTCAAGGAATTAAATGAATGTGCTGGGTATGCATAGTAGTTCCACTTGAATTAGCAGTTATTTTTATTTTATGTTTGTATTTACAAAAAATATTGAAAAGAACAAAGGAAATCATAATATATTACTGTTTTTAGAATCCTTTCTAGGCCTATTTCTATGTCTTTAGACTAGGTTGCTACAAATTTTCTTTGTGTTTTAGTCAGGGTCGATATGGTGGTACCAGAGCTGCGATCTTGCTACCTTGTGAAAAACTGACCAAAAAAAAGAAGCAATTAGACATTTGTGTTGTCGGGAATAATCATTATGTTATGTCGTCATCGGTAATTGTGGGTTACGACAGTTAGTTAGTCTTCCCGAAGGGCAGTTGGACGCGACGGTTGGTCGCACCCCTTCGGGTATTATATATTGCATACCTTTCCTTCGAAGTAGCATCATGATAGTCGTATCTTTTGATAGTGTGATGTTATAAGCACTTGATGTACATGGACTGTTGAATTAATACAAGGACTGGTTCTTTAATATATTCTCATTATGTTCTGTGCATTTACTTTTTACATTTAATCGTTTACTCGTATGTGGCAAACAATTTGTACTGCATGTCAAAAAGTGATTGGGAAATGACGTTTCAGCATAGGAAATAGAAGAAGCAGAAAATGCCACACGAGGACAAAGAGTATGAAATTTTCAAGGTGATGAAATCCTCAAAGGACAGAGAACATCTTATTGAACTCTTTATTCAGAGTATGCAGGAAAAGGAAACCAAAGAAACAAATCATGGCACCATGCCTCCAGGAAATGGTGTGCACAGGGAGAGCCTTCATCTTCAGCAATGAAGCAAGACACCCCAGTGAAATCAGTTATAGGCAAAGGACCACTCAGGGTCTCATTCTTGTAGAAAGAAGTTTTGTTGCTGGACAAATAAATGCACAATCTGTAGGAGAAGGATTTGGATGCTCTTCATACAGAATATGGGACAAAGAGTGCAGAATTTTGGGTGGATATTTACTTCACGAATTTAGAGTGAGGTGAAAAACTTCAACTAGGAATGAGAGTAAAACCCCCTTGAATGCGCCTCATAAAAATTTAGAAAGTAGATTGGGAAAGTTCATTGCCCCCTTGTTCAATGGATCCAACAGAACTTCAACTTGAGCTTGGATCCAGCAGTTGAATGCATACATTTCATTGAGCTTGATGTATAAGGAGGAAGCTATTAAATTTTGATCATTCAACTGAAAGGTATTAGTGTTACACATGAATGGTGGTATCATGGCCTAGTTACTCAATAAACAGCCATATCACCACCTACAAGGACTTTTCTAGGAGCTTGACAAATAGATTTGAGTGGCAAGACCTTGAGGAGCACTTTAGAGAGCTCCAATAGCTACATCACCGAGGCTTAGTGGATGCTTATGTGGCTGATTTTAAGATAACAGTGGTGATGGTACTTGGTATATTAGAAAGGCACTTGGTATTCCTTTCCATGGAAGGGCTGAAAGAATCCTTAAGAGGCCTAGTTAAGGCTCTTGAACCAGACTCATTTCAGGGTGCCTAAAAGGGTCCGTATCTTTGGAAACCACTACTCCTAGCAAATATTCTAAGGTTTAACCTTTAGAGGAGCAAATTTAGAGACATCACAAAACCAACAATAACAACAACGGAAACAAGGAACTCCATAGAAATCTTTTCTGCAAAACCTAGGGTTGCACCTCTTGACTCAACGGACCCCAAGGAATAGGGAACACAAAGAGTCAACAATTAGGATACATGACTCAATGAGTTTCGAAGGAAACAACTATGCTTACATTGCAAATAATTCTGGGACGTAAGAGGCAAGTTTATTTGATTGAGGTGTACTTTGATGACAAGGAAGAATTTGAATCAAGTAGAATAGGGTGTGGAAAAGGTTGAGGTTTCACTTGTAGGTATAGTACTTGAAGGCCTATAGTTACTTGAAGGGGGATCACAACCAACGTGTTGTCCTCGTTTTTGTTTTTCTAAAATGATGGACCATTACATAAAATTTTTGTCAAAAAAGGAAAGTTTTACTCTATGGAATGCTTCCTGAGGCATAATTTCGCCTTATCCCTAGACTAGACTAATCCTTAGTCCATCCTTAAACCACGTTTCAAATTTCATCGCATTCTGGGTCCGTTTGCTATGTTTTCCTTCAATTTCGGGTTTTTTCTCCCTAACTGCAGGTGGGAAATTTTCCTTAAGTTGCAAGTTTTTATTTTCCCTTTGTTTTAGTGTTGTAGGGAAATTTTAGTTAATTACAAGTGCACTTTATGAAAAATAGAATTTGTAACTTACTTTTTATTTTCCCCTTGTTGCTTTTTGGCTTTTTAAGTCATTGTAGGAACTTTTTAGACATATTACAAGTGAACTTTAAATTATAAAGTTTAAATAAAACTTGTAATTCATTTAAAAAGTTCCACTTAAGTGGTTTTAAGTTATGGTAGGGGTTTTTTTCCTCCATTACAAGTTTTATAAAGTCACTTTTAGTTGTAATAGGGATTTTATTTCCCTATTACAAGTTGTTTTTATGACTTGTAAAAGGAATTTTATTTTCCCTTTACTAGTCTTTTGTTTAGTTGTTTAAAACTTGTAATGGGAGTTTTATTTCCCTATTACAAGTATTTTAAACTTGTTGTTCTTTCCTAAAAACCCGACCAACAATATTGGAGGATTTTGTTGAAGATTTCCAACGATTTTTATGGAGAAATTCAAGGAGGAGGAAGGCGTTTTGATTTCATGTCTATTTTCATGCATTTTGAAACTCTCTCCACGCCATTTGGAAGACATTGTTGCTGGTTTTTTGGTGTTTTAATAGCAAAAACGTGTTTGAGAAATGCCACGATTTGCCTTTGAAATTTGCCACGAATCCATTCTTTCCTAAGTCGTTTTTGCTTCCTTCACCTAGGTGTGGGGTTTGGATGGAGATTTGACCATTTATTATGCCATTTTGATAGCTGTTTTTGCTGCACATGGTATTTTGGAAAAACGTGGCTAGGGTTTGAATCTCCTCCTTGTATCTATTTAAAAGTTTCAATCTTCCATTTCAAGGATTGCTTCTTGTATTTTGGAGGACGTTTTGATTGATCAAGATATGTTTCTTTCCTTTCTTTTTTGTGTTTATTTTTTGTTTGTTTGGTTTTCCTTGGTCAATTTGTAAATTTGTATATATGTTGGTTTTGCCTAAAATCGGTTTTGTGAGAGATTTACCCCTTTGTTCCAAGTTTGCAAGGCAATTTGTGAATTGCATTGTCTTTCCCCATTTTCCCTCTTTACTTGCATTTGGGATAAGATGAAAATAGTTGATCTTCCCTTTTGTTTGGAAAATCTTAACCATCTTTTGGTGAAACTCCAAGTTTCTAAATTGGAAAATATTCATCCTTTCAAAATCGGGTTTTTAGAACCGGATTACATGTTGAAAGTTCTTCCCATTTTCATAAAGATGATCTTCCCAAAATCTTTTCATTTTCACTCATATTCATTTCCATCATCTGTACATACCATTCCCACCATTTCATCCACTCATTTGACACCTTCATTCATTTTTCCCATTTAAAGTCTTCACTTGCAGTCAGCCATCCAAAACCCGAAATTGGTCTAAAATGCACTAAAAAAACACTTGAAAATGAGTTTTAAAGGTCCAATTACAAGTGCAAACTTGTGTTTACCCATTACGCATATGAAGTTGCATGTTTGTTCCCCACAATTGCAAGTTAATGCTCTTGTTTTTCCCAGACATGTAATGCAGCTTCCCAAACCCGAAATTCACTTGTGAGCCCATTTTTGCATCAATTTATCCCTTACCTTGTCAGTCCGGTTTGCACACACGACCTACCAAATCAATAGATTAAGGCATGAGCCTTATTTTGCAAGCAGATTTCAAGATTGGAGGATGATGCAAAGAAGAGATACAACAACAATTCATGGTTGAGAGCATAGAATGCTTTCAAAGCAAAGATGGTCATGACATGAAAAGAGGAAGGCAGCCCTTTCCCTCTTGAAAAGCTAGTACTACCCCAAGCAAGAAGATAAGGATGCAAGTTCCTGTTCTGGTTCAAGATGTCTTTACCAATTCAGAATACTTCAAGTTCTAACATCCCGAAGTGACATGAAGATCATCACAGACAAAGGATGATGCAATTAGAGTCATGTCTTTAGACACATGGAATAGTTTTAGTTATGCATTTGTAATTTTGTTTTGGCAAGTCACATGTAAAAAATAACTTTGTAATTGCAAGTTAACTCATTATTTGCACTTTTGTAATTACATGTAAAGCAACTACAAGTTGTGTTCAATTAGGACTGTAGTTGGAATAAGTCATAGTTAGTTATTGAATAAGTCTTGGTGGTTTAGAGAATTTCTCAAGTTAGTTGGGATCCTCCCACCTTTTTCTCATGACTCCTCTCCTATAAATACGGGAGGGGGGGCTATTGTAATTTTTATCTTTTGGAAAGAAAGCAAAAACTCTATCAAATTTGCAGCAAAAAAGTCTTTGAGCTTTATGTGTGAATTTAAGAATTGAAAGAAATAGAAGAAGATTGCTTAAATTTTGAGTCTTTGTGCTACATTCTTGAGTTTGTGTTCCATATTATCTTTCTTGCAAGTGTTTCATAAAGAGCTTAATCGAATTTGATTTGCAGTCTTTGAGCTGCAAGTATTGGAGGTTAATATAAATTAGAGTAAATATTCTTTTGAGAGGAGTTGTAAGACTTTGTGCTTGCACTTGTTCTTAAGAGAGTTTAGAAGTAGATTTTGTAAGAAATAACTGTGAGTTATTGAACTCTTACTAGTTCTTACTGTGTTGTGTAAAAAGAATAAGGTATTTCAGCCTTTGTGCTGATATAATTTGTTTCGAATTATCATTAGTATAGAAAAGGGTAGATAGGACTTCACATATTCAATACTTTGAGCTTGATTTTGTTGTCCCGTCCCGAAGGAAGTGACGAAAGTCTTTGAACTTTTAGGAAACTTCATTTCCTTTCTCTCATTTCATTTCAAAAAGTTGTTACTGCTGTTTTATGTTAAATTGCTATCACTTTTCTGTGAAGAGAAAAGGATATTGGCTTTCTTGAAAAAAGAAGAAAGACTGCCATTCCATCCTATTTTAGTTTTAGTTTTAGATAGATAGGGGGAGACTTCCCTTAGTTAGGAGAGTTTTACTCACACATTGTGGTTGAAACCACAATTTTGTATATTTCCCCAAGTGTACAAAATTTTCAACCAACACAACTACTGTTGCATCTTTATCAGGAGCATTGATATATGACTCTTTTCGAGTTAAGGGAAGAATTGGAGGACAACACATAATGGCACTCATTAATGGAGGAATGACACAATTTTATTAATTAAGGTATGGTAGCATGTTTCGGGTTGACAATTGCATAGTTTGCATGGTTGTGGCAGTAGTAGATGGTCATATATTGGCTTGCAAGTAGGTTGTCCTCCAATTATAATTGGTGTTAGACCCATGACTTTTATTCCATTCCACTTGGGGGAGCTCATATAGTTTTGGGCATTCAATTGCTACATTTGTTTGGAGGTTAACACAAAACTACCAAATGATGACACTCAACTTTATAGAATATAGACCAAAGAGGACAATCAAGGGTGTAATCGATGCCCTAGTACAATAGGTTTCAGCTCACCAAATAGAGAGGCATTTGAGATAGAATAGATGCCATTTGGCTCAAGGAAGGATCAATATTCTCTCAATAATTGAGTTTTGTTTGATAAATATGCTTTTGTTTTTGGAGAGATATCTCAAAGACTTCTAGTAGATAGGACCTTCTAGCATACTATTGAGTTGTAGGTTGATGTGACTCATTATTGACACTCTTGTTCTTTCAAGGTGGAGATAGAGAGGACTATAGAGGAGTTGCTAAAATTGGGACACATAAAGACTTAGGACAAATCCATTTGCATCGTTAGTAGTACTAGTGAAGAAGAAAAATGGAGCAATGAGAATGTGTATGGATTATAGGGTTTTGAAATAGAAAATCTTCAAGAACAAATATCCAATATCTTGTATTGATGAGTTTACATGAGGCAACAAGCTTCACTAAAATTGACGTAATGTCCCCTTCTCAGTTCTAGACTGATGGATGGAGTCTTAGCCTATTTTGGAAGCTCGTAGGCTAATCAGAGACTAAATTAGGTTTTTTTGCCTTTAGGATGGTTTTTAGAAGGGTGTTTGCAGGAGTTTGGAAGTTTGCCTCCTGGGTTTTCTTTGGTTTCTTGAGAGCTTCAGAGTGGTATGGCATGCATTTCCATCAGAGGATATTTCTTTCCGGGTGGATTTTAGAGGGGTGTTTGCAGGAGTTTTGCAGTTTGCTCTCTTGATTCTTTCTAGGTTTTTCATGAGCTTCGAGATGGTATAACATGCATTCCAATTAGAGAAGATTTCTAAATTTACTATTTTAAGTAAATTGCGACGACTGTTTGCTTATAGGGTTTTACTGGGATTTCTGAGAGCTCCAACATGATTTGACATGCAAATTCTTCAGAGATGATTTCTGGACTAACTATTTTTAGTAAGTCAAGGTGACTGCTCAAAATGTGTTCTAATGAAGTTTGAGATCACTTACTTTTTTTAGCAGTATGCTAATTTAGTCTGTGCTATTTTTAGTAATCCTATTTTTTGCAGTCTGGTGACTATTTTTCAGCAATTTAGTTTAGTATTATTTCTCTGGGAATTTTAAGATGACTAAGGTTACTAATTTATTATTTTTTGACAAGGCATTTTGGGTGAATATTTTACTAACCTTATGGCAAAAATAAAATATTTCATGTTTTGGCGTCAAAGCTTAGCTTGAAAAGGTAACTCAAATTTGATGCCAAAATGGGGTTATGTGGTAATTCAATGAAATTTTTATTTACCTAAGTGTGGCACCCAAGTTGGAGGGAAATTGAGTCTAAATTTTTGGGGTCTCTAGTCTATAAATAAGACCCTTCTCTCCTTCATTTGGTTATGCTTGAATTTGATAACAAAGTGTTGCTGAATTGTTTCTAGAATCTTGGTTTCGATGTTGCGTGCCCTCCTAGCTTGACCACAGTTTCAAGTTTGAAAGATAACTCCTGGTTGTCAGAGTAATTTCATTCAAGGATTACTAGTGGATTTTAGAGAAGATTGGTGTGTTCTTTTGGTGAAAAACCCTATAGCTGATTTATGTTTCTACTCACCCTGGTTGGAGTTTTCAACTGATTTTTGTGGGTATGGGCTCCAAATTTTCATGTGCTCTTGGTGCCTATTTGCTGAAATTTTGGTGAATTTTGGAGTGATAGATTTCTTGTCTCAAATTGAACTTGTTGTTGGTTGCCCTAGTTCCATTGTTAGTGTTGGAGTGCGTGCCCTTGCTAAGACCTTGTTTGGTGGCGAGTTTCTTGTTCTACCTTAGCCGCACAACTCCTATGCTTCATTTGCATCTTACTTGAGCTCATTTGGAGGTGTCACAAGGGAGTTGTGAGCATTTTGTTGTTTTTGGAGTGGCTGGTTTTTCTGCAAATCAGAATTCATTCTACTTACTTCAGGGTTGGTAACATTGTTTTTGATTTTCTGATTTCCATTTTTCCTCTCCTTACAAAGTTAGCTTATGTAATAACTTGTTTAGTAGTACTAAACAACCTTTTGATCTCATTTTGGAAGCTAACTTCTCCTAGTGAGCAAGTGGAAGTGGCTGGTTATACCGCCAAGTCTTTTGGTTTTCAAGTTTTTCAGTTTATTTGTATTCCTTGCTGCAAAGTGGAAATTGTTAAGTTTTCAGTAATCTTGTAATCCCCACTAGACAAATGGAAGTGGCTGGTTATACTGCCAAGATTTTGTTGTTTAAGCTTTCAATAAATTTGTAATGCCCCACTAAATCAGTGGAAGTGGCTGGTCAAACTGTCACCTTGTAATGCTTTCATTGTTTATGCTTTCCTCCCATTGCATAAGTGGTCGAGATGTTTATTTGCTAATGATAATGGGTGCTGAGTGTTGTGCTAAAAAATTGAAAAAAATTAAGGGGGTTATCTTAGTGGTATCAGAGTTGGTTTTCCTACCAGCTTGCGAGTTCTGCTGGTAAATTTCTCCACGAGTGAGAGAAATTAGATATTACAATAGAGCAGAAGAGACAACGGTTTCCGATTCCACTAGTTCCGGTTGAAAAGATGTTCTTAGAAGTTCTCATAAATAATGAAGCCATAGTTGGAAACATGGCCAAAAAGGGGGTAGACACAAATGAGACTCGTGAAGGCTTAGTCAGGATCAAAATATGATTCCTAATCATCCAACCAACACAACCGAAGCAAGCACTTCCAATACCAATGGTGGAAATGGAAGTATCAATGGAGGGAATGGAGGATCAAATGTGGCAAGGCTTGGAGGATCAGCTCCTAGACCTTTGCAACCTACCTTCCTACCCAAGGAAGCACCCCCAGTTGAAGTTGAAGTACCAATGGTTGATGTAGTGAGAAATAGCTACATGGAATATGTTTCACTTCCTACGGAGATCCAAGACATTCTCACCTTAGATCAGTATACGATTCAAAAGAAAAGAAGAGGAGGTGGAAGATATGAGAATCACCCTCCTATTCCAAGAGACTATTAGTAAGCCCTTGGAAAAATCACCTTAGCCCACTTTGATGGAAGTGACAAATGTTCTGCTAGATCATGGGTTCATAAGTTAGACAACTACCTGTCCTTGAGGTTGATGCTTGAAGAAGATGACATCAAGTTTGCCACTTTGCATCTAGATGGAGCTGTCCATGAATGGTGGTATCACGGTTAGGTCACTCTTGGCCATAACGTCATTGTCACCTATAATGAGTTTACCAATAAACTCATTGAAAGATTTGACACTAAGGATCCTGAGGTGAGGTTTTGTGATCTTGCGCAGTTAAAACAACAAGGTTCTCTTGATGCCTTCATATCTGATTTTTAGAAACTTGCTGTGATGGTGCCTAACATCACTGAAAAGAGACTTGTAGTCTTATTTTTTGAAGGGTTAGAAGAACTATTGAAAGGTTGGGTGAAGGCATTCGATCAATTAACTTTGACTGAAGCAATTAGAAAATCCAGAAGTATGGAGTTGGCTGCCCCAAATTCGAAATTTCAGTCCAAGCCTTTTTCTTATAGAAAGGACAAGAAGAAGTATTCAAATCAAACCAAGAAGTTTTCATCTAAGCTGGATGATGAGCTCCGAAAAGAGCTCCAAAGGAAGAATTTGTGTTACACTTGCAAGGAACCATGGGCCCCGGGTCATAAGTGCTATGGAAAAGGCAATGCACACCACATGGAGGCTTATTCTGTTGATGGATCGGAATTTGAAAATTCAAAACAGTAGACTGAAATGGGGGAAAGTGAGTATGAAAAGGTTTTGGAAGAGGCGGAAGAAAACCAAGAAGGTGGGGGTGCAGCTGCCCAACTTCTAGTCTCCATAAGAATGAATCATTTAGAGTGCTTGGAGAGCACTAAGTCATTGCTCTTTTTGAGACTGGAGCAACTCATAACTTCATAGATGAGAGAATTGTTGCAAAGAGGCGCCTTACAACCAATGAAGTTGAAGATTTCAAAGTAATGGTAGCTGATGGTTCTACTATCTCTTGCAACCAAATGGTCTCCAATATGTCTATGCGGTTGGGAAATTACGAAGTCAAGGATGACTTCTATGTTGTTAACATTGAAGGCACTGATGATGCAGTAGTTGACATATAATGGCTGCGACCTCTTGGAGAGATCACTCTAAATCTGCAAATTACGGAGTTGAAATTACATCAGAGGGGAGGAAAGTAGTGTTGAGAGGGATGTCAAATAGAGGCCCTCGTATTGTGTCTTTGAAGAGGATGGAAAAGATGGTTTGTCATGGTCTAGTGGAATGGGCAGCAAAATGTATCAGTTGGTTGATGGCTTGATACACTATAAAGGGAGAATCTTCCTAGTGCTTGATTCTAAGTTCAAGAAGAGGATTCTTCAATCATTTCATGACATTCCCTTGGCTTGTCATCAAGGGTATTTTAAGACATATCGGCAGATTTGAGAAATATTTTCTTGGAAGGGACTCAAGGATGAAGCCCTTTGCTATATTGCTGAGTGTCCAATTTGTCAACTAAACAAGAATGAACACTCTTTTCCAGTTGGATTGCTGCAGCCCCTACCTATTCCCAATCAGAAATGCGAAAGTATATCAATGGATTTCATCACTGGGTTGCCAAGAGTGCAAGGTAAAGACTATATATGTTGTTGTGGACAGATTGACATATTTTGCACATTTCTTCGCCATTGCCAGCTCATTTATAGTGGCCCAAGTTGCTGATCTCTTTTTCAGAGAAGTGTTTAGTTTGCATGGTTTGCCAAATACCATTGTGAGTGATCGAGATAGTAAGTTTCTAAGCATTTTTTGGCAGCAGGTCTTCAGATTGAGTGGTATGGTTCTCACACCAAGCACCGGTTATCACCCACAGACTGATGGCCAAATTGAGATTGTGAACAAGTGGTTGGAAGGTTATCTCAGAAATTTTGTGTCAGGACAGCAAAATGCTTGGGTAAAATGGCTTCATCTGGGAGAGTATTGTTACAACTCTTCCTATCATTTTGTCAATTAGGATGTCTCCATTCACAACTTTGTATGGATACGAGGCACCTAGCTTTGTTGATTTGACTTTTGGCAATAGTAGAGCTCCTCAATCGAGCGATTTGTTGCAACAAAGTCAAGATATCCTGAGATCCTTGAAGGACAATCTTTAGCATGCTTAGAATCAACAAAAGATGTATGCCGACCGACATAGAATTGAATGCACTTTTGAGGTTGGAGATATGTTCTGCTTGAGGCTTCAACCTTACTATTAGTCCACTCTTAAGAAAAGTGGAGCAAAGAAGCTTAAGTGTAAGAGACCCTTAGTTGTCCAAGTATGATTTTGCTGTCTAAACCTTGTAGGAATGTTGTCAAACACTTTTTGTGCAACCTCTATGTGCATTGATCTGAAGTTTTCAGTCTGATTTGCTTGCTTAAATGGACATTGAATACAATTTGAATGCTTGCAATTAACATTACAATGTCTAAGCAATGAGATGGATGCAAAATATACCTTTCGTTTGACTTTCCAAATGCATATAAATGAATTTTACAAGTAAAATGCACACCTACAGCCAATGGTCATTTTGTCAAACAATTGGCATGCATACTAAGAACACTCTAATGATCAGAGTACTGATATGAAATCGGCTGCAATAGAATTATAAATTTATTAGTCCTTTTAGAATAACTTGCACATTACAATCATACCCAGAAATAGAGACAACAATGGCTGCTGGAGTCCAAAAAGCATCCAAAAACAGTTCGAACCAGCAAGTTTGATGATGATTTGACTGAAATAATGGCATGGCAGGCTTCTTCACAACGAGGCGCCCTTCCTAGAATATTCTGGAAATTTATGAATGCTTTCTTGACAAGATTCACCCAATATATGCTAGCCGCCTTGGCTGCTATTATGGCTGCTATTAAAAAGCAAGCTATCCCTCTCAAATAAGTGTGCAAACAATTAAATAAACCCCTTGAGAATGATCTGCACTTGTCCTTGAATTCCTTTGAATGAATTATGCACTGAAACCCTCAGAATAGTCTCCTTAATATGCCCAATTGAAACCTCTTGATGAAGCTTCCCCTTTAGCCAAACTCACTGGGTATTCCACCAATTCATGAGGCTGTAACACTGAAGATTGTTCCTTCTCCAATGACCTATCTTGCTGAAACTTAGAAACCCTTGTCTCTGTGCTCTCCAGAAATGAATTTATCAAATGCCAATAGAATACCAAGTTCGAACTCCAATGCCAATTAAATACTCCTTCAAGAAAGTTCAATTTTCTTCATAGAGCACATTAAATACTCTTTAAAAAAATATTATATCTTCACTTAATTTAATAATCCTCCCCAACTTAGGAAAATGTGCTCATGAATTAATTATATAATTTGCCCCCCTCTTTATGATGATTAGACCCTCAACTTAAGTGATGTTTTAAAGTTAATTTATAAATTTTTATAATAAGCCATTGAATGATTTATTATTAATTTGGCCACAAAAATATTAATAAATCCCTAAATACTCAACATTTTTATATGCCATCTGAAACAAGAGACTCTCCTATTATTTCCCCATGTGACCAAATACACTTTCTAAAAATAGTGTAATGTCCCCTGGTTAATATTCCTAGATTGGGCAATACTAAAGCTTGCAGATACAGGGAAATCACTTCCAGTATGCTCAAAGAAATAAGTCTTTTAGTAATGGTTTGACATTTGAACACATATCTATATCTCAATAGAAATAGCGAGATTAATAAGTGATCGGAATTCTCTATCAAGGAGGGTCTGATATTATAACTGTCCTTTACTAGGCTTAGACATGTTTAACCATAATCAATCTATTTTAATATACTTATGATGCAAACTAAATAAATTAGGAGATATTTCCACCTTAACCTGAATCTAATCAGTGATATTCTACTGCCCAAATTATTAAACAAATTGTTCATCTATCCCACATCCATAATCCTTAATGCGAGTGCCAAACCAATTTTGATGTCTCCAACATAAAAACATCCCCTTCCCAAGTTCTTAAACACTGACAGTAGTAAACAAGGACATATAGACATATCCTCCTTACCGTCTTTTATCTTATGGGCTCCTTTTGATTTACAATCTCATATTGTTATTTATCTGATTAAGACATTATATGTCTATATATATATGTGTGTGTATAACCTTATTGATATTTCATCCTTAATATATATATATACATAAATAAATTAATTAAAATAATATAACCAATTATTGATGTATTTGTTAATTACCTATTATGCTTAACACATTGGTTATTAGTATATATAGTGGCTGGTGAAAGGCAGACAGATCTGACTCATAACAGTTCTGGTCTGCCACTGTTATGAATTAAATATTAGTATTATACATATTGCAATCTATGTTAGTATTTTTATTAAATTCTGCATACACACATTATCGGGCTGCATATATTAAGCCTACTTATTAAACACATCCCCTATGCATACCACTCAAAACAAGGATGTTACTGCCTGTAACTTAATAACAGTTCTGTCATACGGTGGTTATTTCTGTTTTACTGAATGTATACGTATTACATTGTAATATAAAACAATGGACATTATCATTCTTATGAGTGACGGAAACCATACCTGAGGTGCGCCTTCCCTTGATTAATTTGGATGACTTTTGGCTGGCGCTCACTCTCCTTTTTTTTTGTGTTTTTTTTTTTTTCTTTCATCGCTGATACTCTTCCCTTATGTATCTTGCACGATGGAATGGTTGTATTGCTTGGTTATCGGAGAGACAGGTCTCTTCCTAATCATGTCTCTCCACTAGTAGTTTGCATATCCTCGATTTATTGATGAATATTTGTTAATGAATTGCTAGCCATACGATAGTCTCTATTTCATCGCTACCTATAGATGTAATCATATTGGATTATATTGATTATTTGGGATGAGATATTCCATCGATAATATTATTATATTCCATCAAAAAACATATTCCTCATTGATGCTGACTATAATTATCTCGTGGCCTGGATATTAGTTTGAGCGCTGGCTGTTCATACACCGATATTGGCCAAGTCTTTACTCGAATGTTCTCATTAGATATTTATTTTATTACTATTCATTTATTTATATTACTTTTATTATTATTATTTAATAAATATGAAATTAATATTAATATTTAATAAATATAAATTATATATTAAATCTTGTCTGTTGGTTAAATAAATATTTCATATCTTAATTGTATTATTATTTAATTTTTAAATTCTATTCTAGAGTGGCATCATCGTGTTTTGATTGTTTGGATGGGGACATCCCCCCTTCCCCTCCGAGAGTGTGATCAATGGCCGCCTTATATCTTTGATCGGTAATGGAGATATCATTGAGTATTATCTTTATTATTAGATGCTAAGGTCTGTCTTATGATACTTTGTACCTGGTCACTATTTAAATATTAGCATTTAATAATCTTACTCGATGCTGTTTACCTTGTGTAACAAGCAAAGGTTTCAATACAATAGTTGCTTTGAGCCAAGTGAGAATTAATTTTATTTTTATATTAATGAATGATTAATACTACTATTACCATCAATAATTAATTACATAATAAATGATAATTTATTATTATGATGAAGAATCACAAAAACTAGTATTAATTACATCACCAGGATGTGGGGTTATGACAACCCTCTCACTTTAGAGGAAAATCGTGAAGTCTCATAAATGAGACGATTTTCCAATATTATTAAATGTTAATTAATAAATGTTTTAATTGTTGTATTTATTTAATCACAATAATCCAATGTCCAAGGAGGGTTTATGACAAATAGAAAGGGTCCTCTATTTCTTCTGACTTACTATAAATAGTATGGCAAATGTATAGCAAATAAAGTCCAAATGATGCCAAACAAAGACCAAACTGAAGCATATTGAACACTGGAGATGATACAAACCTCAGGAGACCCTCTAACCATCCTCATTAGCCTACGAGGTTCAGAAATGATAGGCTAATCATCCAAAAGTCCATGTTTGCTAAAAAGGGGACATTACATTAAGCTTCGTTTTTATGGGCCATTCAGAGTCACCAGGAAGGTTGGAGAAGTGGCTTATGAGTTGGAGTTACTTGAAAACAACAAGGTACATAATGTTTTCCATGTGTCACGCCTCAAGAAGGCACTTGGAAATAATGTGGTAGCTTCATTAGATCTACCTCCCTTTGATGAGGAGGGACAATTGGTGCTGATTCCGAAGGCCATTATTGACTCTAGGGAACATCCTTTAAGGAGTATTTGATTAAATGGAAAAACATGCAACTTGGGAGAATGAGTAGATTTTGTAGCATCCAGCCTTGTTATTGCTTGAGGACAAGCAATTTTAGGGAGGGTGGATTGTAATGTCCCTTTCTCAATTCTAAACCGATCGATGGAGTCTTAGCCTATTTTGGAAACCCGTATGCTAATCATAGACTAAATTAGGATTTTTGTCTTTAGGATGGTTTTTAGAAGGGTGTTTGCAGGAGTTTGGAAGTTTGCCTCTTGGGTTTTTTTGGGTTTCTCAAGAGCTTCAGAGTGGGTATGACATGCATTTCCATCATAGGAGTTTTCTTCCAGTTGGTTGAGGATGCGACTTGGTAGAATGAGCAGATTTTGTAGCATCTAGCCTTGTTATTGCTTGAGGACAAGCAATTTTAGGGAGGGTGGATTGTAATGTCCCCTTCTCAATTGTAAACTGATCGATGGAGTCTTAGCCTATTTTGGAAACCCGTATGCTAATCATGGATTAAATTAGGGTTTTTGTCTTTAGGATGGTTTTTAGAAGGGTGTTTGCAGGAGTTTGGAAGTTCACCTCCTAGGTTTTTCTGGGTTTCTCAAGAGCTTCAGAGTGGGTATGACATGCATTTCCATCATAGGAGTATTCTTCCAGCTGGTTGAGGATGCGACTTGGTAGAATGAGCAGATTTTGTAGCATCTAGCCTTGTTATTGCATGAGGACAAGCAATTTTAGGGAGGGTGGATTGTAATGCCCCCTTCTCAAATTCTAAACCGATCGATGGAGTCTTAGCCTATTTTGGAAACCCGTATGCTAATCACAGACTAAATTAGAGGTTTTGTCTTTATGATGGTTTTTAGAAGGATGTTTGTAGGAGTTTGGAAGTTTGCCTCTTGGGTTTTTCTGGGTTTCTCAAGAGCTTCAGAGTGGGTATGACATGCATTTCCATCAGAGGAGTTTTCTTCCGGCTGGATTTTAGAGGGGTGTTTGTAGGAGTTTTGCAATTTTCTCTCTGGATTCTTTTTGGGTTTTTCATGAGCTTCAGGATGGTATAACATGCGTTCCAATTAGAGAAGATTTTTGAATTTACTATTTGTAGTAAATTGCGACGACTATTTGCTTTATAGGGTTTTTTTTTGGTTTTTTGAGAGCTCCAGCGTGGTTAGATATGCAAATTCTTCAGAGATGATTTCTGGACTGACTATATTTAGTAAGTCAAGGCGACTGCTCAGAATGTGTTCTAATGAAGTTTGGGATCACTTACTATTTTTAGCAGTATGCTAATTTAGTTCTATTTTTAGTAATCCTATTTTTGGTAGTCTGGTGGGTCTTTTCTGGCAATTCAATTCAGTATTATTTCTCTAAGAATTTTAAGATGACTAAGGTTACTTATTTATTATTTTTTCATAAGGCATTTTGGGTGAATATTTTATTAACCTTATGGCAAAAATAAAATATTTCATGTTTTTGGCATCCAAGCTTAACTTGAAAAGGTAACTCAAATTTGACGCCAAAATGGTGTTATGTGATAATTCAATGAAGTTATTATTATTTACCTAAGTGTGGCACCCAAGTTGGAGGGAAAATGAGTTTGAATTTCTGGGGTCTCTTGTCTATAAATAAGACCCTTCTCTCCTTCATTTGGCTCTTGTATTTGATAATGAAGTGCTGCCGAATTGTTTCCAGAATCTTGGCTTTGGGGTTGCGTGCCTTCCTAGCTTGACCACAGTTTCGAGTTTGAAAGATAACTCCTAGCTGTCAGAGTAATTTCATTTAGAGATTGCCAGTGGATTTCAGAGAAGATTGGTGTGCTCTTTTGGTGAAAAACCCTACAGTTGATTTATGTTTCTACTCACCCTGGTTGGAGTTTTCAATTGCTTTTTGTGGGTACGGGCTCAAAATTTTCGTATGCTCGTGGCGCCTATTTGCTCAGATTTTGGTGAATTTTGGTTGAGTGATAGATTTCTTGTCTCAAATCGAACTTGCTGTTGGTTGCCCTCGTTCCATTGTCAATGTTGGAGTCCGTGCCCCTGCTAAGACCTTGTTCGGTGGTGAGTTTTCTATTCTACCTTAGCCGCCTAGCTCCTATGCTTCATTTGCATATTACTTGAGCTTATTTGGAGGTGTCACGAGGGTGTTGTGAGCATTTTGGTGTTTTTGGAGTGGCTGGTTTTTCTGCAAATCAGAATTCATTCTACTTACTTCAGGGCTGGTAACATTGTCTTTGATTTTTTGATTTCTAGTTTTCCTCTCCTTACAAAGTTAGCTTATGTAATAACTTGTTTAGTAGTACTAAACAACCTTTAGTTATCATTTTGGAAGCGAACTTCTCTCAATGAGCAAGTGGAAGTGGTTAGTTATACTGCCAAGTCTTGTGGTTTTCAATTATTTCAGTATATTTGTATTCCCCGTTGGGAAATGGAAGTGGCTGGTTATACCGCCAAGTTTGTTGTTAAGTTTTCAGTAATCTTGTAATCCCCACTAGACAAGTGGAAGTGGCTGGTTATACCGCCAAGATTTTGTTGTTTAAGCTTTCAATAAATTTGTAATCCCCCACTAAATCAGTGGAAGTGGATGGTCAAACCACAACCATGTAATGCTTTCATTGTTTATGCTTTCCTCCCACTGCATAAGTGGTTGAGATGTTTATTTGGTAATGCTAACGGGTGCCGAGTGTTGTTCTCAAAAATTGCAAAAAATTAAGGGGGTTATCTCAATTGACTTGTGCTTTGGGTACCACTAGATTAGGGTTTAATTTCAGGGCATATTTAAGATTACTTTCTAGTATCATTCAAGTATCATTATGGGTACTTCGGGTCTTTGGTGATGCCTTTTAGGATCACCAATGCGGCAAACACCTTCCAATCAGCAATGAATGAAATTTTCAATCTTATTTGAGAAAATTCATTTTGGTAGTATTTGACAACATTCTAATTTACAGTTGGACATGGGAGGAACACATGAAACACCTAGATTAAAACAATGCTGGTTATTTTGCAGCAGCTAACCTCCATTGCCAAGAAAAGTGAATATGAATTTGGGATGTAGAAAATGTTGTGCATGGACACATAATCAGTAGGGAAGGTGTAGAGATGGGTACTTCTAGGACACAGAGACAAATATGGGGATTCTTGGGCCTTTATAGCTGCTACAAAAGATTCATTAGAGGACATGATGGAGTTGAACAAGAAAGGTACCTTCTATTGGTCCACAACAACAATGTGGATGTTTAATCAATTAAAGAAGGTAATGTGCATTGGTTCTATTCTTGCAACATCTTATTTTTCCTTACCTTTTGTGGAGTGTGAGAGTTCAAGAGAAGGTCTAGGGGCTAATGCAAAAAGGACAACCCATATTGTTGATCCATGTAATTCCATTTGAGATTCGAGACTAGTCACAAGTCTTCACAACTCAAGGATATCAATCCATGTTGAGCAATCCTTCATGGCTCAAAGGCTGCATTTACTTGTCAAACTAGGGGTCATATAACGTGAAATGGATCAGCATTGTATGTGCATTATGAACTTATCCTAGGTTCCTATCCAATGTTAACTACGAATACTGTAGTAAAATAAGGTGCAAGAAAGCAACTACTGAAAACAACTATTACTGATAAAGAGATGTCAAAGAAAAAGTAGGTACAATGAAAGAAAAACATTATACTAAGACAATTCAGTTCAAAGAAAATAAAGCAAAACAACCATTAATTGTTACTTGCACTATTGAATCTGGTTAGACTATAACTACTACAGGAAAATAGAATAAATGATAGAAACGTGAATTGAATTAGATTCAAAAGATCTACTTGTTGATGTGTTTTTTAGGACACTTTGAACACAAAATAAAATACTAGGTATTCTATTCTCCCTTGAACAAGGAAGCCTTAAATGCTGAGCATTTGTGATAAAAAAAGGTGATCCCAAGGTTTACAACGCGAACGATTGACTTTGAATTATGGATAGACTCCGGGTATAAATGTGATATGCTGATTCACACAAAGGGACTTACACAATTGTTCTAGGATTCTATTAATTCCTTTTCCTCAAAACGACTTATGATTTTTGCAATAAGGTACTTCAACTAAATCTATGAATGCTCTTTGAAATAAAATGCAAAAGGGGATAAAGTTTTGGAATCTAATCTATCTCTAACAATGTAAGAAATTATTGATGACTAGTGAAACCAAGTCAAGCTTTGCTTTGCCACGAAAAACAACTACACAAAGATGATGCAATCTTCTAAGGAAATGTAAATGATTTTTAAATCGCCCACACACATTAACACCATAAACAATGTGAATCAATGAGCATAAAGCAATTGAAGTTAAGCTTTAATGTAGTTTAGTCTAACCATGCACTGCAACTTGCAATCAACAAATCACAAATGGTATGAACATGTAGGTTTCACTAGGAATCAACAACAATAACTCCCATTCAACTAAATAACTTGATGTAAATAACTCTTAATCTAACTTGTGAAGTAGAAAACCATGCTAACACCCAAAACAACACATAGGCTCACCAAGCTTCAATGAGTTTGTATTTATTTTGGCAATATCTCGGCAACAATTTCACAAAAGTCTTTTGTGACAAATGAAATGAGAAAGTCTTATATAAAGATCTTATTACAAATGAAGGGCTAGGATTGATTTGAAGTCAATGGCCAAGATAATCCATAGAAACCCTAATTAAGGTTAGTTACAACTAACTACCTAAGGCTAATCTCTAACTTTTACTAAATGTCAACCGATAGAAAATTCACCCTCGACACAAAATGCGAGGAACAAGAGCAAATAGGAAAATTCTATGCCACCTAAGACTATAACAAACTATCATCTAGAAAGATGTTCCCCTTATCCCTTTCCTTGATGGCATCCTTTCCTTGATGGCATCTGCAATGAATCTGAACATGATGATGTCGACTTCTTCCATTGGTGCATTTGGCGCAACTTCCATTTTGTAATCCATAAGTGTCGAGTCAACTATACATGTGGCAAATGTCCTTTCCCATTCCGGTCCTTGATCATGAACACCATTCATGAAAATCATGAATGAGCAAGCATCCGCAAAATGATCCTCTGAAATAGAACCTCTTGCCTCAAAGAAGATAGATTTCATTTTATCCTTCAACTAATTCATGTCCATATCCTTATCATCAATCACTTCCCTTCCAAGAACGACCTTTGTTGCAATGGGGATTCAATCACAAATTCCCTTGATCATGGTGCTCAATTGATTGCAATCCTCTTTCACTCTCTCAAAAGTTTCCATTCTTGTGAAAGTCACAAGCCTGATTTACTTTCATCATACATCTATCCACCAAGATTCCTTAGGGATATCCATCAACACATGCAACGGTGGAATAGTTTTTTCCTTGACCACCTGGAACTCATCACACAATGAATATAGCCTGGATCCTGTCTTGAATGAATGTAACTCTTCTATATGCTTGTACCAACCTCTTAATGAATACTATTGACCCTTTTGTGTCAACCCTCCCCTTGAAGATAACTGATTTGAGAAAACTTTTGTTTTGCATAACTTGCATGTTATGCGCACTGTGTTGGAAGCATGTAGAAGGGCCTCTTTTTCCTTTTCATCCTTTTCGGGCTCCAAGTTCTATTTTTAGGTTGACTGGTCGTGGCGGTCAAATCACTTGAGCTTACCGGTTGGAGGGTCCTAAGTTCATGGCGGGATTGGCCCCTTTTCACTCGCTACCGGCTGATAGAGAGTGTTATTGCTTTGTTGCATTGAACAGGAACACTTCCACTTTTGTTCCTTGTTCCGATCTTCCATTTTCGTACGACAATGCAATATGTGATGGTGAGAGGGGATGAGGTCGTGTGGCGGGAGTTCTTTTTTATCGCTTATCACGTGTGTTGGGTCTCAAATCAACAGATTGGATAGGTTCTAAGGAAATGCCAACTCCTATGATCAAACCCTCCAATTGACTTGGCCAACATATAGAGTGAACCTGTTTGGTTGCTAACTCTCTCACTTTAGGCTCTGCAGGACCTAGGCGGGTATACCTATTCACTGAATGTCTCCAATTACCAGTGCTTTTTATAGCAGATTTATCATCCTAATCTAATATATCCTGATCTTGAAATGGCATGAGTTCCTTGAATGGAGATATAGCAGATGAGTTCAAGATTGTTGTTTGTTTGCTTTATGTTTCTTAATTACTCCTATTGCTTATTAAAATAATCAATTATGAATGAAATGATGGGTGCAACTTGTAATTTAGCCAGTGCCTTCTTCGCTGTTTGGGTTACAGAGTCATTACACTTTTCTTTAGGACTTATGGTGCGAACCTGTGAGACAGTTTTTTAATTCATCCCTTTATGAACCTGTCAGTTATTATTTCTTTTGGAACCAAATGAATGCTTATATCATATGCTGATTGAGTGAATTTAACCCTACCCTTAAGGGACCAGTCAATTAAGCTTTGCAAGGAACAATCACAATCCGCAAGCAAAACTTTTGTTGCAACATTATAATATAAAACATAGATCTGATCTTAAGAACATGAATAACCTTATCTTATCAGACAATATCACAGACGATTGCCAAAAGAAAATGAAATGATCCACAACACATATGCAGAGAAATAGTTGATCAAAATTTGTATTCTATTATAGTTTGTATACAGAAGACTTACAGGCTGTCATCTATCGCTATCTTCATCTTATCTAATCACTATCACCTTACATTACAAAAATCATTCTCATATATATATGAGGATGAAGGCTTTTCACGAAGAGACACGACCTTTCACAATGCTAATCGTTAATTTGAATATTTCTAAACTTAAGCAAAAAGAGATTTAGGAGCCCCAAATGATGGATGTAATCATCGTCTTTGAAGGTTTTGATTCGAGGAGTTTGTTTCTTCAATTCATCTCCCATCGACAGATACTTGAATATTATCTGGTTGACAGTAGGGGCCATATCCTTACTTCGATCTATCTCTGACAAGGCCCAATCCTTGACGCTGGCGAGCTCTTTTCGCAAATCCTCCAGGGATATCACTTCTCCTTCTTTGTAAACGGAAGGCATTCCAACGGGTTTCTCATCATCCAATTCCTTTAGGTCTCTTCTCAGCGTATCTTCAAGTTTGACATGATTTTCCATATACGCAGTCCCCTCGGCCTTTTCCTCTGGTGTCATGGCATCGACATTGTTTAGTACTTCATGTAGTCGTGCTTTTAACCTCTCATGCTCTGTTAAAGCTTTTATCGTTCCATCGTATACTTTCCAATATGGTTCAACCTGTAAGAGCATGGTGTTAAACCGATGTCCTATGATGTCATTGACCAGTTTGTCCATCCTTTGTTGGATACCTTCTACGCGTTTATTGGCTTTCTCTGCTTGATACTTCCAGTACAGAGCATCAGAGACATCGTCCAAGCTACGTCCCGCGGGGTATGAGGTGTATTCGCTGATAGGAGTCCCTGTCTCTAGTTGCAATACTTTTGCTTGCAACTTTTGATTCTCCTCTTTAGATTTTTCATATAACCCCTTATATGTGACGTTCTCTCTGACCAAAAACTCTGTCTGGTCCAGGTTCAATCTGGCAACATCCAAGTTGAGTTTTGCAGTGACCCTAGGGTCAGTTTTTCCAACCTGATGAACCATGAGGTGCCCAAAGGTTTCTTCAATGTCCACAATGATAGGCCTCTTCCCCTTTGGATATAATGCCCATTGTAGGAGAGCTTTCTTGTCTGGATCATATCCAGAGCCTAAGAACAATTTGTCTATCTCCTGAGGCATCACCTGTTGATTCAAATCTTGCTTCTTCAGGAAGCCATCAAATAAAAGTGCTGAATTTATATCCCAACCGGAGAAAATGATTACACCGGCCTCTTTTAATAATTTCCTCCCTTTCTCAGGAGTCATGTCTTTCATGAGGACATCAATCTCATCCTGCAATCTCTTCATCTGTTCCTCCTCTGGTCTTCCAGCCATGCTTCGTTTTACATGAGCTCCTTTGTATTGGTACAAAAATGAGAGGAATTCCCTGGAAGAGGCGAATCCATCATCAGCAACGAAATCCTCATGCTCAGTCATTCTTATATCAACAACATCCTTGATGTTAATTTCACCAGTGTCCATGTTCATTTTTGCTTCGAAACCAGGAGGATAATCTTCTCTAGGAGAATCAGCAGGGATACTACTTGCAGTCGATTTTGGTGACATGTGGGCTAGGGGCTGACTATCCTTCTCAGTATTAATGAAATGAAGGAATTGCGAAGGAACCCTATGCATGATTTCTGCTTCATGTTGAAGCAGCCTTTTAGCCACTTCCAGAGGGTCTTGGAGATTTCCAATTAAATCTCCATCTATCATTCCCCTTGCCCTTTTCCATTTGTAGGCCTCCCAAACTAACTCACTCTTTTCTCTCAAGGCTTTGGCCTCCTCTCTTTCAAGGTTCTTAATCAGGTCATCTGGCATTTTGGCCACATGTATTCCAGCTCTGAGTTTTTGCGATGCTCTGGCAGCTCTTATATATCCTTCAGGATCGAAGTTTTCCCTAGGCTCACCCAGAGTCATACCATAATAGTCTAATTTATTCTGAAGCAAATGATAACTTTTTGAACTTTTGACAATGAAATCAGAGAAAACCAATAAACTTGGAACAATAGATTGTTTACCGAAATCAGTTAAGTGTTTAGCACTGGCAATAGACAATTGTCTTATAATCTCCAAGCTAGCCACCCTGTTTGGCACCGTAATTGGGAGCATGTGGGGTTTTCCTTCATATCCAAATACCCTGATTTCTGTGTGGTTGTTATGGCAATACCAATCACCCCAATTATGATCGATCTGTGATTCTGGAGAGAAGTCCTTTGGTCTGAGGAATCTTTTGATTTCGGGAGACAAAGTGTAATCCCTGTGTTGCCCAAAAGCTGCACTAAGAGGTTTCACAAAGTATTCTTGAAAGTGCCAGTACTGGTTGTTCATGAACCTCTGGTCCCATGCAGATACCCATAACTGAACTGGCTTCTTCAAACCATTTTTATCATAGGATCGAATGCAGAAATCATCTGACCAGAAATTAATCTTTTGTCCACAATAAAGAATGATATGCATTAACAAGGAATACAATGAAAAATGAACATTCACAAGGTCCCCTTTCAACTTTTCCAATCCATGATTTAAAGCATCTGCAATATAAGTGGCAAAATCAAATGACCTAGGGTCTTTTGACTGTAAATCAGCACACAGAACCATAACCCCAATATCCATGAGCGGATGAGCCTCTAGGCCTAATACTTGAGCTGCAGCATAGTAGGTATATTTAAAATAAGGATGAAAATGGTTGACATCAAACGACACCTTGTCATCTTTGCTGAATGGAACAAATGACCCACCCACTTTTGGCCTGTGAATAGGTAGTCTCCAAGTTCTGTAGATATTTTCCAAACTAAAGAATTCTTGTGAAAGTTTCTTCATATCGATACTCTCCTCCACCTCCCAGTCCAAATCAAACACCATATCAATAGTCTGTTTGTTAATTACTACTAATGTATTCCCTCTGTAATCACATATGGTTTTGGTTCTTGGATTGTAGCAATCTACCAGAGCTTTCATCAATTCTACATCTACAAACACATTTGGGACTACCAATTTGCCTAAGTTCTTCTTCCATAGATTACTTATGGGTTCAGGTGCATCCCTTCTTTTGTAGCCAAATAAGAATAACTCATGCCCTCTGATTTCAGTCCAAATGTCTCCTAGATTTTCGAATCTATCCTCTAATCCTTCTTCCTCACTTTTGATCTTTTTGGACCTTACACTAGATGAGGGACACTAGTCTAACAAATCCTGAGTCAGAGCTCTCCCTTCTTTCTTTTGTCTCTTGGGCTTCTCTTCAGGGTTCAACTCTTTTCCTTTCCTACTCTTTTTAGAAGAAGAAGACGAAGGTTCCATAATTACAGCAAATACGAGAGACAACACTTACTTGGAGGAATGCTCAGCTCTTTTGGTTATCGTTCGCAAGTCTCCGCAAGTTCTTCGCAATTCTCAGTCTTTTAGCATCGATCTGGTTCTTACGAAAATTCACTCAGTTCAACTGTAATCGTATGAGCAACTTGTGCACAGTTAATGTTCTGCATCTACAACGGCTACTCAAGTGTTTAAACTTAATTGCAGATGTGACACTCTTCAATTGGGCTTTTAACTCTTTCGCGGGAAGTACAGTTCGCTCAAAGTGCTCATAGTTCAAGTTATCGATGAAACCCTTGTCTTCGGCCGAGTGTTTAAATCTTCCATCGAAAGCTCATTTTCTTCGATACTATTGTTTCGATGAATAGCTCATGTCGAGAAGCCGCTTTTAAGACTCATCGAAATCATTCTTTCATCGATAGACCCCTTTTTCGATAAGTCACTTGCAATTTCCATCGAAATCATTCTTTCGATGAGTTTCTCTCTTCGGTGAAGGCCTATGTATGTTCATCGATATCCCTTTTTCATCGATATCCTTTTTTATCGATGAAACAACTTTGCCTTTGTTCGACATCATGTTCATCGATGAAAACTTGCATTTCGATGAGTGCTTTATGAGTTTCTTCGGTAATGATATCCCTTCGAAATCACTTTTTGCCCCTTTTTGCTTTTTGCTTTTACCTTTTCGATGAAACTTGGGGTATCGATGAGCGGTTCTTTGTATTCATCGAAGGTAACTTTTTGTCGAAATACTTTTGTATGGCGCCTTACGTACCTCTTTTCGATGAAAATATTCTTTCGATGAAACATCTTTTGAAGTGCTCGATACAGTTTGCTGGCCGAAACATCTTTTAGTCTTCACGCCTATGGGAATATACATTTTTTTTATATTTTTTTATTTTCAAATATAGTGTTCAACAACGTGGTCGGGGGCTTTCGACTTTTGTTCCTTTTGGCGACTGTTCCACTTTCGCGCGACTGCGCGATGCTACCAAGAGGAAAGGAAGTGTTATCGCTGTTTCACAACGATTAGGAAGCATGGGCCCCACATGACAAAGGCCTTTTCGGCTTACCGTTCTCTTAGTGATACAATGATTTTTGGGTCTTGCTGAAGCGGTTTGTCTTGACAACACATGAGACTATGGTGGGCCGGACTTGCGGAATAGTGAAGGCCTTTTCGGCCAGAGTTTTGGGGTGACAAAGCAGCTTTTTAATCTTGCTAAAACCTTTGTCTTGCCGAACTCTTTTTAGGAACTTTTGACGCCATCCCGCGCGTCCATATTCATGCGAGATGGTAGATCCGACGACCAAAATTCAAAATGGAGCACGGCAACGGCGCCAAATGTTTGCCCTCTCGGGTAAACGGTTAAATGCAGAACGTAAATGCACAGAACATAATGGAAATATATTAAATAACCAGCCTCCATATTAATTCCACAGTCCATGTACAATAAGTGCTTATAACATTACATCTGACACGACTAACATGCTCCTCCTTCGAAGAAAAGGTACACAATATATAATACCCGAAGGGGCGCGACACAACCGTCGCGACTCCAACTCCCTACCCGTCGGCCAACTAACTGACCGCCGTAACTCATTATTACCGACGACAACATAAACATAATATGACAACATAACATAATGATTATTCCCGTCAACACACGTTAGAATTTAAATCCCTCTACACAAGTAGTTGTCGACTTGATGGTCGAGACAAATCTTTTGGCTCGGTCGGCACCTAGTTCTCAACTCGATTTCCTCTAATCACCAAGGATCTCCACCATTACTCCAGACTTGATGTGTAGGCTGATTTTGGACGCCACGTACCCATGCCTCTTTATTGTAGAATGAAGACTTTTTTGCCTGCATACGCCATCTCAAACGCATCATTCGCAGAGATTTTCTCTTTCTGCAGGGATATGTTGCTTCTCTTTGGGATGATGGACTTTTCTTAGATTGTACTCGCATGCCATCAGATTATCCTCTAATCTGATCTTCCTCGGGGATATTTTTGTAACCTAACTCTGGTTAGGGTTAGGATTTCTAACTTCAATTCGATCTGAGTTATGCTTGAACTATAAAGGCAAATCTATAACATTTGTATAGGATCTTCTTTCTTTTCTTTTGCAGAAAACTATGTTTCTCTGTACTTGTAAAAATTTGCTTTGCCCTTTCATTAATAAAATTAGTCATCTTGCCTTTATTCAGTTTGAACAAATTGTGTAAATGTTTACCTTCCTATTTGAATGCATTTTGATTGGCTTTCCTTAGCTGTAGGTGATCGTGTTGATTCCTTTGTGGATGTTGATTATGAACTAGTCTCGGTTCCTCTCCTCATCTCATAGAATTCTAACCTTCACTTGCTCTTAGGTGACTGATTTGAATAGAATATTGTGCATACCTGGGGTAGTTTTATTTGTGTTTTGTATAGTCAAAGGCAGGGAAGATCATCATTTCAGTCTAGGTGCAAACCTTATTTCCCTTCTTTCAAGCAACGTGTTGACGTGTCTGAAATCGCATTGCTGCAAACTCCATACAGCCAACATAGAATAGAATAACCGAGTATCTTATCCTCTCTTGAGATAAGGAAGTCCCTAATGCTATTTTTTATATTTGATCAAAGGGGACAACCTCAAGGTTTCTTTTGTCAGGTCTTGACTGCGGGATCTCTCAGTGGCTTGATGTGTTTTTGCTGGAAACACAAGGGGACTTACGATTTGCAACAAGCTAGTTTGCTGTGATTCTCGAATTACGAAATAAAATCAAAAGGGAAGGGTTCAGGAAGCCTAAGGACAAGGATGATAACAGCTGATGCAGTGGGTAGACAAATTTCAATAAACCAGTTCTTCTTTCGCCAGAGATGCCTGTTGTGACCTTTTCACACATCGCCCCATTGCTAACGGGGACCCCCTCTTTGCTAGCTTCCTGCGTCGTTAGGTTAGGGTTTTGGCTGCTTAGTGGGCAATTTTGCGTTTTCCGTGCCCGAGTCTCAGAGTTTTGATCATGCCTAGTGTCGTCTAGGGTTTTTGAAGTGTTAGGATCAAGTTGCAAAAGATGATATTTTTTTTAATGATCCTAAGTTTTGCTAAGTGTTTGAGCATTTGAACGTTAACGTGTTTTTAAACATGTGCATCAATAATTTTAAAGTGCTAAGACATTCACAAACCTTTTGAAGTTGTTTTCTCACTCCTAAGGTAATATTTAAGTTGGTTTCGCATTTTATTCCAACATTTTCCTGGCGTTTCACTCATATTTTTGGAAAATTAGTCTAAGTCCAGTTAAATTTAAAGTCGCTGAGTAATTTTGAGTGGTTAAAATGTTAAAATCCTAAGGGAAATCGATATTCCAAGGGTTAAAGGGTCAAAATCCATGCTAGAGGTGATTTTTCCATCACATTCCAGACTACCCAACCCATTCCCCCACTCAAAATCCATACTACACATGGGTTTCCCCTGGAATCCATACTGGCCACTAATTTCCCCCACTGTTTATCCACACCTGGAGCGATTTTCCCCTGGGAATGCTAAAATTTGGCTAAGTGTCAGGATTTATCCAGACACCCATCGAATTTCCCCTGGGAGTGCGTATTGGAGTGCAAGGATAATTCCATGCCTGGGTCGTTTTTCCACCAGGATTTTTGTGACAACTAAGTTAGGATTTTTGTCCGGATTTTTATCCAGACAGGGATCGATTTTCCCCTGAGCTTTTTTGTAAAGATTTTTGTCCGGATTTTTGTCCAGACAGGGATCGATTTTCCACTGGGAACATTATGAAGAATTTTGAGTGTGGATTTTTGTCCAAACACCCATCGAATTTCCCTTGGGGGGTGATTTTTGCAAATTGAGTGCAATTTTGTTTGGATTTTTGTCCAAACTCCTATCGATTTTCCCCTGGAGGGTGATTTATGTGCATTTTGATGATTTTGAGCATGGATTTTTATCCAAGCATGGGTCGAATTTCCCCTATGGGGCAAATTTTGACACTTAAGCGATTTTTGAAGGGATTTTTTTTTAATCCCAACCTATAGTGATTTTCCCTTGGAGGCTTTATTTTGGATTTAAATTGCAATATTTTAAATAAAAGCCCCATTTTGATTGCTTTTAAATAATTATTAAATGATTATTTAAAATTTAAAAGCAAATTTAATAACTTGCAATAATTATTAAATGTTTGAATCTTCTAGAAGCAAGTTAGGGTTTCACCAAGCAAGTATTTATACAAGTGTTTTTTATCCCACATTGCTTGTGTGGTAAAAGTTGGAGCTGAAAGCAAGTATATGAGAGGAACTTCAGCATTATTTTATTATTTCTGCCAGGTGTCTCCATGAGAGCGATTTTTTCAAGTTGGGCGAATTTTTTTAGCAAGGCATTTTGTGAAGTGTGGGATTGAGGATTTATTTTCCTCCATTTTTTTCCAGCTTGCTGATTTATTCCTCTTGGCTGCCATTAAAGACCAGTTTTAGATTTTCGATTTTGCTAAGTTTGGCGATTTTTTCCAAATTTAGCAATTTTTGGTGAAAGTTGGCGAATTTGTGTTTGGAGACCTTGGGCGATTTTTCCTCCACCATTGTTGCTTGCTGTTCAGACCTTCATTTCTGCAGATTGCTGCCATTGACAACAATTTTCAGAATTTTGAAAATTTCGATTTTTTTGCTAAGGCAGGCAAATTTTTGTGTTTGGGGTTTTCAATCCCAACTTGGGCGATTTTTCCAGATTATTGCCATCCTCCATTATTGCAGATCCGAGCTACCATTGGCATCAATTTTCAGATTTCCATTTTAGCGCTAGACTTGGGAAAATTTCAATTTTTCTTGGAGGCCACATTTTGGTGGATTTTTCATGCATGTTTGTTGGCTGTCATCATTTCCAGCCTGCTGATTCGCTTCAGATCTGAGGTTTGCTTCAGATTTTGACCTCCATTAATGGCTGCCATTAATTTTCAGACTTAAGTTTTTATTGCCCAGCCAATTCTAACTTAAATATTTAGCATTTGGAGACATTTTGTGGAGTTTTGTGTGCACTTTTTAGACCATTTTATCGCTGTTGCAGGTTTGAAACTCCATTGTTAGGCGGTTGTCCTCAGAAATTTCATTTCCAGCCACCTAACCAATTTTGGCGAATTTGCTTGGGGCTGTTTCCTAAGCCTTTTTTCATCATTTTCAGGGATTTAAACCACTTTGCAAGGTGCTGGTAAGTCTGAAGTGTTCGATTTTCAGACTTGTCCTCAGAAAACTAATTTTTACCAGCCATACTTACATTCCAGAAAATGATTGTTTTCATCAATAAAACTGATTTCTATTGATTTTATGCACATTTTGAAGATTACAACATATTTTAAAAGTCTGAATTTTCAGGTTGTCTTCAGAATTTTGACCTCCATTGTTGACTACGGAAGGTGTCTTCAGACATTCATTGTGTGAAAACACAACCTTTCACACCTTTCCTAAGTCATCATCAATCCGGTGCGATGTCGAAGTTAGGATACAAGGAAAGGAAAGAGCTGCTGAAGACGTTGGAGATTGGATTTTATCCAGAGTTCAAGATTTCATCCAGATGGAGGGAGATCACTGATACCAACATGCATTTCATGGACTTCGACCAGATGCAGCGTCGGATGTTCGGATCCAGAGATCAGGTTCCTCCTCCAGCATATGCGAATATTATGAAGAGTGGCATTTTCCATGCCGCTGGGTTTCCACAATCCATACAGTGCAGTGAGTTGATCCTGGAGTGTGCACGATGTTACGATCCGCTCACAAGAATGATCAAGAGTCCGAAGGGTGTTGTCATCGCCTACCTTGCTGAGGATGCCATTGCTGAGGTATTCGGAATTCCACGCAGTACAGACATGAAGGATGTGACCAAGGAAGATTATGCAGACAGATACACGAAGAAGATGGGTGTATGCAAGAGTTTAATTAATAAAGAATGGATGATTGAACCTAGAAATCATCATTCCAAGGCTCCCAAGACACTTATGTGCGTAGATTTTAAGGAGGAATATAGTGATTTGATATTCCTACTCAACAGAGTGATGGGAATGCCACAGGGAGCAATATTTCATGGATGGATGTTCTACTTCATCCAGGATTGTCTTAAAGGGACACTAGTGAATTGGTCTAAGATCATAAGCGACAATCTGGATTTTCAGTTGAGGAATGTAGAGAGGTCCAAGTCATTCGCCATGACTTCTTACCTGGTGTACCTGCTTGCACGGTTTGTTTCATACAGAGGATTAATATGCAAAGGTGAAGTCGGGAATGGGCAAGGATAGTTTAAGAGTTATGAATGCTACCCCCAATTGAGTATGCACAGAATTGAAGACTATAAAAGAGTGAATGATGCATTCACTATGTACATCACACGGATGCTGCAGTGCAGAATCCACAGAAGATTGTCCAAGGAGGCAACAAAGTTAATAGAGAAATATGGATCGTGGTATATACAGTTTCCCACTTTCACATACCTCAGGATTCATGGGTTTCAATTTGAACCCTACAGACTTCCTAGGTATCCTACTGACAGAATGATATTGTTGGAAGTGGTAAGACAGCTTCTAGAGTTCGATGTTATCCAGAGAGAGAAGCACAGGACAGGAATGACATTCCCTATTTCAATTGGGAAGACGTCAAAGGTCTGCCAATCCGCCATAGCTGCCAGCACTGCAGGTGAGGAGATTGCATTCTACAGATTCGCTACCTACAAGAAAAGAGAAAGATTTGATCCAGACAAGAAGGTCAGAAGGATCAGAGGAGAGAAGTTCACTCACAAGGTTGACATAGAGGATTATTGGGCTAACTTAATGGATGAACAAGCAGTAAAGAGAAGAATGTGGTCCAGAATGTTAGTGGATTTCATGAGGAAGTGTGGACTTTTCCTCATCCCTGATCAGGTATTAGATGATAGAGATCATACACACCCACATTATGAGAATGAAATGAAGAAGGCAATCCTATTGCCAAATTGGTGAGAGTCAGAGGAGACTGATCTGAATATATTGATGAGAGAAGTCTTGAATTTCTCCCACACATGGGTAGATATGCAGATGAACAGATTAGTTGACATGGGTGTTCCCTTCACTTATGAGAGGATGAAGACGGAAGAGTCTACTTCTGAGGATAATCAGAGGACTGTCAGTGATGTCAGGATTCATGCAGACGAAGAGAGTCAAGCTCCCAAAAGAAGGAAGAACATGCATGGAGAAGTCAAGGCTAGAGAGAAGAAGATTGAGGATGTGAAGAAGAAACAGAAGACTATCATTCCTTCACCCCCTCCCAGTGTCTCATCAATCGAAGTGATTGAAGTAACAGAACAGAATAAGGAGACTCAGCAGTGTTCCAACACAGTGATACTACCAGAGAATACTCAGGAATTTCATGCCACAACAACATCTGCACCTCCTAATGAGAATGATGACCAGCCGGGATCCCCTACTGTCCTTTTGGAAGTTAGTTTGGGAAATGATGTATATGATTGGACCAGGAATAATCCTGATGATAATGATGAAGTTATCTCGGCACTGAAGAACCTTGATCAAGAAATATGTCTTGATGATGGTATGGAGATGACCGCTATTCCTAAATGGTTGAGGAAGAGTATGGAAAAAAGTAAACAAATGATAGAAGTACAGCCTATTGAGGATATTGATGACTACCTAGCTAGGAGTGCTAAGAAGAAAGAGCCCAAGAGAGCGAAGATTTTGTCGCACATAGCTAGAGATGAGACAGGAATGCGGATTGCGCAGATTGCTGTTCCTAGAGCAGGCGTGACAGTGGACACTGCTACTCCCATGGATTTCCAGATCACTTCAATTGCCCTTGGTCGTCCATCCGTAGGGCAGGAATTTCAGGAGATTGGTGACAACCTCCAAGCAATCAATGCCAAGTTAGACACAACGATTGCGGAGAATGAAAGGTACAAAGAAGAAAATATTAGACTCAGAGAGTATATTGCAGGGACAAGGCGTGGGGATCCCACCCTTATTTCCCCTATTGCAATTGACCATGGAATACATTCACACTGCGAGGTAGCGAGAGGTACACACTCCGAGGTGGAAAGTGGATTGAAAGCACAAGAAGGCAGACAGATGATTTCCTTACTCAGTTTGTCCAAGCATATGATAAGACAACAACGCTTGTATTCAGGATCCAATATTTGGAGGGAGTTTGGGAAGAATTCCGGCCTATCCAAGAGAAGACTATTCCACGCCTCCTGGCATTGAAGAAGGTTCCTAATTCCATTTTGGTCAGCAAGAACATTGTGCACAGTGGAGACATTTATAATTTCCTGGCTGGTATTGTGCACTAGCTTTGAAGAAATCAGCTTATGAGAACGCCCAATCGAGTTGTATGGAGATGGAAGGATTAATTCAGGACATTCAGATGAAAATCCTTGCCTCGATTGAGGAATTATTGGGTGTTGATGTTAGTGATGCTAGTGGTTTACACTTAGCCGAATTAAGAGACAAGATAAAATTTATGTATTTTTGCCAGTTGGACCCTTTGCAGAAGAGTCAGATAGATGACTTGGTCTCTTTGTTGATTCATGTTCATAATTCGCAGAAGCTCATAACTGAATGGGAGAACACTTTGAATGCTTGCTCGGATTCATTGGATGTGATTGATTTACAGCAGGATACCTTGCCTAGCGTTTCCATGGAGGAGTTAGATTCAGTTTTGGCTAGATTCTTGGAGTATGCTAGGAGAGAGAGAGATGCAGGAGGAATCTTCTAGAAGATTCTCTATATGATGACTAGGTATCTTTCTATTGGGCCATATGTTGGTGGCACCATTTTTGATGTAACCCTAATTAGGGCAATTCTAGGGTTTTATTGGCATGATCTCGACCGTTGATCTTAGATCAATCTGGGCCATCCATTTTTTAAGAGACTCTATATATGCCCCTTTGTCTCTCATTTGTAAGAGAGAGTTTTTATAGAATCGTTGGTATATGCTACAGCTATTTGAATCCTAATCAATGTTCAATTGTTGGTGATTTTGCTCTTCAAGTGTTGTATTTGCATTCATGGTTCTCAATTCCTCCAAGTTAGATTAGAATTTAGATTAGAATTTATTTTCATGTATGTTAGATTGAATGGAAGATTTGTTGAGTATATTTGTGTGGAATCCTTAATCCATACCACTAGCCTCTTTCCGCTGGTAAGTGCACCTTGTGTGGTCAACTGGAGTTTGAGTAAGCATAACTTCAACTATTACGCGTCCGTTGACAAGCATCAACTTGGATGGTGTCTTCGTTTGATGGTAATAGTTTGAAAATCATTAAGTATACCTTAGATGATTGCACTAAGCTTGTGTCAATACCTAATTGTGAGACCTTGCCTGGTTTGATTCCACTAAATCCATTCACCATTTCCTACATTCCTAGGATTAGAATAGATTCCTGAACCCTATTCTTTTTCCCCCTTTTTTAGTAAGAAGTAAATCCAGAGCCTTATTGATAAATCTTAAGTTGTCAGCACACCTATTCCACATCATTCATGATAATCCAAACATTTGCATAAGTCCCCAAAGTGAAACACAACAATTCACATCAACCACTGAACTTACCCACTCGTCAAGACCTGACATGTAGAAACCTTGGAATCACATTAGTTGATCTCATTCTTAGCATCTGAGGTGATTTTGTTCAAGAGAGGGTAAATTACTTTGGTAATTTATTCTGTATTGTTATGTGCATAAAAAACACATCAACAATACCCTCACAACTGGACAAAAATGGTGCAAGCTCCAAGGGATGAAGGATTTTCAGATCGGACACACCCGTTTTAGGCATCCAATTCTGGCGCAGCCTAAGATGAACACCCGCAGTTGAACTAAGCACAGTTTGTGTTCAGACTAACCATGCACGGTGACCTACAATCAACAAACCCCCAATGGTATGAACCAAAAATGCATCAAATACCCCTCCACACTTCACCATTAAAATCCCTGCACTCTAAAATTAACCAGCTGAAAGAAACCATGCAAATAGACCAAAACAAAGACAATAAACACCATATTTCAATGTTCATATATTTGCTTCAGCTGCCATTACAACAATTTCTGCAGCATCTCTATGCTATGCCTAAAATCTAACCTATTCTAACTCTAAAATCTAACTATCATCTAACCTATTCGAACTCTAAAATCTAACTATCTAACTGAAATCTCTAACCCTCTAACAATCTCCAATTATCTAACCCTTTACAAAAGAAAGGCCTCTGCCTTTTATAGATATTACAATTTTGAATCAGAGGCCAGGATGGACTGCATCCAAGGGTCCTGATCTGCCTTCCAAAAGCTGGCAGCTTTAACCCATGCCGAATTAATTCTCAGTTATCCAACCAGCAACTATCTCAACTACCTGCCACTATTTGGCTTTAATTCAGGTCTATCCAATCTTCTTGGTGGTTGGGAATAGTTATCCACAAAAATATCTTGTGCGGGACCCATAGGCAGTTTACAATAAAGCAGTTTCAGTTTTAAAACTGAATTTCTGGACTTAAATCCAGCTGTGCACTTTCTTGAGAATGCATAAACTTGCAGCATTCAAAGTGTTCTTTGGTCTTTGGTCCCAGTGGTGGACTTCATCTTTGTTTAGCGGCACGGTTCCCAATGTTTGGTTGCTCTCGTGCTCCTGCAGTGTGTTCCCACATCTTTTCTTTTTTCAGTCTTCAGTGCCTGGCCTTGAATTGCGATCCTTCCTTGATTTGTGTTTGAGGCCTTCTCTTGGTTCTTCGATGACGTCCTGTGATCAATCAACCAATTTCACTTCATTAAATTAATTTGAAAAATTAATTAATTAATTTAACAAATATTAAATTTAATTACGACGTTTGGCTTGAGAAGCTCTTTGTGAGATGTATCTTGAAAATGCTTCTCCTTTCTGTTCGAATGTGAAATCTGATCCTTGGTCAATTTACTTTTGCGTGATTTTACCTTTGGAGTCTTGGGCATTTTGAATGGGTTTACAACGTTTTGAAAACTTCTTAAGCGCAATTCTGGAGGTTTGAAGAGCTCCTGCAAATTTTAAAATCATAACACTCATGCCTTTTCTGGTGAATTTCGGAGAATGGAGGGCACTTTTGTAGACTTTAAACTTTACGTTTCCATCTTCCAAATTACAAACTCTGCGTTTTTGTGTTTTGTCTAATAAACTTTATGTGCTGCGTTCTTCGGATGAATGGGGATCTATCAATTTCGAATCCCCATGCTTGCCTTATGCGTTGCGACTTTGGGCTCTATGACGAATTTTGGAGACTTAACGTTTTTGGCGAATTTATCCAATTTTCGGACCTTGGGGAGTTTTTTTGCAAACTGAAAGGTAATTTTCGGACCTTGTAGATGTTTTGCAACTTAAAAACTTCGGACCCTAAGCCCTCTTTTGGAAACTCTAAGAATTTCGGACCTTTCAAGCGTTTTTTGGCAAACTGGAAGTATTTTCGGAGCTAAACGCGTTTTGGCAAATTTGATATATATTTTGAAATTTCGGAGCTATTTCACCCTTTGCAAATTGCGGAGTGTTTGAATGAATTTAAATGCTTTTTCGCGATTGGGGATATTTCGGAGCATTTGCCTTATTTTGCAAATAAAACTTCGGACCTTGGCCCCCTTCTTGCAAGTTATAAAACTTTGGACCTTGGCCCCCTTGTTGCAAGTTATAAAACTTCGGACCTTTTCACGCTTTTGGCAACTTATAAAACTTTTGAATTTCGGCCCCAAGGTCCGAAATTGAGAGACTTATATGATTTTCGGAGTTTTCAAGCGTTTTGGCGAATTGGGAATATTTTCGGACCTAAACGCACTCTTGGCAATTTCGGAGTTCTTAAACCTTTTTGCAATTTCGCCAAAATTTCAAATTTTGGAGCTAGGGTCCGAAATTGAGGTTTTAAGTGAATTTCGGACCTGGAGGAGCTTTTTGCAATATTTCACTTTTTGCCCCAGGGTCCGAAATTGGGCAACTTAAGTGATTTTTCGGACCTTAAGGCACTTTTTACAACTTTAAAACATTTCCTAGTTTTGGCTTCTGGGTCCAAAATTGGGGGTTTTAAGCAGTGTTCCACGGGCGTTGGGGACGGGGGGACGGGGGGACGAGGGGGACGCGTTTCCGGGACGGGGGGACCAAGGGCCTAAATTTGGGGACGGCGGGGGGGACGACGGCGGGGGGGGTGGCGGGGTGGTGGTGCTCATATATATACATATAGTACTTGAAAAACTAGTTTTGAAAAGATGTATAACAGTATAACAGTATAAGAATTAGATTTCAAATGAAACTATAGGAAATACCAAGATTACTTAGATTAGTGATACGTAACTAATTGCTAAAAGTAAATAAAATTTGACAAATGAAATTGTCAAATTGGAGATTTCTCATTTCTATCATATGAATATCGAAAAAGGAAAACGAAAAATATGAATATCTGATGCCATTGCAAAGTCTATAATAATAAAGATGATTACATGATTCACATTACAATGAGTAGCCAAATACAAATACGTGTAGCAATAGCATTACAAAAGAGACGAGTCAAATACAAAATGAAAAAACTGAAAAGTGAAACTGAAAACTCAAACTGTAGCTAATGGAGGCCTCTAATCATTTGCGAACTCCTCCTCACTGGAACTGCTGGACTCCTGAGGATCAAGGTCCCTCAAGCTCACACCAACTAGCCCTGCATCTGAAGTGGTAGGATCATCCTCATCAATCTGTGAAGGCTCCTCTGGCTCTACATCCCATCTTGCCGCTGGACTCTCCTTGTACATAAGTGTCTTGCGGTCAATGAGATCCAAAGCACTGTGTACAGCCACAAGCTTCTCTGCTCTCTTAGAGGTAAGTCTGTTCCTCTTAAGAGAGTGGATGAAGCTATATGTAGACCAGTTCCTCTCAGCAGCTGAAGAACTGGAAACCTGGGATAGCAGACGGATGGCTAGAGTGGTGGTCAAAGATTTCGGGCCATGACAAGTCCACCACAAAAGTGGGTCCTCCTGTGCCATAGTGTTTATATCCATCTTTGCCGCATCTGAATAACCTCTAAGAGTGGCAAATCTTCCCCACTCAGTGCGCATTGTGCCGGCATCTCTGGAATCAAACATCTTCTCTATGCACCTAAAGAAACCCGCCTTCACCTCATCATCCTCAATCGGTGTCATTCTACCCGGTCTAGCCTTGTACCACTTAGGATTCAAGGCAAAGGCAGCCATATGCAAAGGAGTGTTCAACTTGTCCCATCTACTTGTTGTGACCATTTCACACATCGCCCCATTGCAAATGGGGACCCCCTCTTTTTGCTCGTTTTTCGCTCGTTTTTCGCTTTCATCTTAGGATTTTGTTAGATTGTCAATTTTTTGGATTTAGGGTCAAGCCTTAGGGTTTTAATTACCGTCTTTTTAGGCCAAGATCCAGTCAGTTTTGAGAGCTTTTTGAGCCTTCTCTCGTAGAATGCAAATTTTGAATGCAATGTTTTCGTCAAAATGGTCTATTTTCAATTGGAATTTTTGAGTGCAGAGCTTAAATTTGTCTAAGTGTTGAAGGTGAAATGTGAATTTTGTCCAATTGACTAATTTTGACCAAATTTTGACCTTTTTTATTTTTGATCCCAGGCATTTGAAATGATTTGTTTTTGCCTCGTGAATTGATTAAACTTGTGAAATCATGTTATTTTGGCCTGTAGGAGCAAAATCGCTCCTGTCCCTCAGTGAAGGACCGGAGCTACAAATCAAATATTGCTTTGTCCTTGCAAGATTTTAATGATTTGACGATTTGAAGAGGTCCAAGGAGATATGTTTTATCAAATGAATATAACTTGAAGTGCCGACATGAAGGAGAGTGGTCCCGAATGCCAAAATCGCTCCTGTCCCTCAGGAAGGGACTAGGGCGAAGTACATTGTAGCTCCCATCCCTCTCCCAGGGACCAGAGCGATATTCTTTATAGGGCATGTTCTGGACGAAAATCAAGCAAGTTATAAGTTTGAAGGCAAGAAACAGGGTGAAGTGAACTCATTGAAGATAAATTGAAGATTACCAAATGTCAACAAAAGACCTAAACACCTAATTCGCTCCTGTCCCTCAGGAAGGGACCAGAGCGAAATTTGCATAAAGGCATAAATTTCGAAAGATTAACAAGCATTAAGTGATTAAGTAAGATCAAGGGATCACGTTTTACCCAAGGAGGACAATTGCAAGTTGGAGAACGCAAGCATGAACCCAAAGACTTGAAGTTCGCTCCTGTCCCTCAGGAAGGGACCAGAGCGATATTGAATATATTGGCCAATTCATGCAAAAATCACGTTAAGTTAATGTTTTACAAGGTCGTAAAAGGTTCAAGGCGTCCTTTGAAGGTCATATACCAAGGTGTTGAACGTTAAAATGCTACCAATTTGTGCAAAAGGCCTATATCGCTCCTGTCCTTTGGACAAGGACCAGAGCGCTTTTTATTAAAATACCCATGTTCCCTCAAAACCAAGACAAGGCAAGGATAGGCAACGTCAAAGATGCTATATGGAACGTGATGAACAAAGAACCAAGATCAAAAGTTCGCAAATTTGACCAAGGACACAAGGATCGCTCCTGTCCCTCTCCAAGGGACCAGAGCGATATTATTCATATTGGCTAAATCTCTCAAAAATCACGTGAGGTCAACGTTTTTGCAGATCACACAAGGTCTAAGGCATCATAACAAGGTGATATGCAAAAGGGTTAAACGTTAAATGATCATCAAATTGAACAAAGAGACTATATCGCTCCTGTCCCTCAGGAAGGGACCAGAGCGATTTGCATAGGATCCTTCATTTTCCTTTAAATGCATGTCAAGGTGAGTTCACGCAAGATCAAGGACGTCCTTCAAGAGGCAATGAACGAAGAACCAAGTTTGAGAGGTGATGCATTTGGACTAGAGTTTCAAGATCGCTCCTGTCCCTCTCCAAGGGACAAGGGCGATAATCTTTCTAAAGTCTAAATGCCTTGCAAAAATCAAGTGGAACAAGCATGGAATGAACAAACAATGTTATTATTCGCCCTACAATGAAGATTAGAAATTAAAGATGCCAGGTCAAGGAGAAATTATGAGGATCGCTCCTGTCCCTCTCCAAGGGACTGTTGACGTGTATTTTGTACACCATCATACATAGAATAAAATACCTAAAGGCATCTTATCCTCTCTTGAGAAAATAGTCTCTAACTGCTGAAGATTCGCGTAAAGGATCAGTTAGGTAGACTCCAAGGTTCTTTTAGTGGGGTCTCCACGTTGATTTTGCGATGTTTGTTGGGTCCTTCAAGCTTGAATGTCTTTCTTGTGCGAACAAGTGTATCTCATGACCATTATCGCCCTGGTCCCTTGGAGAGGGATAGGAGCGATCTCCATTCTTTTACGTGAGATTCTTCGTTCTTGATGTCAATTCCTCGTCCATTATCCTTTAAACAACGTTTTGAACCTTTTGCAAGTTTGTTTTGCCATGATCTTCAAAGGAAAATGAGTGCTTTGGCAAATATCGCCCTGGTCCCTTCCTGAGGGACAGGAGCGATCCTAGTGTCCTGGCTCAAATTTGCAAACTTTTGATCTTCGTTCTTCGTTCATTGCCTTCCAAAGGACGTCCTTGATCTTGCGTGAACTTGCCTTGACATGCATTTAAAGGAACATGAGTGTTTTAATGAAATCGCCTTGGTCCTTGTCCAAAGGACAGGAGCGATATGAGTTCCTTAGCTTAATTGATAGCATTTGGACGTTCCAAACTTTGATATATCACTTTCAAAAGAAGCCTTGGACCTCTTGCGACCTTGGAAAACCTTGACCTCACGTGATTTTTGCATGAATTAGCAAATATATTCAACATCGCTCTGGTCCCTTCCTGAGGGACAGGAGCGAACTTCATGATTTTGAGCTTGTCATTGCCTTTTTCAACTTGCCATTGTCATCATCGTGCAAAATAAAGTTCCTTGATCCTTCGTGATCACTTGATGCTTGATAAACTTTCAAATTTTATGCCTTTATGCAAATTTCGCTCTGGTCCATTCCTGAGGGACAGGAGCGAATTAGGATATTTTAGAGCAAATCCCTCAATGTGGCGATCCTTGTAACTTTGTGCTTGATGGAGATGCTTCGAAACGTCCTTGGTACCTTGTTCTTTGCCTTGGAGTGTCCTGATCTTGGAGGGACGGCAATATAATCATCATATCGCCCTGGTCCCTTGGAGAGGGACAGGAGCGATCTTGGCTTTGTATGCTTCACTTCACTTTGCTAGCTTCTAGATTTATATTCAACGGGTTCATAATGCGTCCTTCCATTCATCCATGCCTTGGAATCGGTCGTAACTTGGCGAGAAAATCATCTATAACAAAAATCGCTCTGGTCCCTTCCTGAGGGACAGGAGCGAACTTAAGCATTTTATTGTTTTGATCAAGTCTGGATGCTCTATCATGCTCATTTCGTCCTTCACCATGCCTTTGATGTCTCGATTCGTCCAAACAAGGTCAGGAATGGCTCAACTAAGCATTTTCGCTCTGGTCCCTTGGTGAGGGACACGAGCGATTCGCCTTGGTCCCTTGGAGAGGGACAGGAGCGCTTTTCGCTCTGGACCCTTGGAGAAGGACACGAGCGAAATTTGACTTTTCGCACTCTTTATCAGGATAATTTTAATGGAATATAACATTTCCTTCTATGTTTCTTCTTTCTTATACTTTAAGTTATATTCCATATATACTTTCAGGATGTTTGAGAGTGGTTTCAGACCTCTAGGAGTTATATTGCAAAATCTAGTTTTTGGAGGTTTTTTCAGTTTCCAGACTTAGTCAAATTTCAGGATCAGGGCATTCCAGACTTAGCCAAATTTCAGGATCAGGACCTCACTCAGGCCGGACTTGCTATCCTATGTGATCCCCTGGGCGACGCTTCAAGTTATATTCATTTGATAAAATGCACCTCTCTGGACCTTTTCACATCGTCAAGACGTTTAAAATCCTGCAAGGACAAAGCAAAATTGGATTTGTAGCTCCGGTCCTCCACTGAGGGACAGGAGCGATTTTTCCCCTGGAGGCATTTCTGTGCTCATGAAAATCTTCAATTTATATTCAATGGAAAGATCTCGCCTTTCTCCATCACTTCCAATTCGTAATTCATCTTGACCCTGCAGGAATAGTAAGATATTTGAAAACGAGCTCCCGTCCTTCACTGAGGGACAGGAGCGATTTTGCTCCTACAGGCCAAAATAACATGATTTTACACATTTAATCACTTCACAAGGCAAAAACAAATCATTTGAGATGCCTAGGATCAAAAATCAAAAATGTCAAAATTTGGTCAAAATATTCAATCGGACAAAAATTCACATTTCACTTTCAGCACTTAGACAAATTAAAGCTCTGCATTAACATTCCAATTGAGAATTAGACCATTTTGGCGAATTCATTGCATTCAAAATTTGCATTCCAGAAAAGGAAGCTCAAAAGCCCTCAAAAACGACTGGATTTTGGTCCGAAAAGACGGTAATTAAAACCCTAAGGCTTGACCCTAAATCCAGACAACTAACAAACTAACAAAACCCTAGAAAAAGCAAAGCGAAAACGAACAAAACGAGCAAAAAAACATGGGTCCCCATTTGCAATGGGGCGATGTGTGAAAACGTCACAACAGGGACCAGGGCGATATTTGCCAAGACACATGTTATCCTTCGAAGATCATAGCAAAATAAAGTTGCAAAGGGTCTAAAACGCCATTTGGAAGGCAATGAACGGAGAGTTAGAATCAAAAACGATGAATTTCAAGCTAGAAGACAAGGATCGCTCCTGTCCCTCTCCAAGGGACCAGGGCGATATCACATTTAAAGACATTCCTTCGCACAATCAAGTCAATCAAATTCGAAGGACCCAGCTAAAATATCGATTCGAACGTGGAGATGAAGACTTTGGACGTCAAAAGTGCAAAGATTAAGACCAAATTGATGGATCGCTCCTATCCCTCAGTCAGGGACCAGGGCGATGAGGTATGTATATTTCATTTTCAAATTTTGGCGCCCAAAACAAATGTTTTTTGAATTTATTTTAAATGCTAAATCGATAATTTTTGAAATTCAATAAATTAGCATTTAAATGTTGCGCTTAACATTTATTAATTATTTTGCCTTTAAAAAATCGAATTTGATAATTTAAAAACAAAGGCATTTAATTAATTATTAATTAAAAAATCAAAAGAGCGCTAAGATATGGAGGTCGGCCTTTATTACTTATTAAAAAATCGTTTAAAAATTGCTTTATTTTACCAAAGCCGGCCTATATGGTGGTAAGAGGTGAGCGCTATAAAGGGGAGGTGAAAATCATTATTTTCACATTATCATTTTCATCTCATATGCGATCAAAGGAAAGTGCGAAGTGATATCCAAGGTGGAGCGAATTTCATTCCAAGCAAGGTGGTGCGAACTTGAGGTTTCCATTTGTGCGAGCTTGTCAAATCCATTGGAGATCACGTCAAAAAAACTTGAAGGGTGGCGAACTTGATAAGAGGAACGTTGCTTTGCCAAGGATAGAGGAGATCACGTCAAAGACTCAAAAGGTGGCGAAATTGATATTTTAAAAGGAGAGATTGCGTTGAAGACTATTTATACATCAATTTTGCCTAGGCGAATCCTTTTTTATTTTGCATTCTAGAGTTAGCTCTCGATTTGAGGTATGGCGATTTGGTTTTATTGTTTTATTCGTTAATCGTCATAGTCTAAATTTTGAATTTTGAATTTTGAATTCTTAGCTCAATCGTTTTATTTTAGGAAATGATAACTCAAAGACTTATCATGAAGTTTCCTAAAATTTACCCTCTAATCTATGTTATTTATTGCAAAATCTAGCTTCTCATTATGAAATGTTGTGTAGGTATGGCGACCCCGAAGGCGGGAGCATCCACCAGTCGTTCAGCTCTCATGAAAGAAGATCAAAAGACCGAAGAAGTGGAGACCAAGATCGTGTCGAAGTGGAGCAACATTGGAGATACAAACTTGGGTAACTTCAGCACGAAGAAGTTTCGAGAGGTCCCTTACATTGGCAAGCCATCACCTGTCGCCCGGAGAATAATCGAGAGTGGCATCATTAAGGCGGCCGGCTTTCCTCCAGCTGTTCAGTGCCATGAGTTGATGATCGAGTGTGCTCGTCACTATGATCCACAGTCCAAAACGATCGTGTCCAATGAGGGAAACACTTTGGCGTACCTTTCAGAGGAAGCTATAAGTGAAGCTTTCCATCTTCCAGAGCATAGGGACATGATATACAAGAGCATAGAAGGAGCCAGATCAATGTACGAAGATGATCCAGATGCTTGTCTAAGCATTATCAATAAGAACTGGTTACTCAAGAGCCGTCCCTGTCTGAGCAAGGTCCCGAACACACCGCACGGGATTGATTTCCAGGAGGAGTACAGAGATTTGATTACCATGCTCAACCGAGTTACAGGAGCCCCTCATGCCTTCTATTTTGAGAAGTGGATGTTCTACTTCATCCAGGTGATTGTTCAGGGAAAAGGTACCATACATTGGGCTAGGATGATTAGCCATTGCTTGGACGTACAGTTGAGGAGACTCAAGGCTACTAAGTCCTTCCACATGAGTTCATACGTCATCTATGCCTTGATTAGGAGTGTTGAGTACGCAGGACTACCTCACAGAGGAGTGATTGGAAGAGGACCCGGCGAGGTCAGAGCTTGTGATTCCTATGCCTACTTGCATCATCCGCCAGGGAGCAACTATAAGTTAGTTAATGATACTTTCACGATGCACATCACAAGGACGTTGCAAGGTGGAGTTCACAACAGATTATCTCAGGATGCACAAGAATTCATAAAGAGGTACGGTGCTTGGTTCATTCAGTTTCCCAAGTTCACTTATATTAGGGTGCATGGATGTCCTTTACCTCCATACATGTTGCCGAGATATCCGACAGACAGAATTGTGTTACTCGAAGTAACGAGACAGTTGGCAGCATATGTAAAGGCATTTAGACACAGACATCAGAATGGAGTTCCAGTACCTATCATTTTGGGTAATTCAGTTGAGGTATGTCCTAATGCTTTAGCCATGGATGACGCAGAGAAGGAGTTAGCCTTGTATTCTTTTTCATCTTTTGCTTTAAGAGAAAGCTTTGATCCACATGGACATTTAGAGGAGACAGTCGGCAGAAGGTTTAGGCATGAGTACCAAATAGAAGATTTTATGATGAATCTCTTAGATGATCTTGAAGTGAAACGGAAAATGCATTCGAGATTGCCTTTGGATTTCATTAGGAAATGCAGGATTTACAGAGTGGCCGACCAAGCTCAGGACAGTGGCAGACATATCCAGTCTTCCTATGATCGAGAAAGCAAAACAATAAGGTTAGATTGGAATGAGCCCGAGGTCGTGGATCTAGATACTTTGATGGCACCAGTCTTGTCTTGTACTCGCAGGTGGGTTGACATACAACATCAGAAGTTGAGAGAACAAGGTATAGCGATGACTTTCACTTTGGAAGAGAAACCAGTCGAAGGTGGAGCTAGTGTGAGTGAAGGCAATCCTAATCCTAGAAATTCAGGTGAAGGAAACCTTCGATGTGCCAGTGAGGGCAATATCCATCCAAGAGGTTCGAAGAGGAAAGAGAGACCTGGAAAGAGAGAATCTTCCAAGAAGAAACAAGAGGCTAACAGAGATAGATCATCCGGTACATCTTTTAGACCAGAGAAGAGAACAATTCAAGTGGAAGAATCCATGGAATCGATGGTACAGAACGATAGGCAGGAGGAAGGACAAGCACAACAAGGGTCACCAGATGGATCTCTCCAAGACTATGAGTTAGATGAAGATAAAGAAGACAATGAAATATCATCTCCTCCCAGACAAGAAGAAATAGTGCATAAAGAGATTCAAGTTCAAGAAACAAGATCGATTATCCCAGATTGGTTGAAGGAAAGATTAACCAAGGTGATTGTAGTAGAGGACGAGGACAATGCAATTGATTTAGAGAGCCTTGTTGGACATTCCCATGAAGTAACAGAGAAGAGAAAGGCTACCAAGATGTCCAAGATGATTCGAGATGAGACTGGATCCAGGAAATTGCAGATAGCTACACTGGCAGTAGACAAATATGAAGGTGAGATCCTAGCAGAGGAATATGATATACAGACATTTGAGCTAGGACCATCTACAGCAGAGCAGACTTTAGATGATGCCACCGATTCATTTGAGGCATTGAAAGACAAGCTCATAGAAGAAATGGAGAAGAACAGAAAGCTTGAGAGAGAGGTCGGTGCATGGAGGACTTATTTCAGTCACATCAATGAACCTTTGGGACGTCAGGATCCAGCTAGATCACCAGTGCAAGCACTTCCACTTCAATCAATCAATGAGGCAGAAAGATTCAGGAACATGGTCCAACGTACAAGTAGTTGGATGGATAGATCTCATACAGTGGCCATAGAATTTGTAACAAGGATGATGAAGACTATTCATCAAGCTATCCAAGTTCTTGAGATAATCCACAATTTGATGATAACAGTAGCCGCATTTGCCCATACCTAGGATGTCATCATTCCTGTCTTGAAGGTAATTAGACACACATCAAGGAAAGTTTTAGCGCAAGAGAAGATCTTGGATGGAGAATCTCACAGTTTGTTTCAGTGGTCAACCTTGCTCCATATGAAGAGTGTTTTCTTCGAGGACATTAGTGTTAGATGTGGCCAAGTTGAGGAGGTGATCAATCCGATCCAGGATAGAGTATTTGAGGTACTTCGTACCATTCTTGGCAGAAGGATCGAGGTCCAGACAGATGTGGATATGCAGGAATTAGAGGATAGAATCAAGGTCATCTTTTGCAAGGACGCAAATGTTACAGATGAGCAATATGATCAAATGTTTGCCACCATGCTCCTGATTGAAAGAACAAAGGAACTTGAATCTACTTGGGACGCAGCTCTTCTAGATGCATTCGATCAGGTCATCCACTTGGAAGAGAGTATGAAGAATCTTCCCGAGATTCCAATTGCAGAAATCGAAGGAATCGTGACAAGATTCATTGCATATGCCAAAAAAGAACATTGGAAAGGGAATAAGATTCTAGATGAAAGGTTGTTATAGATGACATGGCATCTTATTTGTCATTGGTTTATGTCTCCTAGGTTTTTGTGCCAAATTTAATATTTGGCTATGTATTTAATATTGTTCAGTAAAAAGGAGGCCATTTGTAACAAACCCTAATTAGGGTTTAGGTGTCATGATCTTGACCGTTGATCTACTTTCGATCTAGACCTTTCATTGTAATTGGGGATGCTATTTATACCCCCATTTTTCATTTCATTTGGTAATAGTTAATAGTCAATAGTTGATGTAATAGAGAAGAGAGATAGCTAAGAGATTAGAAGTTAGAAGCAATTTTATTTTGTAGCAAGATTGAGTTTTGAAGAGAGGAATTCAAGCAATTGTTGTACATGATGACTTGGAAATCAATAAAATATTGAAGTTATGGTGTTTTGTTGCAACTTTCTTGGTTATCTTCATGGTTGTTTAATCTACTTGAATCATGCTCAATCAAAGTAGTGTGTTAATTTGAAGGACATTGTGTGAGACTTGATCTTTGGTAGGATTCGTAATCCAAACCACTAGCTTCTTGCTGATTGTAGGAACGCCTTGCGTGGTCGACTGGAGAATACTTTGAGTCCCTTAATCTTCAATCATTATTGTATCTTGGATATGTACCTTCGTGGTAGTGTCTTTGATCTTTGATGTATTGAATATCATTTTGTTACCTTAGAAGATCGCATCAATTTCAATTGAGTTGTTATCTTATGGCAAAATTGAAGTTGGTTGAATCTTGCCAAGTCTTGTCCATACGAAGTCATTCTTAGGGTTAGGCTAGATTAGACCTCTTTCAAACCCTACTCTTTTGTTATTTTTGAAAAGTTTCTTTAGTTTAGTAAAATCTTGAACTTTCAGAATGCGTAAGACCCCTTGAAGGAAACAGCAAATCACATCATACCGCTGGAAGCTTGTCCACACGTAGAGACCCTACTAACCAGAACCTTGGAGTCTTCCTAACTGATCCTTTACGCGAATCTTCAGCAGTTAGAGACTATTTTCTCAAGAGAGGATAAGATGCCTATTGGTATTTTATTCTGTGT